>NW_027507785.1:22100338-22782838 GCF_037356315.1 Lithobates pipiens
GAACTATTGCTCTTGCTATAACGTTCGCAGCAATACTGCACGTGTGGTGCAATCACCATTAACATATGCTTGCGTGACCTATGTATGCATTCATCTTTGTGCACGTTTGTTATTTATTTATTTATTTTTTTTAAGATCACTTTTATTGTTGTCACAAGGAATGTAAACATCCCTTCTGACAGCAATAGGCATGTGACAGGTACTCTACATGGAGAGATCTGGGGTCTATTAGACCTCCATGAGTCTCCTCTGCCCTTACAAGCATCTGATCCCACCAAGATCAGTGTGACCGGATGCTTTACCAATTTAAGAATGGCACCGGTAACATCGAGAAAACCAGAAGTGACGAAAATGCTTGTTGCTTTCAGTTTTCTTTACCATAGAGCTCATCTATGGTCAGCCAGCAAAACTGCTGGTTGCAATCCCGGGAAAAGGAGGATTCCAGGTAGCAGACATCATCCCAGCATCTTTGTTTGCAGCCAACGATTATCTTTTTTTTTCATAAAAAAGTGATCCTAGCACCTTCTTCCCGGGATAGCAGCCGTAAGTTTTTCTTGCTGACCAAAGATGAGCTCTGTGGTTAACTGCAACTTAGACATCCATGCGACGTCTTTGGGCAGCAAATGGTTAATTGAACAAGCTGACGTTAGAATCTGATTGGCTACCATGCACTGCACCAGATTTTGCACACTCCAGTTTTAGTAAATCAACCCATCTGCCCTAACAAAGATCCCAAGACTGGGGGTGGTACATTGTATGTTAATGCTTTTAAGAAAAAGTTCTGCATAACCGAATTGCACACACAAGCAGAGTCCCATGTATAAATCTGCTTTAACCACTTTCAGACCGGACCAATTTGCTGGTCAAAGACCAGACCACTTTTTGCGGTTTGGCACTGCATCGCTTTAACTGACAATTGCGCGGTCGTGCGACGTGGCTCCCAAACAAAATTGACGTCCTTTTTTTCCCACAAATAGAGCTTTCTTTTGGTGGTATTTGATCACCCCTGCGGTTTTTATTTTTTGCGCTATAAACAAAAATAGAGTGACAATTTTGAAAAAAACGCATTATTTTTTACTTTTTGTTATAATAAATATCCCCCAAAAATATATAAAAAAACATTTTTTTCCCTCAGTTTAGGCCGATACGTATTCTTCTACATATTTTTGGTAAAAAAAAAAAAAATCGCAATAAGCGATTATTGATTGGTTTGCGCAAAAGTTATAGCGTTTACAAAATAGGGATAGTTTTATAGCATTTTTATTAATAATTTATTATTTTATTTTTTTTACTGGTAATGGCGGCGATCTGCGATTTTTATTGTGAATGCGACATTGTGGGGGACCCATCGGACATTTTTGACACATTTTTGGGACCATTGTCATTTATACAGTAATCACTGCTATATAAATGCAGTGATTCCTGTGTAAATGACACTGGCAGTAAAGGGGTTAACCAGTGGGTGGCAGTGTAGGGGTTAAGTGTTCCTAGGGGAGTGTTACTAACTGTGGGGGGGTTGGGCTTTCATTTAGTGTACACTGATCTCTGCTCCAATCACATGGAGCAGAGATCAGCGTCACTAGTTGCTAGGCAGAATAGACAAATGGTGTTTACACAGCATTTGCTCTATTCGGCCGCTCCGTGAGACGATCGCGGGGATGCCCGCGGCGATCGAGTCCGCGGGCCCCGCGACCGGACTCACGGGGGCCGGCGGCGGCGCGCTCCCGATAGCAGGGCGGCATCGAATATTGGACGTACCTGTACGCCAATATGCCTGCCCGTGCCATTCTGTCGACGTACATCGTCGTGCGCTGGTCGGGAAGCGGTTAAAGAAAACTGGAAAGGTAACACATTTTCTTTGAAATTATTTAGGCATATTGTATGATGGGGAACGCAAACAAATAGAATAGGTGTCCTTTGGCTGCAGAGAAAGAAATAAGTTTTAATTTTTTTTTGGTATACTTACCTGCTCTCTGCAAATGGTACTGACCGAGGAGCAAGTGGAAATCGCTGGAGTAGCAATGTGTATACAGCGATTTCCAGCTTGCAGGGGCATTGGCCAGGTATGGTATATACATAGTTACATTGACCAAGCATGTACCCATGTATAAATCTAGCCATACCGGGAATCCTTCATTCCTGTACATCCTCCATTGAGATTTAGTCATTTCAGGCCTTGAACCCAAAAGTGCAACCAGGAAATGATTCTGATCAACTCTCACAATGTCAATTACTAAAGCACACTGACAGAACTGTGCAGCATCAAGATCGGGAGTCTCCAAACTGCAGCCCTTGGCCCACATCCGGCCCTCTACAAGATTTTCCCTTGCCCGCAGCGACATGTTCAGTATTTGCATTGTGTTTCCAAAGTGCAGCAATCATAAACAACGCCAAGCACCTAAAATACACAGCGTCATTCATTTCTATGTTGCCGGTGGCCAGCCTGACGGCACAAACAAAGTGCATGATGCTGATCCAGGGAAGCAGTATCCAGGGTCACCCCGGCATTCAGAAGACGACCTGCTCCACCTCCCGCCTTGTGCCCTGCTGTGGTGAAGACTGTATTATAGGACAGAGGAACTAAAAGCAGCCCATAGATTAGGCAGTTTTTTTTTTCCCAACCAGTAAGTTGAACTCTTGGATCTATGTGGGAGTGATATCACCTCAGCCCGGTCAATCAAAATGGCAGAAGATCAGAGTACTGAAGAAGACCAGCCAAGCCCCCGATCTCCATGGAGGATGTACGAGAATACAAGCCCCCGATCTCCATGGAGGATGTACGGGAATACAAGATCCCAAACGATGTACAGAAATACAGGAGCCCAATCTCCATGGGAGGACGTACAAGAATACAGGATCTGTATACAACAACAAGTATGGGATATACGGAACAGTGCGGTGTTGGGATAGAATGATGTTGGGATGCAGGGATGTGATGAAGGAATGTGATGCATTGCAATGATGAAATGCAATGTTGGGATGTGGTGTTTGGATGCAATGATGAGATGGGAAGTGATGATGAGATGGGAAGTGATGATGAGATGGGAAGTGATGATGAGATGGGAAGTGATGATGAGATGGGAAGTGATGATGAGATGGGAAGTGATGATGAGATGGGAAGTGATGATGAGATGGGAAGTGATGATGAGATGGGAAGTGATGATGAGATGGGAAGCAACGTTGGAATGGGATATTAGAAATATAGGGATGCAATGAGATGAGATGTGGTGTTAGGGTGTAATGGGATAATGGGATGTGGTGTTGGAATGCGATGATGGGATAATGCGATCTGATGAATGATGGGGGGTGTGTGGTGGTGATGATGGATGGATGATGGATGATGAATGATGAATGATGAATGATGAATGATGAATGATGAATGATGAATGATGGATGATGGATGATGGGGGGTGTGTGGTGATGATGATGATGATGATGATGAGGGGTGTGTGGTGATGATGATGATGATGATGATGATGATGATGATGGGGGGTGTGTGGTGATGATGATGATTGATGATTGATGATTGATGATTGATGATGATGATGATGATGATGATGATGATGATTGATGATGATGATGATGATGGATGATGATGATGGATGATGGATGATGATGATGATGATGGGTGTGTGGTGATGATGATGGGGGGTGTGTGGTGATGATGATGATGATGGGGGGTGTGTGGTGATGATGATGATGATGATGATGATGATGGGGGTGTGTGGTGATGATGATGATGATGGGGGTGTGTGGTGATGATGATGATGATGATGATGATGGGGGTGTGTGGTGATGATGATGATGATGATGATGGGGGTGTGTGGTGATGATGATGATGATGATGATGATGGGGGTGTGTGGTGATGATGATGATGATGATGATGGGGGTGTGTGGTGATGATGATGATGATGGGGGTGTGTGGTGATGATGATGATGATGATGATGGGGGTGTGTGGTGATGATGATGATGATGGGGGTGTGTGGTGATGATGATGATGATGGGGGTGTGTGGTGATGATGATGATGATGGGGGTGTGTGGTGATGATGATGATGATGGGGGTGTGTGGTGATGATGATGATGGGGGTGTGTGGTGATGATGATGATGATGGGGGTGTGTGGTGATGATGATGATGATGGGGGGTGTGTGGTGATGATGATGGGGGTGTGTGGTGATGATGATGATGATGATGATGGGGGTGTGTGGTGATGATGATGATGATGATGATGGGGGTGTGTGGTGATGATGATGATGATGGGGGTGTGTGGTGATGATGATGATGATGATGATGGGGGTGTGTGGTGATGATGATGATGATGATGGGGGTGTGTGGTGATGATGATGATGATGATGATGGGGGTGTGTGGTGATGATGATGATGATGATGATGGGGGTGTGTGGTGATGATGATGATGGGGGTGTGTGGTGATGATGATGATGGGGGTGTGTGGTGATGATGATGATGATGATGATGGGGGTGTGTGGTGATGATGATGATGATGATGATGGGGGTGTGTGGTGATGATGATGATGATGATGGGGGTGTGTGGTGATGATGATGATGATGATGATGGGGGTGTGTGGTGATGATGATGATGATGATGATGGGGGTGTGTGGTGATGATGATGATGATGATGATGGGGGTGTGTGGTGATGATGATGATGATGGGGGTGTGTGGTGATGATGATGATGATGATGATGGGGGTGTGTGGTGATGATGATGATGATGATGATGGGGGTGTGTGGTGATGATGATGATGGGGGTGTGTGGTGATGATGATGATGATGATGATGGGGGTGTGTGGTGATGATGATGATGATGATGATGATGGGGGTGTGTGGTGATGATGATGATGATGATGATGATGGGGGTGTGTGGTGATGATGATGATGATGATGATGGGGGTGTGTGGTGATGATGATGATGATGATGATGATGGGGGTGTGTGGTGATGATGATGATGATGATGGGGGTGTGTGGTGATGATGATGATGATGGGGGTGTGTGGTGATGATGATGATGATGGGGGTGTGTGGTGATGATGATGATGATGGGGGTGTGTGGTGATGATGATGATGATGGGGGTGTGTGGTGATGATGATGATGATGATGATGGGGGTGTGTGGTGATGATGATGATGATGATGATGGGGGTGTGTGGTGATGATGATGATGATGGGGGTGTGTGATGATGATGATGATGATGGGGGTGTGTGATGATGATGATGATGATGGGGGTGTGTGGTGATGATGATGATGATGATGATGGGGGTGTGTGGTGATGATGATGATGGGGGTGTGTGGTGATGATGATGATGGGGGTGTGTGGTGATGATGATGATGGGGGTGTGTGGTGATGATGATGATGATGATGATGGGGGTGTGTGGTGATGATGATGATGATGGGGGTGTGTGGTGATGATGATGATGATGGGGGTGTGTGGTGATGATGATGATGATGATGATGATGGGGGTGTGTGGTGATGATGATGATGATGATGATGATGGGGTGTGTGGTGATGATGATGATGATGGGGGTGTGTGGTGATGATGATGATGATGGGGGTGTGTGGTGATGATGATGATGATGATGATGGGGGTGTGTGGTGATGATGATGATGATGATGATGGGGGTGTGTGGTGATGATGATGATGATGGGGGTGTGTGGTGATGATGATGATGATGGGGGTGTGTGGTGATGATGATGATGATGGGGGTGTGTGGTGATGATGATGATGATGATGATGGGGGTGTGTGGTGATGATGATGATGATGATGATGGGGGTGTGTGGTGATGATGATGATGATGGGGGTGTGTGGTGATGATGATGATGATGGGGGTGTGTGGTGATGATGATGATGATGGGGGTGTGTGGTGATGATGATGATGATGGGGGTGTGTGGTGATGATGATGATGATGGGGGTGTGTGGTGATGATGATGATGATGATGGGGGTGTGTGGTGATGATGATGATGGGGGTGTGTGGTGATGATGATGATGATGATGGGGGTGTGTGGTGATGATGATGATGGGGGTGTGTGGTGATGATGATGATGGGGGTGTGTGGTGATGATGATGATGGGGGTGTGTGGTGATGATGATGATGATGATGGGGGTGTGTGGTGATGATGATGATGATGGGGGTGTGTGGTGATGATGATGATGATGGGGGGTGTGTGGTGATGATGATGATGGGGGGGGGGGGTGTGTGATGATTAAGATGATGGGGGGGTATGATAATGAAGATGATGGGGGGTAGGATGATGATGATGATGGTGGGGGGGTATGATGATGATGATGATGAAGGTGGTGGGGGGATGATGAGGATATGGGGGTATGATGATGATGGGGGTGTGTGTTGTGTTGGTGATGATGATGGGGGGGTGTGTTGTGTTGGTGATGATGATGGGGGGGTGTGGTGATGAAGATGATGGTGGGGGGTATGATGATGATGATGATGGGGGGGTGATGTGTGGACGCTCACCGGAGATTACAGAAGACGGCGCTCATTCTCCATGCAGAGGGTCCCTAGAACACAGAGAAGATCGGTCATACGGACGGATTACACAGTTCTTGCACATTTCTATGTGAAGTGATGGGCGGTTCAGTAGAATTGTATAATCAGAGTACATTGTACAATCCTCATTATGTATACAGGTAGGTGAGTGGGTTGGTTGGTAGGTAGGGTGGTCGGTGTAGGCCCCGGACAAGGGTTGGTTATCGGTCGGTTGTCATGGTAATCTGTGAGGACGAGTTCCATCTATGTGGCCCTCTCAGTACTCGGTGTGCGGATACAACAACACCCTCCCCCACCACAGAGAAGTCTCTCCCCCTTCTCCGGTATTCCCCGGTACAGACATCTCCGCTCCCCTCACCTCGTACTTCCGCCCTCCTCCGGTCCCGTTATCTGCCGACCACGCCCTGCACTGCCGCACTTCCGGCCTGCGTTACTCGTTTCCGGCCCTCGGCTCCGCCCTTCCCTGCTGACATGTTGGTAGAGAGGGCAGAGAGGGGAGGGTGTTGGGAGCGGCGGTGGAAGCGCAGAACACTAGGGGGCCAAGCTATCGGATGAATGTCTTGTGGGAGGGGCGGATCTGGCTGTGATGTTTCTATTTATGGGGGTGGAGCACAGTGCTCAGGTGTAGAATGGGGGCGGTGTCTGATCACATAGTGTCCTCCCCCAGCGGATAGTGTCCGGTGTCCTATCATATATGGTCCCCCATCGGATAGTGTCTGCTGGGTACTGCGCATGCGCAGAACACAGATTATGAAAATAGCTGAGGATGAACGGCGCCTGCGCCGTGAGTCCAGGTTCTATCCTCACCATCCAAGTGGACATAGAGTTAGAATATAAAAGAGCTGAGCGAAGCTCAACTGCGAAGGGCCCTCTAATTTTCACAACCCTGTGTCTGCTTGGATGGTGGGGCTACCACCTCCACTCACGACGCAGGCGCCGTTCATCTTCTGAGATTTTCCAAAGCTTCTTCTGCCCCGTACTGCGCATGCGCAGTACGGGGCAGACACTATATGATGGCAGGACACTATCTGCCAGAACACTGGCCTGTACTGTGCTTGCGCAGTAAGGGGGACAAGGAGAAGCTGAACATCTCCGAAGATAAAGGGCGCCTGCGCAGTGACTCAAGGTTCAAGCCCCACCATCCAAGCAGGCCCTGAATGAATGAAATACTTGTATAGCGCACAATGCGAACTGAATCGCCTCTAGGCGCCCTGTTACTATGAGCAACCGTATGTCCACTTGGATGGTGGGGCTTCAACCTGGACTTAGTGCGCAGGCGCCGTTCATCTTCAGAGACTTTCGGAGTCTCCTTCTTCTCCGTACTGCACAAGCGCTGCGCCTGCACAGTACGGGGCGGACACTATCCCATAGGCGGACACTCTGTGTCAGAACAGCGGATCTAGTTGAAGGGGCTCTGGGTGTGGGTGTGCCCTCAAGGGTTGTAGTGGGCGGAGCTAACGTGCAAATACCTTGTGAGTGGTAATTAGAATGGGGGAGGAGCTAGCTGGAAAAACACAGCGAACGCTGATTTACACTTGCTTCAACCTTGCTTAAAAAAAAAAAAAAAAGACAAAATCATTTGAAAAAGCAAAAAGTTTTCCATAGTCTCTGTCAGAAAATAATGTAAATAAGTAGGTTTTCTCCTTCACTGATGAGGTGGCACTGATGCATACATCCCAACTTTCTGAGATGGGAATGAGGGACACCTATCAGCAATAGTATGCAGGCATAGGACACACCCCTTGCCACTCCCCCTTAAAGGAAAATTGTACAAAAAAAAAAAAGATTGGTTAAACCCACAATTGCTTTTTTTACCACTACTATTCCTTTATATCGGCTTTTGGAATTTACAAATGCAGCAATTTAGAAATCAGATGAAAGGTTTAACTCCGAAAAAAACAATTTTTGATAGATAAAAAGTGCATTTTATATACAACTATATAGATCAGACCAAAATGAGGGACAGATGAGGAGGAAAGAGGGACAGAGGGACATTGCTCCAAATCAGGGACAGTTGGGAGCTGTGCTGATGTACAATAATAGGTGGCACTGACTGGCCTCACTGATGTGCACAAATTGGCATCACTGATGGGCACTGACTGGTCTCACTGATGGGCACAGAGTGATATCAGTGATGGGCACTGTTGGGGCTGCGCTGTAATCAGTGCCCTGATTACATAGACGTGTCTCTCCTGTGAGGAGACGCCTCCGATTGTCTCTTCTCTACTCACACTTTGTCTTTGTGAGGCGAGCCGATAAATGTCACTTCCGTGTTTACAAGTGATTGGACACAGCTGATCACATGGGTAAAGAGCCACAGCACTTTACCGAGATTGGGAACTTTTTTTTTTTTTTTTCAAAATTCTCAGTCTTTTTTTTTTTAAGGAAAAAATAAAAAAAACAGCAGTGATTAACCGCTTTCAGACCGGACCATTTTGTTGACTTAAGACCAGACCACTTTTTGCGATTCGGCACTGCGTCACTTTAACTGACAATTGCGCGGTCATGTGATGTGGCTCCCAAACAAAATAGACGTCCTTTTTTTCTTACAAATAGAGCTTTCTTTTGGTGGTATTTGATCACCTCTGCGGTTTTTATTTGTTGCGCTATAAATAAAAATAGAGCGACAATTTTGAAAAAAACACATTATTTGTTACTTTTTGCTATAATAAATATCCCCCAAAAATATTTAAAAAAACGTTTTTTTCCTCAGTTTAGGCTGATACGTATTCTTCTACATATTTTTGGTAAAACAAAAATCGCAATAAGCGATTATTGATTGGTTTGCGCAAAATTTATAGCGTTTACAAAATAGGGGATAGTTTTATAGCATTTTTATTAATATATATATATTTTTTTTTTTACTCGTAATGGCGGAGATCAGATTTTTATTGTGACTGCGACATTATGGCAGACACATCGGCCATTTTTGACACATTTTTTACACATTTTTGGGAACATTGTCATTTATACAGCAATCAGTGCTATACAAATGCAGTGATTCCTGTGTAAATGACACTGGCAGTGAAGGGGTTAACCAGTGGGTGGCAGTGTAGGGGTTAAGTGTGTCCTAGGGCTGTGTTACTAACTGTGGGGGGCTGGGCTGTGTGTTAGTGACACTGATCTCTGCTCCAATCACATGGAGAAGAGATCAGCGTCACTTGTTGCTAGGCAGAACGGGGAGATGCTGTTTACATCGGCATCTCCCCGTTCAGCCTCCCTGTGAGACGATCGCGGGTATCCCCGCGGCAATCGAGTCCGCGGGGACCCGAGACCGGACTCACGGGGGTCCCAACCAGCGCGCATGCAATGGCAGGGCGGCAAATACAAATGGACGTACCTGTACGCCAATTTGCCGCCTGTGCCATTCTGCCGACGTACATTGTCATGTGCCGGTCGGGAACTGGTTAAATACCCCCAAAATAAAGCTCTGTTTGTGTGAAGAAAATGATTAAAAATTTATTTGGGTACAGTGATGCATGACGTGGGAATTGTCATTCAAAGTGGGACGGCGCTGAAAGCTGAAAAATGGCCTGGGCAGGAAGGGGGTGAAAGTGTCCAGTATTGAGGTGGTTAAACATTCTTTTATCATTTGTAACTTTTTTATTTATTTATTTTTTTTTATTTTTTTTACATACTTTCACCAGAGTAGTTCAGTGTCACTATAGTAACACTGTACTATTCTGAGGGGGTGATCAGGGACTTTTTTTACACTTTTCTCTTAGGCTCGGTTCACACAGGGGGCGACACGACTTGCCGCGCCGCGACCTGCCGCGACCTCAGCGGCGACTTGCAAATGACTTCTGTATAGAAGTCAATGCAAGTCACCCGAGGTCGCCCAAAAGTAGTACAGGAACCTTTTTTCTAAGTTGGAGCGACTCGAGTCGCTCCTCTTAGAACGGTTCCATAGTACAGAACGGGGGCGACTTGTCAGGTCGCGGCACGGCAAGTTGTGTCGCCTCGTGTCGCCCCCTGTGTGAACCGAGCCTTACAATGAAGGTCATTATAACAGCAAAGTTTTCAGCTGTCATAAATAGGTTTACATTTTTGACAGCTGTGATCACTAGTGATCTGTGATTGGCTACAGCTAATCACATTGTACAATATGCTGTGACTGGCCCAGGTACAATGTGATATCTGTGGGCCTACCACAGCATAGGTAACAGCTGTTATGAATGAATGCATTTATAACAGCTTTGTTGATATTGTGATCACATAGTGATCGAATGATCACAATGTGCCCTTTCTAAAGTGCACATGCGCCGATGACATTGGTACTCGGCTTTTTAGTAAATAGAGATAGATAGAGATATTTCAAGCACCTACGGGTAAGCCTTAAAGAGGAAGTAAACCCTGATGGGTTTACTTCCTCTTTCATTCCCTGCAAAGGTAAAGCATAATAGACTACTATGCATCGCATAGTAGTCCATTATGTGTCACTTACCTGACACAGGAGCCAGCGAAGTCACCGCTGGCCCCTGTAGTCCGGCGCATCCATCTTCTCGGTGGGTCTCGCTGCTCCACCGCTGTCATTCGGCGAAGCCGCGATGACGTCACTCTCGCGCATGCGCACGGGAGCCGCCACACGTGGTATATTGCCGTTGACGCGCTCAGTGCGCCTGCGTGCTGCTGTCTACGGTGCATGCGCCGTAGACAGCGGTGCCTGTCTTTCGGCAAATATATTTCCTAAACCGTGTAGGTTTAGGAGATATTTCTTGGAACTACAGGTAAGCCTTAATCTAGGTTTACCTGTAGGTCAAAGTGTGTTGTAAGGGTTTACAACAACTATTTTGATAGCTCTATTGAGGAGGGGTTTAGAATAGCTCCTGTCCTCAAAAGCTGGGTCATGTCTGCTACCTCCATTTTAGTCTCCTGGCTGCAAATAGGCCTCAACCTCAAAAGTTGACCGACAGGTTTGCTTCTCAAAGCGTGTTTAAAGTGGTTGTATACTCTTTTTTTTTACTTTTACCTACAGGAAAGCCTATAATAAGGCTTACCTGTAGGTAAAAAAAATATCTCCTAAACCTGTACGGTTTAGGAGATATTCCCCTCGGTATGCACCGCTGACTGCAGCGGCGCATGCGCACAAGAGGATTCTCGGCTGAAAATCCGGGAAAGTGGCCGACCGGCCGGAATGAAATCTCCCGCGCGCATGTGCGGGAGTGACGATATCGCGGCTCCGGCCACTCACAGCGCCGGAGCCGCGATACCCAGAAGAAATGCCGAGGGAGCATGTCAGCTCCCTCGGCGTGGATCGGGCCAGATGTCGGGGCCTCATTCTAAGGTAAGTATTTCATAATGAGCTAGTATGCGGTGCATACTAGCTCATTATGCCTTTTGCTTTGCAGGTGGTAAAAAAAAAAAAAAACATTAGCGGGTTTACTACCGCTTTAAGGTGACTTCAGTCAGCTCTTAAAGTGATTGTAAAGGATTGTTTTTTTTAAAAATAACAAACATGTTATACTTACCTCCACTGTGCAGCTTGTTTTGAACAGAGTGGCACCTCCTCCCTGCATCAGATAACCCCCTAGGACAGTGATGGCGAACCTTGGCACCCCAGATGTTTTCGAACTACATTTCCCATGATGCTCAAATACACTGCAGAGTGTATGAGCATCATGGGAAATATAGTTTTTAAAACATCTGGGGTTGCCAAGGTTCGCCATCACTGTCCTAGGAGAACCACTATCCCGGGGGGATTACCTTGCAGACGAGTCCAGCATTTGCGTCCATAGACACGAATACTATATTAATGGATTTGATTGACAGCAGTGGGAGCCAATAGCTGCAGTGCTATGCATAGGAAGCATTAAGGTGAAAAAACACGAAGGTTTTCAAACCCTTTAAAGTGTTTGTACTCCCTGTACAACCACATTTACCTTTTGGTAAGCCTACATTAAAGTGGTTGTAAACTCTTACAAACCACTTTGACCTACAGGTAAGCCTAGAGTAAAGCTTACCTGTAGGTCCAATAAATATCTCCTAAACCGTGTTACAAAAAGACAGGCACTGCTGTCTACGGAGCATGCGCCATAGACAGCGGAGCGCAGGCGCACTGAGTATGCCGCTTCTAACGGCGATATGTCGTTAGTGGCGGCTCCCGTGCGCATGCATGGGAGAGTCATGTCATCGCTGCTCCAGTGCTGTGAGTGGTCGGAGCAGCGATACCCAGAAGATGATGGACGCTTTGTGCTACAGGGGACAGCGGTGACTTCGCTGGCTCCTGTGTCAGGTAAGTGACACATAATGGGCTACTATGCGATGCGATGTGATGCGATGCATAGTAGTCTATTATGCTTTACCTTTGCAGGGAATGAAAGAGGAAGTAAACCCATCAGGGTTTACTTCCTCTTTAATATTGCTGAGAGCACTTCACAGGACGATTTGTTGTAGGATAAGAATACAAATAAAAATATAACTACTATAACTAGAAATAAATCTAGGATTGATGCTACTCATAGATTGAGGCTCCTGTTTTTTCAACTGCATTTAGTTCTGAATTTGCTAAAATCAAGAATGTGGTAAGTATTTACCTGTTTTACTTATTGACCCCATAGTACATGCTCACAAACTGTTCGGGGGGGGGGGGGGGGGCGGGTAAAACCTGTTTCCCTTAGAGCATTCACCCTGGGTCACTGTCCCCCAGTTCATACTCCAGCAAAAAAACGTCAACCTCACTGGATACAGTTTAAAGGTACCTTTAAATGTGACATTAACCACTTGACTACTGGGCACTTAAACCCCCCTCCTGCCCAGACCAATTTTCAGCTTTCGGTGCTCTCACACTTTGAATTAATTACTCAGTCATGTAACACTGTAACCAAATGAATTTTTTGTCCTTTTTTTCATACAAATAGAGCTTTCATTTGGTGGTATTTGATCACCTTTTTTTTTTTTTAGTTTTTTTTTTAGTTTTTGAGCTATAAATGAAAAAAGACCAAAAACTATGAAAAAAAAACAAATTTTTCTTTGTTTCTGTGATAAAATTTTGCAAATTATAATTTTTTTTCATGAATTTTGGCCACAGTTTATACTGCTACATATCTTTGGTAAAAATAACCCAAATTAGTGGATATTATTTGGTCTTTGTGAAAGTTAGAGAGTCTACAAGCTGTGGTACAAATCATAAATAATTGGTCACACCTGAAGTACTGGTGGCCTATCTCATTTCTTGCGACCCGAACAAGCCAGGAAAATACAAATACCCCCCAAATGACCCCTTTTTGGAAAGTCGACATTCCAAGATATTTAGTAAGAGGCATAGTGAGGTTTTTGTTGTTGTCATTTTTTTCCCACAATTCTTTGCAAAATAAAGATTTTTTTTTTTTTCCCACAAAATTGTCATTGTAGTAGGTTATTTATCTCACATGGCATATGTATACCACAAATATTTCCCCAAAATACATTCTGCTGCTCCTCCCGAGTATGGCGATACCACATGTGTGGGACTTTTTCACAGCCCGGCCACTTAGCCCTTGTACACACGGTCGGAGAATCTGTCGGAATGAGTCTTATCGGACCGTGTCATCAGATAATCCGACTGTGTGTGTTATGCATCGGACTGATTCCGTCCGAATCTCCGTCCGACCCAATTTTCCAACATGTTGGAAATATTTCCCGACCAACTGGGCCGGACGAACCTAATCCGATCATGTGTAGAGCATTTTCATCGGACCAAGTGCCACGCATGCTCAGATCAAATTCCTACATCAAAGCTATTGGCTACTAGCCTGAATGTAGTCCCATCGTAACGATTTGGATTTTTCGCTAACTTGGCCCAACCGTGTGTATGCAACAGTTTCGGACACAATCCGTCGGACTAAATCCGACGAGCAAAATCCACGGATTTGGTTGGCAAAATCTCCGACCGTGTGTACATGGGCTTAGAGAGACCCAACATGCAGGGAGCGCCGTCACGTGTTCTAGGAGCATAAATTACACATCTAACTTGTTGACTAATGCCGTGTACACACGTATCAGACTATCCGATGGACTTAGTCTGGCAGACTGTCCACCGGACTTTCTGAATGAGCTACCTGCCCACACACTGTACTTTTGTGGTGGACTAGGTCCAGTGGACTAAGTCCGCCGGACTATCCGCCGTTCTTTTGAAATGAACGGACTCGCCCTCACACACAGAGGAAAGTCATTTTGTGTGCGGCTCCAGGTAGCCGGGACCAGCGAGGGAGGCGTCGCTGGTCCCGTCACCTGGTATGGAGTTAAAGGGGAATCCCTACGCTGAAAAAATGGCGTGGGGGTCCCCCCCAGGTCCATATCAGACCCTTATCCAAGCACGCTACCCGGCCGGCCAGAAAAGGGGGTGGGGACGAGCGCCCCCCCTCAACATGGGGGGTTGCTAGCTATGGGGGGTTTAGTACACGCCTCACACTATATAAGGCCACCAGCGTGGCGGCCTTGTGTAGTGTGTTCCAGTGTGCAGAGAAAGAGCTAGATAGGCAGGGACTTTTCTCAGGCATCTGCAGGAGTTAGTGGGTGTTGTGTGCCTACAGCACAATATACACTACCCAATTGCTGGTTTTCCCATCTCCCTGCAGGCTATTACTATGTCTGGAAGGCCAACAAGGAGAGGCAGACAGTCATGAGCCAATAAATGAGGGCAAGCAGGCTCTGTGTCTAGAGACAACAGTGCTGGTCATGGATGCGGTGCATTGTCATCAGTACGTGGCCATGGGACACCCTTGTCCTTATTTTCGGTAGCTAGACGTGTTTAGCCGCATCATGCTGAAGACTTGGTAGAGTGGATGACCGAGCCCTCCTCATCCTCCTCATCCTCTCTCATCCAGGCTCAGGGTACTAGCAAAGCAGCTGCCAACACGTCCTCTTCCCTCGTCTCAATGTCATCATCAGTCACTCCTTCCCTAGGCCCACCATGTCCTCCTGAGGAGTCCCCCGAACTGTTTGAGCACAGTGTTGGGTACATGCTCCAGGAGGATGCCCAGGGTTTTGAATGCTCTGATGATGATACCCAGATAGAGGAAGGCAGTAGCGTGAGCACAGAGAGAGGGGATGCTCAAGAAGGACAGCAATCTGGCAGTCATGTTCCAACAGCTGCAGCATACTGCCAGGTTTGCTCCAGTGATGAAGAGGGAGGGGATGGTGAGGTCACTGACTCCACGTGGGTGCCTGAGAGGAGGAGGGGGCACATCTCCAACGAGGCAGGATGCCCTCTGGAGGCCATCTTAGGGGCAGCACACCGACTGAATCACACCGCAGAGCTCCGCCTGTGCAGGGCGCTGCCTCTGCGCATTATTCCAAAAGTTCTTTGGTGTGGGCCTTTTTTGAGACGAGTGCATCAGATTGCACCACTGCTATTTGAAACATATGTCTCAAGTGTATCTCGTGTGGCCAAAACAGCCTCTTGGCACCACATGCTTGACCAGACATATGTTGACCTGCCATGCAGCTCATTGGCAAGCGTACCTTAAAGACCCAAACCAAAGAACAAAGCGGACCTCTCCTTGCTCCTCATCAGCTGGGATCTCCAACCCCACTAGACCTTCAGTCCTCTCTAAAACCTGCACTGAGAGGAATGAAGGTGTAGAATTAGGTGTGTCACAGCCAAGTACTTGCGGGCACTCTGCTAGCAGTACACCCACGTCCGATTGTAGCAGGAAAATTTGCCTGCCCCAGCTGCTGAACCATCGAAATAAGTTCACTCCCAGCCATCCACATGCCCAGCGGTTGAATGCTAGCTTGGCTAAATTGCTAGCACTTTAACTGCTGCCTTTTCAGTTGGTAGACTCGGCCTGAGTTTGTGCAATGTGCGGTTCCTCAGTGGCAGGTCCCCAAACGCCACTTTTTCTCAAAGGCGTTTCCGGCTCTCTACTGGCATGTGGAAGGCAATAGAAGCCAGGAATGATGGTTTGCGACAATGGCACCAACCTCCTCTCCGCCCTCAGACAGGGACAACTGACCCATGTGCTCTGTGTGGCTCACGTCCTTAACCTGGTGGTGCAGCGGTTCTTGGGCAGGTACCCGGGCTTACAGGATGTCCTGAGGCAGGCCAGGAAAGTCTGTGTGCATTTCCGCTGATCATTTAATGCCAGTGCTCGGCTGGCTGAGCTGCAAAAGGAGTTGAACCTGCCCAAGAACCGCCTTATATGTGACATGCCCACCAGGTGGAACTCAACATTAGCCATTCTGCAGTGGCTGCACACGCAGCAGAGGGCCATCATTGAGTACCTGTGCGACTACGGCACCAGGACAGGGTCAGGGGAGCTCGGTTTTTTCGCACCACGCCAGTGGGGTATGATCAGGGATGCATGCACTGTCCTGTCACTATTTGAGGAGGCCACGAGGATGGTGAGCAGTGACAGTGCATGCATCAGTGACACTGTACCTCTTGTCCACCTGTTGGAGCATACGCTGCGTGGAATAATGGACAGGGCACTTGAGGCAGAACAGAGGCAGGAAAAGGAGGACTTCCTTGCCTCTCAAGGCCCCCTTTATCCAGACAGTGTTCCTGCTGTCCCACCCATCACAGAAGAAGAGGAGGAGGAGGAGGAGGCTTGTGTCAGCATGGAGGTGGAGCCTGGCACTCAGCATCAGCAGTCTTTTAGGGATGATTTACAGTCAAAAGAAACACGTGGACTTGTACGTGGCTGGGAGGAGGTGGCTGTGGATCATGTTGTCCTTAGTGACCCAGAGGACGCTGGACCGAATGCTTCAGCTAACCTACTGTCAGAAACCATGAAACAGACTGAGACAGAAGTACAATCAAATCACACTTGTTTATTAATAAAAATAAAAGGTAAATAGAAAAAAGCGTAGTCGAGCATAGCCAGAGTCCTTTAGCCAGATTGGGTAGTCAGCCAGTCCAAAGTTCATTAACCAGATCGGATAATCAGCCAGGCTGGTAGTCAGGGATCCAAGGAGAGCAACCGCAAGCAGGATAAGAAGCCAGGTGGGATGTCAGCAAGCCAGTCCTGAAACAAACAGCAAAAGATGGTTCCCTGTGATGTAACCAACGCGAAGGCAAATGAAAAAGTGAGCAGGAAGGCTTTAAATAGGCAGGTTAGACGAGCATCATCGGGAACAGCTGGTAACTGTGGAAAGAGAAGAGAGCTGGCAATTAGCCGACAGCTGAGTAGCCAGCCCAGAGGAGGAAGGGCGCCAGCCCTGACACCTACGCTGCATGGCCTCCCTGATCCTGCAAAGCCTGCGGAAGGATCCATGTATTCTTCGGATCAAGGAGAGGGACCATTACTGGCTGGCCACTCTCCTTGATCCATGGTACAAGCGTAAGGTTGCGGACCTTATCTTGCCATCGCAGAGGGAGCAGAGGATGAGACATCTCCGGGAGGCTTTGCAGAAAGGTCTGTGCAACGCGTTCCCAGAGACTGGGAGGTTACAAACTCCTGGTCCTGGACAACGTGTTGCTGAGGCTTCAGTCAGTCACAGAAGGAGCGTGGAGAAGGTGGCCGTCTGACCGATGCATTCAGACATTTTTTTAGTCCGCAGCCTCAAGGTATGATCAGTTCCAGCAACCATCGCCAGCGTCTGATTTACATGGTGCAGGAATACCTAGGGGCAAGGTCAGACTTGGACACCTTTCCCACCGAAAATCCTCTGGCTTACTGGGTCTTGAGGATGGATCACTGGCCAGAGCTTGCACATTATGCAATTGAGCTACTGGCCTGTCCTGCATCCAGCATTGTTTCGGAACGCACCTTCAGTGTTGCTGGTGGCTTTGTAACCGATCACAGGGTGCGCCTGTCCACCAACTAGGTTGATCGACTGACCTTCATAAAGATGAATCAGTCTTGTATCACCACCAGCTACCAAGCACCTGAAGCTGATGTAACCGAATAATTTATTTGAAATGTCACTTCCTTTCAAGACTGCCTATGCCGATGCTGAGTGACTGTCCTGTTATGTTGACTGACTATCCTCTTTCTCCTTAATGATCCTTCTGATATATTGAAAGAACATTTTTGGTTCTGGGTGATGCCACCAGCCCAATTTAACAGCCCCTGTTTTACAGGGGCGTGTACTTAGAGTGCAATGCTTTGCAGCAGGGCTCATTCCTGCACTCCAAAAAGAGTATATGGGAGAGGTTGCAGTGTCGTGGCACCAGCCCCAGTGCCTAAGGCCCAATTTTTCAGCCCCTGTTTAACAAGGGCATGAAATTAAAATTTTTGATGCAATGCTTTTCAGCAGGGCTGATTCCTGCACTCCAACTAGAGTATCTGGGAGAGCTTGCTGTGTTGTGGTATCAGCAAGCAGTGCCTAAGGCCCAATTTTTCAGCTCCTGTTTAACAGGGGCATGTCATTACAATTCTTGATATAATATTTCACAGCAGGGCCCGTTCCTGTGCCCACCGAGAGTAACTGTGAGGACTTATAGTGTTGTGGCACCAGCACCACCACCACAACCACCAAAGGTCAATTTTTCTACCACTGTTCAACAATGGCATGTAATTACAATTCTTGATGTAATCATTCACAGCAGGGCGCTCCAGCACCCACCAAGAGCCACTTTGAGGGCTTACAGTGTTGTGGCAACACCAACACCTTAGGCCCCTATTTCTGCAGAGCATATAGGGCAGGCCCCTACTTTCAAACATCCAACTTACAAACGTCTCCTACTTGCAAACAGAAGGAGACAACAGGAAGTGAGATGAAAAAAGACAGACGGCCAAAAAAATTATACAGGGGTGATAACCCTTCCCTATGTTTTCCAAAAATCTTAAAAATAGTTTTTTTGACTGGAGCTGCACTTTTAAAATGTACCAGTTTAAAATTACAAACAGATTCTACTTAACACAACAAACCTACACAGTCCCTGTCTTGTTTGCACCGCCTGTATACTGCTATTCTGAGTATATATGGCCTGGGGGCCCCACGCCTTTCCTTTTTTTAATTTGGGTACGGGGTTCCCCTTAATATCCGTACAAGACCCAAAGGGGCTGGTAATGGGCAGGGGGGCTACTCATGCCATGTTTCTCAATGATTTTCATCCGTATTGCCGGAACCAGATATTACATTAAAACCGCAAGCAATTTTAAATTACTTTAAATGTCATTTTGTGCAGGGACTGTTCTAAACACGGGAAACACGTGGCACTTCACAGGCATCCTACAGACACCCCCCAGGCATGATATTTAAAGGTATATTTCACTTTTTTTTCGCTTTAATCGTCATTAAAATCAGTGCTCCCAAAAAAAGGGGCATTTAAAAAAAAATGTAAGCATTGACCCATGTCCCCTGAAGCAGGAGCCGGGTCCCCAAACCTCTTTTAGGACTATATCTTGCATATTAGCCATTAAAATTAGCACTTTTTATTTCAAACGTAGACTTCAATGGGGTTCTAAAGTTCGCACAAATTTTCGGTCCATTCGAAAGTTCTGGTGCGAACTGAACCGGGGGGTGTTCGGCTCATCCCTACTCCCAAGGAATCCGCTGCAGATATGGGTGAGAACTCTGGGGATATTGTAATTAGTGATGGACGAACATCCGACGGGACGTTTCGCGAACGCGGACAGCGAACGAGGCCGACCGTTCGCGAAACCGAACGTTTGCGGCGGGCCCCATTAACTTCAATGGGAGGCGAACTTTTCAAACCTTTAGGTCGAATTTGCAGCCACAGGATAATTATTAGCTGGGCAAACATAGTCCCCCCACATGGCCAATGACATAATACATGTATGAGGTGAATTTGGGATCGATAACTACAAGCATTCTTTTTTTATATGGGAAATTGTTCTGACAATTCAGGACTGTGGAGCGCATGAAGGCAATGGAGGAGAGGGAAGGTCAGGGACCAGGGTAGGCAAAGAAGAGGGTGCAGGAGATGATCACCAGCAGCGTGACATACAGCAATGACACATGCACCGTGATAGAGGCATCTGACAACAGCACCGTGATAGAGGGCACTGACATCAGCAGCGTGACATAAAGCATTAACACCAGCACCGTGACATACAGCATTGACAGCAACACCGTGATAGAGAGCACTGACATCAGAAGCGTGACATACAGCACTGACATCAGCACCGTGATATACAGCACTGACAGCAGCACCATGACATACAGCACTGACATCAGATGCGTGACATACAGCACTGACATCAGCACCGTGATATACAGCACTGACAGCAGCACCGTGACATACAGAACTGACATCAGAAGCATGACATTAAGCACTCACACCAGCACCGTGATATACAGCACTGACAGCAGCACCGTAAGCAGCCCCAGGAGGAAGTCAGCACAGCACAGGGATGGTGTGATCCCCTCATAATAAGAACCCCCAGGAGGAAGTCAGCACAGCACAGGGATGGTGTGATCCCCTCATAATAAGAACCCCCAGGAGGAAGTCAGCACAGCACAGGGATGCTGTGATCCCTTCATAAGCAGCCCCAGTAGAAATTTGACACCGCTCAACCTCTTCAAAGAGGAGGGTACGGGCATATAGTACAGTGTGCTTTTTTGGGACAAGGAAGTGAGCCAAATGAAGAAAGAAGGTCTGTGTGCTTGATTAAAAAAATTGTTTATAGACATATACATGGTCTACTGGTCACATGTGTTGAATTCCTCCGAGATCCATGCCTCATTCATTTTTAGAAATGTGAGGTAGTTAACACTGTCGTGAGCTAGGCGAGTCACGATCCCCCCTGCTGCGCTGAAAGTCCTTTCGGACAGGACACTGGATGAGGGGCAAGCCAACAGTTCGATTGCAAATTGGGCAAGCTCTGGCCAGAGGTCAAGCCTGCCCACCCAGTAGTCCAGGGGTTCATCACTCCTCAGAGCGTCCACATCGGACGTTAACCCAATGTAGTCGGACACCTGACGGTCTAGGCGTTCCCTGATGCTGGATCCGGATGACACCTGTCGATGGGTCGGCTGAAAGAATGACCTCATATCCGAAGTCACCAACACATCTTCAAACCGGCCTCTTCTTGCAGGCGCTGTTGGATTGGTACCCGCAACTCCTTCTCTGGGAGTGGGAATTGCTCCTCTGCCAGCGCACGCAAAAGCAGAATGCAGCATTTCTCGAAGCAAGGCCTGGAAGTGCTGCATTTTGACAGCCCTCTGCGACGGCGGTAACATTTCCGCCATTTTGTGTTTGTACCGGGGGTCTAAGTACGTTGCCACCCAGTACTGGTCCTTGACCCTTATGCTTTTTATACGGGGGTCCCTATTAAAACACTGGAGCATGAAGGCCCCCATTTGCACTAAAGTGGAAGCGGTGTGGTGGCCTGGCTCCTGCTCATCATCCAGGATAATGTCGTCCTCTTCATTCTCCTCTCCCCATCCACGCACAACAGGGATCCCAGAAAGGTTTAAAGCACGCTCTTCTTGCTCCTCCTCATCCGCCCCGGCACCATCCTCCTCTGACTCCTCTTCAGACTCCTGTTGTTGACTTGTCTCAGATAGAGTAGCCCCCCCTGGGAATTCATCCAGCATTGCGACTTCCTCATCTTCCCGCTCCTGCTCCTCCACAGCCTGACCAATGACACGACGCAATGCATGCTCCATAAAGAAGGCATAAGGTACCATGTCACTGATGGCGCCATGGCTGCGACTGACCAGTTTGGTGATCTCCTCAAATGGCCGCAGAAGTCTGCATGCGTCGCACATGAGCAGCCACTGGCGCGGTGAAAAAAACCTCAGCTCCCCAGAACCGTTTCTTTCGCAGAGTTCATACAGGTAGACATTAACTGCACGTTTCTGCTGGAGCAGCCTATCAAGCATATAGAAGGTTGAGTTCCATCGCGTCGGGCAATCGCAAATAAGACGTCTGACCGGCAGATGGTGTCGCCGCTGAATGTCAGCAAGGCGAGCCATGGCCGTGTAAGATCTTCTGAAATGGGCCGAGATTTTCCTTGCCTGCCGCAAGATGTCCTGGACCCCAGGGTATTTGACAAGGAATCGCTACACGACCAAGTTTAAGACGTGTGCCATGCATGGCACGTGCGTGATTTTGCCCTGTTTCAATGCTCTAAGCAGATTGGCACCGTTGTCACACACCACTTTACCAACTGTCAAATTGAGCGATGTTAGCCACTGATCTGCCTGTGAACGCAAAGCTGAAAGGAGTGCCGGGCCAGTGTGGCTCTTGGCTTCCAGGCACAACAGACGCAGCACGGCATGGCAACGTCTCACCTGGCATGTGGAATAGGTTCTGGGGAGCTTGGGCGGTGCAGCGGAAGAGACGCTAGCAGCAGAAAAGGAGGAGGCAGCTGAGGAGGAGAGGGAGGAGGATGGAGTAGGAGGAGGAGGAGAAGAAGAGTCAGGCCTACATGCAATCCGTGGCGGTAAAACCAAATCTACACGGGTGCCACGGGTTACATGCTTGACCGCCGTCAGAAGGTTCACCCAGTGGGCAGTAAAAGTGATATACCTTCCCTGCCCGTGTTTGCTAGACCACGTGTCTGTGGTCAGATGTATCTTGGCACCGACACTGTGTGCCAGAGATACATTCACTTGCCGCTGAACATGGCCATATAGCTCTGGGATGCCCTTCTCTGAGAAATACTTCCTTCCTGGGACCTTCCATTGTGGTGGTCCAATGGCCACAAATTTGCGAAAGGCCTCCGAGTCCACCAGTTTATATGGCAGTAGTTGGCGGGCTATCAGTTCTGACAAGCCAGCCGTCAACCGTTGGGCAAGAGGTTTATCCGGCGTCATCATTTTTTTAACATTAGGCCCACGGAAGCCTGCCTTTTTGCAGAAAAACGTGAGCTTGGCGTGATGGAAGGTGGAGTGGAGGACAATTGTGAGGAGAGAGGAGAAGGAGAAGTAGAAGACGAGGCTGGACGGTGAGAGCCTGCAGTGTGGCTTTGTGTGTTCCGTTGCTCCCACTCGGCTCGGTGATGGCTGCCCATGTGCCTTCTTAAGGCGGTCGTCCCTAGGTGAGTGTTGGGCTTACCGCGACTAATGCGTTGACTGCAAAGATTGCAGATGGCAACGCTATTGTCAGCAGCGGACACGTTAAAAAAAGCCCACACTGCGGAGCCATGTGCCGGTGTCCTGGGAGCGCGAGATGTGACTGTATATGGTCGATGACTCGCTCCTGATACATTTGCAGTCTGCTTTGTCCCTCCTGTGCAATGTAAGTTAGTCCTGCTTCTCCTCCCTATCTGCTGGTCCATATCTCCCTCTGAACTCCCCTCCTCTTCCTCTCTTGTGGGCACCCACGTGACATCACTAGACACGTCATCATCAACGTCACCTTCCCCACCGATATAAGTAGAGATCTCGGAGTAGGCAGCAACACCGGGGACCAACCTCCTTCTTGGGCTGATCTGGGTACTGTCGTCAGACTGCTGAGTAGCGGTTGTTGCTACCTCCTCTTCCTGATCCAATACCAAGAGTGGCTGCGCATCAGAAATATCCTCTTGATATGGATCGGAAAATAATTCCTGTGACTCAAGCGGAAGGTATGTGGTGGTGGTGGTGGTGTTGTTGGTGGTAGTGTCTTTGGGGGTGCACATAGCAGAGAGTGAAGAAGAGGGTGCAGATCGAGACGATGAGGAGGGTGCAGAAGAGTAAGGCTGAGTGAGCCACTCAACCAAGTCTGGTGCGTCCTTTAAAGTAATTGAACGCACCTTCTGCAACTTCCCACTTTGGCTCAAGGCTGGTGCTCCTGCCCTACCCCTACCACCCCTGCGGAAGGGCCTGCCTCTTCCTCTGCCTGTCATTTTTTAAATCACCCTGTGACAAAACTCTTAGTCCCTATACCGATGAAGGACTGCTGCAGTATAGGGCAGCGGTCAGCAGTGGTGCACCTCAACCCTATGTATTGTGGACCGATAGCGGTCCTTACAGAACAGCAGACTGTGCCGCACTCAACCCTATGTACTGTAGCACCCTTCACCAAGTTACCAGTCCTTATAAGGACCTTTGTGGACCAAGTAGGTTGTGTGTGACTGATTAGCAGACTGTACGTCAGTCCCTATACCGCTGAAGGACTGCTGCAGTATAGGGCAGCGGTCAGCAGTAGTGCACCTCAACCCTATGTATTGTGGACCGATATGCCTCGTACACACGAGAGGACTTATGTCCGACAGACTTCCAAAGGAGTTCCGCCGGAGTTCCGCCGGAGTTCCGCCGGAGTTCCGACGGAGTTCTGACAGACTTTTCGGCCGAACGGACTTGGCCACACACGATCACACTAAACTCCGACGGATTCGAACGTGATGACGTACGACCTGACTCGAATAAGGAAGTTCATAGCCAGTAGCCAATAGCTGCCCTAGCGTCGGTTTTAGTCCGTCGGAGTAGCATACACACGAGCGGAGTTTTCGAAGGGGACCGGGTCCGGCGGAGTTCCTTCGGGAAAATTTGAAGCATGCTTCATTTCTAAAGTCCGTCAGACTTTGGCGAATCAAAAGTCTGTTGCAGCCCACACACGATCGGATAGTCTGACGGACTCGGTCCTTCGGACTTTGGATGTTGAAAAGTCCGCTCGTGTGTACGGGGCAATAGAGGTCCTTACAGAACAGCAGACTGTACCGCACTCAACCCTATGTACTGTAGCACCCTTCACCAAGTTACCAGTCCTTATAAGGACCTTTGTGGACCAAGTAGGTTGTGTGTGACTGATTAGCAGACTGTACGTCAGTCCCTATACCGCTGAAGGACTGCTGCAGTATAGGGCAGCGGTCAGCAGTGGTGCACCTCAACCCTATGTATTGTGGACCGATAGCGGTCCTTACAGAACAGCAGACTGTACCGCACTCAACCCTATGTACTGTAGCACCCTTCACCAAGTTACCAGTCCTTATAAGGACCTTTGTGGACCAAGTAGGTTGTGTGTGACTGATTAGCAGACTGTACGTCAGTCCCTATACCGCTGAAGGACTGCTGCAGTATAGGGCAGCGGTCAGCAGTGGTGCACCTCAACCCTATCTATTGTGGACCGATAGCGGTCCTTACAGAACAGCAGACTGTACCGCACTCAACCCTATATACTGTAGCACCCTACACAGACCAAGTTACCAGTCCTGATAAAGAGCTTTGTGGAACAAGTGAGTTGTGAATGATTAGCAGACTGCAGCAGATGGGCAGCAGTCAAGTATAATATTCTTTCTATATTTGGAAGAAAGAATATTATACGTGTACAAGCCTATTACCGTACCACTGATACCAGTCCTGAAAAGAACCTTTGTGGAACTAATAGTAACAGCAACTCTTTAAACTGACCCTCACTGCCTAACACACTGCTTCCTTCCTTTCCCTATACAAACTGGCAAAACAGTGGAGACTGGAACAATTACTGGTTACTGGAATAGCTCTTTTGTGGACCTGATAGTAACAGCTAATGATGATGATGATGATGATGATGATGACTAATCTGGCTGTCCATAAAATAGCAGCAGACACACCGCTCTGTCCCTTTCTCTAAACTGACAAAAGACACTCAGGCTGCTGCAAGAATCAGTAGCACAGCAAACCTATATACACCTAACACCTATACCAGTCCTGAAAAGAACTTTTGTGTACCAAATAGCTAGCGTTTTATCTCTCCCTACTACAGCAACCTTTCCCTATAGTGACAGAAGAAAGAATGTAAAATGGCTGCCGGATCGGGTGTATTTATAGGTTAGGGGGAATGTCCAAGTGTCCATGTGCTGTCATGTCTCAATTGGCTGTCCTGTACCCCATGATGGATGTGTCAGCGTAGGTCAAAGTTCGTTTACACATTAAACACGTAAGTCCACCGGGGCGAACAACGCTAATAGTCCGCGAAACGAGCGGACCGCGAACGACCGAAATTCGCCGCAAAACGACCGCCGGGCGAACCGTTCGCCCATCACTAATTGTAATGAGTGGGACTGTATGTAGACATGTGCAGAGTAAAATATTTCTTTTCGGAATTTCGTTTTCGTCCGAAAACTTAATTTATTTAGTTACTCCCGAAATTCGTTTTTATTTATTTCGTTTTTCGTTCAAAAATTGCATTCGTCCGAAAATCCACATGAATTACGGTCGAATCTGTCTTTGAAGGCTTATGGTGTCTGTCGAATGTATAAAGAAGATTCGACGGATCTAGTATATAGCATACTTTAGAACCCTATTGAAGTCTATGGGACTCCAACGTTCAAAATCTAAAGTGCTAATTTTAAAGGCTAATTTGCAAGTTACTGTCCTAAAAAGTGTATGGGGACCCGGGTCCTGCCCCAGGGGACATGTATCAAGGCAAAAAAAAGTTTTAAAAACGTCAGTTTTTTCGGGAGCAGTGATTTTAATAATGATTAAAGTGAAACAATAAAAGTGTAATATTCCTTTAAATTTCGTAGGGGGGGGGGGGGGGTTGTCTATAGTATGCCTGTGAAGGGGCTCATGTTTCTGGTGCTTAGAACTGTCCCTGCACAAAGTGTCATTTATGCAGGAAAAAAAGTCCTTTAAAATCACTCGCAGCTATTATGAATTGTCGGCTCCCGTAATACAGAGAACACTCATTGAAAGTCATTGATAAAAAAATAAATAAATAAATAAATAAAAAAGCGTGGGGGTCCCCCAAATTCAATTACCAGGCCCTTCAGGTCTGGTATGGATATTAAGGGGAACCCTGCCTCAAATTTAAGAAAAAATTTGACGTGGGGTTCCCCCTAAATATCCATAACCAGACCCTTCAGGTCTGGTATGGATATTAAGGGGAACCCCGCGTCAAATTTAAAAAAAAATTGAAGTGGGGTTCCCCCTAAAAATCCATACCAGACCCTTTATCCGAGCACGCAACCTGGCAGGCCGCAGGAAAAGAGGGGGGGACGATAGAGCGGCCCCCCCTCCCTCCTGAACCGTACCAGGTCACATGCCCTCAACATTGGGAGGATGCTTTGGGGGTCTGTGACCCCTCAAAGCACCTTGTCCCCATGTTGATGAGGACAAGGGCCTCATCCCCACAACCGTGGCCGGTGGTTGTGGAGGTCTGCGGGCGGGGGGCTTATCAGAATCTGGAAGTCCCCTTTAACAAGGGGACCCCCAGATCCCGGCCCCCCCCTGTTTGAAATGGTAAGGGGGTACAAAAGTACCCCTACCATTTCACAAAGAAAGTGTAAAAAATGGTTAAATAAAACAAACACACTTTTGAAAAATTCCTTTATTAAAAATAAAAAAATTAAAAAAAAAGATTCCAGTGGCGGTAATCCACTCTTGCTATCCAGCGACGGACGGTCATCTCTCCAGCGATGGCTCATCTCATCCAGCGCAGCGAATACATCCTTCTTCTGTCTCTGTGGAGGAGACACTGCAGGCATTCCGGCGGCTGACGTTTCTTATATACGGAGGGCGGGGCCACCCCTCTGACGCAAGGGGAAACCCGGGGTTCCCTGTGACGTATGGGTGACCCCGCCCCCCTCTGATGTAACGGAAACCTGCCTGTGTTACATCAGAGGGGTGCGGGGTCACCAATACGTCACAGGGAACCCCGGGTTTCCCCTTGCGTCAGAGGGGGGCGGGGTCAGGTGACGGGTGGCCCCGCCCTCCGTATATAAGAAACGTCAGCCGCCGGAATGCCTGCAGTGTCTCCTCCACGGAGACAGAAGAAGGATGGATTCGCTGCGCTGGATGAGATGAGCCATCGCTGGAGAGATGACCGTCCGTCGCTGGATAGCAAGAATGGATTACCGCCGCTGGAATCTTTTTTTTTTTTTTTTTTTTTTAATAAAGGAATTTTTCAAAAGTGTGTTTGTTTTATTTAACCATTTTTTACACTTTCTTTGTGAAATGGTAGGGGTACTTTTGTACCCCCTTACCATTTCAAACAGGGGGGGCCGTGATCTGGGGGTCCCCTTGTTAAAGGGGGCTTACAGATTCTGATAAGCCCCCCGCCCGCAGACCTCCACAACCACCGGCCACGGTTGTGGGGATGAGGCCCTTGTCCTCATCAACATGGGGACAAGGTGCTTTGAGGGGTCACAGACCCCCAAAGCATCCTCCCAATGTTGAGGGCATGTGGCCTGGTACGGTTCAGGAGGGAGGGGGGGCCGCTCTATCGTCCCCCCCTCTTTTCCTGCGGCCTGCCAGGTTGCGTGCTCGGATAAAGGGTCTGGTATGGATTTTTAGGGGGAACCCCACGTAAATTTTTTTTTAAATTTGACGCGGGGTTCCCCTTAATATCCATACCAGACCTGAAGGGCCTGGTAATTGAATTTGGGGGACCCCCACACTTTTTTATTTTATTTATTTTTTTATCAGTGACTTTCAATGAGTGTTCTCTGTATTACGGAGCCGACAATTCATAATAGCTGCGAGTGATTTTAAAGGACTTTTTTTCCTGCATAAATGACACTTTGTGCAGGGACAGTTCTAAGCACCAGAAACATGAGCCCCTTCACAGGCATACAATGACAACCCCCCAGCTACGAAATTTAAAGGAATATTACACTTTTATTGTTTCACTTTAATCATTATTAAAATCACTGCTCCCGAAAAAACGGCCGCTTTTAAAACTTTTTTTTGCATTGATACATGTCCCCTGGGGCAGGACCCGGGTCCCCAAACACTTTTTAGGACAGTAACTTGCAGAATCTTTTCTCTCTGTCAAATCTTTTTTCTCTGTCGAATATTTTCTCTATATAATCTTGGACTAATAGAGGTAAGGTTAGGCACATTCGACCACAGGTTCTATAGACAGCTTGTTATTGTCAGAGTCATGTCGAATCTCCTATTCTATATCGAACTGTTGTAACAATGAAAACGAAAATAAAGCATTTATTTATGTCGGATCTTTCGTTTTTCGGATTTTGTGCTTTCGTTATCGTTTGTCAAAACGAAAACGAAAATAGCTGAAATTCGGATGAAAATGCATTCGGACGAAAACGAATGCACATGTCTAACTGTATGTAGATATTTGCCAGCAGAAGAGTTGCGGGACTCAGAAATAGATTCCCTGTCTGATTTATCAGGGGATGATGGAATGTCCCAAGAAATGTTATGGGCCAATGCAGAGTCTGTCCAAACCTAAGAGATTGCCTTTTACCATGGTAAAGAAATCACCTAACTCTTGTGTGCCTCCCAGGGAGGAAAGTGCCCAAGCTCTGCCTAGGCTCGCACGATCCCAGCGGCAGCTGAACAAGCAGGGGACTACAGAGTAGGGTTTGGAATTTCCCTATGTTCCTAGGGAAATCATGCAGGAGATTGAGCAAAACCGACAGAATTGGTATGCCAGTGATATATGGGACTATCTGAAGGTACCAAAGCCCTTTAGGAAACAAGGATGTTCCCCCAGTATGTATGAATGCTTCACCGGGTGTCTTCAGCACTGGAGCTTTGGGAGACATATATATACCGGCAAAGTTTTAATTTGCTGACCAGGAAAAGATGGCGTAATATACTTTATTACCACCGTGGATGCCAAAGGGAAAAAGTTAACTTTGCCAGACCCTCAGTTTTATTGGTAATCCCCGAGACTGCTGTTTTTTTTCTCTGCTTGAAAAAAGTTTTTTTGCAAAAAACACAACGACTGTGGGGCTATTTAGATAGTGTCAGGTTTATTAGAGGAAAGCTTAATGTGAAGGTCATCTACCGGCCACAGCACTTGTAGGAAGGACTTGCATTTCGTCGCTTTTGCCACTACATGGTGGGAGTTTGCACAAAAAGTTGGACAATTGCACGTAGACACATAGGCCAAATACACTGGAGAAAGAGTCAAATTTTCTGCTGGAAATAGGATTTTGCCTCCTATAACTGTAGACTTAGTATGGTTTTTTTTTTGTTGTTTTTGTGTGTTTTGTTTCAGTTATCACCAAGATCGCCTATCAAGCTGCCGGAGATTGGGTGGTGTAGATAGTCAGGTATTGGAGTTTGTGTGTGATGTGACTTGTTTTATGTCAACTGTTCAACATATTGTATGTCATTTTCTCCCTTTCCTTTCCATCCCTCATCCCAATTTTGAGTTCAGGTACCCGACTTTCAGGATTTAAAGTCTCTATTTTTTTCTTCCTAGACAATGAGGACATCATCTAAATGGGAGGGGGGGATATGTAGCGCTGGCTCCTGACGAGCAGGCACTATTGTTTTTGTAAAGTTAAGTTGCCTGAAGCCACAGTTGGGCTTTGGGATTATTTCTCTAAATTTATGGTTTCAGTACCATTCCAGCTGGGTTGCACTGAGTTCTCCTTGACCGCAGGTGTCGCTGTCACCGCCGGCAAGAATAGAAACGCAGTCTAGCTGGATGCATTGAATGCCACACATCTCTCGGAACCAGCCCAGTGGGAGTGTTTTCCTGCAATGCATTCTGGGGGTGGTATTTAAGATACCGATGCCATGTAGGTGGGAGAGTACTTTCTATCTGTTGAGTTCTGGTGGTCCTCCTGACCCAGCCCCATGGCCCTCCTGGCGTGCGGTGCAGAACTATACATCCTGTGTCTTGGGGCTGGCTGGCCCGGGGCGACGAAACTGAAGGGATAGGCCCGAGCGAATTTCGGGGCCTACTGATCCAGGGATGGTCTGGTGCCATCTCATCAGATGGGAGAAGCCCAGCAACTGAAGAACCCCGGGGAGGACTCTTTCAGGAGAAGACCATGCGCAAGGCTGATTTCTCTGAAGGAGCCTGGAGACTTAGTTGAAGGACGCAACCTGGATCAACACTCATACGATATCACTGGATCGGCTGAGAGAAACTGGTATCATATGTCAGTTCTTTAAATTTATCCACATCCCTCAATAACACTCAAGTGTATCTCACAAGTCTGTGGCAGAGACTTTACCAAACATCCCACCGGCTGCTAGGCCTATTGAGAGAGGTCTATCCGGAGGTTGTTGAATCCACTTGTGAAACAGTTTTATTCTCTGGATTCTCTCAATACTTTCACCTTGCAATTTAAGTGCCTGAACTCACCCCTAACCCTCTACCCTCCATTAAGAGACTTTGTTCTAAATAAATAACCCAAAATAGGATTCAGTGTCAGTGTCAACATTATTTGGGCCATTTACCACGGGATCCCCAAGACGGAGAAGCAAGCAGGTGAGGTAACATTAAGCCCAAATAAAACCAGCAGCTCTTTCGGGGGTCAGTGCTACATGTGCAAGCTAAAATGCTGTTTTTTATTTTCCTTGCATGCCCCCCTCCCCCCAGATCTACAGCAACTGCACTTCCAAGTGCACTGAAAGTGCATTTTAAGTGCACTTTGCACTTATAGTCCAAAGTGGATTTGCCTTTCGTAAATAAACCCCAATAAGTTCACCGAGTTGACTTGGCCTACAAATTCTTCAGATCTCAATCTAATCAAGCATCTGGGGGCTGTACTGGGAAAACAAGTCTGACCAATGGAGGCCTCACCCCAAAACTTACAGGACTTAAAGGATCTGCTACTGGTGGTTTGGTGTCAAACACCACAGCATTCCTTCAGAGGTCTAGTGGAGTGCATGCCTCAATGGGTCAGGGATGTCCAGGATTGGGTGAAATATGTTAACCAGTTGCCGACCGCCGCACGCCGATGTACGTCGGCAGAATGGCACAGGCAGGCATAAGGGCTTACATGTACGTCCCTTGCCTCCCGCGGGTCGGGGGCCCGATCGGGCCCCCGCCCGGTGCCTGCGGCGGTCGGTTTTCGTCCGGGAGCGATCCGGGACGAGGGGGCGGCCATTCATTCATGGCCACCCCCTCGCGATCGCTCCCGACGAATAGAAATCCCCCGTGACATCACTTCCTCTCCTGTAATGTAAACACAGGAGAGGAAGTGATGTATTCTCTCCTCCGTGTCGGTATTTTTCGTTCCGACACGGAGGAGAGCGGATCGGTGAGTTGCACCAACACTCTACACACACAGTAGAACATGCCAGGCACACTCACACCCCCCCTTTACCCCCCGATCACCCCCCCAATTACCCCTGCCCCCCAGTCACAGTGACACCAATGTAATTATTTTTTTATTTTTTTATTTTTTTTGCATTGGTGTCATTTGTGACTGTAATAACTGTTAGGGCAGTTAGAGTTAGCCCCCTTTAGTTCTAATGTACCCCCCTAACCCCCCCAATAAAGGTTTAACCCCGTGATCACCCCCCGTCGCCAGTGTCACTAAGGCTGGGTTCACATTGCAGCGGTTTATGAGAACGAATGTGATTCGCACCGCACTGCAGTGCAAATCACATCCGATCTCTGTGCGATTCGAGTTCAGCCATTCGCCGCACCCGCCGCACCCGCCGCAAATTCGCACGGGACCCTTTTTTTGGCCCGCAGCAGAATCGGATCGCATGGGTGTTCACACCATGCGATCGGAGTTTGCAGATCGCACTGCGATATGCGAACTGATCTGGGGGTGTCAGTAACATTTCACTGACACTCCCAGCAGTTCGCATAGGGCAGTGTGAACTGCCGCCGGGAGGCATGCGATGCGGGAACCCGCCGCGGATTTGCGGCGTTTCCGCATCGCTCCAGTGTGAACCCAGCCTAATAAGCGATAATTTTTCTGATCGCCGTATTAGTGTCACAGGTGACGCTAGTTAGGCAGGTAGGTATTTAGGTTCGCCGCAGCTTTTTATAGCGCCAGGGACCCCCATATACTACCGCATAAAGCCCCCTGATTGCCCCCTAGTTAACCCTTTCACCAGTGATCACCATATAACTGTTACAGGTGACGCTGGTTGGTTAGTTATTTTTTTATAGTTTCAGGGCACCCGCCATTTATTACCTAATAAAGGTTTAACCCCCTGATCACCCGGCGGGTGTCATTTGTGACTAATAACTGTTAGGGCAGTTAGGGTTAGCCCCCTTTAGTTCTAAGGTACCCCCCTAACCCCCCCAATAAAGGTTTAACCCCGTGATCACCCCCCGTCACCAGTGTCACTAAGGCTGGGTTCACATTGCAGCGGTTTATGAGAACGGATGTGATTCGCACCGCACTGCAGTGCAAATCACATCCGATCTCTGTGCGATTCGAGTTCAGCCATTCGCCGCACCCGCCACACCCGCCGCACCCGCCGCAAATTCGCACGGGACCCTTTTTTTGGCCCGCAGCAGAATCGGATCGCATGGGTGTTCACACCATGCGATCCGAGTTTGCAGATCGCACTGCGATATGCGAACTGATCTGGGGGTGTCAGTAACATTTCACTGACACTCCCAGCAGTTCGCATAGGGCAGTGTGAACTGCCGCCGGGAGGCATGCGATGCGGGAACCCGCCGCGCATTCGTGGCGTTCCCGCATCGCTCCAGTGTGAACCCAGCCTAATAAGCGATCGTTTTTCTGATCGCTGTATTAGTGTCACAGGTGACGCTAGTTAGGCAGGTAGGTATTTAGGTTCGCTGCAGCTTTTTATAGCGCCAGGGACCCCCATATACTACCGCATAAAGCCCCCTGATTGCCCCCTAGTTAACCCTTTCACCAGTGATCACCATATAACTGTTACAGGTGACGCTGGTTGGTTAGTTATTTTTTTATAGTTTCAGGGCACCCGCCATTTATTACCTAGTCTCACTAGTGTACCCCTAAATTTAGGGGTGTCTACTTTCCAAAATGGGGTCATTTGGGGGGGGTTTGTGCCATCTTGGCATTTTATGGCCTTCAAAACTGTAACGCCCTTAGAAAGCCTGAAGGCGGTGCTTGGTTTTCGGGGCCCCGTACGCGGCTAGGCTCCCAAAAAGTCCCACATATGTGGTATCCCCGTACTCAGGAGAAGCAGCAGAATTTATTTTGGGGTGTCATTTCACATATGCCCATGGCATGCATGAGCAATATATCATTTAGTGATAACTTTGTGAAAAAAAAAAAAAAAAAAAAGTTTGTAATTTTCCCGCAACTTGTGGCAAAATATAAAATATTCCATGAACTCAACATGCCTCTCAGCAAATAGCTTGGGGTGTCTACTTTCTAAAATGGGGTCATTTGTGGGGGTTTTGTGCCATCTTGGCATTTTATGGCCTTCAAAACTGTAATAGGTAGTGAGAAGTGAACTCAAAAATTTACGCCCTTAGAAAGCCTGAAGGCGGTGCTTGGTTTTCGGGGCCCCGTACGCGGCTAGGCTCCCAAAAAGTCCCACATATGTGGTATCCCCGTACTCAGGAGAAGCAGCAGAATTTATTTTGGGGTGTCATTTCACATACGCCCATAGCATGTGTGAGCAATATATCATTTAGTGACAACTTTGTGTAAAAAAAAAAAAATATTTTTTTTTTTGTCATTATTCAATCGCTTGAGGCAAAAAAATTAAATATTCAATGGGCTCAACATGCCTCTTATCAATTTCCTTAGGGGGTCTACTTTCCAAAATGGGGTCATTTGGGGGGGTTTTGTACTGCCCTGCCATTTTAGCACCTCAAGAAATGAGATAGGCAGTCGTAAACTAAAAGCTGCGTAAATTCCAGAAAACGTACCTTAGTTTGTAGATGTGACAACTTTTGCGCAAACCAATAAATATCCAATTATTGACTTTTTTTTTACCAAAGACATGTGGCTGAATACATTTTGGCCTAAATGTATGACTAAAATTGAGTTTATTGGATTTTTCTAATAACAAAAAGTAGAAAATATCATTTTTTTTCAAAATTTGCGGTCTTTTTACGTTTATATCGCAAAAAATAAAAATCGCAGAGGCAATCAAATACCATCAAAAGAAAGCTCTATTTGTGGGAAGAAAAGGACGCAAATTTTGTTTGGGTACAACATTGCATGACCGCGCAATTACCAGTTAAAGCAGCGCAGTGCCAAAGTGTAAAAAGACCTCTGGTCATTTACCAGCAAAATGGTCCGGTCTGAAAGTGGTTAAAGGGGTGTGGTCTGGGCAGAGGAAAAGCTAAAGCCTGTTTTGAAGTCTTAGAATAGAGTGTGTGTTCCTATTATACAGGATTTATATAGCGCCAACAGTTTGCACAGCGCTTTACAACATGAGGGCAGACAGTACACTTACAATACAAATCAATACAGGAGGGACTAGAGGGCCCTGCTCGTTAGAGATTACAATCTAGAAGGGAGGGTCAAGTTGAAACAAAAGGTAATAACTGTGGGGGATGAGCTGATGGAGAAAATGAAAATACAGTTAGGTGTGGGTGTGGGTAGGGTAGGCTTCTCTGAAGAGAAGGGTTTTCCGGGATCGCTTAAAAGCTAATAAAGTAGGAGATAGGCGGACAAATTGGGGTAGGGAACTCCATATGATTGGAGAGGCTTTTGAAAAGTCCTGGAGGCGAGTATGGGAGGAGGTGATGAGGGAGCTAGAGAGCAGGAGGTCTTTAGAGGAAGAAGGGAACGATTAGGTTGGTATTTAGAGACTAAGCTAGTGATGTAGCTGGGGGCGAAATTGTGGATGGCTTTGTACGTAGTTGTTAGTATTTTGAATTGAATTCTTTGGCCGAGCGGAAGCCAGTGGAGGGTTTGACAGAGAGGAGTAGCAGAGACAGAGCGATTGGTAAGGTGGATGAGTCTGGCAGCAGCATTCATGATGGATTGAAGAGGTGATAGACTATGTAGAGGTAAGCCAATGAGAAGGGAGTTGCAGTAGTCGAGACGAGAGATGACCAGCGAGTGAATTAACAGCTTTGTTGTGTCATTGCTTAGAAAGGGGCGTATTTTGGAGATGTTGCGAAGGTTGAGGCGGCAGGATTTGGACAGTGATTGGATGTGTTGCTTGAAGGAGAGGTCAGAGTCCAGGACTACACCTAGAACCTTGGCATGTGGAAATGGGCTTATGGTTGTGCCATCAATTTTGACAGTGAGATCAGGGGAAGGGGCATATGTGGGAGGAAAAATTACAAGTTTGGTTTTGGATAGATTGAGTTTGAGGAAGTGGTGTGACATCCAGACTGATATATCCCATAGTAGATTAGTGATACGTGAGGAGACAGAGGGAGTGAGCTGAGGGTTAGAGAAATAGATTTGGGTGTCGTCAGCATAAAGGTGGTATTGGAAGCCATGGGAGGCTACCAGTTGACCCAGGGAGGAGGTGTAGATTGAAAATAGGAGCGGTCCAAGAACAGAACCTTGGGGGATCCCAACAGAGAAAGGAAGAAGAGAGGAGGAAGTAGAGTTGTAAGAAACGGTAAAGGTGCGGTTGGATAAGTAGGAAGAGAACCAGCAAAGAGTACAGTCACAGAGACCAAAGGCGTGGAGTTTTTTGAGGAGGAGGGGGTGGTCAACCGTATCAAAGGCAGCAGAGAGGTCCAGGAGTAGGAGTACCAAATAATGTCGATTGGTTTTGGCCGTTAGTAGATCATTTGTTAGTTTTAGGAGAGCAGTTTCTGTGGAGTGTTGAGGACAAAATCCAGACTGAAGGGGATCAAGAAAGCTATTATCAGCGAGGTGGACACTCAGTCAGTTGTAGACCAGACGTTCAAGGAGTTTGGATAAGAAGGGGAGCAAGGCGATGGGGCGTAGGTTGTTAGGATTGGATGGGTCCAGTGAGGGCTTTTTAAGTATGGGTCTGACAAGTGCATGTTTTAGAGAGTTGGGGAAGATGCCAGAAGAGAGGGAGAGATTGAAGATGTGGGTTAGAGCAGTGTTTCTCAACTCCAGTCCTCAAGGCGCCCCATCGGGTCATGTTTTTCAGGATTTCCCTTGGATGAAACGGCTGTGGTAATTACTAAGGCCCCTTTCACACTGGGGTGGTTTTCAGGCGTTACAGTGCTAAAAATAGCGCCTGTATAGCGATTGAAAAAACCGGCCCCTTTCACTCCAGTGTGAAAGCCGGAGGGCTTTCACACTGGAGCAGTGCGCTGGCAGGACGGTAAAAAAAGTCCTGCTAGCCGCATCTTTGGCGCGGTGAAGGAGCAGTGTATTCATCGCTCCTAAACCGCTCCTACCCATTGAAATCAATGGGACAGCGCGCCAATACCGCCAACAAAGCGCCGCTGCAGTGACGCTCCATAAGCCCATTTGTGGCGGTTTTAACCCTTTTTCGGCCGCTAGCGGGGGTTAAAACCACCCAGCTAGCGCCCGTAGACCGCAGCTAAAACGACGGTAAAGGGCCGCTAAAAATAGTGGCGCTTTACCGCCGACGGCCGCACCGCCCCAGTGTGAAAGGGGCCTAAGGCAGGGAAACTGATCAAATCACCTGTGCAAAATAATGGAGAGACTGAAAACATGACCTGTTGGGGTGCCTAAAGGACTGGAGTTGAGAAACACTGGGTTAGAGAGTGTAGTATAGAGCCAGAGGGTGAACGTAGCATTTATGAGGGAACAGGATCCAGAGAGCAGGTGGTAAGGTGGACATTACCAAGTAGTTTAGCAACTTCGTCTATAGTGGTGGGGTTGAAAGAGGGAAGTAATGATTGTGCCTGTTGGCATGAAGTGTAAAGCGTGGAGGGTATCGGAACAGTAGAGATCTCTGTGCGAATTGTATTAATCTTCTGTTTGAAGTGATTGGCAATCTCCTGGGCAGTGAGTGAGTTGGCGGGTGGAGGCAGTGGAGGACAAAGTAGAGAGTTGAAGGTACGGGGGCGGGATGATAAGTTGCTAATGAGAATGATAAAATAGGTCTGCTTGGCAGAGAGGAGGCTGGAATTGTATTTTTGGAGGGCAGATTTATATTGGTTGAAATCTTTCTGAGACTTGGTCTTACGCCACAGGCGTTCATGAGCACGACTGTTTTTTCAGACTTCTAGTAACATCTGTTTGCCAAGGTTTAAGGGATCGGGGCTTGATTCTGTATGTAGTGAGGGGGGCCGGTGAGTCCAGTGAGGCTAGAAGTGAAGCTTTGTAGACAGAAGTGGCTAGGTTGGTGCAGAATAGGGGTGAGATTTTGTCGTAGAGGTTGTCGATAGCAGAGTAGAGAAGAGAAGGGTTGAGATGACATAGGTTTCTGTGAGTAACTTTTACGCGATTGGAGGGACACATCTTTAGAAGCAGCCCACACTTGTAAACTGGTCACTGATAAGGCTGCAGACAACAACCTTCATAGAACATGGCCATGGAGTACGGTGCTGTTGAACACGCTGCATGCTCAAGGTGACAGTGAAGAGTTAAGATTAGAGTGTAATCTACTCCGCACTACAGGCAGGCTATCTTGTTGGCTTTGGCTGGTGCCAAGTGACATTGAGTACAAAGTCAGCACTTCCCCTTACTACTCATTCACAACTTGTACACGAAGGCTAGGTTCCCATTCATGTGATGCAGAAACACATACAAAATCACACATGTTCCTGGCATGCACAGAAAAGACACATCCCTATTGCAGGTGCATGGCAGTGCCATTAACGCTTGATGGCATCACAATGCACTTTGCTGACGTGTGCAAATTTGCGAGCCAAAATACATTCTACAAAGTGTCATATACTGGATTGAGTACAGAGCAATTAACAACCAGTGTCCTACTAGGGCAGTGCTTCTAAACCTTTTAAAGTCAATGTCAAGGCACCCCAGTCTAAAATGTAAAAGCTGTAAATGCTACTTATCAAAGGGAACACTGAGCCTGGAACAATGCACACAATCTCCATGATGAAATAACTGCACATCAGAGGTCCCTCCATCACATCAGAGGTCCATCCATCACATCAGAGGTCCATCCATCACATCAGAGGTCTTCCTATCATATCAGAGGGCCCCCATCACATCAGAGGTCTTCCTATCATATCAGAGGGCCGCCATTACATCAGAGGTCCTCCCATCACTTCACGGTCCTCCCTTCAGATCAGAGGTTCCCTCATCACATCAGAGGACCATCCATGACATTAAAGCTTTCCCTCTCACATCAGACGTCCCCCCATCACATCAAAGGTTCTCCCATAATATCAGAGATCATTCCATTATATCACAAGTCATTCCATCACATCAGAGGTCCCCCCATCACATCAGGGATCCTTCCATTACATCAGCAGCTCCCCCATCACATGAGAGGTCCCCTCATCATATCAGATATTCCCACTTGACTTCAGAGATACCCCCATCATATAGGAGTCCTTCCATCACATCAAAGGTTCTCCCACAGCACCAGGCATACATGCCTCACATCAGAGGTCCTTCCATTATATCAGAAGTCATTTTATCACATTAGAGGTTCACCCATCATACTGGAGGTCCCATCATCTCATGAGATGTGCCACATCACATCGGAGCCTGCCCCCCCCCCCGAACCCCCCCATCATGTCAAAGGCCCTCTATCATGACAAAGGTCTCCCCATCACATCAGAATTCCACTAACATGTCAGAGGTTCATACATCACATCAGAGGTTCATTTATTTTTGAGAATCTGCCTTCACAGAGTCTAACCCATCACAGAGCTCTCCAATCACACAGTCCTCTCTTCACATTAGAGCCCTACTTTTTGACTCCAGTAGCACAGCAGAGGGGGTTAGGTGAAGCAGGTTTGCAGGAGGTGGACTTAGGTCTTCTCCTGAATGCTGAGAGCAGTCCTGCACGCTGCCTTCCCTGGATAAGCATCTTGTGTTGCAATGGAAGTAACAAATGACATTGTGTGTCCTGCCCTAAGGTATCATTGTTTGTTATGGTGTTGGCAGCTTGACCATTCACACTATGAGAACTATGAGAAATCATGACATTTATCCAGGGCAAATTGTGGGTCTAAGCGGCCCCCCAAACATCACCCCAGTTGAGGAACACTTTGCTAGGGAATAGGGATAATGGAATTTCTTATACTCAAGTCTGTGTTGCAGTGCGCAAACACCATAAGCAAACTAAAAAATTGCATGTGAATGCATAAAAAAGGTATTTTAGGGTGTGTCTATTAGTCCCCACTGAAGAGGAAGGACCCTTCCCTGACTTCCTGGGGGCCAAGGCTCCTGAAGGGGGTAATGCAAACTCAGGTCCACCTATCCAAAAGGCCTGGGGGACCCCATTCCTCATGATGATCCTGAAGCCGACCAACGAGTACTAGGTGAAGGGCTTTCCCAAAGACAGATCCCCCAGGGCAGGAGAGGAAGGAACCTGTCCACACGTCCTCCCCCTAGACAGTAAGAGAATTACAATAAGTACCGTATATACTCGAGTATAGGCCGACCCGAATATAAGCCGAGGCCCCCAATTTACCCCCAAAAAAACTGGCAAACTTATTGACTCGTGTATAAGCCGAGGGTGAGACATGCCTGTCCATCCCTGTGTGTCCGTCCATCCCTGTGTGTCCGTCCATCCCTGTGTGTCCGTCCATCCCTGTGTGTCCGTCCATCCCTGTGTGTCCGTCCATCCATCCCTGTGTGTGTGTGTGTCCATCCATCCATCCATCCCTGTGTGTGTGTGTCTCCATCCATCCATCCATCCATCCCTGTGTGTGTGTGTCTCCATCCATCCATCCATCCGTGTGTGTGTGTGTGTGTGTGTGTGTGTGTGTGTGTGTGTGTGTGTGTGTGTGTGTGTGTGTGTGTCCAGCCTACCTGTGTCCCGAGCCTTTGTCCCGAGCCTCCGTCCCGTGCCTTGCCTCCTTGCCTCCGTGCCTTGCCGCCGTGCCTTGCCGCCGTGCCTTGCCGCCGCCGTCCCGTCCCGTCCCGTGCCGTGCCTTGCCTTGCCTTGCCTCCGTCCCGTGCCCTCTTCGTCGGCGGCCATTGTAAAATTCAAAAGCTGCGCCGCCGCCTTCGCCTGTGATAGGCGGAACACTGAATTTCCCAGCAGCCTGTGTTCCGCCTATCACGTACATCGTATCATCCTCGTCCGTAGTACGAGGATGATACGATGTCCGTGATAGGCGGAACACAGGCTGCTGGGAAATTCAGTGTTCCGCCTATCACAGGCGAAGGCGGAGCCGGAGGCGCGGCTTTTGAATTATAGAATGGCCGCTGTCTGTCTGCTCGACACGCTGATCGAGCGGGCAGACAGCGATGACTCGAGTATAAGCCGAGGGGGGCACTTTCAGCCTCAAAAAAGAGGCTGAAAATCTCGGCTTATACTCGAGTATATACGGTATGTGCTAATTGCTAGGGAATTTTCCTGACCTAACTTCATGGCAGCATACGTATGTAGGACCTCACTCCCATAAACATGGCTAATCCAAGCATTACATAACTAACCTACTTATCACACTGGGAGGCATTCTATGTTGCCACGGAGTTACGCCAGGAAAGGAAAATAAAGGTATCTATTTTATAAGGAACATCATGGTAGTATATAAATTGCTTTTCAGCTTTACTTTTTCTTCTTCTCATCCTTGTTCATGGCAAGTTATTTCCCATTCATATGCTGTCATGGTGTTAGGAAAATACTGTATATCCCAAGACCCATAAAAGCAACCAGGTACTCATAGAGACACTATGGCCAGGTACCTACAGCAGAAAATTGGGAAACAATCATATTGTTTTGATATAACAATACAGAATTTCCTATGCATTGGCGGGTCTAACACAAAAGAGTGAAAATCAACAACCCAAGATGGTGATTACTATTCTTGTTTTGGGATATGACCAACATTAGGGCCCAAATAATGAACATGACTGATATAAGTATACATGTTTATGAAATGATTGTTCTGAATACTTTTTACTGCTATGTTATGCCTATGAGTACATTTAGACCCTTGACAGGTAACAGTAAAGCCCCAAGAGTTCTAAGTATGTGTCTGTTAACTCAACACTCAATCCCAAAACTTGGGGGCCTGCAGGATCTCTCATATTCTGTCCCTGTCTGTTTTGCATTGCTCCAAGGGTTCACTTGGCTGTTCAACATTCTACCAGCATAAGTTAGTGGGAGTCAGTGAGATCCTCATGTTACAGGGAACCAGTTCTCAACATTTTCATTGAAAACATTTTTTTCCTGTTTTAATGCTGGCTATCTTGTATCATCATCCCAGCTTGAAGAGAGGTCTGGGCTAAACATGCCAGGCGAATGTGCATCGAGATAGATCACCATCTTACTGTTTTATTACTGTATGCCTACGGGGACATTTAGACCCTTGACCCACCAGCGTCCCAAAAAATCTTAGTATGTGTCTGTTGACTCCATGCTCAACCCAAAACTTGGGGGCCTACAGGATCTCTCGATTTGGTCCTGTCTGTTTTCCATTGCTCCAAGGGTCACTTGGCTGTGCAACATTCCACCAACACACAGTGGTGGTGTTTCGGTGAGATCCCCATGGTGCATGGATCCAGTTCTCAAATTTTCCCTACAAAACTTATTTTTTACAATTTGTTTTTACTTGCTATCCTGTATCATTGCCTCAGCCTAAGAAACAAAATCCAGATGGGTCTCCATCTTACTGTTATCCTATGCCTATGAGGCTATGACTATATTGAGACCCTTGGCAGGCCATAGTAAAGGCCCAAGTGTTTTAAGTATTAGACATGTGGCATTAGTTTCGTACGAATCAAAAATTTGTACAAATTTCTGTAAATTCGTACATTCAGGAGGATCCGAAATACGAATTGGTATGCTTCCGAATTCTGTACGAAATCCGAAATTTTGTTTACGAATATTGCGGATCCAAATTCCTAACGAACATTCGTAATTGTTACGAAAAGTTAATGAACCTAAAAGTTAAAAACCTGGGAATTCAGCACAGCACAGGGATGGTGGGAGCCCCTCATTATGATAAATTCATCATAACGAACATTCGTAATTGTTACGAAAAGTAAATGAACCTAATGAAAATTCGTATTTCGTATGAAATTTCAGACACGATTTATGAAATACAAATTAATTCTAATACGAAATGGAACGAAACAAAACAAAGTTATTGATGGCGCACGTCTATTAAGTATGTGTGTTGACTCAATACTCCACCCAAAACTTAGAAGCTTGCAGGATATCTCTTAGCCTGATCCCATTTGTTTTTCATTACTCCATGAAGGGCCACTTGGCCATGCAACATTCCACCAACATAAGGTGCTGGTTGTTGGTGGGAGCCTCATGTTGCATAGACCAATTCTTAAATTTTGCATCCAAAACATATTTTTCCAAGTTTATTGGCTATCTTTTATCATCATTCCAGGCTGAAGAGAGGTCTGGATTGAATATGTCAAGGGAAGGGTCAATGTGCATCCAGATGGGTCACCTTCCTGTAGACTGGAAGTAGACCTTTACAGAGAGAAGGACCCATATAAAAGTATGACAAGGACTGTACCATATCCTGTGACTTTGTAGTGTCCTCCCCATTAGCTGAACATTGTGTGTCCCTGGGGCCACCATGGCCAATTGGAGTACAGGCTATTATTTGTGGCTGGTCACATGATACAGAGCTCTGATAAGATACAGATAAGAGTCAATCAGAGCTTAGAACAAGTGACAGAAGAGAGAAGGACGGACCTCCTATAATACAGGTACAAAGTGTACAATATAATACTATATCATATAATAATTTATATAATATAATAATAAGACTTCATTTGCAGAATCTTATAGGACTTTATAGAGGCGAGGACAGGGGATGTGTGATTGGAAATGTAGAGCGTATGTGAATTATTATAATTAAGACCATGTATTAAGTACTAAGACTGTATGTATTATGTTTGTAATGTATGTACCATAATGATAAGCTATATCATAAACCAAAATAGAACATAACACAATATAGCAATGCATAACATAGTATCATATTGTCCAATTGATATAGCTCTGACATGTATCGCAGTGCAGTAGAGAGAGCACTGAGCCAGTCACATCAATTTCTGTTCCAGAGGAGCATACACTCTAATGTCAACCCACAGTCACGCACTATTATTAGTATACATTTATATAGCTCTGATGTATACCACAAGTGCTGTAAAGAGAACACTGGGCCACTCACACCAGTCTTTGTACCAAAGGAGCTTACACTCTAATGCCCTCCCCCCTCCCCCCACATTCACACACTATTATTATACATTTATATAGCTCTGAAATATACCACAGTTCTGTACAGAGAACACTGAGCCAGTCACATCAGTTTTCGTGCCAAAGAAGCTTACACTCTAATGCCCCACCACAGTCACACACTATTATACATTTATATACAGTATCTCACAAAAGTGAGTACACCCCTCACATTTATGGAAATATTTTATTATATCTTTTCATGTGACAACACTGAAGAAATGTCACTTTGCATGATCCCCTCCCTTCGGAAACTGGGCAGCAGGGCAGTATTCCAACATAATGACCCCAAACACCCTCCAAGATGACCACTGCCTTGCTAAAGAAGCTGAGGGTAAAGGTGATGGACTGGCCAAGCATGTCTCCAGACCTAAACCCTATTGAGCATCTGTGGGACATCCTCAAATGGAAGCTGGGAGAGCGCAAGGTCTCTAATATCCACCAGCTCTGTGATGTCGTCATGGGAGTGGAAGAGGATTCCAGTGGCAACCTGTGAAGCTCTGGTGAACTACATGCCCAAGAGGGTTAAGGCAGTGCTGGAAAATAATGGTGGCCACACAAAATATTGACACTTTGGGCCCATTTTGGACATTTTCACTTAGGAGTGTACTCACTTTTTTTGCCGGCGGTTTAGACAATAATGGCTGTGTACATGGGCGTCCGCAGAACTTCATTCATTTAGGGTCACCCATGCACCGCCCCTTTTTGACAATGTCATTATCACATTATCATGGTCAGAGACTGCAGACGTAGTACAGTCCCTAGGATAAGTAATGGATAGTGACCAACAGGCCCTCTTACCAGACCCAGCAAAACAACAGCAGTGATCCCTCCGGCTGGACGATCGATCACTCTGGGTCCCCCGGGGGCGACTCTGGTCAGTAGTGTAGCATGTCTGTACCCTGGTCTCTCTAGTTTCCAACCCAGCACCCTCCTCATTCTTTGTCCTGTTGCACCCTCTCCCTCAGCTTTTTTCCAGGCTGCAGTCTCTCAATCTCTCTCTTGATCGAGCTGTAGCCTCCTCCCTGTGGAAAATGGGGCTGCCAAACTTCGAGGACTACACGTCCCATGATTTTATCCTCTCCTAGTCTCCTTTGATTGGCCCTCAGTTATGGCCAATATGGAAGGAACGGAGCGGGTAATAAGCCCCTATAGCGACGCAACTGTGCTGAATTTAAAGTGGAGGGCCACCCTGAAAAACAAAAATACGACTCGCGCATGCGCAGTAGGAAACAGGCAGTGAAGCCGCAAGGCTCCACTGCCTGTTTCCCTTAGCTAAAATGGTGGCGCCAGGACCTGAGAGCCGAGGGACGGGTCAGCCTCGGGCAGCCGACATCGTGGGCGCCCTGGATAGGTAAGTGCTTATTAAAAGTCAGCAGATACAGTGTTTGCAGCTGCTGACTTTTATTTTTTTTTATTTTTTTAAACCGGCCCTCCTCTTTAAGATCTGATCCTCAATTCCAAGGGGGGGGGGGTACTTGACCCCCCCTTGCCCCTACCTGTGGATGCCCATGGCTGTGTGTTGAGTTATTTTGAGGGGACAGCACATTTACACTGTTACACAAGCTGTACACTCACTACTTTACATTGTAGCAAAGTGTCATTTCTTCAGTGTTGTCACATGAAAAAATATAATAAAATATTTACAGAAATGTGTGGGGTGTACTCACTGTGAGATACTGTAGCTCTGACATATACTGCAGTGCTGTACAGAGAACATTGGGCCAGTCACATCAGTCTCTGCACCAGAGGAGCTTACAATCTAATGTCCCCTGCTCCGCAGTCACACACTATTATTATTATTATACATTTATATAGCTCTGACACATACCATAGTGCTGCATAGAGAACACCAAGCCAATCGCATCAGTATCTGATCAAAGGAGCTTACACTCTAATGACCCCCCCCCCCCCCAGTCATAAATGATTATTATTATACATTCATATAGCTCTGACATATACCATAGCGCTGTACAGAGAACACTGAGCCACTCACATCAGTCTCTGTACCAAAGGAGCTTACACTCTAATGTCCCCTGCTCCACAGTCACAAATGATTATTATTATACATTGATATAGCTCTGACATATACCGCAGTGCTGTACAGAGAACATTAAAGCATTAGCCCTTGTACACACGGTCGGACATTCCGACAACCAAATCCATCGGATTTTGTCCGAAACTGTTGCATACACACGGTTGGACAAAGTTGTCAGAAAATCCGATCGTACTTAACGTGATGACGTTATTTCGTTAGGACGGGACTACGTTCAGGCTAGTAGCCAATAGCTTTGGTCTAGGAATTTGATCTGAGCATGCGTGGCACTTTGTCCGATCGGAATTCTCTACCCATGATCGGACAAAGTCTGATCGGATCATGTTGTCGGAAAATTTTATAGCCCAGCTGGAAAACTTGGTCCGTCGGATACTCAGGCGGAAACAGTCCGATGGAGCCCACACACAGTCGGATTATCCGACAACACGGTCCTATCGGACATTGTCCATCGGAATGTCTGACCGTGTGTACAAGGGCTTAGAAGTATTTTTGATATGGTCATATGTATTAAGTGATCTGATTCATTTCCATACACACAGCAGTGAAAGTACTCGTCGTGTGAGATGGTTTGCCCAGCTATCACCCCTCCCTGGTGTCTGTATGTAGGGTGTAGGCTGTACCGGTGACATGTACTGTATGTATGTATGCATGTTGAGAATTCCGTACAATGCCCTCATTTTATCACAGGGGAATTTCCTGGTTAGGTAGAGGTCACAGGGACACGGAGGTGATACATAATTTCCTTTCCTGTTATATAACACACAATTCCTAGTGGAACCAACAGTTCACTCTTAAGCTGGCTACACATTATACAATCTTTTTTGTACAATTTCCTTTAGCTGCACCTTCAACGTTGTAGTGCAAGGGCCGGCCTAATTGCATACAATTTGAAAGTGTTTAGGTGTGACCTCCTATTATATGGTCTTGGTAAAGCTAAAGGAAAATTGTTCAATGTTTAGCCAGCTTTAGAGAGGTTGCTGTAACATTAACCTGAAATCAGTTGTCTGACGTGATTTGTTTTTGTTGTTGTTTGCTGTTCCACATTTTTTAGCTGTATTTCATACACAGCATTGTGGTTTCTAGTTCTACTAGCCGTTTGCATATTAAGATCCCTACAAGAGATTAAAATTAAATCAAAATATTTATTTAAAAAATGTGCAGAGCTACTTGTTCCGTGAAACTGCATGTGCATTTCTTTTGTGCAAAATCGAATGTTATTAGGTAATTTTTTCTTTCCATCTGAAATGTTATTTACTCTTTCTCTGCGGATGAAATGTTAGTGATTCTTACTAAATAGAGTGACTCAATACCGCATTATGGCCACTAGATGGAGCCGATAATCATAAAAAGTATTTATTTCCTTTGTCGATTGTCAGCTCCATCTAGTGGCCACAATGTCGTGTTTTCCTGATTCCTGCTATACTTCTGAATGAAGAGCATCCAACTCCAGAAAGTAGCCTAATATTATTCAATTTTGGCTTCTTCAGCCAAGAAAAAATGTAGGTTCTATCTCGCGTGCTGCAGCTTTCAATGCACACTGTGAGAAGTTCACGGTGTGCAATGAAATCAGAGTAAGCTATTTCAGTTTAGGTGTAAGGTCAGGGGAGATAAAAGATTAGTAATCAGGTCACAAAAGGTTCTAGAAATGCATCCTTTCACTTTAAATTGATTGCCCTATATTGTTTAGAGCAGTGATTCCCAACCAGGATTCCTCCAAAGGTTGCTAGGTGTTCCTTCAGCATTGGGCAATTTCTGCCTCTCAGATAAGTTCCCACTGACACCATTGATCTTTTTAGCTATCTGTAAGGAGGTAATTCTTCCCAATGACCACAAGTGTAAGGACCATTCTTCCCACTGACCATCACAGTAATCTATCATGAGTTGTAGATTTCTAATTTTTAGCAGGGGTTCCCCGAGACCGGAGAACTATTTAACCACTTGCAGACCGGACCATTTTGCTGGTCAAAGACCAGACCACTTTTTGCGATTCGGCACTGCGTCGCTTTAACTGACAATTGCGCGGTCGTGCGACGTGGCTCCCAAACAAAATTGACGTCCTTTTTTTCCCACAAATAGAGCTCTCTTTTGGTGGTATTTGATCACCTCTGCGGTTTTTATTTTTTGCGCTATAAACAAAAATAGAGCGACAATTTTGAAAAAAATGCATTATTTTTCACTTTTTGTTATAATAAATATCCCCCAAAAATATATAAAAAAACATTTTTTTCCCTCAGTTTAGGCCGATACGTATTCTTCTACATATTTTTGGTAAAAAAAAACGCAATAAGCGATTATTGATTGGTTTGCGCAAAAGTTATAGCGTTTACAAAATAGGGATAGTTTTATAGCATTTTTATTAATAATTTTTTTTTTTTTTTTTTTTTTTTTTTACTAGTAATGGCGGCGATCAGCGATTTTTATTGTGACTGCGACATTGTGGGGGACCCATCGGACATTTTTGACACATTTTTGGGACCATTGTCATTTATACAGTAATCACTGCTATATAAATGCAGTGATTCCTGTGTAAATGACACTGGCAGTGAAAGGGTTAACCAGTGGGTGGCAGTGTAGGGGTTAAGTGTTCCTAGGGGTGTGTTACTAACTGTGGGGGGGGTTGGGCTTTCAATTAGTGAACACTGATCTCTGCTCCAATCACATGGAGCAGAGATCAGCGTCACTAGTTGCTAGGCAGAATGGAGAAATGTTGTTTACACAGCATTTCCTCCATTCGGCCGCTCCGTGAGACGATCGCGGGGATGCCCGCGGTGATCGAGTCCGCAGGTCCCGTGACCGGACTCACGGAGGTTCCGAGCAGCGCGGGAGCGTGCCGGCGGCGGGGCGCTCCACGATGGCAGGGCGGCATTGAATATTGGACGTACCTGTACGCCAATATGCCTGCCCGTGCCATTCTGTCGACGTACATCGTTGTGCGCTGGTCGGGAAGTGGTTAAAGGGTTCCTCTGTGTTGAAAAGGTTGAGAAAGGCTGGACTAGATGTTTTTTTTTTTAATATAAGACTTTCATGGGACAGGGTCATGGCACTTGTAGGGATTAATCCTGATGTTAGTGAAATTTGGTCCCTGGTACCAAAGTGAAACTAGTTGCAGAGGGGCACATTTAATAGGGAGTTCTATGTAAGATAACAGCAGACATGTTGTGCTGCCTACTATTTTTACTTTAAAGCAGTGGCGTAACTAGAACCTTCAGGGCCCCGATGCAAGAAACCATGAAGGGCCCCCCTGAACCCCAGCCAGGGCCCTTCCCTCCGAGTCCGACGGTGGAACTCCAGGGCGTGGTCACAGGTATGACCTTTGTGAACCCTGTAGTTCCACCACTGGTATCAGCAGTTTTTATTTATTTATTTTTTTACATTTTTAGGTGCCCCATTGGGGGACTGTCCCTAGGCAGGATTGGGTCCCCGTCCCCAGAAGAGATGAGGTCTCCAGGGCAGATGAAGTTACTGCCCCCAGATGAGAAGGGGTCCCTGTCCCCACGGGGATATGGAGGGGGTATGTAATAGTGTGTGCTTGCTGCCTATGCTGCTGCCGTCCATATGTAGAGGGGGCTGCATGGGCCCCCTGCATCAAAGGGCCCGGTTGCGGTCGCGACTGCTGCACCCCCTATAGTTACGCCCCTGCTTTAAAGACTATTTCAGGGCAGTGATAAAATAATTTAAACTGTTCCCCTACTCCCAGCTAATAAAGAATACGCTACTTAATTTACTCCACGGTCTCACATAGGCCAATTGTCCAGTTGCTTCTCTACAGCATTAAAATGATGTGGGTGCGCACTCCTACTTCATCACATAGAATACAGGACCAGCAGCCATGGGATGTGGGGCATGGAGAAATTTTCATTATTTTATGACTGCTTGAGTTAGGTTTTATGACTGGCCTCACTCTTGTGCGTTACGGTAACACACGGGTGCAGAACTCACCACTGCCTCAGCAGCTGATATTCCAAATGCTGGTCTTAAAGCTGCACCCAACAACACACCAATCCATCAACAGAGACAGACAGGCAGACCTCAGTACTTTCTACTTATTTTTGCCATTTCATTGGCTTAATTGTCTTAGAGCAGATACCCCAAAACAGCAGAAAAAATTCCTCCACCCAAAAATGTCCAAGAATTCTTAATGCCCGGACAGGAATTATCTTCCAGGTTCTTAAACCTCTCCCACAGAGCAGCTTAGACTCTGTAGGTTTCACTGACCTTTGAGACCAGTTTTAGCTTCTTTAGCTTAGTATCTTAAGCCTCTACCATGGGTCAGCTTTAGATTCTTTAGGCTTCTTCAACAGGTCAACTTAGATTCTGTAGGCCCAGATGGGCATCTACATTACAGTTTCGTATGACTTTACCACAGGTCAGCTTAGATTCTGTAGGACTCTACCATAAATCAGCTTAGATTCAGAAGACCCAAATGTATAGGGCCTACATTCCTGTTTGCTTAGGTCTCTACCACAGGCCAGCTTACATTCTGTAGGTTTTCCTGACCTCTGCCACAGGTCAGCTTTAGGTTCTTTAGGCCTCTGTCATAGGATAGCTTAGATTTTGTAAACACAGACTGACAGATGGCTACATTCCAGTTTTTTAGGCCTTTACCACAGATGAGCTTTAGGTTCTTTAGGCCTCTGCCACAGCTCAGCTTAGATTCTGTAAGCCCAGATGTGTGGCTACATTCCAGTTACTTAGGCATCTGCCACAGGTCAGCTTTAGATTCTTTAGGCCCCTGCCATAAGCCAGCTTAGATTCTGTAAGCACAGACAGGTGGCTACATTCCAGTTTCTTAGGCCTCTACCACAGGTCAGCTTTATGTTCTTTAGGCCTCTGCCACAGCTCAGCTTAGATTCTATATGCCCAGATGGGTGGCTACATTTCAGTTACTTAGGCCTCCATAACAGGTCAGCTTTAGATACTTTAGGCCTCTGCCACATCTCTGCTTAGAGTTTGTAGGCCCAGATGGTTGGTTACATTCCAGTTTCTTAAGCCCCGTACACACGAGAGGACTTATGTCCGACAGACTTCCAAAGGAGTTCCGCCGGAGTTCCGCCGGAGTTCTGACAGACTTTTCGGCCGAACGGACTTGGCCACACACGATCACACTAAACTCCGACGGATTCGAACGTGATGACGTACGACCCGACTCGAATAAGGAAGTTCATAGCCAGTAGCCAATAGCTGCCCTAGCGTCGGTTTTAGTCCGTCGGAGTAGCATACACACGAGCGGATTTTTCGAAGGGGACCGGGTCCGGCGGAGTTCCGTCGGGAAAATTTGAAGCATGCTTCATTTCTAAAGTCCGTCAGACTTTTGCGAAGCTAAAGTCCGTTGCAGCCCACACACGATCGGATAGTCTGACGGACTCGGTCTGACGGACTTTGGATGTTGAAAAGTCCGCTCGTGTGTACGGGGCTTTAGTCTTCTACCATAGACCAGCTTAGATTCTGTAGGTTGTCTTGACTTCTGCTACAGGTCAGATTTCAATTCTTAGTCCTCTGTCATAAGTCAACTTAAATTCTGTAAGCACAGAAAGGTGGCTATATTCCTGTTTCTTAGGTCTCTACCACAGATCAGTTTCGGACTCTTTAGGCCTCTGCCGCAGGCCAGCTTGGATTGGTTAGGTCAAGACTGGTAGGTAATAGAACATTTTGTCTGAATCTTGCTTTCTCCACCACCAGCCAAAGCTTGGGAGACAAGGATTGGAGGAACCTTCTACACAGACATCCTCTTCCTCCCCCAGTGATTGGTCAAGAGAGAATAAATATTCATAACCCAATAGATTATAACTTCTCACTCTATGTACTGGAGAACACTTAACAACAGCAGGCAGAACCAATCAATTAAATCTAGTTAGGGTCGGGACAACCCAGCTTAACGCAGGGCCCCTACATGGGACAAATATTAAAAAATGTCACCCCAATGAAAATATAAATTAGATTGTAATGAATGTTATGTGTTATGATGCACATAGGGGCAGCTTTTCAGACACTGAAGTGTGTTGACAGCTCATTCAGAATGAATTGGATGCATTAAAGCAACACACCTCAAAGCACAAAAACAGATGTGAAGGTGCCCTGAATGGCCTTAGACATTGCTGAATTAGTATTTGATTACCCTCTTTGTTGTCTTCCCATACAGATTTTACACACTGTGCTTCTCTGATGGCGGTCTTTGCGAAGGCATGGGAGTCAGTGGGCTTCCTCCAGTCAGTGAACTCAGTGGTCCTGGGACTCATTGCTCAGATCAATGAGACCGCTACCGCCGATGAAATAGAGTTCGTCAAGAAGACCCTGGAGTCCATCGACCGGCAGCTGGCTGCAGGGAAGGGGTTAATGAGAGACTCAGATGTCACCAAATGTGAAGATAGCATCACGGTGGTGTACCAGCAGCTGGCTACAGTGGTTCGGGCAGGGAAATTGTACAAAGACAAAGAGAAGGAGGTCTTCCTGCAATATGTAACTGATTACAAGATTGACCGCCAGCTCAACGCCCTCTATAACCGTCTGCTGGGCATCTCCGTGCTGGCAGACCAGGTGACCCTCCTGCAGCAGGTGATACGAGACAACCAACCACGTCGCTGGCAGATGATTGCCTTCTGCCAGCAGGTCAACTTTGTCCTAGCTACAGGTCTCCTGTGCCTTTTTGTCAATGGTTCTCTGACTGGGCGGGATACCCAACTCATGATGGGCAGATGGACAGACAAAATGGCCGCTCTTTATAAAAGAATGGAGGACACTTCCAGAGACTGTGCCTCCTACTTCAAGTCCCAAGTCCAAGAAGACGTTGAAAAGTACCTACCACTAAATGAGGCCTTGCCAGATGATGAAAAAGCTACTGCCATACACAAACTGATGGAGAAGAATTATGATTGGCTGCGCTGGGCAGTAATGGTCTCCCACCCACAAACCGATAAGGCAGTTGGGGTCCTGGTTCATGGGAACTACATCTCAGTAAGTGGGGAATGTGGAACACAGGTGGTGCTGAGCTACAGTGAGAGCCCTGTCTCTCTAGACAAGGGGAAGATCAATAAGCTCATTGGGGAACTGGAGTGGAAACTCCCAAACCCACCACCTGATGTCTATGCCAACATTGAGGCTGATCCCAGCTATGCCAAACAGTACCTGGCGGAGCGCATGCTGAAAAAACTGAAAACAGGTCTGGGCAATGGAGTCACCATTCATACGGTGCCGGGGAAACTAGATATGGCGGGAAATTTCCCCCAAGCCTCCTATGTCCTCTATGAGTATAAGCACCGCATGGCAACTGGCACTGTTTGTATCTTTGGCTGAGTGATGTATAGTAAAGCCGTCCAAAAGTTAATTTCAGTTTTGGTTGGAAGTGGGGGTTCGGAAAAAGTGAGGGTGAGGGGTAGGTACCCTCATATCTTATCTTTTAACTCTACAAAAGAGTACAGCAGGAAGAATGATACTCATTATCATCACAGCTGTGGTTGGGGAAGTATAGAGAGCTCCAACAGGGAGAGTTAGCTTCTTATTACTATTACATACTATGGCCAGCATCTGTATATGATGAATTAGTATAGTCTTATTTTCTCCTGGTTTCTAGAGTGCTCCAGATAACCAGTCTTCACGTACCATGTATGTCATGTGACTGTCTGAGATGTCATAAAATGGAAACAACACAAAGCTGTGTATCTACTATGTATTGTGCATGTGTGTAACAATCCAATAAAATTGGCGTAAAAATCTTTTCATGGCATTTTATTGAATTATGGCAGACTACTGCATGAGCTAAATCTTTGTTATTACAGGAACTGTTATAACAGGGAAAAAGTCAGTGCTCACTGTTTATGGGGAAGAAGCCAAAAAAATTCTAGCTGAAACCCTCAGGAAGAGAGATTAACAGAGGGCTCAATGTAGAAATGAGGTTTAGTGCCTAAATCCCAACTCTGAGCAATTTGTTTTTAAATAGTCCCCCCAGCTCTGGCTGTAGTATTCACCTACACTGCAATGCTGCTCTTCACACTAATGCCCTGTACACACGGATGGACTTGCCGAGGGAAAATGTGCGATCGGACTGTGTTGTCGGGAATACCGATCGTGTGTGGGCTCCATTGGACTTTTTCCGTTGGAATTTCGGACAAACAAAGTTTGAGATCTGGAGCTAAAAATTTTCAATAACAAAATCCGATTGAGTGTAGAATATTTTCCGACGCACAAAGTGCCACGCATGCTCAGAATAAATTTCGAGACGAAAGCTATTGGCTAGTGGCCTTTTTATAGTCCTGTTGTACGTGTTGTACATCACCTCGCTCTGAACGATCAGATTTTCTGACAACTTTGTGTGACCGTGTGTATGCAAGACAAGTTTGGGCCAAAATCCATCTGAAAAAATCTGACGGATTTTGTCATCGGAATGTCCGACCGTGTGTACAGGGCATAATTCCTTCTCACCACAAGATGTCCTCAATCCTCAGATTGACTAAGGACATACTGTGGATGCAGGGTGTCACAGACCTGCCCCCTAGAGGGGCATCACCACAGCACCCTGCAATGGTGCAATGATGCAGAGAGTGGTTCATATGTTATGATGAGGATCGCCCACCATCAGAAATGCCTCCTTCAGTCTGCAGCAGACTTCAGGTAACAGTGGTTTTAGCTTGTGTAAGTGTTTTTTACATTATACATTTTTTTCTTGCCATTAGAAGTAAAGGCTCTTGCCAATAAATAAACACTATAGACTATATTTGTTTTATTTATTTTTTTCATTTTATTAGTAATAAAACTACTGTTGGATGTCTCTGGTTATTGCAGTTAAATAATCAGGTAATAACTCCATATGTGCTCTGTATAGATCTGTGACGAGTGATATGGGCTCCTTGTTCTCCTCTAGCAGTCCAAAAAGTAGGAGGCGATGTTCCCGGGGGCAGGGGCCTCTGTGGCAGCCAGTAGCTCCTCCGCATCCTTGTAGTGGTAATAGGAAGGACCATGGAAGATGTACAGTCCATGAGCATTACACATTGCACTGTCCACCTCTGAGTGAATGATTGTTTTGGCTGCTCCAGACTGCTTCCGAGTGTTCAGGTCCACCAGGAACATTCTGTTGCCTGCAGAAGAGAGAAGGTGAGCTCCCACACCAAGCCTGTCCCATCACCATCAATGATCAGAAGCCTTACTGCACTAACAGTCCCCATCAATGATTAGGTCCTTACTGGATTGTTACCAGTCCCCCATCAATGATTAGATCCTTACTGGATCATTACCAGTCCACATCATTGATTTGATTCTTACTGGATAACTACCAGTCCCCATCAATGATGAGATCCTTACTGAATCGCTACCAGTTCCCATCAATTACCAGATCATTGGTAGATCACAATAGGTCCCCGTTAATGATTAGCCCCTTACTGGATATCTATAAGCCCTCATCAATTATTAGATCCATACTTAATCTTTACAAGTCCCCATCAATAATTAGACCCTCACCAGTGACACAGGTCACCATGAATTATTGAATCCTTACTAGATAACTATAATGCCGCGTACACAAGATCAGAATTTCCGACAACAAATGTTCAATGTGAGCTTGTTGTCGGAAATTCCGACCGTGTGTAGGTTCCATCGGACATTTTCTGTCGGAATTTCCAACAACAAAAATTTGAGAGCTAGAACTCAAAATTTCTGTCAACAAAATCCGTCGTAAATTCTGATCACGTGTAGGCAATTTCCGATGCACAAAATTCCACGCATGCTCGGAATCAAGCAAAAGAGCCACACTGGCTCTTCAATAAACTTCAATTTTCTTGGCTTGTCGTACGTGTTGTACATCAGCGCGTTCTTGACGTTCAGAATTTCCGACAACATTTGTGTGACCGGGTGTATGCAAGACAAGTTTGAGCCAACATCCGTCAGAAAAAAAAACAGAATTTTGTTGTCGGAATGTCTGATCGTGTATACGTGGCATAAGTCCCCATCAATGATTAGACCCTCACTGGATAACTACAAATAAATAACCATCAAAAATCCTTACAGAATCACTACAAGTCCCCATCAATGATTACATCCTTACTGGATCACCAAGAGTCCCTGTCAATGATTACCATACATCTTTACATACATCTTTACTGGATTGTTGGACCAGTCCCCATCAATTACCAGATCCTTAGTAGAACACTACCAGCCCCTATCAGTGATTAGAGCCTTAATGGTATATGAGTGACACCGATGCTTAGACTAGCAGCCCTGTTGGCACAATTAAACAGTGAAAGTCCAACAAGGCTGGCACATGGCAGGATCTTACAAACATATCCAAGCGGACACGCATGACCAGAATCTTACTTACAGGCCTGGTAGAGAGACTCTGGTGGTGTCCATATTACTGATTAGGGCAATTGGGAAGTAGAGGTACTTATTTCAGAAGAGGAGGCATTGCTGCTATTTTGTTCTGCATCTGTTATCAGTATGCTCTGCTTCTTTAGACTTTTTGTTTCTTATTTCAGACACTTATACCCCGTACACACGATCAGACAAAGATTTTTGTTCGAAGATTGTTGGCTCCAACTTGTCTTGCATACACATGGTCACACAAATGTTGGACAATAATTACGAACGTGGTGATGTACAAGACGTATGTGATATCTCCATTACGAACACTAGTTATATCTCCAGCTCATACTTGATTCCGAGAATGTGTGGATCGGAAAGTCAGAGAACAAACATTTGTTGGTGGAAAATTTGAGAACCTGCTAGCCAACATTTGTTGGCAGAAAGTCTGATAACAAATGTTCGATGGAGCATATACGCGGTCAGACTTTCCGCCAACAAGCTCACATCCAACATTTGTTGTTGAAAAATCTGGTTGGATGTACGGGGCATTAAGCCTCGTACACATGTTCGGATTTTATGACGGGAATTGTGTGTTGACAGACTGTTGGCCAAAAATCCGACCGTTTGTACGCTCCATCGGACATATGTTGGATGGCAGGCTTATAAATTTTCCACGGACAATGGTCTGTTGTCAGATTTTCGGATCGTGTGTACACAAGTCCGTCAGACAAAAGTCCAAAGTACAAACACGCATGCTTGGAATCAATGCTCACCAAACACAACATTAGCAGAAGGTGCCAAAAGGGTGGTGATAAAGTGCTGAAAAGCAACGTAGTACATCACTAAGTTCGTGTTTGTAAGACAAGTTCCTGGCCAACGCCCTTCGGACAAAAGTCTGACGTTTTGTCTGCGGAAAATCTGATCGTGTGTAGACTTTAGATGGATAGGCTTTAGATGAATGGCACTCATTGCGATTTTCCCTATCTGCAGCCCTTCCCACATCTACCTGCAGTATGCTAGGATTTCAAATATCCATGTTACTGCTGGGGAATGATGTTTAATGTTCAGTACAGGCAAATTAGCAATAGAGAATGAACAATCTAATGTACCGTACATAAAATTAATAACTGATAAATGTCTCCTAGTTTACTGAGATATTTTGCAGGAAGCATATAAAGACAATGGCTCCTGTGTACACCAATCTGCCCTGGTGTTTGCAATGAGAAACTTACCTCTAATGAGATATAAGTCACTGGAATGGGGGCAGGTGAAGGCGGCATCCACTGCTGTGATCCCTGGGACCTCCCACTCCTCCTGGATGGACTTTGGATATCCAGCAATTGGGATGTAGATCTGATCAGTTGAGTAGATGCTCACTTGTGACCCCTGGGGGGAGGGAAGATGAAGATAGGAAGTCAAATGACAGGTCACAGCTTTATACCTATAGCAGGCGGAAGGTTTGGAGTTGAGGTGATGCAAGCTTTCTAAACGCTTTTTTTTTTTTTAGATGGGCATTATACCTGATAAGGAAACAAATGCCTTTTAAAAGCTTGAACATTGTTAGCTATCTCATATGAAATAGTCAATGTTTTGCCGTGTACACACGGTCAAACTTTCAGATGGAAAATGTGCGATCGGATTGTGTTGTCGGAAATTCTGATCGTGAGTAGGCTCCATCGGACTTATTCCGTCAGAATTTCCGACACACAAAGCTTGAGATCTGGATATAAAATTTTCCGACAACAAAATCTGATCGTTTAAATTCTGATCGTGTGTAGGCAATTCCGATGCACAAAGTGCCACGCATGCTCAAAATAAATTACGAGATGAAAGCTATTGGCTACTGGACTCTTTATAGCCCTGTCGTACGTGTTGTACGTCACCTCATTCTTAACAATCGGATTTTCAGACAACTTTATGGAACCGTGTGTATGCAAGACAAGTTTGGGCCAAAATCCGTTGGAAAAAAATCAAACGGATTTTGTTGTCGGAATGTCCGATCGTGTGTACAGGGCATTCGAGCGACTTAAGGGTGAATGAAGGAGTCTAACAAAGGGTGGTGAGGAGGAGTCCAACAAAGGGAGGTGAGGAAGAGTCCATGGGGGGGGGGGGGGGGAATGAGTTCAAAATCAGGAGGTGAGAATGAGTCCATGGGGTGAATGTGGAAGTTCAACATGGAAAGGTGATAGGGAGTCCATGGAGTGAATGAAGTCCAATGTGGGGAAGTACGGTGGTATCCATGAAAGAAATGAAGGATTCCAACAAAGGATGATGAGAGGCGTCCATAAGGTGAATGAAGGAGCCCAAAGAGGGAGGCGAGGAGGAGTCAATGAGATGAATGAAGGAATCCAACAAAGGCAGGTGAGAAGGACCAAGGGAAAAGGAAACATTCTGATAAACTGGATGGATGGAAAAGGATGAGACTGACACAAAAGGATGAATGGAGAATTGTCTTTGCTTGAAGTGATCCAAATCAGGGGAGGACTGGGAACCTTTGGCCTGGGTGGCTCTATCTTGTTAGGGACAGATTTCTGTGCATTAAAGAACATGTACCAAGCAAAGGGTGTCATGGTGACACAGTGATTAATGGACATGGTGAAGGAAGGTGTTTCGACTTAAGGCCATGGTTTATAGTGGTGCACCTTCACACCTTCAGGCATCAGCTGTCCTGTATCTCTTCATAACAGGTCACGTGACATCTTAGAGCCGCAAAATAAGATGGTACTAGAAGAGTTGCACATCAATATGCTATAATCGCAGATTTCAATAGGTAACAGGTACCTCTATTTATATAATGCCAAAAATGTGCCAAGGACTAATCAACGGGTCCCACTCCGGGCCATCAGCCCAACATTAATCCCGCCCTTCTCTAATCAAAACATCCATGCTACTAGTGTGAGTGCAGGAAAATTTACATTCTTACTCATGTTTAAAACCTGTGAGTCTTAATCTGGGTCAGGGTTATTATAGTTCAGGGCTGGATGACTCTTGCAGGGCGCTCTCTGGTGCCTCCCCCTGGTTCTGGAAAGTTGGATAACATTCTGGAAGCTGAAGGGTGGAGGCTAGGAAGGGTTGTTCTGCATATTTAGAGGAGATTATCCGATCCCCAGGCAGCGGGCCTGGCAGGGGACTAAGAGAGCCCTTAAATATGAATAAGTCATGCCAGCATGGGAGTTTGGATGAAGATGGAAATGAGAGCTGAGGGAACTGTTGGTGGCCCTTGAGGAAAGACCCCTAGGCTGGGGGGGGGGGGGGGTACTCTGCCTCTGGCCAGGGCTCAGGGTTAGAGAAGTGGGAGAGAAAGGAGAGGGAGAGAAGATAGGGAGAGAGAAAGGGGGAGAGAGAGAGAGAGAGAAAGAGGGAGAGAGAAAGGGGGAGAGAGAGAGAGAAAGAGGGAGAGAGAGAGAAGGGGAGAGAGGGAGAGAGAGGGGGAGAGAGAGAGGGAGAGAGAGACAAGGGGATAGAGGGAGAGAGAGAGAAGGGGAGAGAGGGACAGAGAGAGAAGGAGCAAGAGAAGGGGAGAGAGAGGAGAGAGAGAGGGGGGAAGAGGAGAGAGGGGGTAAAAAGAGAGAGAGAGGGGGGAAAAAGAGAGAGAGAAGGGGGAGAGAGGAGAGAGAGAAGGGGGGAGAGAGGAGAGAGAGGGGGGGAGAAAGAGAGAGAGAAGGGGAGAGAGAGAGAGGGGATAGAGACAGAGAGAAGGGGAGAGAGAGAGAGGTGAGAGAGAGGAGGGAGGAGAGAGAGAGAGAGAGAAAGAGAGAGAAAGGCAGAGAGAGAGGGGGTCAGGGTCTGGTCACAGCGCTCACTCACTTGGATGGTCCCCGGGGGGCTCTCAGTCACTGAGGTTTCTCTGTGGCTGTCGGCTTGTTTAATCTTCACACCCCCACATTCCTACAGATGCAGCACACAGACTGGGAGGGAAGAAGGAAGCAGGCACGCTCTGGCATACTGCGTCCGCTACTGGAGGTGGAAAGAGCACTGTGGGGATCATCTCCTTCCAGTGCCGCCTATCAGTGCCGCTGGTCAGTGCCCATCAGTGTCATTTATCAGTGCCTTCTATCAGTGCCCATTAGTGCTGCATATCAGTGCCGCCTATCGGCGCCCATTAGTGCTGCATATCAGTGCCACCTCTCAGTGCCCATCAATTCTACATATCAGTGCCTCCTCATTAGTGCCACTTTATCAGTGCCGCCTCATCAGTGCCCATCAGTGCTGCCTTATCAGTGTCCGTCAGTGAAGGAGAAAACTAAATTTTATGACAGAAAATAAGAAAAACTTTTTTTTTCCAAAAATGTTGGTCTTTTTTAGTTTGTTTAGCAAAAAAATAAAAACCCCAGAGGTGATCAAATACCAGCAAAATTTGTGGGAAGAAAATGATAATAATTTAGGTACAGTGTTGTATGACTGCGCAATTGTCATTCAAAGTGTGACAGCGTTGAAAGCTGAAAATTGTCCTGGGCAAGAATGGGGGAAAGTGCCTAGTATTGAAGTGGTTAAGGAAGTAGCGGCCAGCTTCCCAGCCCACTTCATAGCAACCAGCTATATACAGTAAATGTAAAACAAGTAAAAACGCCAAATGCGGTTAAAACGCAATTTTAAAAAAATGCGGAAGGCACAACAAAAAGCACTGCAGAAATGCTCAAAAGCAACATGCATGGATGTGAATTGAGCCTAAGGGGCTGTTGATGATCTAACAGAGACTGTTACCTACTAAAAGAGGAATCAATCAGAGCTGTACAGACCAAGGAAGAGAAATCAATTGGAGTTGTACAGAGTAAGGGGGATTCCTTGTGTATGGAGAAAGTGTGGAAGTTGCTTGTGGCCTGGCTGTGCAGCAGTGGGGAACCCTGTCATCTGCAACCCCTATGGGGGTAGTGCTACATACAAAAGGCACAAAAAATATTAAATCTGTACCATCTCCCAACAAAATTTAGGAGCCAAATAAGACAACTGCATGACTTTGTGTAGAATGGTTAGCATTGTACAGCTGCTTGCGTGTTGGCTTAACTTTTTGTAGTAATGGAAGGATGGTGGATTGTGGAATGGATGGTGCCAAACTTAGGAAGGGTTGAGGCAGGTTTTTCCCTCATTGAAGAAAGGTTAGAAGGATATATTATAAGCCACACATTAGTCACTGGTCAAAATTGAACTTTTGGTTGAAAAGAAATGGCTGGTAGCTTCATTCAGGAGACTCTTCCTCGATCCAGTTGCTACCTTAATTTCTCAAACTCCCAGTAGAGGAACAGACCTCATGACATGTAGTGGTTCAGAGTGCATGTACCCTCTTATGCCGCGTACACACGACCGACGGACTTTCGGCGGAGTTCCGACGGACTTTCCGAATGAACGGACTTGGCCACACACAATCACACCAAAGTCCGATGGATTTGAACGTGATGACGTACAACTGGACTAGAATAAGGAAGTTCATAGCCAGTAGCCAATAGCTGCCCTAGCGTCGGTTTTTGTCCGTCAGACTAGCATACACATGAACGAATTGTCCGACGGACTCGTTCCGTCGGACCTTTGCTGTCCAAATGTCCGGTCGTGTGTACGCGGCATTACTGGGTGCCCAGCTTGTCCTTCTGCAATAAATTTCCAGAGATCTCAAGGTGGGGATGGACATTGACCAATGAGTTCACATCAATCTCCATGCTCTGGCCAGCTGTGATGGCGCAGTGGAGACTCTACTCTTTTTATGCACAGGGCACCACTGGAAATTCAATATTCTTTCATGAAATGGAGCTGGAATCTTAGTCGCATGATAGCCATTCAGTACAAGACCTGAACACACTGCATGGCAGTGGTCACATGATAGCCATTGAGTACAAGACCTAAACACAATTCATGGCAGTGGTCGTGTGGCCCTGAGCCCAACCCGAGTTAATGGAGAAGTAGTCCATAGGTACAGTTGCTGGAATGGGGACTAAATTAAGTGTTACACAGGGTCAGCAGCACTCTGGGGAAGATATGCATTGAAAGGAGAATTTTACCAAATGTACAGTTGTCCTTTAACCATATTGATTGACAAATTTTGACCTGCTGACATTTGATAGAAGACACTCACCTGTATAAAGTACATATGGTTCCTGTATGAGAAAGCAGCATCCACCACTCCTTCCAGGGTCCTCCATGTGTGACTAAGAGGCCATGCGTGCCAGCCGTCCTTACCGGTGTCCAGGCGGAAGTAAATGCCACCTGCCGAGAGGGAGAAGATACTGTGTCATCAAACTTATACACTAATCACAAAAAGGATTTATGAAAATATAACCAAATATCTTTCTGTGCTTTCTCCCTCTGCTGTCTGTTATCACTTAGTATTTTTTTCCAGCTTTTTTATGAACCACAGAACACCTCCACCCAATGCCATGGAGACGGGAGAGGTGTCTTGAGGTGAATATATTACACTTTTGTTCTTGGGTTTAAATATGCTTTAAGAAAAGCACATCTTACACCTAAATCATGATATCTCTCATTCAAGACAGGAGACCTCTAGAAATCTACTCTCATTCGTACAGGAAGCCTCTAGTGATCTACTCTCACTCAGAACAGGAGACCTTTAGTAATCTACTCTCATTCTTGACAGGGGACCACTAGTACTCTACTCTTTCTCAGGACAGGCGTTCTATAGTGATATACTATTATTTAAGATAGGCAACCTCTAGTGGTCTACTCCAATTAGGACAGGAGACCTCTAGTGATCTACTCTCATTCAAGAGAGAAGACCTCTAATGATCTAATTTCACTCAGCACAGGAGCCCTCTAAGTTATCCACTCTACTACCAATCTACTCTTACTCAGGGTGGGGGACCTCTGGTGATCTGCTCTCACCCAAGATAGCAGACTTCTATTTACTGTATATTTAAGGCAAGATATCACTCGTAATGTGCTCTCACTGAGGGCAGGAGACCTCTAGTGATCTATTCTCACTCAGGAGTTAGGACACAAGAATTCTCCTGATTTACTCTTACTTAGGACAGGAGACCTCTACTGATCAAGGGAAATCTAGTGACCAGCATTTACTAGTGACAATCTAGTGATTTACTTTCACTCAGGACAAGGGGGCTCTACCTATTTTCAGGGCAAAATACTGCTAGTAATGTGCTACGACTAAGGAGATGAGGCCTCTAGTAATCTACACCCACTAAGGACAGGAAACCTCTAGTGATCAATTTCCACTAAGGATAGGAGTCCTCTAGTGATCTACTTCCACTAACTAAGGACAGAAGACATCTAGTGATATACACCCACTAAGGAGATGAGACTTCTTGTGATCTACACCCACTAAGGACAGGCGAACTCTAGTGATCTATGCCCACTAAGGATAGAAGACCTCTAGTGATCTACGCCCACTAAGGACATGAGAACTCTAGTGATCTACACCCACTAAGGATAGAAGACCTCTAGTGATCTACACCCACTAAGGACAGGAGATCTCTAGTGACCTCATTTCACTTAGGAGTTAGTACACAAGGCTTCTTGTAATCTACTCTCACTTAGGACAGGTGACCTCTAGTGATCCAGGGCAATCTAGTGATCTACCTTCACTCAGGACAGGGGGGCTCTACCTATTTTCAGTGCAAAATACTGCTAGTAATGTGCTCCCACTAAGGAGATGAGGCCTCTAGTAATCTACACCCACTAAGGACAGGTGACCTCTAGTGATCCAGGGAAATCTAGTGACCAGCTTTTACTCAGGACAGGAGACTTCTAGCGATTCAGGACAATCTAGTGGTCCACTTTTACTCAGGACAGGGGACCTCTACCTATTTTCAGAGCAAAATACTGCTAGCAATGTGCTCCTGCAAAGGAGATTAGGCCTCTATAATCTACACTCACTAACGACCTGCAGACCTCTAGTGATCAACTCCCACTAAGGACAGGAGACCTCTAGAGAGCCACACCCACTAAAGGAGATGAGACCTCTAGTGATCTACACCCACTAAGGACCGGAGACCTCAAGTGATGTATGCCCACTGAGGACCGGAGATCTCTAGTGATCTATGCCCACTGAGGACCTCTAGTGATCTATGCCCACTGAGGACCTCTAGTGATCTATGCCCACTGAGGACCTCTAGTGATCTATGCCTACTGAGGACCAGAGACCTCTAGTGATCTATGCCCACTGAAGACAGGAGACCTCTAATGATCTACACCCGCTAAGGAGAGAAGACCTTTAGTGCTCTACTCCCAGTAAGGAGAGAAGACCTTTAGTGATCTACTCCCAGTAAGTGATCTAATCTCATTCAGGACAGAGAACCTGTTGATCTACACTCACTCAGGACAGAAGACCTCTACAAATGTTCAGAGCTAGGTACCATAAGCAATGCACTCCCACTCAGACAGAAGATGTCTAATGATCCAGGATGAAGGATATTTAATGATCTACTGACACCCAGCACAGGTAAGAGAGATCTCACCTCGGAAGGCGTATGTTCGGGACTTGTCATCTGAGCTTAAAGCTTCGAACGCACGATTGCTGCAGCGATTTACGAGGGACATATGGGTAGCATTCTGCCGGGCAGTATGTGCATGTCCTGTTGGAAGAGAAGTGGAGAAGAGGTGAGAGGTGCCATCTTGGTGAGGGTCATGACTCTCTGTACTGTCTGTTTACTTTAGCAGCTGATAGAACTACATTATTCAGAGCTGGTCCGTGGAGAGCCTGGCATAAAAGAAAAGGACAGGTTTAAACAAGATAACTTTGGATCCTCTTAATCTCCTCCTCATCTCACCTCTGCCAGGGCACCGCACAAAATAGTCTCGCGTGTCCAATGGTCGGGGAGATAGCCGCTCTCCAGTCACTGGATCAAATCTGGTGAAGTTGATGCCATTGAAGCAGTAATATTTCTCCATCCATCTGACAGCCGCTGTACAAGGTCCCACATTGGCCCAGGTCTTCTGCTTCACAGCCGGGTCCACGTTAGAGCTGTATACATAGACCTTGCCATCTGGGCAAGAGGCAAAAGAAAACGTCAGTGTCACTCCCGACACTGATAAATATACACTATCCCATTACTGAGGAAGAAACTAAAATGTGACAGATAATAATTACAGTTGACTACATAAAATGTTTGTCCATCCAAAAATGGAAATTAGTTACAGGTGTAGCCCACTAGACCTTCTTACTGGGTGTCCAGCTTGTCCTTGCATTCCCTCTTGTCTTTTTTTATGTCTTTAACACTCCCAACAGCAAAATCTCCCTGCCAAAATTCCTGACTTTGTTCTTGTCTACCTGGCAGATTTGTGTATCTCTGCCTACTTGTTCTTTAAGTTATGAAATAAAAAGTTCAGTAGAGATAGTCGGAACCCTGTATAATGAGCACAGCAGATGTAAAGACCTGAAAATTCAGTGCAGGGATGGTGAGAACCCCTCATAATGGGCACAGCAGGTGTACAGACCCGGGAACTCAGCAGTGGGATGGTGGGAACTCCTCATAAAGGACATAGCAGGTGTACAGACCTAAGAACTCAGCATAGTGATGGCAGGAACCCCTCATAATGGGCACAGCAGGTGAACAGACCCAGAAACTCAGCGCAGGGATGGTGGGAACCCCTCATAATGGGCACAGCAGGTGAAAAGACCCAGAAACTCAGCGCAGGGATGGTGGGAACCCCTCATAATGGGCACAGCAGGTGAACAGACCCAGAAACTCAGCGCAGGGATGGTGGGAACCCCTCATAATGGGCACAGCAGGTGAAAAGACCCAGAAACTCAGCACAGGGATGGTGGGAACCACTCATAATGGGCACAGCAGGTGAAAAGACCCAGAAACTCAAAATATACAAGATTATACAAAATTGATCACATCTGATGTACTGGTGGCCGATCTCATTTCTTGTGACCCGAACAAGTCAGGAAAGTACAAATACCCCCCAAATGACCCCTTTTTGGAAAGTAGACATTCCAAGGTATTTAGTAAGAGGCATAGTGAGCTTTTTGATGTTGTAATTTTTTCCCCACAATTCTTTGCAAAATTAAGATTTTTTATTTTTTGAATTTTTTTCCACAAATTTGTCATTGTAATAGGTTATTTTTCTCACGTGGCATGTGTATACCACAAATGACACCCCCAAAAAAATTCTGCTCCTCCTTCTGAGTATTACAATACCACATGTGTGGGGCTTTTTCACAGCCTGGCCACATAGAGAGACCCAACATGCAGGGAGCGCCGTCACGTGTTCTAGGAGCATAAATTACACATATAACTTGTTGACTACCTATTACACTTTTGAAGGCCCTGGAGCACCAGGACAATGACACGTGACACTGATGACAGATGGCACTGATACGTGGCAATGATGACACTTATACGTGGCACTGATGACACGTGGCACTGATGACAGATGCACTAATATGTGGCACTGATGACAGATGGCACTTATACGTGGAACTGATGACACGTGGCACTAATACGTGGTACTGATGACAGATGGCACTAATACTTGCAACTGATGACAGATGGCACTAATACGTGGCACTAATACGTGGCACCGATGACAGATGGCACTAATATGTGGCACTGATGACGCGTGACACTGATGACAGATGGCACTGATAAGTGGCATTGATGACACGTGACACTGACAACAGATGGCACGTGACACTGACAGGTGGCACTGAGGACAAATGGCACTGACACGTGGCACTGATGACAGATGGCACTAATATGTGGCACTGATGACAGATGGCACTATGTGGCACTGATGACACGTGGCACTGATGACAGATGGCACTTATACGTGGCACTGATGACAGATGGCACTGGGGACAAATGGCACTGACAACAGGTGGCACTGGGGACAGATAGCACTAACAGGTGGCACTGGGGACAGATAGCACTAACAGGTGGCACTGGGGACAGATAGCACTAACAGGTGGCACTGGGGCAGGTAGCACTGGGGAGGATGGCACTGGGACGGATGGTACTGTGGCGGATGGCACTGGGGGAGGATGGCACTGGGCGAGGATGGCACTTTTTTTTACTTTTTTTATTTTTTACTTTTTTTTCACTTACGGCCGCTGCAGCCGTTTATCTCTCCCCTCTCACACGCTGTCTGTGTGAGGAGGGAGAGCGGCGCTGAAAGATGATCTCATATGTTTACATATGAGATCATCTCTCATTGGATAGGCCGATCGCGCTGTAAACGGCTGCTGTGATTTGCCGTTTACAGCGATCTGTGTTTGCCTGTCTCCGGGGGACACGGCAAACACAAAACTTCCCTGATGCGTGCCCGTGGCGGCACGCATCACGGAAGTAAACACGAGGACGTCCAGTGATGTCCTCTCGGACGAGAGCGCCCGCTCTATAGCCGTCATTGGGCTATAGGGCGGGCGGGAAGTGGTAATTTTCCTGACGGAAAAACTTTCTATCGGAAATTCCGTTCATGTGTATGCAATTCCAACGCGCAAAAACTCAGGCATGCTCAGATTCAACTACGAGACGGAAGCTATTGGCTACTGGGTATTGAACTTCCTTTTTCTAGTCCCGTCATACGTGTTATATGTCACCGCGTTCTTGACAGTTGGAATTTGGTGTGACCGCGTGTAGGCAAGACAGCTTGAGCGGAATTCCGTTGGTATTCCGACGGGAAAACCATCAGACCTTTTTCCAACCATAATTTCCGATCGCGTATACACGGCATAAGGATCACCAGGTGAAAATAAAAGGCAAAAAGGCCTAAAAAAGGAAAACTCATGCAGCCACCACATCTAGTGACTGGTAAGCTGCAATATATGACATTTTTGTTTTCGGGTTTAGATACACTTAAAAAATCATCTATAAACCTCAACTGCTTCACATGGTCGTTCTCACCTTTGAAAAATAAGACACTGTCCGTCCTGCATTCCCCCTTGTGACATTCTACCGCAGCATCCAGATCGTCCGGAATTCCTGGAAACTCCTCACTAATGAGCCGCGGAAAGCCAGCCACCAGTTTCCCTTCGAAGTAACTCCAAACCTTTGAGCCCTGCAGGACACCAAGAGGAGCACCAACATATTGGGGGGGATCAGAAAGAAAGCTTGAGGGTAGAATGTGTGACATCTCCATGATACTGCCACACCCCCTTATCAGGAAGTCTTCAGGGATTGGAGGGGCTGAACTGCACCACAAACCGTGGATGGTGTGTGGAAGGGTAAGAACCCCTGATGGCTTTTTATATCGGTCTCTGTCCCCGCTGAGGAGATCCACACTCTCTAACTGTTCTAAAAGCTGAGGTTTAATGTGCTTATATTTGACCTTTCCTGGTTCCTAGGTTTTAGCTAGAAATAAACAATCTTTATATTTAAAAAAAAAAAAAAAAACTGAATGGATGTCAAATGCATTTGCCCAACTATAATGAATTATTCCCATATTTTGTCTAATATAATTATTTCCAATGATTGTAAGCGCCATCTAGTGGCTATCTAGTACAGTATTGTCCTGAAATAGCTCAATCAGGGAAATACCCCATTATGGCCACTGGATGGAGTATAATTATTATAGGATCCAAGATGAATATAAACCGGTATGTGAAGGGGCAGTATATCAGGGATCAATGTGCCAGACTTGTCCCTGGGGTGGGGAGTCAGATTGTGGTATGTAGAGAGAGAAGTGATGAGTTCTAGAGTGAGTTTCGTAGCATAAAGGCTGTGCGTAGTGTGCTGCATTGTCCGAGCTCACCTTAAACAGGTAAATTCTTTGATGCTCCAGAGGGTGCTCTTGGTTGTGGTTGCGAAATGCGGCATCTATAGGTCCAGTCAAGCTCTGCCAGGTCTCGTTTATCCGCTTTGCAGGACCATGAAATCCCAACCACACAAAGTCATCTGCGGGAAATTTGACACGTTACATAATGCACAAACCTTGAAAAAAAAAAAATAAATAAATAAATAATAATAAAAAATATATATATATATATATATATATATATATATATATATATATATATATATATATATATATATATATATATATATATATATATATATATATATATATATGCAGCAAGTAGTATAAAAATAAATCAGTCCAGTTACTGTAGATTTCAATACTAAAACAACGCTCAAAATAAAATATAGTCCAAAGTAAAACCATATAATAAAAGTATTTTTATGTGCAGTAAAGGTGATGATAGTGATTCAATCAGCATTGCAGGGTGATAATGGTGTTTATTCCAAGTGCTGCTAAAATGCCATCCACCAGATTTTCATAGGATTTCACTACATGTAACATATCCCCTTAGGGGGTTAAACTCACCAGACAAAGCTGATAACAGCGCCTTTAAGGAGGTATTCCCTCACTAGGTTACCACATATTCATTATCATCCACTAGGGTCCAGCTGTCAAATGTGCTCCATAAACATCATAAAATATAAAGACAAACTGCACATAGCGTAATTCTGTTTTATTTTTCAACGTTAGTCACACAAGTTAAAAGACCCCCCCTAAAGCTATCTGCGTACATTAATCAAGAACTAGTTCAGCATTTGAAAAAAAATTAGTGTTCCATCACCATTTCCTATCATCCAGCGCGTCAGCATGTGTCTCCCTGCTGACGCTGACGCACACTTCCGGGGCCTGGTTAGTGGTGAAACGCAATCGTCACTTCTGGGAACGTCGTGTAGGCCACGCCTTGACGCGTTTCGTCACTTCTGACTTCAACAGAGGGCGTCCATTTTATGACGCTTATGGAGCACATTTGACAGCTGGACCCTAGTGGATGATAATGAATATGTGGTAACCTAGTGAGGGAATACCTCCTTAAAGGCGCTGTTATCAGCTTTGTCTGGTGAGTTTAACCCCCTAAGGGGATGTGTTACATGTAGTGAAATCCTATGAAAATCTGGTGGATGGCATTTTAGCAGCACTTGGAATAAACACCATTATCACCATGCAACGCTGATTGAATCACTATCATCACCTTTACTGCACATAAAAAGACTTTTATTATATGGTTTTACTTTGGACTATATTTTATTTTGAGCGTTGTTTTAGTATTGAAATCTACAGTAACTGGACTGATTTATTTTTATACTACTTGCTGCATAATTCTCTTATTCTTTTTAAACAGCTGCTCTTCTGTCACCCTCTGTTTATTTTACAATAACTGGAGGGGATACGTGCATACGATATATATTTTTTAGTATTATTGGTGGGCTGCATCTGGCGCTGAGCGGTGCATTATAGGCCTTTTAAAATGCACCTTTTTGTTTAGATATATATATATATATATGTATATATATATAAATTTTCTTTCATTTCAATAGCTCCACAGTCCTTCAGCAGGAATGCTAACTGAATTTCACTTTACCCAGCTGATCTGATAGACAGCTCTGAGATCCCCATTCTACTCCTTGCTCATACTGTACATTCTGAGCCCTCCATTGTACTACACAGAGCACATCTCATGAACAGAAATCCGGACATTGATTGGTGCTAGTCGGTTACCTCTGAAATAATACATGACTCCTTTATCATCCAGTGCCATGGCACCAAATCCTTCATCCGTGCAACGGTCGGCCAAACCTAGGGAAGGACACAGAGAGTCAACAGTGAGGCCTAAGGTTGCATGTTTATGTTTATGTAACCACAATCTAAATACAATGTAATAATGATCTTCCCATGCTGTGCCGTAGACTCTTACATGAACCCCAAATGATCCAACTGAAACTCCAAATGATTCAGCATACATTGGTAGAATAAAATAGTGCATGTGATGTTCACCAATTTCCCCTCACCTTGTGTACAGGAGAGGTCACAGCTGAATATATTGATTCCCAAAATGTATATAGTGCCAACCTATTCCATAGAGCAGTACAGAGAAGGCGGAACCCCTTAAAAAAAGCTCTCCAGGGGATAGACATAGTAGGACCAGTGTGGTCAGATGCCAGTTAACCTATCGGAATGTTTCAGGTAGGAAACCAACAAACAAGGGGGGTGGTACAAACACCATGCCGATAATGTCCTGGGTTTCAGTAAAACTGAGGACCCCAGCACTGTAAGGTAAGAGTGATAGGCTGGCCATACATCCATTGACTTTTTCAAAATGATTGCCCGATGCTTTCCAGGATCAAACACTTCAAAGGCTCAGCCCTTCCTTCTCTGAGCTGGCCCTCTCAGCTGTTGGCTAATTGCCAGCTCCCATCTCTCCACAGTCACTCAGCTGTTGATGATATCCTGCTCATCAGTCCTGCCTACTTAAGCCTTCCAATCCAGAGGAGCTCTGCCTTCACCTTGGTCAACATCACAGAAACTATCTCATGCAATCCTGTACAAGACATGCTTTGCTGACATCATTTCTGGCTCCATTGATCCCTGACTTCTGGCTTGGCTGACTATCCATTCCGGTTACTGAACTTTGGCTATGATTTGACTACGTTTGTTCTTTTTACTTTTATTATTAAACAAGTGTGATTTCACTTTACTTCTGTCTTGGCCTGATTTCATGGTTTCTGACAACACTTTAAGGTCTATGTATAAAAAAAAAAAACTTGCTTAAGGTGGAGGCAATTCATGTACAGCAAACGTACAGCAAAGTCACACAACACTGAAAATTCATGTCTACCCTCCCAGTATGAAGGCAATGGGACTTACCTGTGACGTTGTGGGTGGGGTCAGGAGAAGAAAACAAGTTAGTCCCGGTGTCATTGTGCCGGCCTTTTAATCTGGAATGAAAAGGTGATGTTATGGTTGGGTCATAATTGTATTGTGCACTTTCTACATTCTTGAAGGGGTCTACACATGGTATTTATTTTATTTACATTTTTCAATAGAGTGGTGAAGGTTTAGAACTCCTGTTGGGTTTTTACTTCTATTCTGGACTCCATTACAAAGATTTCCTCCCACTTCCTGTAATGGTGACAATGGTTTTAGTGGGAAGTGATGTAAAATCTGCAACAGGGACATGACAGCAATAAAAATCTGACAGGGGTTCCAATCTTCCTCTGCTTTACTTAAACAAAATATTTCTGTCTGTGCTGCTATTGGAGAGATCCCTTCATTTCCTGTCTGGTAAAAAAAAATTCAGTATAGGAAGCAAGGGGAAATCTCCCCAATGGTGGCTATAGACATTTTGAGCATTGCCCCGGATGACGTCAGATGTGACAAAACGGAACCGGAAGCCATTTTCTCATTATTTGCAATTCAAAAGCTCTTTTACGGTATTTTAAATGTTAGTACATTAAAAATAGTCTTAATAAAATTGCATTTATGATTTTGTGTTTGGCTTTTTGCTGTCCTTTCCTGTATGTATTTGAAGGATGGAGGGGTGATCATAGACATCAATGCCATCTATTGGTACATCTATTGATTTCTGTCATATCTAGCCATGCATGGACCACCTAAGAGGGAATGCCTGTGAAATTATAACACTCATGCTTGTTTGACTTCTCTTTAATTAGAGGATCATTCTCATTTGAAGGATCTGGTAAGCACATATTCATGATATCTGGTGGAGTTTCTACTACTATCATTGGATTCTCTTGCTCTCAAGATTCCCATAGTGTGGATGTGGTCACGTTCTTTTTCTTCCAGACACTTATTACTTTGTTCACTTTGGACTCCATTAGTATTTCACATTTTATTGTGATTTTTTTTTTTTTTATGTGATGTTGATATCTTTTTCACTATTTGGAAAATTTGTGCTACACAGTTTAGATGTAATATGAATTAGTGCAACGGTTTGTTCTGAAGAAATCCAGAACTAAACGAATTGTACGTGTCTAGTTCTAACTAGACATGTGCAATTCATTTAGTTCCGGATTTCTGTAATGAATTTGGACAAATTTGTTAATTCGGAAATATCCGAATTTCTGAATTTTCTAAATTTCAGAATTTCCGAAATTCAGAATTTTGAAAATTCAAAAATTCGGAAATTTGGCTGTTAGTGAATGTAATGAAAACGAATTTATCCAAAGTTACAAATTATTTGAAATAACAAATTCCTTATCTAAACAAAAGGAAAGGGACAAATTAATAATAAATAACAATAATATTATTGTAATTGTTATTGTAATAATAATTATTATTATTATTTATTATTAATTTGTTTGGTTCCATTTTTTTAGATGTGGCATTCATTATTTCCGATAATTCATAACTTCAGATAAATTTGTATTCGTTATGTTCACTAAAAGCCAAATTTGAAAGGCTATTCTAATATCTATAATTTAATAGCTAGCTATTATTAGTTAGTTATTATTTAGAATTTTTAGATTTCGTTTTGAATTTGGGATTATCTTTATTATTTTCAGATTTTCGAGTTTTTTCAAATTTTCTCATTTCTAATTTCCAAAAATTCAAAAATTCGGAATTCGAACATCCGAAAATTAGATTTTTTTTATAAAATTTTATCATTTTATAATTTATAACAGCTGTGAATCGACGCCAAAACAAGCGTCGCTTTCCGCTAACGCACCCCAGTGTGAAAGAAGTCTTATGTAAGTGACATATCATAGGTTCAATCTCAAATAATGTTAAGCTTCTATAGGAAAAGTTACAATATTCATCAACACATGGATATTACAGCAAACGTTAGAAAACATCGACTACTATATTTATTGGTGTATAACACGCACTTTTTTCCCCTAAAAGTCAGGGGAAAATCGTGGGTGCATGTTATACGCTGATCCCCCGCTGATTGTGAGTTTCTCAGGGCTTTCGGCCATTCTCGGCAGCTTTCGGAAAGCCGGAAGCCGCCAAGAACGGCCGAAATCTGCCGAAAACAGCTCAAAGCCGCCGAGAACGGCCAGGAGCTACCGAGCGCTGCCGAGAACGGCCGGGAGCTAGTGAACGCCGCCGAGATACACAGGATATCCACTCTGTATCTCAGTGGCGCCATTTTTAAACGGCAAGCCTGCAACGACACTGACAAGGCTGCAAATGACTGACAAGGCTGCAATGCAAGGCTGCAAATGACACTGCCAAGGCTGCAAATGACACTGATAAGGCTGCATTGATGGGCATTTAAAATGTAAGTTTTTTTCCTTAAACTTCCCTCCTAAAAGTTTTCTTCCTTAAAATTCCCTCCTAAACTTGGGGTGCATGTTATACACAAAGTAAAAATGAATAACTTTCAGTTAAATCAGTGAGATTTAATTTAATATGCAGAGATATATTGTAGGGAGCACTGAAGTGTAAAGCACATTTTTGACACTTTTTTATGTCAAAAATAAAGAGTCAGAAAAAAAATGACAGGGGGAATAGGAACACAAAGTAGAATCAAAAAAAAATAGAGAAAGAAGTTCCATATACTCCATCAAGATCCATAGAAGGTATGTATGGGATCACCCGAGGCCCAGGTGAGAAACTCAGCTGAATATCGGAACATTGACCACGAGGTCCAGGTTAGCGAAAACTGCTCTTCTCTATTAGCTTTCAACTAACATCTGTTTAAGGTCTCTGAGTCAACTTTGGTGGACCACTCCCCAAGAGAAGGTATGTTGGTCACCTTCCAAAGGGAAGGTATGACCATTCTAGCTGCGGATAAGAAATGTCTAAGGACGTTTTTTTTATGGATTTGAAGGATCCAGGAAGTATTGAAAGTAGAGCTATTTCAGGTGACGGTTGTATGGAGGTCACCATCAATTTGTAGTAAAGGTCCAAGATATGCTGCCAGAAGGATCTGATAAAGGGGCAGTCCCACCATATGTTGATCACAGTACCCTTGGAGGAACCACATCGCTAACAAGAATCTGGTGTGGAGTGCTTGAAATGGTGCATTTCTTGGTGTTTAGTAACTAAAGAAAGTTTATGGGTTAAGGTGAAACATTTCAGCCAATCAGGTGGTGGAGGATAGAATGATGGAGCTCAAGTTCCCAGACCTGGGCCTAAGAAGGTAGATCTGGAAATGACGCAGACAAGAGCAAATAGTATAGTTGGGAGACTACGTGTAGCAGGGGGTCGCCTTGTAGAAGCAGAGATACCAATTCCGTTGGTTTAGCTTATAGCTCTGAAGGGGAGGGTCTACACTCTTTAAAAAAATAAAAAAAGTGAACAGCTGTATGTGGCTGTACTCAGGTAAAGGCCAATACTTTTGTATAATTCCAGCTGTGGACACTGGATGTCCTACACACATCCACAAGAAATTCACGCAAGGCTGTACATTGTCACTATATTTTACATTGTCACCGAAGCACTTCTCCGTTATTTCATTCCCCCATTTTTTTATGTTTTTTGCACAGCATGATGAACTTTAACTCCCAATTAGTAGGGTGTAGTTTCTGCTATTCCTTAAGGACTGGTATAGGTCCACAATATATAGGGTTGAGGTGCACTACTGCTGACTGCTGCCCTTCTGCTGCAGTAGTCCTTTATCAGTATAGGGACTGAGGTACAGTCTGCTAATCATTCACAACCTACTAGTTCCACAAAGGTCCTTATAAGGACTGGTAAGGTCTAGGGTACTACAGTACATAGGGTTGGGTGAGGTACAGTCTGCTATTCCTTAAGGACTGGTATAGGTCCACAATTTATATAGGGTTGAGGTGCACTACTGCTGACTGCTGCCCTTCTGTTGCAGTAGTCATTTATCAGTATAAGGACTGAGGTACAGTCTGCTAATCATTCACAACCTACTTGTTCCACAAAGGTCCTTATAAGGACTGGTAAGGTCTAGGGTACTACAGTACATAGGGTTGAGTGAGGTACAGTCTGCTATTCCTTAAGGACTGGTCTAGGTCCACAATTTATATAGGGTTGAGGTGCACTACTGCTGACTGCTGCCCTTCTGCTGCAGTAGTCCTTTATCAGTATAGGGACTGAGGTACAGTCTGCTAATCATTCACAACCTACTAGTTCCACAAAGGTCCTTATAAGGACTGGTAAGGTCTAGGGTACTACAGTACATAGGGTTGGATGAGGTACAGTCTGCTATTCCTTAAGGACTGGTATAGGTCCACAATTTATATAGGGTTGAGGTGCACTACTGCTGACTGCTGCCCTTCTGCTGCAGTAGTCCTTTATCAGTATAAGGACTGAGGTACAGTCTGCTAATCATTCACAACCTACTTGTTCCACAAAGGTCCTTATAAGGACTGGTAAGGTCTAGGGTACTACAGTACATAGGGTTGAGTGAGGTACAGTCTGCTATTCCTTAAGGACTGGTATAGGTCCACAAATTATATAGGGTTGAGGTGCACTACTGCTGACTGCTGCCCTTCTGCTGCAGTAGTCCTTTATGAGTATAGGGACTGAGGTACAGTCTGCTAATCATTCACAACCTACTAGTTCCACAAAGGTCCTTATAAGGACTGGTAAGGTCTAGGGTACTACAGTACATATGGTTGAGTGAGGTACAGTCTGCTATTCCTTAAGGACTGGTATAGGTCCACAATACATAGGGTTGAGGTGCACTACTGCTGACTGCTGCCCTTCTGCTGCAGTAGTCCTTTATCAGTATAGGGACCGAGGTACAGTCTGCTAATCATTCACAACCTACTAGTTCCACAAAGGTCCTTATAGGGACTGGTAAGGTCTAGGGTACTACAGTATATAGGGTTGAGTGAGGTACAGTCTGCTAATCCTCAAGGACTGGTATATCACGGTGCTGGTGTCTAGGGATGAGCTTCGTGCTCGTCCGTTCGGCGAAGTCCGAACATTTTGGTCCGTTCGCGCCAAATTCGTGTGGCGCTCACGGCCCACAATGCACTGCGATGGCGCAGTGCATTGCTGGCTCATGATTGGCCAAGCATGCACTGTGACCCCGCATGCTTGCCCAATCGCAGCGCCAGCAGCGAGGAGAGCCATGATTGGCCACAGGCAGGATGCCTGTGGCCAATCATAGCTCAGGCTGTGTAGTGCACGCCCCACACTATATAAGGCCGCCAGCGCGGCGGCCTTGTGTAGTGTGTTGGCGTCTGAAGCAGTGGGTGTTCTGTGTACCTTCAACACAGTACACACCGATAATTTTCGGCCGATGTTCGATCTTGCTGTTGTGTAGTGGTTATTGTCTGCGTGCCCTGACCGCAGTATACACCTCTATATTCACCTCACCTATATAGCCAGTTATCTATCTTTTATAATAGAGCTTGCAGTCAGTAGTGTTAGGAGATAGTGCGTGCTGTCTGCGTGCTCTGTACCCAGTACATACCGCTTTATCCACCTACATAGCTGTTCTCTATTTGAGCCCACTTGCCATCTGCAGGAGTTATTGGAAGTTGTGTGTGCCTCCAACACAGCACAGTATACATCTGTATATACCCCTTTATCTCTGGTGTTGTATAATAAAGGCATCTGCAGGAGTTAGTGGGTGTTCTGTGTACCTTCAACACAGTACACACCGATCGCTTTCGGACGATTTTCGATCTTGCTGTTGTGTAGTGGTTGTTGTCTGCGTGCCCTGACCGCAGTATACACCACTATATTCACCTCACCTATATAGCTAGTGATCTATCTTTTATAATAGAGCTTGCAGTCAGTAGTGCTAGGAGCTAGTGCGTGCTGTCTGCGTGCTCTGTACCCAGTACATACCGCTATATCCAGCTACATAGCTGTTCTCTATTTGAGCCCACTTGCCATCTGCAGGAGTTATTGGAAGTTGTGTGTGCCTCCAGCACAGCACAGTATACATCTGTGTATACCCCTTTATCTCTGGTGTTCTATAATAAAGGCATCTGCAGGAGTTAGTGGGTGTTCTGTGTACCTTCAACACAGTACACACCGATCGCTTTCGGACGATTTTCGATCTTGCTGTTGTGTAGTGGTTGTTGTCTGCGTGCCCTGACCGCAGTATACACCACTATATTCACCTCACCTATATAGCTAGTGATCTATCTTTTATAATAGAGCTTGCAGTCAGTAGTGCTAGGAGCTAGTGCGTGCTGTCTGCGTGCTCTGTACCCAGTACATACCGCTATATCCAGCTACATAGCTGTTCTCTATTTGAGCCCACTTGCCATCTGCAGGAGTTATTGGAAGTTGTGTGTGCCTCCAGCACAGCACAGTATACATCTGTATATACCCCTTTATCTCTGGTGTTCTATAATAAAGGCATCTGCAGGAGTTAGTGGGTGTTGTGTGCCTCTAGCACAATATTGAGCCGCAACATGCCAATGACTTGGTAGAGTGGATGACCAAGCCCTCTTCATCCTCCTCATCCTCTCTCACCCAGTCTCAGGGTACTAGCAAAGCAGCTGCCAATGCATCGTCTTCCCTCCTCTCAATGTCATCATCAGTGACTCCTTCCCTAGACCCACCACGTCCTCCTGAGGAGTCTCCTGAACTCTTTGAGCACAGTGTTGGGCACATGCTCCAGGAGGATGCCCAGTGTTTTGTGGGCTCTGATGATGACACTCAGCTAGAGGAAGGCAGTAGCGTGAGCGCAGAGAGAGGGGATGCTCAAGAAGGACAGCAATCTGGCAGTCATGTTCCACAAGCTGCAGCATACTGCCAGGTTTGCTACAGCGATGAAGAGGGAGGGGATGATGAGGGCACTGACTCCACGTGGGTGCCTGGAAGGAGAGAGGAGGAGGAGGAGGCACATGTCCAACGAGGCAGGATGCCCTCCGGGGGCCAGCTTAGGGGTAGCACACCGACTGAATCACACCGCAGAGCTCCGCCTGTGCAGGGCGCTGCCTCTGCGCGTTATTCCAAAAGTTCTTTGGTGTGGGCCTTTTTTGAGACGAGTGCATCAGATCGCACCGCTGCTATTTGCAACATATGTCTCAAGCGTATCTCGCGTGGCCAAAACATCAGCCGTTTGGGCACCACATTCTTGATCAGACATATGTTGACCTGCCATGCAGCTCGTTGGCAAGCGTACCTCAAAGACCCACACCAAAGAACAAAGCGGACCTCTCCTTGCTCCTCATCAGCTGGCATCTCCAACCCCACTAGACCTTCAGTCCTCTCTGAAACCTGCTCTGAGAGGAATGAAGGTGTAGAATTAGGTGTGTCACAGCCAAGTGCTTCCGGGAACTCTGCTAGCGGTACACCCACGTCCGATTATAGCAGGCAAATGTCCCTGCCCCAGCTGCTGGACCGGCGAAAGAAGTTCACTTCCAGCCATCCACATGCCCAGCGGTTGAATGCTAGCTTGGCTAAATTGCTAGCACTTCAACTGCTGCCTTTTCAGTTGGTAGACTCGGCCCCCTTCCGTGAGTTTGTACAATGTGCGGTTCCTCAGTGGCAGGTCCCCAAACGCCACTTTTTCTCACGGAAGGCGATTCCGGCTCTCTACCGGCATGTGGAAGGCAATGTCCTTGCCTCGCTGGACAGGGCGGTCAGCGGTAAGGTGCATATTACCGCTGACTCATGGTCCAGCAGGCATGGACAGGGACGTTACCTGTCTTTCACGGCCCATTGGGTCACTCTTCTGGCAGCTGGGAAGGATGCAGGACAAGGTGCAGTAGTGTTGGAGGTTGTTCCGCCACCACGCCTCCAAAATGCTACTATTGGTTGTGACACACCTCTCTCCTCCACCCCCTCCTCTTCTTCTTCCTCCATGGCCTCTTCCAGTGCTCTGTCCTCAGAACGAGCGGTGCTTCGTAGGCGTTCCAGAGGCTACGCAAGTACGCAGGCAAAACGATGCCATGCCGTGCTTGCGCTGGTTTGTTTGGGGGACAGGAGCCACACTGGGGCGGATGTTTTGTCAGCTCTGCAGGGGCAGGCCGAGAGGTGGTTGACGCCACGCCAGCTTAAGCTAGGAATGGTGGTTTGTGACAATGGCACCAACCTCCTCTCCGCCCTCCGACAGGGACAACTGACCCATGTGCCCTGTGTAGCTCACGTCCTTAACCTGGTGGTGCAGCGGTTCTTGGGCAGGTACCCCGGCTTACAGGATGTCCTGAAGCAGGCCAGGAAAGTCTGTGTGCATTTCCGCCGATCATTTAATGCCTGTGCTCGGCTGGCTGAGCTCCAAAAGGAGTTGAACCTGCCCAAGAACCGCCTTATATGTGACATGTCCACCAGATGGAACTCAACGTTGGCCATGCTGCAGCGGCTGCACACGCAGCAGAGGGCCATCAATGAGTACCTGTGTGACTACGGCACCAGGACTGGGTCAGGGGAGCTCCGTTTTTTCTCACCACGCCAGTGGGGCATGATCAGGGATGCATGCACTGTCCTGTCACCGTTTGAGGAGGCCACAAGGATGGTGAGCAGTGACAGTGCATGCATCAGTGACTGTACCTCTTGTCCACCTCTTGGAGCATACGCTGCGTGGAATAATGGACAGGGCACTTGAGGCAGAACAGAGGCAGGAAGAGGAGGACTGCCTTGCCTCTCAAGGCCCCCTTTATCCAGACAGTGTTCCTGCTGTGCCACCCATCACACAGGAAGAGGATGAGGAGGAGGAAGAGGAGGAGGAGGATGATTGTGTCAGCATGGAGGTGAAGGCTGGCACTCAGCATCAGCAGCAGCAGCAGCAGCAGTCTTGTAGGGATGATTTACAGTCCCAAGAAACACGTGGACTTGTACGTGGCTGGGAGGAGGTAGCTGCGGATCATGTTGTCCTTAGTGACCCAGAGGACTCCGGACCGAATGCCTCAGCTAACCTACGCTGCATGGCCTCCCTGATCCTGCAAAGCCTGCGGAAGGATCCTCGTATTCTTCGGATCAAGGAGAGGGACCATTACTGGCTGGACACTCTCCTTGATCCACGGTACAAGGGTAAGGTTGCCGACCTTATCTTGCCATCGCAGAGGGAGCAGAGGATGAGACATCTCCGGGAGGCCTTGCAGAAAGGTCTGTGCAACGCGTTCCCAGAGACTGGGAGGTTACAAACTCCTGGTCCTGGACAACGTGTTGCTGAGGCATCGGTCAGAAGGAGCGGTGGAGAAGGTGGCCGTCTGACTGATGCTTTCAGACAATTTTTTAGTCCGCAGCCCCAAGGTATTATCGGTTCCAGCAACCATCGCCAGCGTCTGATTTACATGGTGCAGGAATACCTAGGGGCAAGGTCAGACTTGGACACCTTTCCCACCGAAAATCCTCTGGCTTACTGGGTCTTGAGGATGGATCACTGGCCAGAGCTTGCACAGTATGCAATTGAGCTACTGGCCTGTCCTACATCCAGCGTTCTTTCGGAACGCACCTTCAGTGCTGCTGGTGGCTTTGTTACCGATCACAGGGTGCGCCTGTCCACCGAATCAGTTGATCGACTGACCTTCATCAAGATGAATCAGTCTTGGATCACCCACAGCTACCAAGCACCTGAAGCTGATGTAACAGAATAATTTGTTTTGAAATATCACATCCCTTCAAGACTGCCTATGCTGATGCTGAGTGACTGTCCTGTTATGTTGATTGTCTATCCTCTTCCTCCTCCGCTGATATGTTGGAAGAACATTTCTGGTTCTGGGTGATGCCATCAGCCCAATTTTTCTGCCCCTGTTTAACAGGGGCGTTTAAGTACAATTTTTGATGCAATGCTTTGCAGCAGGGCTAATTCCTGCAATCAAACAAGAGTATATGGGAGAGGTTGCAGTATCGTGGCACCAGCACCAGTGCCTAAGGCCCAATTTTTCTGCCCCTGTTTAACAGGGGCGTTTAAGTACAATTTTTGATGCAATGCTTTGTAGCAGGGCTAATTCCTGCAATAAAACAAGAGTATATGGCAGAGGTTGCAGTGTGGTGGCACCAACACCAGTGCCTAAGGCCCAATTTTTCTGCCCCTGTTAAACAGGGGCATTTAAGTACAATTTTTGATGCAATGCTTTGCAGCAGGGCTAATTCCTGCAATAAAACTAGAGTATATGGAAGAGGTTGCAGTGTGGCGGCACCAGCACCAGTGCCTAAGGCCCAATTTTTCTGCCCCTGTTTAACAGGGGCGTTTAATTACAATTTTTGATGCAATGCTTTGCAGCAGGGCTAATTCCTGCAATAAACTAGAGTATATGGCAGAGGTTGCAGTGTGGTGGCACCAGCACCAGTGCCTAAGGCCCAATTTTTCTGCCCCTGTTTAACAGGGGCGTTTAAGTACAATTTTTGATGCAATGCTTTGCAGCAGGGCTAATTCCTGCAATTAAACAAGAGTATATGGGAGAGGTTGCAGTGTGGTGGCACCAGCACCTGTGCCTAAGGCCAAATTTTTCTGCCCCTGTTTAACAGGGACATGTAATTACAATTCTTGATATAATATTTCACAGGAGGGCCCCTTCCTGTGCCCACCCAGAGTAACGGTGAGGACTTATAGTGTTGTGGCACCAGCACCACAACCACCAAAGGTCAATTTTTCTACCACTGTTCAACAATGGCATGTAATTACAATTATTGATATAATCGTTCACAGCAGGGCGCTCCAGCGCCCACCAAGAGTCACTTTGAGGGCTTACAATGTTGTGGCAAAACCAACACCTTGTTCCGCCATTTCTGCAGAGCATATAGGGCAGGCCCCTACTTTCAAACATCCAACTTACAAACATCTCCTACTTGCAAACGGAAGGAGACAACAGCAAGTGAGATGAAAAAAGATGGACGACAAAACAAATTATACAGGGGTGATAACCAGGGGTCAAGTCCTGGGAAAAAAAGTGTGGGAACTCCCACCCAAGATCCATTCCCCCACCAAAAAAAAAAAAAAAAGTACGCTCATATGCATATATACTTCAAAGAAAATACAGTACAACATTTATTGTAAAGTGCAAGTTTACAAAAACAAAATAACGTGTCAAACAAAACAATCAACACAATGGGTGATGATCTTTCCCTCGCAGGGAATTTCTACCACAAATACACCCTGTTCCAAATTCTTACACAGCCCAATAGAAAATATCCCACAAACAGGAATAACGTTGTACTTGGCGTTTAAGATTATCAACTTTCCGAGATTTATTATCATCTGCGCTGCGATGTGTGGTCAGCCATTTTGTGACATATGGCAAAGGATCCCATAAATGCACAGGGGGGCCAATGAGACTAATAAACAATAGAGAAGATAGGCGTTCAATGCCAAGCCCACTCCTAATGGGTGACATCACCAAATTCATATATATAATCATACTCCTTTAACAAATAAACTGCAACATTTATAGTACCAGTTTACAAGGACACCTCCAAAATTCACATGCCTTAAATAAATCTAGAACAGATGTAACAAAATAATTTAAGCTGTATGCTATACTAATAAAAAACCACCACAAATGTGTGAAAACGGTTCCCTCGCAGGGGATTGCAATGACTGGGGGCCCCTTCTGCACTATGTCTCTATGCAAGCTACGATATGTGGGGCCCCTTCTGCCGCAAGATGTCCACACATGTGTTGGTCTGTGCAGGGGAGGGAGGTCGGGCATGCTGAGTGTGCCGGCCCGGAGCTCCTCTTCTCAGGCTGCCTGTATTGTTTCTGCAAAGTGGGGCTCAGGCCCCAGGCCACTCACTCATCTGTTCCCATCAATGCAGCCTGATCAGTGCCCATCAAATGGAGCTTTGTCAGTGCCCCCATCAGAGAGCAGGGGTTCCCTTCAGACAGCCCCCCCATCAGAGTGTCCCCATAACAGTGCCCTCATCAGAGAAGCAGGTGTTTTCACGGAGGGGGGAAGTAGCAGAATGGAGGGGGACACAGAGGAAAACTGGAGGGGGGCAGAGAGGAAAACTGGAGGGGGACAGTAGCAGAACAGAGGGGACATTAGCAGAACGGAGGGGACAGCAGAACGGAGGGGGACACGGAGGAAAACTGGTAGGGGTGCAACGGATCAAAAAACTCACGGATCGGATCATTCCTCGGATCAGAGTCATGGATCGGATCATTTTTCGAATCAGCAAATAATTATTGAATTTGCAAAAACCTGTGAAAATGCCACCACCATATAGTACCCACTGCAATATACATCTCCCCCACTGTAATATTGGCTGAGCATGGATGGGTATGTCTGGGTATTGGCAGAGTAAGTATTGGCAGGGTAAGCATTGGCAGGGTATTGCAGAATATTGGCAGGGTAGGTATTGCAGAGTATTGGCAGGGTATGTATTGCAGAGTATTGGCAGGGTATGTATTGCAGAGTAGCGGTGGGGTATTGCAGAGTATTGAAGAATATTGGCAGGGTATTGCAGAGTATTGGCAGGGTATGTATTGCAGAGTATTGCAGGGTATTGGCAGAGTATTGCAGAGTATTGGCAGGGTATGTATTGCAGAGTATTGGCAGGGTATGTATTGCAGAGTATTGGCAGAGTATTGGCAGAGTATTGCAGGGTATTGGCAGAGTATTGCAGAGTATTGGCAGGGTATTGCAGAGTATTGGAAGAGTATTGCAGAGTATTGGCACAGTATTGCAGAGTATTGATAGGGTATTGCAGAGTATTGGCAGGGTATTTATTGGCAGAGTATTGGCAGGGTATTGCAGAGTATTGGCAGGGTATTGCAGAGTATTGGCAGAGTATTGCAGAGTATTGGCAGAGTATTGCAGAGTATTGATAGGGTATTGCAGAGTATTGGCAGGGTGTTGCAGAGTATTGGCAGGGTATGTATTGCAGAGTATTGGCAGGATATTGAAGAGTATTGGCAGGATATTGAAGAGTATTGATAGGGTATTGCAGGGTGTGTATTGGCAGAGTATTGGCAGGGTATTGCAGAGTATTGGCACAGTATTGCAGAGTATTGGCACAGTATTGCAGAGTATTGATGGGGTATTGCAGAGTATTGGCAGGGTATTGAAGAGTATTGGCAGGATATTGAAGAGTATTGATAGGGTATTGCAGGGTGTGTATTGGCAGAGTATTGGCAGGGTATTGCAGAGTATTGGCACAGTATTGCAGAGTATTGGCACAGTATTGCAGAGTATTGATGGGGTATTGCAGAGTATTGATGGGGTATTGCAGAGTATTGGCAGGGTATTGCAGAGTATTGGCAGGGTATTGAAGAGTATTGGCAGAGTATTGGCAGGGTATTGCAGAGTATTGGCAGGGTATTGAAGAGTATTGGCAGGGTATTGAAGAGTATTGGCAGAGTATTGGCAGAGTATTGGCAGAGTATTGAAGAGTATTGGCAGGGTATTGGCAGGGTATGTATTGGCAGAGTATTGTGGAGTATTGACAGGGTATTGCAGAGTATTGGCAGGGTATTTATTGGCAGAGTATTGGCAGGGTATTGCAGAGTATTGTCAGGGTATGTATTGCAGAGTATTGCAGAGTATTGACAGGATATTGAAGAGTATTGGCAGAATATTGAAGAGTATTGATAGGGTATTGCAGGGTGTGTATTGGCAGAGTATTGGCAGGGTATTGCAGAGTATTGGCAGGGTATGTATTGCAGAGTATTGGCAGAGTATTGGCAGAGTATTGGCAGAGTATTGGCAGAGTATTGGCAGGGTATTGCAGAGTATTGGCAGGGTATTTATTGGCAGAGTATTGGTAGGGTATTGCAGAGTATTGATAGGGTATTGCAGGGTGTGTATTGGCAGAGTATTGGCAGGATATTGCAGAGTATTGGCACAGTATTGCAGAGTATTGATGGGGTATTGCAGAGTATTGGCAGGGTATTGCAGAGTATTGGCAGGGTATTGGCAGAGTATTGAAGAGTATTGACAGGGTATTGCAGAGTATTGGCAGGGTATTTATTGGCAGAGTATTGGCAGGGTATTGCAGAGTATTGGCAGGGTATTGAAGAGTATTGGCAGAGTATTGGCAGAGTATTGGCAGAGTATTGGCAGAGTATTGACAGGGTATTGCAGAGTATTGGCAGGGTATTTATTGGCAGAGTATTGGCAGGGTATTGCAGAGTATTGGCACAGTATTGCAGAGTATTGATAGGGTATTGCAGAGTATTGGCAGGGTGTTGCAGAGTATTGGCAGGGTATGTATTGCAGAGTATTGGCAGGATATTGAAGAGTATTGGCAGGGTATTGCAGAGTATTGGCAGGGTATGTATTGGCAGGGTATTGCAGAGTATTGGCAGGGTATTGCAGAGTATTGACAGAGTATCGCAGAGTATTGATAGGGTACTGCAGAGTATTGGCAGGGTATTGCAGAGTATTGGCAGGGTATGTATTGCAGAGTATTGGCAGAGTATTGTGGAGTATTGACAGGGTATTGCAGAGTATTGGCAGGGTATTTATTGGCAGAGTATTGGCAGGGTATTGCAGAGTATTGTCAGGGTATGTATTGCAGAGTATTGCAGAGTATTGACAGGATATTGAAGAGTATTGGCAGAATATTGAAGAGTATTGATAGGGTATTGCAGGGTGTGTATTGGCAGAGTATTGGCAGGGTATGTATTGCAGAGTATTGGCAGGGTATGTATTGCAGAGTATTGGCAGAGTATTGACAGGGTATTGCAGAGTATTGGCAGGGTATGTATTGCAGATTATTGGCGGGGTATTGCAGAGTATTGGTGGGGTATTGCAGAGTATTGGTGGGGTATTGCAGAGTATTGGCGGGGTAGTGCAGAGTATTGATAGGGTAGTGCAGAGTATTGATAGGGTATTGCAGAGTATTGGCAGGGTATTGCAGATTATTGATACTGATAGGGTATTGCAGAGTATTGATAGGGTATTGCAGAGTATTGGCAGGGTATTGCAGAGTATTGATAGGGTATTGCAGAGTATTGATAGGGTATTGCAGAGTATTGATAGGGTACTGCAGAGTATTGGCAGGGTATGTATTGCAGAGTATTGGCGGGTATTGCAGAGTATTGGCGGGGTATTGCAGAGTATTGATGAGTATTGGCGGGGTATTGCAGAGTATTGGCGGGGTATTGCAAAGTATTGGCGGGGTATTGCAGAGTATTGGCGGGGTATTACAGAGTATTGATGAGTATTGGCGGGGTATTGCAGAGTATTGATGAGTATTGGCAGGGTATTGCAGAGTATTGATGAGTATTGGCAGTATGGATGAGTATTGGCAATTTGGCAGGGTATTGCAGAATGCAACTTACTTACACACTACTAGTGACTGACCTCCTGGTATTCTCTTCCCTTCTGTTCTGGGGGGAGAAGAACTAAGTAAACTCACAGTGCAGCGGCTGTTTCCACAGGAGGCACTGGGTAGAGGGGAGCGGGAGGACAGTCCGGCGCGTCACACTGACGGTCTCGTGCCAGTGCGTGCCCACGCCGAAGTCATGTGACCGGTTGCTAGGCAGGGGCCGCTCCGCATCTAGCAACCGGTCACATGACTTCGGCGTGGGCACGCACAGTCACTCGGCGGCTGAGGAGCGGCGCGGACTACGCGCTGCATAGCCTCAGCCGGCCCGGCTCAGATAGCTAATGGGAACGGCGTTCCCGCTGTGGAAATAGTACGGGAACGCCGTTCCCATGCGTTCCCGCAGCACTCGAGCCCTGGTGATAACCCTTCCCTATGTTTTCCAAAAAGCTTAAAAATAGTTTTTTTGACTGGAGCTACACTTTAAAAATGTACCAGTTGAAAATTACAAACAGATTCAACTTAACACAACAAACCTACAAAGTCCCTGTCTTGTTTGCACCGCCTGTATACTGCTGTTCTGAGTATATAGGGCCTGGGGGCCACACGCATTTCCTTTTTTAAATATGGGTACAGGGTTTCCCTTAATATGCGTACAAGACCCAAATAGGCTGGTAATGGGCAGGGAGGGCTACCCATGCCATTTTTCTCAATGATTTTCAACCATATTGCAGGAACCAGATATAACATTAAAACCGCAAGCAGTTTTAAATGGTGTTATTTCCGTTTAATGTCATTTTGTGCAGGGACTGTTCTAAACACGGGAAACACGTGGCACTTCACAGACATACTACAGACACCCCCCAGGCACCATATTTAAAGGAATATTTCACTTTTTTTTTTCACTTTAATCGTCATTAAAATCAGTGCTCCCGCCAAAACGGCCATTTTTAAAAACATTTTAGGCATTGACCCATGTCCCCTGGGGCAGGAGCCAGGTCCCCAAACCCTTTTTAGGACAATATCTTGCATATTAGCCGTTAAAATTAGCACTTTTAATTTCGAACGTTCGAGTCCCATAGACTTCAATGGGGTTCTAACGTTCGCACGAATTTGGGGTCCGTTCGAAAGTTCTGGTGCGAACCGAACAGGGGGGTGTTCGGCTCATCCCTACTGGTGTCAGTGCTTTATGTCACACTGCTGATGTCAGTGCTCTCTATCACGGTGCTGGTGTCAGATCACTCTATCACGGTGCAGGTGTCAGTGCTCTATATCATGGTGCTGGTGCTGGTGATCATCTCCTGCACCCTCTTCTTTGCCTACCCTGACCTTCCCTTGACTCCATTGTCTCAAGAGTCCTGAATTGTCAGAATTTCACATATAATAAAAGAATGCTTGTAGTTGTCGATCCCAGATTCACCTCATACATGTGTTATCTCATTGGCCATGTGGTGGGACTATGTGTGCACAGCTAGTAATTATTTTGTGGCTGCAAATATGACCTGTAGGTTTGTAAAGTTCGCCATCCCTGTGCTGTGCTGACTTCCTCCTGGGGCTGCTTATTATGAGGGGCTCCCACCATCCCTGTGCTGTGCTGACTTCCTCCTGGGGCTACTTATTATGAGGAGCTCCCACCATCCCTGTGCTGTGCTGACTTCCTCCTGGGGTTGTACCTCTGCTGTGCATATTATGAGGGGCTCCCACCATCCCTGTGCTATGCTCATTATGAGGCGCTCCCACCATCCATGTGCTGTGCTGACTTCCTCCTGGGGCTGTACCTCTGCTGTGCATATTATGAGGGGCTCCCACCATCCCTGTGCTATGCTCATTATGAGGAACTCCCACCATCCCTGTGTTATGCTGACTTCCTCCTGGGGCTGCTTACGGTGCAGGTGTCAGTGCTGTATATCACGGTGCTGGTGTCAGTGCTGTATATCCCGGTGCTGGTGTCAGTGCTTTATGTCACGCTGATGATATCAGTGCTCTCTATCACGGTGCTGGTGTCAGATCACTCTATCACGGTGCAGGTGTCATTGTTGTATGTCACGCTGCTGATGTCAGTGCTGTATATCACGGTGCTGGTGTCAGTGCTGTATATCACGGTGCTGGTGTCAGTGCTCTATGTCACGCTGCTGATGTCAGTGCTCTCTATCACGGTGCTGGTGTCAGATCACTCTATCATGGTGCAGGTGTCAATGCTGTATGTCACGCTGCTGATGTCAGTGCTCTCTATCACGGTGCTGGTGTCAGTGCTGTATATCACTGTGCTGGTGTCAGTGCTTTATGTCACCCTGCTGATGTCAGTGCTCTCTATCACTGTGCTGGTGTCATTGCTGTATGTCATGCTGCTGATGTCAGTGCTGTATATCATGGTGCTAGTGTCAGTGCTGTATATCACGGTGCTGGTGTCAGTGCTTTATGTCACACTGCTGATATCAGTGCTCTCTATCACGGTGCTGGTGTCATTGCTGTATGTCACGCTGCTGATATCAGTGCTCTCTATCACGGTGCTGCTGTCAGTGCTGTATATCACGGTGCTGGTGTCAGTGCTTTATGTCACGCTGCTGATGTCAGTGCTTTATGTCACGCTGCTGATGTCAGTGCTCTCTATCACGGTGCTGGTGTCAGATCACTCTATCATGGTGCAGGTGTCATTGCTTTATGTCACGCTGCTGATGTCAGTGCTCTCTATCACGCAGCTGGTGTCAGATCACTCTATCACAGTGCAGGTGTCATTGCTGTATGTCACGCTGCTGATGTCAGTGCTGTATATCACGGTGCTGGTGTCAGTGCTGTATATCACGGTGCTGGTGTCATTGCTGTATGTCACGCTGCTGGTGATCATCTCCTGCACCCTCTTCTTTGCTTACCCTGACCTTCCCTCTCCTCCAATGCCTTCATGCGCTCCACAGTCCTGAATTGTCACAATTTCACATATAAAAAAAGAATGCTTGTAGTTGTCGATCCCAGATTCACCTCATACATGTGTTATGTCATTGGCCATGTGGTGGGACTATGTTTGCACAGCTAGTAATTATTTTGTGGCTGCAAATTTGACCTGTAGGTTTGCAAAGTTCGCCTCCCATTGAAGTCAATGGGGCCCGCCGCGAACGTTATGGTTCGCGAACTATCGGCTGCGTTCGCGGTCCGCGTTCGGGAAACGTCCCATCGGAAGTTCGTCCATCACTAGCTGCAGCTGCCGGATTCTGGCTGCAAGAATCAGTGATTGTCCCCAGAACAGAAATAAAGAGAAAATCTTCTAGTGGGGATCTAGTGGGGACACTAGATCTGGTATCACTTTGGAGGGATTTTCTCTCACTTTCTGTTTTAGATATGGCACAGATGACAGAGGTTATAACAATGCCTCCAAAATGAGAGAAAAAGCTAGGATTATTGCTGCTGTAATGACCAGGATATGCGATCAGCTGCGAAAAGAGCGGGTTATGTGATCAGCAGCGTAATGAGCAGGTTATGCGATCAGCAGGGGGAATTACCAGGTTATGCGCTCAGCAGTGGAATGACTGGGATATGCATTCAGCAGCGAAATGATTGGGTTATGTGATCAGCAGCGTAATGAGCGGGTTATGCGATCAGCAGCGGAATGACTGGGTTATGCGATCAGCAGCGGAATGACTGGGTTATGCGATCAGCAGCGGAATGACTGGGTTATGCGATCAGCAGCGGAATGAAAAAAAATCCAAAGTGTATATTGATTGGTTTGCGTGAAAGGTAAAGGCCTGCAAACTATGATACATAGTAGGAGGATCCCGCCCCTGAGGAGCCTACAGTCTTTTTGGCGGCAGCACCACATTCAAGAGGCGAGGACACCAGAACAACAAAGAGTGTATTTGTAAAAAATATCTGCATTTGTGCATTTGTTCATCCTCTAAAACTGCATGTCAATTTATTCAGTGCAAATGAAGCAAAATCGATTGTCTCTGCAATTCAAGAGTATGAATGCTGAAAAAACATCATTATGGCCACTAGATGGTGCTGTGGTCATACTAATGCCCTATGATAATTGGCACCATCTAGTGGCCAAATTTTAGGGTATTTTAACCACTTTCAGACGGGACCACTTTACTGGCTTAAAGGGGTTGTAAAGGTTCATTTTTTATTTTCTACATTCCTTTAAGCTAGTACATTGTTGGTTCACTTACCTCTTCCTTCGATTTCCCTTCTAAATGTTTTTTTTCTTTGTTTAAATATGTCACTTCTGTTCCTCCTCAGTAAACTTCACACCATTATCCGAGTGGTGGTTAGTCAGCCAGAACAGCTTACTGAACAGCTTACTGAAGAGGAACAGGAAGTGAGAGATTCAGACAAAGAAAACAAAGAAAAAAACATTTAGAAGGGAAATCGAAGGAAAAGATAAGTGAACCAACAATGCACTAGCTTAAAGGAACCTATTTAGAAAATAAAAAATGAACCTTTACAACCCCTTTAAGACCAGACCACTTTTTTACGATTCGGCAATGCGTCGCTTTAACTGACAATTGCGCGGGATTGCGACGTGGCTCCCAAACAAAATCAACGTCCTTTTTTCCCCACAAATAGAGCTTTCTTTTGGTCTTTTTGGTAAAAAAAAATAAAATAAATCGCAATAAGCGATTATTGATTGGTTTGCGCAAAAGTTATAGCATTTACAAAATAGGGGATAGTCTTTTGGCATTTTTATTAATATATTTTTTTTAATAGTAATGGCGGTGATCAGCGATTTTTATTGTGACTGTGACATTATGGAGGACACATCAGACATTTTTGACACATTTTTGGGACAATTGTCATTTATACAGCAATCAGTGCTAAACAAATGCAGTGATTCCTGTGTAAATGACACTGGCAGTGAAGGGGTTAACCAGGGGGTGGCAGTGTAGGGGTTAAGTGTTCCTAGGGGCGTGTTACTAACTGTGGGGGGCTGGGCAATCACATGGAGCAGAGATCAGCGTCACTTGCTGCTAGGCAGAACGGGGAGATGCTGTTTACAACGGCATCTCCTCGTTCAGCTGCCCCGTGAGACGATCGCGGGTATCCCCACGGCGATCAAGTCCGTGGGACCCGCGACCGGACTCACGGGCCCCCACCGGCACGCGAGCGCGGCGGCGGCACGGACACGATTGCAGGGCGGTATTTAAAAATGGACGTACCTGTACGCCAATATGCCTGCCCGTGCCATTCTGCCGACGTACATCGGCGTGCACCGGTCGGGAACTGGTTAATGTCTAACTCCATTTTTGTTGTGAAAAAAAACATTCCCCTCTGGGTGATCTCTGTACATTACAAGGATTTTAACAAACTTTGTTGCAGATTCCTACCTTTTGTTATTCTGAAGGAAACTACTGTGTGTTTGTCTGTGTCCATTTGGGAAAGTGTGTGGTAAAGGGAGTGGTTTCTTAATTATCAACCATCTGCTGCACTTGCAAAGCTATAATGAGGAACATTGCAAGGCCTGATTCACACTTGTTCAGGTTGCAGTTTGCATATTGCAGGTGCATTTTGCGTTTTTCAATACACATCTTTAAACCATTGAAGTCTATGGAACTAAAAAACAGAGAAATATCCCTGGCCTTTGACTACTGTATAATAGATGTACCCTGCCTATTACCTATCTGCCTTTCCCGTCCCTCCAGCCTCCCCACACCCACCTTCTTGTCAAATAACTAAGAACACACCAAACTGGAGTAACATTGGCCGAAGCAGCCATCTTTTTTTATTAACACTTAATAAATGTTACATAACTATATAACATACCTATTATAACCACCCACTCAGTTATATACTCACGTTGGCCTTTTGCAGGAAACCCCCCCCCCCCAATCTTGCCACCAATCCATTCTGGCACTGCGGTACCATAAACTGAAAACCGGTCTCCGGCTGACATGCTGGCCCAGATACAACAAAGAACATTTACCACAGTGCCCCCGTTAACCAATTCCAGCTAAAACCGTTATCTGGAATACCACCAAGCAGGACCCCTCCCACCAATGGGTCCCGAACTCTTTCACAGCTGGGGTTTCTTCCTTCACCCGCAAAGGCCAACCCCCCGCCACAGCACACACCAGGGAAAAACCTTACCCTTGTGTGCCCTGCCAAACCCTCAATGCTCTCTGGATACCATCCTGCAAACCCAAAGACCACAGATCAATACCCACATCATTGAGGTGTACACCATCACTTTGCAGGTACTGCCAGGTGTCCACTTCCTGCTCCAGGTGCCTAATTGCCGATCCCCCGTTCCTGACCACAAACCTACTAAGCTCTTTGTTCACCTTCTTTCTGGCCTTGTTAATTTTTTCCACAGACCTGGCAAACCTCCAAGTGGTCCGCCCTACAATATCAGACCATACTAAGAGCATTTTGGAAATGCAATGCGCAGCCGCCAGAAGTCAAATTTTATGTCTTGCACCAAGTCCAAGATTGACCTGCTGCCCAAGTCATTACCGCCCACACGTAGCACTAGTATGTCGGGCGGTCTGTCCAGACGTGCAAATCTGTGCACTTCAGGGGCCGCCCTACCCCAGAGCATTCTGGGCACCCCCAACCACTTAATGCAGGCCTCCCTTCTAGATATGCCCAATTGCCTCCCCTCATGTCTTGCATCACCTCTTCTGGCCCCCCAACACATATATGAGTGGCCTACTATCCAGACCAGTCCCTGGCTCCTTCCTGCAAGAGAAGAAAGAAACACCCCCATCACAGTAAAAATCCCCAGCCAACACGTCTCAGCGTACCACATATCTTGCTTAACTCTTACCACAACTTACAACCTATAACAAGTGTGGGCGAACATATGATTTGAACCTCCACGTTTCCTATCACCTCATATTGTTTTTACCTCCATTTCATCCAGTCCCCACCTAACTGCCTCAGTAGCCGCCCCTATGCAGAACGAATGAGAGGAAAACTTTTGATCCCCCTAAACTGAAAGCGTGACAACACAGACCCATCTCGGTGCACAAGTTAAAAACCTTCTACCACCGGGAGCATTTCCAAGAACCTCCTTACCAATTCTATTGGGCACAAAGGAGATCCGGTCAGTGAAAAACCTGCACCATCCTTCCCTTGCCCCACTGGTCTGTTTTTGATCTGCGCACCCATATGGACAACTTATCCAAACCCCAGCTAACTTCCGCCACACCTAGTCCCCCATTTGACTTTTTAGACTGGCTGACCAACTCACTGATCTTAAAAGCCCCGAAAAATGCCAGTGCAAAAGCCACTTTGAAGAGAGCTACCTCGTAATCTGACGAACACGAAACCTCCAACTGCATTAATATCCTGCCCAGCAGCTCAAATGACACTGGACATCTCGAATCCCTACTCACTTTTGCCCGCCGATAACCGTTCAAGGCCTGTCTAACCCAAAAATCTTTTGTGACGTCAGGTAGCCCCTATAACTTGAAACCAAATGCCAACCCAGCAAACTAATTTTCCAAACTGGACACCGACACCCCTGCTTCTAAATTTCTTGAAACAAAATAAAGCACCAACAACCTCAGCTCCTACTCTTCCTGCTCCTCCATCACCTCGTGTACCATGGCTCCCCATTCGCGCCATACCCTGTTGTATGCTGACCACGTATTTTCGCTCACCGACCGTCTGATCCATCCTGATACTCGTCCAAGGCAATCTTCCATAGCCCCGCTGGACATGGGACCCCACATAGTTCCGCTTCCGACGCCAGCTCCCGAAATCTGTCCCACTGGAAGCGAGACAATGCGTCAGCAGTCACATTCTCTACTCCCGGGAGATGCACCGCGTAAATGAATATGTTAAGTTGTAGGCATCTCAAAACTAGGTGTTGAAGCACCGGCGGGGATGCTGCCGACACCTTGTTGATCATTTGCACCACCCCAAGGTTGTCCTCATGAAAATTCACCTTCAAGTTTCTAAAGGATTCCCCCCAGAGTTCGACCGCCAGTACCACTGGAAACAATTCCAGCAGCAGCATATTCTTCACCAGCCCTGCAGCTTGCCAGGACTCTGGCCAGGGTCCGCGCTCCAATTACCTCGGGAAAATGCTCCGTAACCCCTCGATGCTGCCGCATCTGTGTACAACTCCAAATTGAAGCTGCTCACCGGCTCTGTCATCCACAATGCCCTGCCGTTGAAGTTAGCCAGGAACGCTTGCCACACCTTCAGATCCTCCCTATGTGCCCGCACCAGGCGCACTTTTTTTCCCCATGAAAGTGGAAAAATGCCCAATACACACAATCGGAAATTCGGCCAGCAAAAGACCGATGAGAGCTTTTGGTCAGAAAATACGACTGTGTGTACGCTCCATCGGACTTTTGCTGGCCGAATTCCCGCCAGCAAAAGATTGAGAGCAGATTCTCAATTTTTTCGGTTGGAAAATGTTTTGATTGGAATTTGCGATCATCTGTAGCATTTCCTGCGCATGCTCGGAAACAATTTGACGCATGCTCGGAAGCATTGAACTTAATTCAGCTCGTCGTAGTGTTGTACGTCACCGCGTTCTTGATGGTCAAAAGTTCAGCAAACTTTTGTGTGACCGTGTGTATGCAAGCCAGGCTTGAGCGGAATTCCATCGGAAAAAATATCCAAGATTTTTCCAAAGGAAAATCAGCTTGTGTGTACCGTTTAAGTACTCATATATTCATATTGCAGAGAATACAACTGGAGGACACTCAGCTTTGCCCCATTAGCACAGGAATAATTGACATGCATTTTTGATGGATAAACAGCTACATAAATAAGATAAAAAATATACCTTCTAGAGTGGAAAGTGACTGATTTCACAGCTGTAGTATAACAGATCATTGGCAGCAAGTTTTCATTGTTGTTGAACTAAATTATCATTTTTTGACACCTGATTAACTGCACACGCAGGTTAGCGCTATGTATTTGCATTAACCACGGCTGCTTGTGTCCTAGCAATCTGAAATATATACACACGCCATTTTCAACATTCACCAGTAAATCATCCATGTGTGAAGGGTGACACACAGAGTACAGGAAGAGTTCACATACCTGAGCTGACACTGACACCCTATAGCAGGGGTGCCCACCCTTTTGAAGATCAAGGGCCACTTCAGCGACTTGGTAAATGGTCACGGGCCACAATGAGCGGAGCGGGTGTATGGCATGTCCGTATCCGCTCTGCATTTGCAGAGCAGACACGGACGCAGCCCACGATACTTTTTTAGCGGATCGTATTGGAGGTAGAACACAAGTCGGTTTATTTCTGCCACTACTTAGAGGTGAGTGGAGGGTCCAGTTGGTCTGACTGTCAGACTGACTGTGTGAAAGGGGTCCAAGGCTGCTTTCACACTGATGGGCTGCGGTTTACACTCGTGCAATGCAGTGTACTTTTTGGCTTTCCTGCAGTTTGCAATAGACTTCTATTATATTCTGCAGGTTTGGTGCACTTTCAGAAAGCTCACCAAACTCGCAGGTAATAATAGAAGTCTATGGTTCAGTGCACCTGCGGATTTGTTTGAAAGCAGCCCAGTAACCACTGCAGAAAAGATATGCCCATATATACACTGTGATTTTAGCAATAAACTGACCTTTAATAACAGTATTCTTTCAGTTCTATCCCAAGGCAGGAGGTCGCAGGCCACATCAGAGGGCTCCGTGGGCCACATGTGCCCCCCGGGCCACTGGTTGGGCATCCCTGCCCTATAGGATATAGCACACAGACTCACACAGCATACTCACAGTGGATAGGTATCAGAAAGGCAGAGGAGGCTCAGGAGGGAGCACAGTCTGATGGGGACCCTCATGGTGACAGCGGCTCTGACTGTCCACATATCACTCAGAGTAATTTATACAGATGGATGCACATTGCACAATGTCTTCCCGGAAGCACCTGAGACACAATCTCTGTCCTAAATTACTCAATCTGGGAAAACAAAACCCCCACTCCTCCCCCTGCCAGGCACACTGACATATTCTGGATGACTGCAATTAAAGGGAACCTGTCATCAAATAAATATGAGGACTGAACTGCTTCTGGAAAGGGTAGATATTTGCTCTGACATTTACCACAGTGCTGTACAGAGAACACTGAGCCAGTCACATCAGTCTCTGCACCATAGGAGCTTCTCCACCAGGTGGTGCTGTTTTGCAAGGTGCTGTTGGCTCACTCTGTTTTGCTCTCAGTTGGAGGAAACTTCAAGCCTGGGCCTGTCCTGCAGGCTTCTTCCCCAACCACCATGCAGTGCGTGGGGGAGACAAAGGTGGAGGCTCTCCAGAGTCACTGAGGCTTACCTTCATGTGCTCAAGCTGCAGTGGATCCTGGGCCTGTCCCTATGCAAGGGGAGTCCTTACCAGTCTTCCAGGATAAAGTGGTGAACAATGTGAAAATGTATTACTAAATATAAACTCACGCTGAGGGAAAAAACTGTAGACAAGATGCTAATCACTTGGATAAATGTGGATAAAAAAAATACAGCGCTCGCAACACACAATATAAGTGAAATCAACAAAAAAGTCCACATAAAAATCCAAATAAATGCAACTGAAGTGTTAGTCCACAAGGAAGTAGGCGCAAAAAATGCTTCACAAACTTGCAGGAATATAGTGACACCCCCTTTTGCATCCCCACGTACCAGAACAGGACGACCCCCAGCTTTGCAGTCCAGGGAGCACTTCAGGCTTGTAAATGGTATACCACACACGTGGATTGCATAGTTGCCAACTGTCCAGAATTTCCCGGGACATTCCGGGGATTAGGACCCTTGTCCCGAATTAATATAAGAAATGTCAGGCTGCCGGGATCCCCACAGTGTCTCTGCCAGTGGAGACAGAGGATGGATGGACTGCGCTCTGCTGGACTGGAGGGAGAGATCACCTGTCGCTGGATCAGATCAGCCATCGCTGGACCCCGGAGAGATGATCATCCGTCGCTGAATAGCAAGAGTGGATTACCACCGCTGGAATCTTTTTTTATTTTTTTTATTTTTAAAAAGGACTTTTTCAAAAGTGTGTTTGTCTTTTTTAACATTCTTTTACACTTTCTTTGTGCAATGGTAGGGGTACTTTTGTACCCCCTTACCATTTTGAACAGGGGGGGCCGGGATCTGGGGGTCCCCTTGTTAAAGGGGCTTCCAGATTCTGATAAGCCCCCCGCCCGCAGACCCCCACAGCCAGGGTTGTGGGGATGAGGCCCTTGTCCTCATCAACATGGGGACAAGGTGCTTTGAGGGGTCACAGGCCCCCAAAGCATCCTCCCAATGTTGAGGGCATGTGGCCTGGTACAGTTCAGGAGGGGCCCCCCCCCACTTTTCCTGCGGCCTGCCAGGTTGCGTGCTCGTATAAAGGGTCTGGTATGGATTTTTAGGGGGAACTCCACGCCATTTTTTTTTTTAAAGTCGACGCGGGGTTCCCCTTAATATCCATACCAGACCTGAAGGGCCTGGTAATTGAATTTGGGGGAACCCCACGCTTTTTTTTTTTTATCAATGACTTTCAATGACTGTTCTCTGTATTACGGGGAGCCGACAATTCATTATAGCCGCAAGTGATTTTAAATTACTTTTTTTCCTGCAGAAATGACACTTTGTGCAGGGACAGTTCTAAGCACGGGAAACATGCGTCCCTTCACAGGCATACTATAGACACCCCCCAGGTACGAAATTTAAAGGAATATTACACTTTTATTGTTTCACTTTAATCATTATTAAAATCACTGCTCCCGAAAAAAAACATGAGTTCAACTCAAACTCGAAGCTCATCCCTACTTGCTACTTTACATTGTAGCAAAGTGTAACTTCTTCATTGTTGTCACATGAAAAGATATAATAAAATATTTACAAAAATGTGAGAGGTGTACTCACTTTTGAGAGATACTGTATGTAAATATGTTTTTATTATGTTTGTAAGATTTTTAATAAACAAAAAATTACACTCCAATGTCCCCCCATAGTAACACACTAGAATTATTATTATTATACATTTACCGTATATACTCGAGTATAAGCCGAGATTTTCAGCCTCTTTTTTGAGGCTGAAAGTGCCCCCCTCGGCTTATACTCGAGTCATCGCTGTCTGCCCGCTCGATCAGCGTGTCGAGCAGACAGACAGCGGCCATTCTATGATTCAAAAGCCACGCCTCCGGCTCCGCCTTCGCCTGTGATAGGCGGAACACTGAATTTCCCAGCAGCCTGTGTTCCGCCTATCACGGGCATCGTCTCATCCTCGTACTACGGACGAGGATGATACGACGTCCGTGATAGGCGGAACACAGGCTGCTGGGAAATTCAGTGTTCCGCCTATCACAGGCGAAGGAGGAGGCGCGGCTTTTGAATTTTACAATGGCCGCCGACGAAGAGGGCACGGGACGGAGGCAAGGCAAGGCACGGCACGGGACGGGACGGGACGAAGGCAAGGCACGACACGGGACGGAGGCTCGGGACAAAGGCTCGGGACACAGGTAGGCTGGACACACACACACACACACACACACACACACCTGTACTGCCCACTAAACATGATGGGATTTTTGTCGTGGCTATGACGCAAAGTGGCTGCTGGATGGTCTTCTCTGTGTGGGTGGCCAGCGGGAATAAATCTGCGACTCAACTATTCCCTTTTCCCTGCCAAAGTGAATGGGTCCTCAGCCCTGGTTCACACTATATTGCCATGCAGCTAACACTGCAAACCCTATTCATTTCCGCACTGCGTTTTGCGATCTGCTGCGGGTGTAGGTGCAGGTAGGCTGGACACACACACACACACACACACACACACACACACACGGATGGAGACACACACACACGGATGGATGGATGGATGGAGACACACACACACACAGGGATGGATGGATACACACACACACAGGGATGGATGGATGGATGGAGACACACACACACAGGGATGGATGGATGGATGGATGGAGACACACACACACAGGGATGGATGGATGGATGGATGGAGACACACACACACAGGGATGGATGGATGGATGGATGGACACACACACACACAGGGATGGATGGACGGACACACAGGGATGGACGGACACACAGGGATGGACGGACACACAGGGATGGACGGACACACACACAGGGATGGACAGGCATGTCTCACCCTCGGCTTATACACGAGTCAATAAGTTTGCCAGTTTTTTTGGGGGTAAATTGGGGGCCTCGGCTTATATTCGGGTCGGCCTATACTCGAGTATATACGGTATATAGCTCTGACATATGCTGCAGTGCTGTACAGAGAACACTGAGCCAGCCACATCAGTCTGTGCACCATAGGAGCTTACACTCTAATGTCCCCCCACAGTCACACATTATTATTATACATTTATATAGCTCTGACATATACTGCAGTGCTGTACAGACATCACTGAGCCAATCACACCAGTCATTGCAACAGAGGAGCTTATGCTCGAATGTCCCTCACAGTCACACACTATTATGATTATTGTAGTGCACCCCATGTAGGAGCTGCTTGTGAATTGGATTCCCTACCCTGCACAGCCAGGCACACCAAGTCTTCACATGTTCCCAGACTCAACAAACAGTCCAGTACTTGTTTTTGTACCCTATGTTGGTGCACCGTCGTTGTGTTTTGTCATCGGAGGTATACACTAGGTTACTTGGCGCCAACTGACAAGCGATTCCCACTGCTCAGCTGTTTGCGCCTCTTCTCCAATTGGCTGCCACGTGACGTTGGTGTATACCCCCAGTAACATTGGAGTATTCATACTCCACTTAGCCCAATGAGACACTCCCTGTGGTTGATATTCCTGTGGACATTGTGCACCATTTGGATCTTATCTGTTCACTTTGGAGTCCTAGGCACTAATGTGGCAGTCCTTTAATTTCCTCCTTCATACCTTTGCCATGGTGGCTGGCTTCTTACCCTACTCACTACTAGTCCCCCTTGTTGGGGTACATTATGTTATCTTCATCACTTTTCAATTAGCTTTTTTATCTAGGCCCTGTCACGTTACCATTTCAATACCCTTATGGTTACAGCACTAGTACACCCCTCACTAATTATTAGCCACTATGTTATATATTTTCATGTTTTATTATATGATATACAAATGTATACCTTTACTTAGATAGGCTAATTTGATGTGGATCACATCACCCATGATCATTCATGACGGATTTGTCCCCTGGGAATGCCTTTTTCTGTTGGTTTTCCATCGGTGCCATGGGGGTCACCGCCTCAGCTCCTGGGACTAATGACCCACCCAGCTGGCCTCCAACTTTCTATGCCTGAGCCCAGACTCTTTTTTTCTCTGTAAGTATTAGTGAGGGATTCAACATTGCATCTTCCTTTCTCTCTGCGTCTTATAGACATACCCAATTGAATATTTGATTTTTATAGACACCTATCCTGCATCTGCTCCTGAAGAGTGGAAGTTAGCCACGAAACACGTTGAGCTATTAGATGCCCCTTTGTTTACATCTCAAGATTGTTACGAACACTGTGTTCCACTGGATCCTACTGTCAGAAAAAAATGAATCAGACTGAGGCAGAAATACAGTTAAACCACACTTGTTTATTAATAATAATAATAATAATAAAAAGGTAAACAGAGTAAACCTAGTCAAAACATAGTCATAGTTCAGGAACCAAAGCGGATAGTCAGACAAGCCAAAATGTCAGGGAGCCAGAGAAGAGCGTAGTAGAGCAGGATCTGGAGCCAGAAGGAATGTCAGCCAAGCAAATCTTTAACAGGAACACAGGAGAGCGTCTCTAGAGATGTGACCAAGACGAAGGTAGAGATCATCTGGGTTGGATGGCTTAAGTAGGCAGGACTGACGAGCAGGCTATCATCAACAGGTGAGTCACTGTGGAGAGAAAGGAGCTGGCAATTAACCGACAGCTGAATGGCCAGCTCAGAGAATAAAGAACTGAGCCCAGTTAATATTTAAAATTTTTGTATGTATTATGTTACTATTCACTATATATGACCACAACTCACAATTGCCCACCAGACACATTCATGCCGTGATGCCTCCCTGGCTGCATGTTTCCTATAAAGTCCCAAACCCCTCTCCCATGTCTCTCAGCAATTAGGGATGGAGGCCCATGCACTGTGCCTCATATAAAGTCCCAAACACTCTTTTCTCCTTATTGGCACATCAGTCTCTGCACCAGGGGAAAGAAGGAAAAAAGGAAGGGATGATGGCACAAAAACCAACTGAGTGTCCTAAAATTAATGAACGAATAAAAAAAGTCACACACTATTGTTTTTTTACATTAATATCACTCCGATATATACCGCAGTGCTGTACAGAGAACACTGAGCCAGTCACATCAGTTTTTGCACCAGAGGAGCTTACACTCTAATGTCACAAAATTTGCACTCTAGTGGATAATGCTCCCACAAGTCAAGTGCTGCAAGACTGTGCTACCCCCTATCCCAGCAGGCTCATATAGAACAATGACTATTAATATTAGTATTGCAGTGTGCTGTTCCCCGCTCATATCAGCCCCGTCCCCCCTCCTCCCCCACACAGTGTTTGCGATATTGATCAGAGTTCCTGGCGATTGCCAGCATTGCACAATGACTTTATTGTTTGATTTGGAACCCGCTGACCTTTCCACCTGGGTGACTGCAATGCGGATTTTCCTCGCTGTTCCTCTCCGGGATGTTTTTGCCGTGTTTGGCCCTCGGTGTCGCAGCCAGGCACACAATGAACCCCGTTCATAAACTTTAATCTCCAGAATAACTTTAGTGATTAAAAGCTTTCCACATTACAGTCTGCCTGTCATCCATGCTGTGATTTTTTTCTTATTTTCAGGATTAATAAAGGTCTTCTGCACCCTTTCCTATCCACTATCAGCAGTATCACCTGAGTAGTCCCATTGCTCCTTATACCAACCACCAACACCTTCTGGTATTGTATATATAGATTTATTTATAAGCAGTGCCTTTATGTTTTTGCAGTATTACCTTCATATACATACTGTATAGATATAGCCAAACATTTGTCCTCCTGCCTCTAAATGACTGAGTCCTAGGTGTTTCCAGGGAAGGATAATGCTAAGCTAAGTTCCCACTGATAGCAGAGGGACAGTAAAAACAGGCCTATTGATCTGTATTTTTACCAACCCCCTGGCCACACACCTCCAAATTTATATGGCGGTTAGTGCAGTGAGTACACAGTGCTGCGCCTGTGATGTGAGCCAGGTCTTCTTATCCGTGGTCAGCTCCTGATCTCACAAATGGTGGCCAAAGACATAGGGGGTTATTTACGAAAGGCAAATCCACTTTGCACTACAAGTGCAAAGTGCACTTGAAATTGCACCGAAAGTGCACTTGGAAGTGCAGTCGCTCTAAATCTTAGCAGGCGTGTGCGGCTTGCTGGTGGCTTTGCTGTTGATTGTGGCGGACTGTAGAGCTGAAACTTGCACAGAACCTTCCATTGTTCCATCCTACTATACTACCTCTGATGCAGTTATATCGTCTGAAGTGGTTTTCATTGTAGAGATCTCTCTGACTTGCTCTAATGGGGCACAGGTACACCTATCCTGAGTCCCTCTGAATTTATGAGAAAGATTTTTTTGGGAGCGTTTTCTACAATCCTTGTATTTGCAGTGGTGGCACAAGGAGAGTATCGAGGATCCCTCTGGATTAGGAGACGATTATATATTCATATGCCTTTTGTGACCCTCTGTAGTGGGGGGGGGGGTCATGATTTTCTGGTAAGCGGCAAATTTAATTATTTGGTGGCGGATCAAGCACTACTTAATCGCATACAGCAGTGGATCGTTTATGGTTCATTTGTGGAGGACTTTATCCACATTCTCTATTAACACAAAGAACTTTCTTTGACTTATACATACAGACTTGTTGATCTTTACACTGGGTGTATTTAGAGTTTGTGTTATTATATATAGGGGCATGCGGCCTGGTCCTATACTGCAAGGAACAGGCGGTTCGCATGGTCTGAGTTTGTAATATTTATGTGTATTTACCACTTATGGTTTGATTTCATATTAATTTATGTTTAGAGGCTGGGAACAGCCCATAATGCCCCGTACACACGACCAGACTTTTCAACATCAAAAGTCTGACGGAATGATTCCGGCAGACTATTCGAACGTGTGTGGGCTGCAGCGGACTTTTGATTTGCAAAAGTCTGACAGACTTTAGAAATGGAACATGTTTCAAATTTTTCCGACAGAACTCTGCCGGACCCAGAAATCCGCTCGTGTGTGTGCTAGTCTGACGGACTAAAACCGACGCTAGGGCAGCTATTGGCTACTGGCTATGAACTTCCTTATTCTATTCCAGTCATACGTCATCACGTTTGAATCCGTCGGACTTTGGTGTGATTGTGTGTGGCCAAGTCCGTTCATTCGGAAAGTCCGTCAGAACTCTGTCAGAACTACGTCAGAACTCCGTCGAAAGTCTGCCGGTCTTAAGTCCTGTCGTGTGTACGCGGCATAATTCATTGTTACTGTATTTATGTATACACATCTTGATGTTTGTGGGATTTAGCGCAGCTTACATTTTTTTTCTTTTGCTCTAAATCTTAGCCCTTGTACACACGGTCGGACATTCCGACGGAAAATGTCCGATCGGACCGTGTTGTCGGATAATCCGACAGTGTGTGGGCTCCATCGGACTGTTTCCGTCTGAATATCCGACCAACAAAGTTTTAGAGCTGGGCTATAAAATTTTCCGACAACATGATCCGATGGGACTTTGTCTGATTGTTTGTAGAGAATTCCGATCGGACAAAGTGCCACAGATGCTCAGATCAAATTCCTAGACCAAAGCTATTGGCTACTAGCCTGAACGTAGTCCCGTCGTAACAAAATAACGTCATCACGTTTACGAACGAGTGGATTTTCTGACAACTTTATCCGACCGTGTGTATGTAACACCAGTTTAGGACAAAATCCGACGGATTTTGTTGTCGGAATGTCGGACCGTGTGTACAAGGGCTAAGGGGTAGATCTGAAATGAGGGGAAGCTCTGCTGATTTTATAATCCAATCATGTGCAAGCTAAAATGCTGTTTTTTTTATTTTCCTTGTATGTCTCCCTCTGATCTACAGTGACTGCACTTCCAAGTGCACTTTGCACTTTTAGCTTGCACTTGTAGTACAAAGTGGATTTGCCTTTAGTAAATAACCCCCACTGTTTGAGCTGCTGCAATGAAAGTGAAAAAAAAAAAAAAACTGATGACAGGTTCCCTTTAACCTTTGAATGGAAGTTGCCATGCAGCAGTTAAAGAGGAGAGCCAGCTTTAAAAAAAATGTTTTTAAAAGTCAGCAGCTGCTGACTTTTAATAAGCAGACTTACCTGTCCAGGGCGCCCGCGATGTCGGCCACCCGAGGCTGACCCGTCCCTCGGCTCTCGGGACCCGGCGCTGCCATTTCAACTAAGGGAAACAGGCAGTGGAGCCTTGTGTCTTCACTGCCCATTTCCTACTGCGCATGCACGAGTCGCGCATCACTTTGTGAATGGGGCGCACTATGTTCTGGGACACACAGTTCCCAGAACACACAGCGCCCCATTACCCAGAAGACACCGCACGGAGGAGAGAAGACCGAAGATCACCACGGAGGAGGAAGAGGCAGATTAGGACGATATGCCTAGCAACAGGCATTTCTGGTAAGTTTAAAAAATATATTTTTTTTCATTTTTTTTTTTCTGATTCTTTGCTAAATTTTAATGTATTTTTATTTTTCAGGGTGGCCCTCCACTTTAACTGTCACTATTAGCCTGCCCTGTCAGTGTTACCTTGTTCAGGGGAGGGAACAGAAGAAACGGTGACATTATAGGAATGTAGATTCATCAATGATCAGCACAAGCTCATCTGACACCTACAAGTCACACATTGAAGTCCACTAACCCCTCAAAACCGATTTCTGATCCTGGCAGGAGAGTGATGCAATGGTTGAGATATTTTATCTGTGCCCCATTGTGTCCACATTGGACTCTCCTCTGGTTGGTGTTCTTGGCGCAGCTCGGTACTCTGTACACAGCGGGTTCCCGGACTTGGCATTTACTCTTAGAAAATTACAGGAATCAGAGCCCAACAAGTGGGCCGGTGTGCCAGGAGGGGATCAGGAAGCTGGAGGAACTAAAGTGAACCAACGCTAAAAATACCAACTCCTCCCGGAAAAGGGTGTTATGGAGCTAAAGAATAATGCTATACAACTGTGTAATGTATCTACAGTCATAGTTTAACCACTTCAATACTGGGAAATTTCACCCCCTTCCTGCCCAGGCCAATTTTCAGCTCTGTAACATTTTGAATGACAATTACGCACTCATGTAACACTGTACCCAAATTTATCATTTTTTTCCCCCACAAATAGAGCTTTCTTTTGGTGGTATTTGATCATCTCTGCATTACTTTTTTTTTGCATTATAAACATAAAAAGAGCGACAATTTTGAAAAAAAACAAAAAAAAAACAAACTTTTTGCTATAATAAATATCCAATTTTTTTCATTAACCACCTCAATACCGGGCACTTAAAGTGGTTGTAAACCCTTACAACACACTTTGACCTACAGGTAAGCCTAGATTAAGGCTTACCTGTAGGTCCAAGAAATATCTCCCAAACCTACACGGTTTAGGAGATATTTGCCTGAAGACAGCCACCGCTGTCTATGGCGCATGCGGCGTAGACAGCGGCGCGCAGGCGCACTGAGCGCGGCATCGTCAACAACGAAGATGGCGTGCGTGTCGGCTCCCGTGCGCATGCGCGGGAGTGACGCCATCGCGGCTTCGCCAAATGACAGCAGCGGAGCTGCGAGACCCCACCGAGAAGATGGATGCTCCGGACTACAGGGGACAGTGGCTCCTGTGTCAGGTAAGTGACACATAATGGGCTACTATGCGATGCACAGTAGTCCATTATGCTTTGCCTTTGCAGGGAACGAAAGAGGAAGTAAACCCATCAGGGTTTACTTCCTCTTTAAACTCCTTCCTTCCCAGACCAATTTTGAGCTTTCAGCGCTGTCGCACTTTGAATGACAATTGCGCGGTCATGCTACACTGTACCCAAATGAAATTTTTATAGTTTTTTCCCCCACAAATAGAGCTTTATTTTGGTGGTATTTGATCACCTCTACGGTTTTTAATTTTTTGCTAAACAAATAAAAAAAGACCGAAAATTTTTGAAAAAAAATGTTTTTTTTTGTTTCAGTTTCAAAACGTTGTAAATAAGTACGTTTTCTCCTTCACTGACGGGCACTGATGAGGCTGCACTGATGGGCACTGATGAGATGGCACCAATGAAGTGTAACTGATGAGGTGGCATTGATGGGCACTGATATGTGGCACTGATAGGCGGCACTGATGGACACTGATAGGTGGCACAAATTGGCACTGATAGCTGGCACGGATTGGCATGGATAGGCGGCATGAATGGGCATGGATAGATGGCGCAGATGGGCATGGATAGGTGGCACAGATGGGCATGGATGGGCACTGATAGTTGGCATGGATGGGGACTGATAGTTGGTATGGATGGGCACTGATAGGTGGCACAGATGGGCACTGATAGGTGACATCGTATTGTATTGTTTTGTACTGATGGATGCAAATCAGTGCCAAACAATAATGCATGCCAATCAGTGATGCCCATTGTGGGAACTGATTGGCATCCATTGTGGTCACTGATTGGCATCCATTGTGGGCACTGACTGGCGTCCCTGGAGGTCTAGTGTGGCATAACCTGGTGCTGGGCATCCCTGGTGGTCTGGTGGCATCCCTGGTGGTCCAGTGTGGGCATCCTCAGGGGGGGGCTGTGCTGATAATCGATCAGCACAGACCCCCCCTGTCAGAGGAGCAGCCGATTGGCTCTCCTCTACTCGTGTCTGACAGACGCGAGTGAGGAAAAGCCGATCAACAGCTCTGCCTATTTACACCGTGATCAGCCGTGATTGGACACGGCTGATCACGTGGTAAAGAGTCTCCGTCGGAGACTCTTTACCGAGATCGTAGTTGTGGGGTGTCAGACTGACACCCCGCAACAACGATCGCCGCGATGCGCACCCCGGGGGCGCGCAGCGGCTCAAAATCCTGAGGACGTCCGGTCAGTATTTGGAAACCACTTTGCAGCCGTCACTTGCCTACAGGGCGGGCGGCAAGTGGTTAAAAAAATATTTTTTTCTCAGTTTAGGCTGATATATATTCTTCTACATATTTTTGGTAAATAAAAAAAAAAGTGGATATTGATTGGTTTGCACAAAAGTTATAGCGCCTACAAAAGTAGGTTATTCATTTATGGCATTTTTATTTTTTAATATTTTTTACTAGTAATGGTGGCTATCTGCAATTTTTATCATGACTGTGACATTGCGGCGGACAGATCGGACACTTTTGACACTATTTTGGGACCAGTGACATTTATACAGCGATCAGTGCTATAAAAATGCACTGATTACTATATAAATATCACTGGAAGGGAAGGGGTTAACACTAGGGGGGCGATCGAGGGGTTAAATGTATTTCCTAGGAAGTGATTCTAGGGGGATGGGACTCACTGGGAGAGGAGACCGATCGGCATTCCTATATACCAGGAACACACGATCTGTCTCCTCTCCCCTGACAGTACGTGGATCAGTGTGTTTACACACACAGATCCGCAGTCCTGCTCTGTCACGAGCGATCACAGGTGCCCAGCGGACATCATGACCACCGGGCATGCGCATCAGCTCCTCGGTGACGTGGCCGGCGCGCGTGCGCCCCCTATACCGTGGGAAGCCAACAACGTCATATGATGCCCACCAAGGATGGGAGATCTGCGGATGTCATATGACTATAACCAGGTAGTGAAGTGGTTAAATCAAGGCTGAACTCTGCGTACAAAACATTTCATTAAAACATTTTCCTGCACCCATCACTGCTACAAACCCAGATTTTTTAATATAAAAATAGCAATGACATCATTACTGGGCTGCACATGGCCTGTGCAGAGAGCAGAGCTGTGGGAGGGGTCCAGCAGGCTCCATCCACTGCTTGCCTGCAGAAAATGACAGGAGGGGGGCGGAGACAAGACCAGTCACCCTGCACAAGGAGAGGGAGCAGCAGTGACTGGTCTTTATTACAGGAAGCTCCTGCACAGAGGTAAAGTTTGACACTGGATTACTGCGCAGATCTGAAAGAAATACACAAAGCACACCAAGATTCAAGGAAGAGTACACATGGCCAATTTAGACAATATTTGCTGATCTCGGAGTTCACCATTAACTACTTGCCAACCGCCCGCCACAGATGTACTGCGGCAAAGTGGCTTGGCTGCACAAATCGGCATACCGGTACAGCGATTCGTGCACAAGCGTTTGTGGGCGCGTGCCTGCTCTGATTGGCCAGCGGGGGGGAGCCAATCAGCGGGTCCGGCGGACTCGACATCCGCTGGCCGCCCATTTTCGTTACCTGCAGAGACTGAACAGGGATCTGCAGAAGTAAACAAGGCAGATCTCCGTTTTGTCAGGGGATGACACTGAGATCTGTCTTCTTGCTAAGTTTCCTCAGTCACACAGTCCTTCATACAGTAATTAACCCCTTTGATTGCCCCTGATGTTAACCCCTTCCCAGCCAGTGTCATTAGTACAGCGTCAGAGCATATTTTTTTAGCACTGATCACTGTATTAATATCACTGGTTCCCAAAAAAGTGTCAAAAATGTCAGTAATGCCGCGTACACACGACTGGACTTTCCAGCAGACTAGGTCCGCTGGTCTTCCCAAAGGACTTTCGGCGTACTTTCCGAACTAACGGAATTGCCCACATACGAGCAGACCAAAGTCTGTTTGTTTTGAACGTGATGATGTAAGACGGGACTACACAAGGAAGTTCAATAGCCAGTAGCCAATAGCTTCTCTTGCGTCGTATTTGGTCCATCGGACCGGCACACAGACGAACGGTTTTCTCGATTTTAGCCCATCGGAATTGAGTCTGTCGGATAGATTTGAAACATGTTCTATTTCTAGGTCCTCAGATTTATTTTTCAAAAAATCTATCAGACTAGCCCACACACGATCGGATTGTCTAACGGACTGATCCCTTCGGACCTAGTCTGCCGGAAAGTCCAGTCCTGTGTAGGCGGCATTAGGTGTTTTTTTTTCACCAAAAATATTTAGAAGAATACAAACTGGCCTAAACTGATGAATAAATTCGTTTTTTTAATATTTTTTGAGGGATATCTATTATAGGAGAAAGTAAAAAATATTGTTTTTTTTTTCTATGTTTATAGCACAAAAAAAAAACGCCAGAGGTGATCAAATACCACCAAAAGAAAGCTCTATTTGTGGGAAAAAAACGTCTCACGGCAGCATCTCATGACCGCGCAATTGTCGGTTACAATAACGCAGTGGCGTATCGCAAAAAATGGCCTGGTCATTAAGGGGATAAATCCTTCCGGGGCTAAAGTGGATTATTTTTTTACCATTACTGCTCTGTCTTCAGCTGCTGGTTGTATATATATATATACATATATATATATATATATATATATATATATGTGTGTGTGTGTGTGTGTGTGTATTTGTTTGTGCTTTTTATTGCAAGTTTTTTTTTTGTGTGTAGTGTATTTCATATCTTCTTCCTAAAACAGCAAAAAAAAAAAAAAAAATAGTTACAAAAACATATGAGATGGATAGCAATCCACATTTTTTATAAAAAAAAAAAAAAAATTGTAATTTTTCCAATTTTCCTAAAAAATGGTCTGTTTATCCCTAGAGCTGGCATTTTCCCTGGTCGGGCTTTCCTGTAATGTTACCCATCACCTCCGCCCAGCTTCCTCTACTCATCAGGGTGCAACTCTTGATGACGACAGCAGGTGGTGCCACCATTCCATGATCTGGGAAATTGGTGTTCATGACGGGTAGCGGTGGGGCACAGCCATCATTTGAATTTGGGCAGTGTTACTAGGATTGGCTGCTCCACCTGACCCCTTTGTCTGGGGGGGGGGGGGGGGGGTAATTTGCAGAATAAGCAAAGACTTGTCCTGAAAAAATAAGGGGCCGTTTATTTCACTGGGATGAGTAATGGGAATATTCTTGACTAGTCGCGATTTTTATTTCCACGGTTTACCATGTGTTCCTGCTTGCAGTTATTTTTTCTTCTGTGTTTTGCGCATAGGGCAGCTTATTCACTTGAATAGGTGGCCCTGCGCACGTTTGTCACGCCAAAGATGCTCAAGGATAACAATTTAGCACTGAGCCAGCTGCGCTTTCTTTTGTAATGCATGTTTTGTCACACAACTATCGTGGCAAAATCGCACCTGCATTTAGGGTGCCATTAAAAAATGTGTGTCACACATTTTGCCGTGATTTTAGTGCAATTTGGAAACGCGGGCAGAATTGCTCAAATGTGACTGGGACCTTCAAATTTAAAATGTTCTTCCTTTTTCTTCTTTTTTTTTTTCATCATCACATTAATTACAAATTTTGTAGCACGTCCAATTTTCTAAGCATTCCGGTACATCGGCGGGCAATTATCAACGTGCAACCTAGCGCTCCACACAAAAATGGAAATCGGCTCTAAAGGTTGATTTCTCTATGTTCCAACAGGCTGGCCCTTGCTCTACATAATTGTTGGTAGATCTAAAAGAGACTGTACAATCAGATTGTAACGTGTGGTCAGCTTCAGCTTTTACAACAGTTACATAGCTCCCAACTGTCCCTGATTTCGAGGGACTGTCCCTGGTCCCTTGTCCCTGGTCCCTTGTCCCTGGTCCCTTGTCCCTCATTTTGGTCTGATCTATATAGTTGTATATAAAATGCACTTTGTATCCTTCAAAAAATTTTACCCAGTGCTAAACCTTTCATCCAAATTCTAAATTGCCGTGTAGCGCCGGTACTCCTAATGAGTACTCGCTATTTGTTAAATTTTGTTTTTGCCCAAAACTGTAATGAGTTTTGGGACTAATTGTGCTAAATTGTACTTTGGCATCAGTTTGGCTGGGCTGTATAGAAGTTCTGCCTGGTCATAGGTGGGGTTGTACAACTGTGGGAGGCTATAGAACGCAGTCTGGTTGGACGCATTGGGTACCAATCTCTGTCTCAGAACCAATCAGTGGGAGTTTGTTTCACTGCGTAATCCGGGAAGGGGAACTTAAGGTGCCGAAGTCACGTGGTTCGGGGTTCCGGTCCAGAAGTTGTTGCTGACTCCATGGCCCTGGTCCTCCTGACCAGTCTCCAGGGGCCCTCATGGCCTGGGGTGCGGATCCATCCGTTTCAGAGCCTGGAACTGGCTAGTTCTAGGCGCAGTAACTGGAAGGAGGATTCTAAGGTGTTCCGGTGCCGTCTCAGGTTTTGCAGAGGCCCAGCAACTCTAAACGTGGCCAGGGGAGGACTCTTCGGTAAGAGAGCCACGCACAAGGCTGGCTGTTCAGTAAGAGCCTGGAAGCTGAGCTGCCATGGACATTGATTGAATCCATAGTTCTTACGGTATCGCCCGACCGGCTGAAAGATTCTGGTACAGTAAGAAAAGTTCCTACTTCTACCCTTCCAGTTGTGACTAAGTTTCCAAGTTTCCAACCAAGTCTGCGTGAGAGACTTTGAAAAGCTAGAATTACCTGTTGGCTGCTAAACCCAGAACCTAAGGATTTATCCAACAGTTAAAGAGTCCAGTTGCGAGCAGCTGTTCCCTGGACTGTGTACAGAGAGAGACTTTTATTGAAGTCAACAGTTCCAAGCACCTGAGCTAAACTCTACCCTGATCCCCTCTATTCCCAACTTAGAGACTGAGTTTGTTCAACTGTTTTATGCAAAATAAAAATCCTAACAAGGAATTCAAGTGTCGGTCTCTACAGTTACTGGGTTATCAACCCTGGGAACCCCTAGACAAGGACAACGAGAACGACCTGGAGGAGGTAATTGGTAAGCCCAGGAAAATTTCAGCCGCTCCTTCGGGGGTAAGTGCTACAGCTGCATTTGTAAATTTGAAAAGCCAATATAAAGGAATAGTGCTGGTAAAAAAAAAGTCCTTGTGGATTTAAATAACTTTTTTTTTTTGGTTAATTCTCCTTTAAGGGGGTGTGGCAAGGGGTGTGTCCTATGCCTACATACGTTTGCTAGTAGGTGTCCCTCATTCCCCTCTCAAAATGTTGCGAGGTATGCAGTTATGCACATCGCTCCCAACTGTCCCTGATTTGGAGCAATGTCCCTCTGTCCCTCTTCCCTCCTCATGTGTCCCTCATTTTGGTCTGATCCATATAGTTGTATATAAAATGCACTTGTAGCGATGACACTCTGGACAAAATGTCTGTCATGTGTAAATTTAGTTTTTTGCCTCAGAACAGTGAAGGGGTTCTGAGGGCTGATTGTGTAGGTGTAACTTTGGCCTCAGTTTGGCCGGGTTGTGTTAGAGTTCTGCTTGGTCATGTGTACAGTGAGGTGCACATGACAGGCCAGAACCAGGCCTGGTTGGACGATTTGGGTATCAGCTTCCCCGGAGCCAATCAGTGGGTGTGCCGGGTCCCGCTGAGGAGTCTGGGGAAAGGTACTAAAGATGTTGAAGTCACGTGTTCCAGGTTTGTTCGTGAGGCCATATCAGCCTGTTCCTGATTCTGGACTGGGGTAGCCCCGCGAGGGAGTGTTCGTCGCTCCGCAACATGCTTCTGTTGGCTAACCCCAATAGACCCGCCTGGTCTGGGGTGAGGATCTGTCTGTTCCCGAGTCTCAGAACCGGCTGCTCCGAGGCGCAGTAACTGAGGGAGGATTCAAGGCGTCCGGGTGTGCTCTCGGCTTGGCGGGGCACCGCAGCTCATGTAAGCGACCAGGTGAGGACTCTTCGGAGGAGGGCCGACAAGCTGGCATCCTGAGAAGTGCCTGGTTGCTGAGCTGTAAAGGACACTGATGAATTCACGCTTTTTCCAGTACTGTCAAGGAGACAGAGAACATTCCAGGTACTGAGGGAAAAGGTTCCTGTTCACTTCTGTTACCAGTTACTCAAGATCCAAGGTGTCACAAGTTCTGGATCAAAGCGCTGACTGCCATAATCTCTGGCTAGAGATTTGTTCAGCCTTGAAGCACCCAGCTGCAAGTGGCTACTCTCTGGGCTGCACTAGAGACTTTCTGGTATTAGCAGTTCAAGGTGCCTGAGTTTCTTCACCCCTGCCCTCTGTTCCCATACGAGACTGTGTTGTTGGATGTTACCCCTGCAAATAAAAACCTTTTCTAAAGGACTTTTATGGTGTCAGCGTCCAAAGTTGTTGGGTACTAACCCTGGGAACCCCTAGACGTGGAAGAACAAGCCAAGCGGAGGTAACCAGTAAGCCCAAAAGTTAAGGCCGCCCTGCAAAGAGTTATGGCCGCTACACACTCTTTATCTTTTAAAATTTCTAAATCGTTGCATTTGTAAATTTAAAAAAAAAAACTGTATAAAGGAATAGTAGTGGTAAAAAAAAAAGGATAAAAAAAAAACACTTGTAGGTTAAGCTAGTTTTTTAATTGTTTTGTTTTTATGTATTTGTATAATTCTTCTTTAAGGGGGCGTGGCAGGGGGTGTGTCCTTTGCCTACATCATTTTGCTAATAGGTGTCCCTCGTTCCCTTCTCAAAAAGCATGGTCTGCAGTGAATGGGCCTTCCTGATTGGGTACAAATTGAGTGCAGTGTCCTAATTAAATGAACCTTCAGTCATTTTTTCATCTTTCCATCTGTTAAATCTTCTGCCCTTGTTGTTGCTTTAACTTTGGATAGTAAAACATTTTTTTTTTTTCTGCCAGTAAATCCCTTATACAGTCCACTTCCTGTTTCTTGTCTGGTCATTAATCTAGGCTTATGACATCATACACAGCTCTCTCTCTCACTCTTGTGAGCGTTTGCCAGGAAGGGAGGAGGGATGAGTCATAAGAGGGCCAATGAGAGCTGCAGAGCTGGAGGTGTGCCTCTGTGTGTCTGTGTAAATCCAGGAAGTGAACAGGAAGTAACTTCAGCTGCCCACAGTTAAAATGGGCGCAGTCAGACTCAGTGGGAGGAGATTTCTGCAGCATATTTAGCAAATACAGAATCACAGCATATATAGAATAATATGCAAAGTGGTTGGAGGGAAGCTTCAGAATGGTAAAGATGTTTTTATTACAAATTATGTGAGCAGACAGCAGTTCCTCTTTAAGTTTCTCCAATTGTGGGCATACACGATACAATCTGATTGTACAATCTCCTTTAGCCCACGTACACACGGTCGGAGATTTTTCCAACCAAATCCGTCGGATTTTGCCCGTCGGATTTAGTCCGACGGATTGTGTCCGAAACTGTTGCATACACACGGTCGAGCCAAGTTGGCGAAAAATCCGATCTTTCAGAACGTGATGACGTAATTTCGTTACGATGGGACTACATTCAGGCTAGTAGCCAATAGCTTTGATGTAGGAATTTGATGTGAGCATGCGTGGCACTTGGTCCGATCAAAATGCTCTACACATGATCGGAGTATGTCCGACCGGCCCAGTTGCCCGGGAAATATTTTCAACATGTTGGAAAATTGAGTCGGACGGAGATTCGGACGGAATCAGTCCGATGCATACCACACACAGTCCGATTATCTGACGACACGGTCCGATAGGACACATTCCGACAGATTCTCCGACCGTGTGTACAAGGGCTTAGATTTCCAAAACTGTATATTAGGAGGACACACTGTGATCTATCCAATCAGGCAGAACCTTGTGCTACATAATTTATTGTTGATTTAAAAGAGGTTGTACAATCAGATTGTATAGTGCATGGGAGCTTAAGGCTTCTTTCACATTTGCCATTAGGTTAACACCCTCTGAAAAGCTACTCACAGTGGATCGCTTTTCAGAAGGTGGTATAGCAGCAGCTGATAGGTGTTCGGGAAGCACTACTGCCACCTCCTGGAAACTTGTCTTCTTTATTTACCGAATGACAATTTCACATTCATGGAAGATCACCGTCTCTGATCTGGCCTTTCTGCGGAGAACATGGTTTATTATCACCGACGGCTGACGGAAAGGGAATTTCATCCAGCTGGATCTCGTCTCCTGCACGGCATAGTAGACGGCGGTCACAGGAATAATCGCAATGTAAATAAACGCTCGCATGTGACCCCGCCCTTCAGCGTGCCGCCAAAAACGCCAGCATGTTGTCACTGACAGCTTCACAGACCGCCACTTGTACACAGTGATCCAGTATGTGCATGTAATAATACATAGAACACGTCTGTGTGTTACAGGGCATTGTGTGTAATGTAACAAACATTCAGCACAGGGATGGTGGGAACCCCTCATAATGGGCACAGCAGGTGTACAGACCCTGGGGCTCAGCACAGGGATGGTGGGAACCCCTCATAATGGGCACAGCGGGTGTACAGAGCCAGGAACTCGGCACAGGGATGGTGAGAACCCCTCATAATGGGCACAGCGGGTGTACAGAGCCAGGAACTCAGCACAGGGATGGTGAGAACCCCTCATAATGGGCACAGCAGGTTTACAGACCCTGGGGCTCAGAACAGGGATGGTGGGAACCCCTCATAATGGGCACAGTGGGTGTACAGTGCCAGGAACTCGGCACAGGGATGGTGGGAACCCCTCATAATGGGCACAACAGGTTTACAGACCCTAGGGCTCAGCACAGGGATGGTGGGAACCCCTCATAATGGGCACAGCAGGTGTACAGACCCAGGAACTCAGCAAAGGGATGGTGGGAACCCCTCATAATGGGCACAGTGGGTGTACAGTGCCAGGAACTCGGCACAGGGATGGTGAGAACCCATCATAATGGGCACAGCAGGTGTACAGACCCTAGGGCTCAGCACAGGGATGGTGGGAACCCCTCATAATGGGCACAGCAGGTGTACAGAGCCAGGAACTCGGCACAGGGATGGTGAGAACCCCTCATAATGGGCACAGCGGGTGTACAGAGCCAGGAACTCGGCACAGGGATGGTGGGAACCCCTCATAATGGGCACAGCAGGTGTACAGACCCGGGAACTCAGCAAAGGGATGGTGAGAACCCCTCATAATGGGCACAGCAGGGTTACAGAGCCAGGAACTCAGCACAGGGATGGTGGGAACCCCTCATAATGGGCACAGCAGGTTTACAGACCCTAGGGCTCAGCACAGGGATGGTGGGAACCCCTCATAATGGGCACAGCGGGTGTACAGAGCCAGGAACTCAGCACAGGGATGGTGGGAACTTCTCACAGCAGTGGTGGAGATGGTGGGAACCATCATTGTTCAGGCATCATCCAGAGTCACCATCTACTTCCTGGACTGAGATGCCAGTTCAGTCATGAAAAACCTGGTGCCAGTGCAGTTCTTGGCTGTGTTTACAGATGTCTGACACAGATAAGCCCCTGGTAAAAAAAAAAAAAAGAGAAAGAAAAACAACACTGAAATAAGTTGCAGCATGTTCCCCCTTCCCACCGGAATGTTGCCCTCCTGTCCTGTGCCCGGGTAATATGGACTTGCTAGTGATCTGGGCCTGGACACAGGAGGAAGCGGATGAGGAGCAGACAGACAGATCTCCAGTAAGATGGAGGTCAATGCGGCGGGATGTGTGACGGCTACCTGCCGGGAGAGAGGGAGAGGGGTCAGACAAACAGATCAAGGAAGGAAGACTGTCAGTAATAGGAAACAGGAGGAGATTCCCCCGTGACAGTGAGAGGTCAGTGCAGGGAATACCCCCCGACCCCCCTGACCCCCAACACACATGTTAATCTGCCTGTAGTTTGCTTTTCTTGGTTTCTCCCTCTCCTCTCATCGACATGTAAGGATATGTTTAAATAAAATCTTTACATTTTTAATGCACAACCTTCTTTTATACCATGTGATGGCATCACTGGGACTCTGCTCTTCACTATGCGCTGCAGGCAGATCATGGCTGGTGGGAGGTGCCAACAGGACACTGTACATAGCTTCCATAAAACATCACAGTACCCTTCCTCATACTGCTCTCTAGAGCCGTCAGTAATGATGAAAGCAGTGGGAGGAGTTATGCAAATATGACATTGTCTTGATGGGTAGCTGTCAGTCTAAGGGAGTGTGGGCGTTCCTAGGCAGGCTGAACTGACATCCAATGAATGAGAGGGGCGGGTCATGGATAGTCAGGCTGGGGAGGAAAGGACTAGATGCAGGGCCGGGACAAGGGGTGGGCAGGAGGGTCGGCTGCCCTGGGCACGGTGGGGATTTGGGGGGATTGTGATAGAATGGGAGATTTGGAGGGGAGAATTAGTACTATGTACTATGATGGACCTGTGTCTTGTTTCAACCTCTAATACTATGTAACTATGTATACTAGGAGAGGGATTTCTTTTAGGATGAGGGATGGGGGGGGGGGGGTGTAAATTGGGACTGGATGATTTAGGTGCTAGGAGGGGAATATTGAGAGGGAAATGTGAAAGGGGGGGGGGGGGGATTTATGCTCAGAATTTTAAGGGGTAGAGGATTTGTGCTAAGAGGAGGGGGGTGATTTGGGGAGGGAGAAAATTTGACATGGGTGGGGGGGGGGGGATTTGTGCTGGGGTTGTGATTTAGAGGTATTTGAGATGGGAGGGGGATTTGTGTTAGGAGGAGGTGATTGGGGGGGGGGTGTGCAGTGGGAGGAGGATATTTGTGCTATAAGGGGAGGGAGAGAATTTGAGATGGGAGTTGGGATTTGTGCTAGGAGGGGGTGATTTGGGGAGGAAGAGGATTTGAGATGGGAGGGGGTATTTGTGTTTGGAGGGGGTGATTTTGGAAGAAAGGATTTGGGATGGGAGGGGGGATTTTTGCAGGGGGGGGATTTGGGGAGGGAGAGAATGTGAGATGGGGTGGGGGTGGGATTTGTGCTAGGAGGGGGAGATTTGGGGAGGGAGAGAATGTGAGATGGGTGAGGGGGGATTTGTGCTAGGAGGGGTTTATTTGGGGAGGGAGAGAATGTGACATGGGTGAGGGGGGATTTGTGCTTGGAGGGGTTGATTTGGGGAGGGAGAGAATGAGAGATGGGTGGGGGGGGGTTGCTGGGGGAGGGTGATTTAGGGAGTGAGAGGATTTGAGGTGGGGGGGATTTGTGCTAGGAGGGAGTGATTAGGGGAGGGAGAGAATGTCAGATGGATGGGGGGGATTTGTGCTGGGGGAGGGTAATTTGGGTTGGGAGAGGATTTGAGATAGGGGGTGAGATTTGTGCTAGGAGGAGGTGATTTGGAGAGGGAGAGAATTTGAGATGGGAGGGGGATTTCTGCTAGGAGGGGGTGATTTGGGGATGGAGAGAATGGGAGGGGGGATTTGTGCTAAGAGGGGGTGATTTGGGGACGGAGAGAATGTGAGATGGGAGGGGGGATTTGTGCTAGGAGGGGGTGATTTGGGAAGGGAGAGAATGTGAGATGGGAGGGGGGATTTCTTCTAGGAGGTGGTGATTTGGGGACGGAGAGAATGTGAGATGGGAGGGGGGATTTCTGCTAGGAGGGGGTGATTTGGGAACGGAGAGAATGTGAGATGGGAGGGGGGATTTGTGCTAGGAGGGGGTGATTTGGGGAGGGAGAGAATGGGAGGGGGGATTTGTGCTAGGAGGGGGTGATTTGGGGAGGGAGAGAATGTGAGATGGGAGGGGGGATTTCTTCTAGGAGGTGGTGATTTGGGAACGGAGAGAATGTGAGATGGGAGGGGGGATTTCTGCTAGGAGGGGGTGATTTGGGGAGGGAGAGAATGTGAGATGGGAGGGGGTATTTGTGCTAGGAGGGGGTGATTTGGGAACGGAGAGAATGTGAGATGGGATGGGGGATTTCTGCTAGGAGGGGGTGATTTGGGGAGGGAGAGAATGTGAGATGGGAGGGGGATTTCTGCTAGGAGGGGGTGATTTGGGGAGGGAGAGAATGTGAGATGGGAGGGGGGATTTCTGCTAGGAGGGGGTGATTTGGGGAGGGAAAGGATTTGAGATGGGAGGGGGGATTGGTGCAAGGAGGGGGTGATTTGGGAACGGAGAGAATGTGAGATGGGAGGGGGGATTTCTGCTAGGAGGGGGTGATTTGGGGAGGGAGAGAATGTGAGATGGGAGGGGGGGTTTCTGCTAGGAGGGGGTGATTTGGGGAGGGAGAGAATGTGAGATGGGAGGGGGGATTTCTGCTATGAGGGGGTGATTTGGGGAGGGAAAGGATTTGAGATGGGAGGGGGGATTGGTGCAAGGAGGGGGTGATTTGGGAACGGAGAGAATGTGAGATGGGAGGGGGGATTTCTGCTAGGAGGGGGTGATTTGGGGAGGGAGAGAATGTGAGATGGGAGGGGGGATTTCTGCTATGAGGGGGTGATTTGGGGAGGGAAAGGATTTGAGATGGGAGGGGGGATTGGTGCAAGGAGGGGGTGATTTGGGAACGGAGAGAATGTGAGATGGGAGGGGGGATTTCTGCTAGGAGGGGGTGATTTGGGGAGGGAGAGAATGTGAGATGGGAGGGGGGATTTGTGCAAGGAGGGGGTGATTTGGGGAGGGAGAGAATGTGAGATGGGAGGGGGGATTTCTGCTAGGAGGGGGTGATTTGGGGAGGGAGAGAATGTGAGATGGGAGGGGGGATTTGTGCAAGGAGGGGGTGATTTGGGGAGGGAGAGAATGTGAGATGGGAGGGGGGATTTCTGCTAGGAGGGGGTGATTTGGGGAGGGAGAGAATGTGAGATGGGAGGGGGGATTTCTGCTAGGAGGGGGTGATTTGGGGAGGGAGAGAATGTGAGATGGGAGGGGGGATTTCTGCTAGGAGGGGGTGATTTGGGGAGGGAGAGAATGTGAGATGGGAGGGGGGATTTGTGCAAGGAGGGGGTGATTTGGGGAGGGAGAGAATGTGAGATGGGAGGGGGGATTTCTGCTAGGAGGGGGTGATTTGGGGAGGGAAAGGATTTGAGATGGGAGGGGGGATTGGTGCAAGGAGGGGGTGATTTGGGAACGGAGAGAATGTGAGATGGGAGGGGGGATTTCTGCTAGGAGGGGGTGATTTGGGGAGGGAGAGAATGTGAGATGGGAGGGGGGATTTGTGCAAGGAGGGGGTGATTTGGGGAGGGAGAGAATGTGAGATGGGAGGGGGGATTTCTGCTAGGAGGGGGTGATTTGGGGAGGGAGAGAATGTGAGATGGGAGGGGGGATTTGTGCAAGGAGGGGGTGATTTGGGGAGGGAGAGAATGTGAGATGGGAGGGGGGATTTCTGCTAGGAGGGGGTGATTTGGGGAGGGAGAGAATGTGAGATGGGAGGGGGGATTTGTGCAAGGAGGGGGTGATTTGGGGAGGGAGAGAATGTGAGATGGGAGGGGGGATTTGTGCAAGGAGGGGGTGATTTGGGGAGGGAGAGAATGTGAGATGGGAGGGGGGATTTCTGCTAGGAGGGGGTGATTTGGGGAGGGAGAGAATGTGAGATGGTTGAGGGCGTTTGGCATCTTTGCCTGAGTGCTGGATAACCTTGTCCCGGCCCTGACTAGATGATGCTGGAAATCCTCCAGCCAGGGAATGAGGCGGAGCTCTACCTGACCTGCTGCAGCTTCTAGTGTACATTGTGAGAAGCTCGCAGTGTGCGGTGAAATCAGAGGAAGCCATTTCAGTTCAGGAGAGGAGCCGGTACTGTAGAAGGTTTAGCACAACGCTCTTGACCGCGTCCTACACAGAGGGTATGCCATGCTGAGGTTCCTCTACACACTGCGGGTCAGAGGGCCCCTGGGGGACATAGCAGGGGCCCCGGGCAGAGCTGATGTGAGGGGTGAGTGCAGAGGTGTCGGGAAGACACAAGTGGGAGATATTAATGGAGGAGCCTCTAAATCTCGGGGATTTTACGGCTGACATGGTGACCAGATGTGCGCTGGTATTTCTGGGAGAATTATGGCCGCTCCGAGGGGTTGCTCCTCTACAGAACGCCGCTCAGAAATATATATACGCCGCGTGCGTGCCGCTCCTGACTTCCCTGTACAATTTGGGGGCTTCGGGGGAACGAGCGACTTCAAAAAACACGCTTTGATCGGATTAGGGCGCGGTTTGCAGCGAGGAGCTCAGGGATGAATGATCTTTTTCAGCCCCTCCACCTGTAATGTCGTTTTATTGTGGCCGCTGTATGTAAAAATCTGATGATCTGAGGGGTCTCCGGGCTCATCCGTCTGCAGGTAGGGTGTTAGGGCTTGGCCGTCCACAGGTGGGATCTCCGGACCCATCCGTCTGTAGGTAGGGTCTTAGGGCTCGTCCATTCACCGGTGGGGTTTCCGGGCTCGGCCATCCACAGGTGGGGTCTCCAGGCTCGGACATCTACAGATGAGGTCTCCAGGCTCGGCCATCCTCAGGTGGGGTCTCCAGGCTCGGCCATCCACATGTGAGGTCTCCAGGCTCGGCCATCCACAGGTGGGATCTCCAGGCTTGGTCATCCGCAGGTGGGGTCTCCGGGCTTGGCCATTCACAGGTGGGGTCTCCAGGCTCGGCCATCCACATGTGGGGTCTCCAGGCTCAGCCATCCAGAGGTGGGGTCTCCAGGCTCAGCCATCCAGAGGTGGGGTCTCCGGGCTCAGCCATCCAGAGGTGGGGTCTCCGGGCTCGGCCATCCGCAGGTGGGGTCTCCAGGCTCGGCCATCCGCAGGTGGGGTCTCCAGTCTCGGCCATCCGCAGGTGGGGTCTCCGGGCTCGGCCATCCACAGGTGGGGTCTTCGGGCTCGGCCATCCACAGGTGAGGTCTCCTGGCTCGGCCATCCACAGGTGAGGTCTCCAGGCTCGGCCATCCACAGGTGGGGTCTTCGGGCTCGGCCATCCACAGGTGAGGTCTCCTGGCTCGGCCATCCACAGGTGAGGTCTCCAGGCTCAGCCATCCACAGATGGGGTCTCTGGTCTCGTCCATCCTCAGGTGGGGTCTCCGGGCTCGTCCATCCTCAGGTGAGGTCTCCAGGCTCGGCCATCCACAGGTGAGGTCTCCAGGCTCGGCCATCCACAGGTGGGGTCTCCAGGCTCGGCCATCCACAGATGGGGTCTCTGGTCTCGTCCATCCTCAGGTGGGGTCTTCGGGCTCGTCCATCCTCAGGTGAGGTCTCCTGGCTCGGCCATCCACAGGTGAGGTCTCTAGGCTCGGCCATCCACAGGTGAGATCTCCAGGCTCGGCCATCCACAGGTGGGGTCTCTAGGCTCGGCCATCCACAGATGGGGTCTCTGGTCTCGTCCATCCTCAGGTGGGGTCTCCAGGCTCGTCCATCCTCAGGTGGGGTCTCCAGGCTCGGCCATCCACAGGTGAGGTCTGCAGGCTCGGCCATCCACAAGTGAGGTCTCCAGGCTCGGCCATCCACAGGTGAGGTCTCCAGGCTCGGCCATCCACAGATGGGGTCTCTGGTCTCGTCCATCCTCAGGTGGGGTCTCCGGGCTCGGCCATCCACGGATGGGGTCTCCGACCTCATCCGGAGCAGCGATGAGAGGGTTAAAGGCGGACCCCCCCCTTATCCGGGTAGGAACAGCTGTTCTCTGGCACACACACGCAGCTCTTATATTAGAATCCCACATCCTTTTATTAGTCCCTCGTGCTGTGACAGGGCGACATGTGTGTGACAGGCGCGGACGGGATTAGCGGCTCCCCGGGGCCCCAAGCTCTTTTCCTCCATACATGGTGGCCCCTGCGTGCCATTATTAGAGGAATGGGAGGAATACGGGGGATGCCACTGCTGACCGCTCCTGAAAATGTCACCGGTGTGCCAGTCACCATAATCTCCCTCCCCCCACAAGTATGCGGGAAGTGAAGTCCAAGCCGCATCACAACACCTCATCTCCATGCTGCTTCCATCACAATCAATGCCAGTCAACTGGCATTTTCATAAGGAGCAATCCATGGATTTCTCTTTGAAAGGTCTTCCAGGTATGTATTACCTCTCACAGGACTCCCCTGGCAATGCATTCTTCTGTTTTTTTTTTCTCCCCAGAAGGACGGCACCATCTTTGTTCCATACAAGTACAATCTGATCACTGGGGGAGGGGAGACTGAGGACTGAGGAAATGACTCCTCTCCTTCTACAAAGGTACAATGTACAGTCTGATAACTGGGGGAGGGAAGACTGAAGAAATGACTCCTCCTTCTACAAAGTTACAATGTACAGTCTGATCACCGGGGGAGGGAAGACTGAAGAAATGACTCCTCCTCCTTCTACAAAGTTACAATGTATAGTCTGATCACTGGGGAGGGGAGACTGAAGAAATTACTTCTCCTTCTTCTACAAAGTTACAATGTACAGTCTGATCACTGGGGGGAGGGAAGACTGAAGAAATGACTCCTCCTCCTTCTACAAAGTTACAATATACAGTCTGATCACTGGGGGAGGGGATACTGAGGAAATGACTCCTCCCCCTTCTACAAAGTTACAAAGAACAGTCTTATGACTGGGGGAGGGGAGACTGAAGAAATGACTCCTCGCAATTCTACAACGTTACAATGTACAGTCTGCTCACTGGGGGAGGGGAGACTGAAGAAATGACTCCTCGCAATTCTACAACGTTACAATGTACAGTCTGCTCACTGGGGGATGGGAGACTGGAATGGAGTACAAGGAAAGGTTTTTAATGATAAAAGGTGAAGATTTTCTGGCCAGTGGTCTTGTATCTGTACAATATACGGAGTATTCATCAGACTATTCTATTTACTGACAGATCCACTTTAAGCATTTAATCACCACGTGTGATTTGCCTGCACTTTTTTTTTTTTAAAGCATTCTTTTCCAATTTAGCATGGAATTTTACGAGGTAGTGGAGGTCCTGACCCCGGGACACGGACAGATATACAGAGGGGATATTAAAGTGGAGTTTAAGATCTGTTCCCACCATGCCACATGTCAATATACCGCAACCCCCCCTCCCCCGAGCATCAAATGAAGTATGAAAACCTCACGTGTCCTCCACCCGGCAATCACACAGAAGGATTTCAGTGCTCCTCTCCTACTCTCCATTCATACAGACATTCCCTAATCCTTCTTCCCTCCAGTCATACAGAAAATATACGTATATACAGTGTCTATGTCCTCCTCCTCTCCAGTCATACATCACATATCAAAGTACACACAGCTCACGTGTCATCCTCTCCAATCATACATTATATATACTACAGACAGCTCATGTGTCCTCCTCCTCTCCGATCATACATGACAAGGGAGCCCCGGAATGACACGTACTGAAGGGGAGGGGTAATGGAGGGGCGGGCATGACCGGGTGCCTAGAGACACCAAGACAGAGGATAGGTGGAGGAAGAGAAACACGCAAGGGGGAGGAGCCATATAAAAGGGGGGCGGAGCCAGAACGGGACCAGTCTCGAGGGGAAGACATCAGAGGAGGCAGCTTTCCAGCGCTGCTCCTCTCTGGGCAAAATGGCGGCGATCGAGCACGTGTTGGAGCGGCTGCGGGCTCAAGCGGAGGTGCGGGGTTCGGAGTGGCTAACCGAGCAGGTGGAGCGCTGGATGGGTGAGACGGAGGCAGGCACGAGTAGCGGGGAGCCGGTGCTGCGGGCCCGGAGGTCTCGGCCTCCGGCGCGCTTTTCGCCGGGACCCGCCCCTCGGCCACCTCGTGATCGGCGGAGCCCGGGGGCGATCGGGACGATCGGGGCCTGGGGCGGTCTGCACGCCGCCGGCCTACCCCGGGGGGCGGGGCCACGGGCCACGATGGCGCCGGCTCCCCGCCGTCCAGCCCGGCGACCGTTCGCGTGGGGGACCCCTGTGGGGGGCCCTGCACGAGCAGGGGGACAGCCAGCGGTGCGGAGGGTTCTGCAAGACGGACGGAGTCGGCCTACAGGGGGGCACGGGCGGTGGGTGGGGGGCGCCGGGCGGATGCGGGCTTACTTGATGGACAGACTGGAGGACTGACGCCCAGGGGTGGTGCGGGGGGGCGCCCTAGGTCTGGTTCTCTACGCCAGTCTGGGAGCAAGGCCCCTGTGGTGAAGGATCTTCCCAGCCACCTGCTTGCTGCGGCCTCTGGGAGCGGATCGCCCAGGGGGCTTCTGGCGCCTGCGGAGAGGGAAGAGGAGGACCGGTCGGAGGGAGAACTGTCCGCTGAAGAAGACGTGGTTACCCCGGCGGTGGAGAGCGGCAACGCGGCTGCGGGGCGTGTTCCTGGTCGGCCCGGTAAGTCGGTACCTACTGTTTTCTCTGATGTTTTGCAGGGGTTGCTGGGGGTGGTGCAAGGGGCGGCTGGTTCAGCGGCGCCTCCGGCGCCGCTGGGTGGGGTGTCGGTGGCGGGGTCGGGTCAGGTGGACCCGGGGCCCGCGCCGCCCATGCAGGGTTTGTTGGAGGGATTGCGGGCTTTGGTGGACAGGTTTGGGGGGGATGGGGGATCTCCTGCCCTGACGGCGCCTTGGGGGGCTGGTAAGGTAGCGGGGGCGGCGGGGGTCCCGCCGGCTGCGGGTGGGGAACCCGCGGCGTCCGCAACGGCGGTGCCGGTGGTGGGCGGGGGGTCCGGTGGGGAGGAGGCGGCCGCGACACCCAGCCGTACTGATGTGGTTCGGATTGGGGATGCGGCGCGTTGTGAGGTGTACGTCTGCTTCGAGGGACCGCTCGGGGCGCACCTGAAGCCGGAGGTGCGGGAGAAAATTGCAAAAGGTGAGTATGTGGAGATATTCTCGCTGCTCCCACTGGAAAAATTCAATTTGGATCGGGTCAAGCCCAATGACACGAAAAAAGACGATGAGGAAAAGAGGCGTTATAGGCTGATACCGCGTACGTTTGCGAATTGGTTGCAGGCGTTCGCGATTTTGGCGAGCGTCATCGGCGAAAAGAACCCCGAGCACTGCTCGGCGTTGTTTTGCTATATGGACGCCATTGGGGAGGCACACCGGGTGTACGGGGGGGTGGCATGGCTCCGGTACGACGAACAGTTCCGGCAGCGGAAGGCGGTGCGTCAGGAGTTGCGGTGGGATCACAAGGACATCAGCCTCTGGATGAGGCTGATGTCCTCCGCCCGGGCCCCGCCTCCGTTTTTTCAGGGGGGGGCCGGGGGTACACCCTCCTCAGGACTGTCGGCCGGAAAGAAGTGGGGGGTGTGCTGGTCTTTTAACGAGGGTGCCTGCAAGTTTGGAAGTGCGTGCCGGTTCAAGCACGAGTGTTCCGGCTGCGGGGGGGCTCACGCCCTGTCTCGCTGCTTTAAAAGGGGAAAGCGTCCCGGCGACGCTGCTAACAAGAGGGAAGACGCCGGTGAGGGTGGAAAGGATGCTTCCTTTCCTAAGTAGGTACCCGGACAGGGTGGCTGCGCGGCTGCTGGCCGAGGGGTTCCGGGAGGGTTTCCGGATTCCCTGTGACTTGAAGGTGGTGCCGCCGGTGGCACGAAACCTCAGGTCGGCCTTGCAGCACCCTACGGTGGTGGACGAAAAGTTGGGGAAGGAAGTGGCGCTGGGTCGGATGGGGGGGCCGTTTACGGTTAAGCCGTGGGACTCGCTGGTGGTGTCCCCCTTGGGGGTTGTCCCCAAGAAGGAGCCGGGCAAGTTTCGGCTCATACACCACTTGTCGTTTCCAAAGGGGGGTTCGGTCAATGATTTCATTGACCCGGACGTCTGTGCGGTGTCGTATACGTCATTTGACGCGGCTGTTCGGTGGGTGCGGCGCTACGGCCGGGGAGCGCTCATGGCCAAGGCGGACATTGAGTCGGCTTTCCGGTTGCTGCCGGTGCACCCGGACAGTTTTCGGTGGTTGGGTTGTCACTGGCGGGAGCAGTTCTACGTGGACAAGTGTTTGCCTATGGGCTGCTCCGTTTCTTGCTCCGTGTTCGAGCAGTTTAGTTCGTTCCTGGAGTGGGTGGTGCGGGATGTTTCCGGCATTGAGTCAATCATTCACTACTTGGACGATTTTCTCTGCATCGGCCCCCATGCCTCCGCTGTGTGTGCGATTCTCTTGTCCACGTTGCAGCACATCGCAGGCGTTTTTGGGGTGCCATTGGCGGCCGAAAAGACGGAGGGCCCAGTGGGGGTGTTGAGTTTCTTGGGTATAGTGATAGATTCGGCGGCTATGGAGTGCAGGTTGCCGGATGACAAGTTGGCGGATTTGCAGCGGGCGATTCGGGAGATCCAGGGCCGTCGGAAGGTTCAGCTGACGACCTTGCAGTCCTTGCTGGGCAAACTGAACTTTGCGTGCCGCATCATCCCGATGGGCCGGGTGTTCTGCCGGCGGCTGTCGGCGGCGACGGCGGGGGTGCGGGCGCCCACGCACTTCATTCGGTTGACGGAGGAGCACCGGGACGACTTGGGGGTGTGGCATGATTTCTTGTCCTCCTATAACGGCAGGGCGGTGTGGATGTCGGGGCCGGTGAGCAACTTCGATGTCGCATTGGTCACCGACGCAGCAGGGTCTACGGGCTATGGTGCGTTTTTCCAGGGCAGGTGGAGTGCGGAACCTTGGCCGCGCTCGTGGAAGGAAGCGGGTTTCCTGGGTAACCTGGTGTTGCTGGAACTCTTTCGGATTGTGTTGGCTCTGGAGCTGTGGGGGGAGAGTTGCAGGAATTTGAAGCTGCGCATCAACTGTGACAACATGGGTGTGGTGCAGGTGGTGAATCGCATGTCTGCCTCCTCCCCTCCTGTTATCAGACTGTTGCGCCAATTGGTCCTTAGGTGCCTGCGTTTGAATGTGTTTTTGTATGCTGTGCATATACCTGGGGTGGAGAATGCCTTAGCTGACTCCCTGTCTCGTTTCCAGTGGGACAAGTTCCGGGAACTGGCACCTGGCGCGGAGGCAGTCGGGATTCCGTGCCCGGGGTGGATTTGGGCGCTGCCCTTGGAGTCGCCGCGGGCTGGATACGCAGGTCTGTAAGTGGGGCTACCTGGACGGCATACGTGAAGGTATGGCGGGAATGGCAGGAGTTGGTGCGAGAGGTGGACGGAACTGGGGGAGCCGGGGATGGGCGCTTGCTGGCACTTTATTTTGTGGTCCGGAACGTGGAGAGTGGGCGCTCGGCGGCAGTGATCGATCGGAAACTGGCGGGCTTGTCATTCCTTTTTAAGTTGTTGGGGTCGGAGGATTGGTCGAAGGGTTTTTGGATACGTCAGATGCTGAAGGGTTTTCGGAAGCAGTCGAAGAGGGGGGACACGAGACGTCCGGTGACGTTTGGGGTCTTGGTGGCCATTTGTGGTACATTGGTTTCGGTTTGCACGTCTCCGTTCGAGGTGCGGTTGTTCACGGCGGCCTTTTCATTGGCTTTTTACGGGGCTTTTCGGATTGGGGAGTTGGTCAGCCCGTCCCGGAAAGTTCCTGGGGGGCTGGGGGATCATGATGTTCGGGTGGCAGGATCAGTGGTGGAGATAACTCTTAGGCGTTCGAAGACGGACCAACGGGGTAGGGGTGTGAACATTTGCTTATTCAGTTTGGCAGGGTCACAGGTTTGCCCGGTAGAAGCGGTTCGGAGTTACCGAGCGGTTAGGCCGGGGAGTCCGGGTCCATTCCTTGTCCACGCGGACGGGTCTTTCCTGTCCAGATTCCAGTTCGTGGCGGTTTTCCGGCGAAGTTTGGCGCTTAATGGTTGGGAGGAGTCGGAATATGCTTCACACTCCTTCCGCATCGGGGCGGCCACAGAGGCGGCCCGGTGCGGGTTGGATGAGGCGGCGGTACGAAGGATTGGTCGTTGGGAGTCGCGTAGGTTTAGGTCATACGTTCGACCTCAGTTAGCGGTTGGGCGGTCCAGGGAGTGGGATGGCCCTTAGTTGTATTCCTGGTTGGTTGGTAATACGGAATGCGATACAGGAACCGTTCCTGGGACTGATGGAGTTTTTTCCACGGGGGTAGGGTTGGGATCTCCGTGGGGTGGTAAGGGCAGTGGTTAGTGGTTTTGCTGTGGGGTTATTGTTTTTCGGGGATCAGCAGGTTTTGGTTTCTCGTTTCAGATGGAGGTTCACCGCGCCTCGTTTGGATCGTGGGCCACTCCTACGTGTGTTGGGGGGCCAGGAGAGGAGACATGAGACCTGCGGGGAGGCAACTGGGGATTGCCAGGGCAGAAGCGGAATTGCGATGGTTGGGGATACCAGGAATGCGGTGGGAGAGGGTGGTGAGTGTGGTTGAAAGGTTCGTGTGGCTGCATGGGCCCCCGGATGTGTTGGTTCTGCATGCTGGGGGGAATGACCTGGGAGCCCGGAAAGTCCGGGATTTACTGAATGACATTAAGGCGGATTTTCTGAAGCTGCGTGCTAGGTTTCCCAGTACGATCCTGCTGTGGTCGGATATTGTCGCCCGGACGCAGTGGAGATGGGCAAGGTCAGTGGCCAGCATTCAGAAGACGAGGATCCGGGTGAATAAGGTGGTGGGGAGATTCGTGATTCAGAATGGAGGGCTGGTGATCAGGCACAGGGAACTGGAGTCCAATGTGGGTCTGTACCTAAGGGGGGATGGGGTTCATCTCACGGATGTCGGGATTGACCTGTGGTCTTTGGGTTTACAGGGGGGGATCCAACAAGCTTTGAGGGTGTGGGGTTGCCCTCAAGGGTAAGGTGGTCACCCTTTTCAGGCTGTGGCGTGAGATTTCTGGTGGTCTTTGACGGTGGCGGTAAAACAGAGGTGATATAAAAGGGTGGGGGGGGCTCATTGGTATTATGGGCCCCTCAGTTGTATTCCCGAACGGTGGACGGAATACTGGGAGGTTTTTCACTGCAGGAATTGTTTGTCTCTGAGCGGTCACAGCGTGAGGCCTGGTATGGTAAAAAGGTAAAGCAGTGAGGTTGGTGTTTTTGGAATTAAAGTGGGTCACCGTCAGAGATCACCAGACTGGAGTTGATAAAAGTTGTTCAAGGTTTTGGTTTACAGTTGTAGATATATATTTATATATTTATATATTTATATACATATTTTGGAGGGAGTAAAATATTTTGGTTATGTTTAATAAAAGGCTGTTGTGGCCATTTTACTCCAAAGAAAAGGTGTGGTCTCATTATTATAGATATATAAGGGCTGGTATGGGACATTATTGAGAGGGGGACTGTTGGGCTACGCAGGTCATGTCATAGTACACACAGCTCATGTTTCATCCTCTCTCCAGTCATACATGACATTTCATAGTACACACAGCTCACGTGTTGTCCTCCTCTCCGATCATACATGATATATAATACACATAGCTCACGTGTCCTCTTCCTCATTGGTCATACATGACATAGCACACACAGCTCACGTGTCCTCCTCCTCTCCGATCATACATGACATATCATAGTACACACAACTCACATGTCATTCTCCTCTCCAATAATACATGACATGTCATAGTACACACAGCTCACATGTCATTCTCCTCTCCAATAATACATGACATGTCATAGTACACACACCTCACGTGTCCTCCTCCTCTCTGGTCATACACGAAATGTCATAGTACACACAGCTCACGTGTCATCCTCCACTCCAGTCATACATGACATATAGTACACACAGCTCACGTGTCCTCCTCCTCTCCGGTCATACATGACATATAGTCCACACAGCTCACGTGTCCTCCTCCTCTCCGATCATACATGACATATCATAGTACACACAACTCACATGTCATTCTCCTCTCCAATAATACATGACATGTCATAGTACACACAGCTCACATGTCATTCTCCTCTCCAATAATACATGACATGTCATAGTACACACAGCTCACATGTCCTCCTCCTCTCCAATCATACATGACATGTCATAGTACACACACCTCACGTGTCCTCCTCCTCTCTGGTCATACACGAAATGTCATAGTACACACAGCTCACGTGTCATCCTCCACTCCAGTCATACATGACATATAGTACACACAGCTCACGTGTCCTCCTCCTCTCCGGTCATACATGACATATAGTCCACACAGCTCACGTGTCCTCCTCCTCTCCGGTCATACATGACATATCATAGTACACATAGCTCATGTGTCCTCCTCCTCTCTAGTCATACATGACATATCATAGTATACACAACTCACGTGTCATCCTCCTCTCCGATCATACATGACATATCATAGTACACACAGCTCATGTGTCCTCCTCCTCTCCGATCATACATAACATATAGTACATACAGATCACGTGTCCGCCTCCTCTTTGATAATACATAACCTATCATAGTACACACAGCTCACATGTCCTCTTCCTCTTCGGTCATATATGACATATCAGAGAACACACAGCATACGAGTACTCCCCCTCTCCGGTCATATATGACATATCGGGGTACACACAGTTCACATGTTCTTCTCCTCTCCGGTCATATATGACATATCAGAGCATGCACAGCTCATGTGTCCTCTCCGATCATACATGACAAATCATGGTCATATATAACATATCGGATTACACACAGCTCACGTGTCCTCCTCCTCTCCAGTCATATATGACATATCATACTACACACAGCTCACGTGTTGGCCCGCAGGATGTTTTTATTTCCTGGTTGGATCGGTGACGTCGGGAAGATCCAGCTGGTTGAAGCTGCAGCCAACAACACAATACACAACAAGGGAAAGAGTTATTCATAGATCAAAGAGAGACAGAACGCAGCGCAGTCACTTCCCACAACCGCCAGAGACACGCTAACCGCACATTGTACACACAGGAACACAACTGCCTAACATGTACACAGCGTACACTGCCAAGACGACACTCTGATCACAGAGATGTGCAAGACAAACCTAAAGAACACACACAGCTACAAACACAGTGCAGCACACATACACACATGCACATAAACACACACACACGCCCACATACACACACATGCAGGGCAGCACACACCCAATGCCAGAAAAATGTTTTTGTGTTGGCGTACACTCTGTGGGAATTAGCGGGGGGTGACAACGGAGAGGGAGTTTCGGCCACATTTTCTGATCTGCTTTCTTTGTTTAGCGCAAACTATTTGTCACCATTGTTAGAATATTTCTGTTATTTTACATAATGGCTGGATCCTTTGGGTGTAACACGTGGCAGGAGAGGACAGCGCAAAACACATAGACACATAGCACACACATAGATGATAGACAGTCATGACAAACACACATCTCTAAAAAAAAAAAAAGCTCACACACACATTCACTGAGAATGATCATTAGTGAACTTTGCACCCACTGATTAGAGTCCTCACCAGACAGCAGACTGTCCCCCTAACCCCAACACCATCACACCGCCATCAAATCACTACCACACCCCCATCCCTCTACCATCTCGCACCCATACCACTCTCATCCCACCGCCATCACACTGCCATCCCACTCTCATCCCACCTCAATCACAATGCCATCACGCCACCATCACACCACCATCAAATTACTACCACACCCCCATCCCTCTACCATCTCGCACCCATACCACTCTCATCCCACCGCCATCACACTGCCATCCCACCTCAATCACAATGCCATCACACCACCATGACACCCCCATCTCACCACCATCACACCACCATGACACCCCCATCTCACCACCATCACACTCCCATCCCACTCTCATCCCACCTCCATCACAATGGCATCACGCCACCATCACACCACCATCACAATGCCATCATGCCACCATCACACTACCATCACACACCCATCCCACTCTCATCCCACCTCTATCACACTGCCAATCCCATCACCATCTCACCACCATCACATCACCATCACACCCCCATCTCACCACCATCACACACCCATCCCACTCTCATACCACCTCCATCACAATGGCATTACGCCACCATCACACCACCATGACACCCCCATCTCACCACCATCACATCCCCATCTCACCACCAACACAATGCCATCATGCCACCATCACACCACCATCACACCCCCATCACACACCCATCCAACTCTCATCCCACCTCTATCACACTGCCATCCCAGCACCATCTCACCATCACATTGCCATTCCACCACCATCACACCCCCATCTCACAACCATCTTACGCCCATCCCACTCTCATCCCACCTCCATCTCACCACCATCACACCCCCATCTTACCATCATCATCACACACCCATCCCACTCTCATGATCATCCCATCACCATCACACCACCATCACACCCCCATTTCATCACCATCACACCCCCATCTAACAACCAACACACCACCATCACACTGCCATCCCACTACCATCACACACCCATCCCATTCTCATACCACCCCCATCTCATCCCACCTCCATCTCACCACCATCACACCCCCATCTTACCATCATCATCATCACACACCCATCCCACTCTCATCCCATCACCATGACACCCCCATTTCATCACCATCACACCCCCATCTAACAACCAACACACCACCATCACACTGCCATCCCACTACCATCACACACCCATCCCATTCTCATACCACCCCCATCTCATCCCACCTCCATCTCACCACCATCACACCCCCATCTTACCATCATCATCATCACACACCCATCCCACTCTCATCCCATCGCCATGACACCCCCATTTCATCACCATCACACCCCCATCTAACAACCAACACACCACCATCACACACCCATCCCACTCTCATACCACCTCCATCTCATCCCACCTCCATCTCACCACCATCACACCCCCATCTTACCATCATCATCATCACACACCCATCCCACTCTCATCCCATCGCCATGACACCCCCATTTCATCACCATCATACCCCCATCTAACAACCAACACACTGCCATCCCACTACCATCACACACCCATCCCACTCTCATCCCACCTCCATCACATTGTCATCCCACCACCATCACACCCCCATATTACCACCATCACACACCCATCCCACACTCATCCCACCTCCATCACACTGCCATCCCATCACCATCACACTCCCATCTCAGCACCATCACACCACCATTCCACTAGCATTACACTCCCATCCCACTCTCATTCCACCTCCATCACACCACCATCCCACCCCCATCTCACCACCATTACATCCCCTATCCCACCATCATCATACACCTATCCCACCACCATCACACCGCTATCCCACCCCCATCACACCCCCATCACACACTCATCCCACCACTATTACACCCCCATTCCACTACTATCCCATCCCCATCTCACCACCATCACACATCCATTCCTCCACTATCCCACCCCCATAACACTACTATCCCACCACCATCACATTCCTATATAACAACCATCACAAACCCATCCCACCACCATCACACACACATTTCATCACCATCCCACCTCCATCACACTGCCATCCCATCACCATCACGCTCTTATCTCAGCACCATCACACCACTGTCCCACTACCATCACACACCCATGCCACTTTCATTCCACCTCCATCACACCACCATCCCACCACCATCACACCACCATCACATCCCCATCTCACCACTATTACACCCCCTATCCCACCACCATCACACACCCATCCCAACACCATCACACTGCTATCCCACACCCATCACACCCATATAACACCACCATCCCACCCCCATCCTACCACATCACACACTCATTCCACCAGTATTACATCCCCCGTTCACTACCATGCCACCACCATCACACCTCCATCTCACCACCATTACATCCTCTATCCCACCACCATCATACACCTATCCCACCACCATCATACACCTATCCCACCACCATTACACACTCATCCCACCACTATTACACCCTCATTCCATTACCATCCCACCCCCATCTACCCACCATCACATTCCCATCACACACCCATCCCACCACCATCACACATCCATTCCACCACTATCCCACCCCATAACACTAACATTCCACCACCATCACATTCCTATACAACAACCATCACACACCCATCCCACCACCATCACACACACATTTCATCACCATCACACACCCATCACACCACCATCACACACACATTTCATCACCATCCCACCACCATCACACACCCATTCCACCACCATCACACCTCCATCACACAGCTATCACAGATGTGCACAACGGAAAACAATTTTTAGTTTTTGATTCAATCGTTAAGTAAATCATTTTGTTTTGTCATATTTGTTATGTTCTAAGTATTTGTTTTTGTAATTTGATTTGTATATTTTTTGTTCTGAATCAATTCGTCATTTCTCTGCCCTTGTCCACTGAATGTTCACAGTGTTAGAAGGAAAGCATTGTACAGATCTGTGGAGCTCTGATTGGCTGAAACTGCTGTCTGCCCCTCCCACAACCTGAATGCTTCAGAAAGCTACTATAAAGAGAAAATCAAGTACTTCTAATCCCTTGTACACACGGTCGGAGATTCCGACGAAATGTGTCCGATTGGACCGTTTTGGCAGATATTCCGACTGTGTGTGGTCTACATCAGACTGTTTCCGTCGGAGTATCCGACGGACCAAGTTTTCCAACTTGATGGTAAAATTTTCCGTCAAAATGCTCCGATCGGACATACTCCGATCATGTGTAGAGAATTCCGATCGGACAAAGTGCCACGCATGCTCAGATCAAATTCCTACACCAAAGCTATTGGCTACTAGCGTGAACATAGTCCCGTCGTAACGACATAACGTAATCACGTCGGATTTTCCGACAACTTTGTCCGACCGTGTGTATGCAACAGTTTTGGACAAAATCCAACGGATTCTCTGACCGTGTGTACAAGGGCTTATAGTTTTGTGGGGGAGGGAATAATGCTTCTTAAAAAATTACAAACATTGTTGGAAGAATGTGACAAGCAATTGCCCACCCTTGACCATTTCGGACCATATTTTGCTTAATACAGTGATTTTCTATGATCATTATCGCCATCTAGTAGCCATAAGGTGGTATTTTCCCTAAATAGCTCAATTAGAACAAATACAGCATTTTGGCCACTAGATGGAGCTGACATCCATAGGAAATCGCTGTGTTAAAGAAAATACAATATTTTCAGAATTCAATATTTGTCAAGGATGGGCGAATGCTTGTCACATTAGACCAACATTTTTTTTTTGTGTGTGAATGGACCCCCATATAATCCTGCTCCACTATAGCATAGCTCCCAACTCTCCCTCTGTCCCTCATTCCTTCTCATCTGTCCCTCATTTTGGTCTGATCTATATAGTTATATATAAAATGCACATTTTATCTATCAAAAACTGTTTCCCAGCGCTGAACCTTTCATCTGATTTCTAAATTGCTGCATTTGTAAATTCCAAAAGCCAATATAAAGGAATAGTAGTGGTAAAAAAAGCACTTTAACCAATCTTTTTTTTTTGTACAATTCTCCTTTAAGGGGGTGTGGCCAGGGGTGTGTCCTATGCCTGCATACTTTTGCTGATAGGTGTCCCTCATTCCCATCTCAAAATGTTGGCAGGTGTGCTATAAATATAGTACAGTATGTGAGTGTTGTCACCCTATGATCTATGATGAGATGTGTGTTTTACCAAACACTGGGTATATTTATTCATGTTAAATGCAGCATGCTTAACCGTTTGCTGACCACCCGCCGTCATTATGCTGCGGCAGGTCGGCGCGTTCCCGCAAGCCGGCGTAGTTATACGTCGGCTCCTTTAAGCGGGATAGCAGGCACGCACGGTGTCGGAGGTGTGTGCGCCCGCTGCACTGTGGGTGTGCCGATGCATGTGACCGACGGTCGCGATGACCGCCGGCCACGAGCAATTGCGGGCACGAGGGGCAGAACAGGGACGTATGTGTGTAAACACACAAATCCCTGTTCTGTGAGTAGAGGAGTTTCAGATCGTGAGTTCCTAATAGCTAGGAACCAAGATCTGTCATCTCCTATAGTCAGTCCCATCCCCCCTACAGTTAGAACACACAGTCAGGAAACACACTTAACCCCTTGATCGCCCCCCTAGTGTTAATAATTTCTACAGTAATCAGTGCATTTTTATAGCACTGATCGCTATATAATTGTCAAAAGTGTCCGATGTGTCTGCCATAATGTCACAGTCATGATAAAAATCGCAGATCGCTGCCATTCCTAGTAAAAAAACAAAATAATAATAAAAATGCCATAATCCCCTATTCTATCCCCTATTTTGTAGACTCTATAACTTTTGCACAAACCATTGAAACCAATCAATATACACTTATTGCGATTTTTATTACCAAAAATATGTAGAAGAATACGTATCGGCCTAAATTGAGAAAAAAATTAGCTTTTTTTTAAAAAAAGGCAATATTTATTTTAGCAAAAGTACAAAATATTGTGGGTTTTTTTCAAAATTGTCACTTTTTTTTGTTTATAACGCAAAAAATAAAACCCGCACAGATCAAATATCACCAAAAGAAATCTTTATTTGTGGGATAAAAAAGGACGTCAATTTTGTTTGGGTACAACATCGCACGACCGTGAAATTGTCAGTTAAAGCGGCGCAGTGCCGAATCACAAAAAATGCTTTGGTCATTGAGCAGCCAAATCTTTGGGGCTGAAGTGGTTAAAGTGTTACTAAATCCAGTAGGCCGCATTCACTATACCTGGTCGCCCACAGTACACAGAACATGGAAATGAAATAATTTTAGTAAATATAAACAGCAGTCTTGTGACTTCCATCCATGTCTGGTAAAGCTTGTCAGAGAAGTTTTCATTCTCCTCTGAGGCCGCGTACACACGCGCGGACTGTTCGCCCAACTTTGTCCGCTGAACAGTGTTTGGGCGGACAGTCCGCTCGTGTGTGGGCTTTCAGCGGACAGTTTCAGCGGACAGTTTGACGAACAAGGTTTTTCGGAAATTCCGTAAAACTGTCCGCTGAAACCTTGTTTGAGCGAACAGTCCGCCCGTGTGTAGGCTTGTTCGTCAAACTAAGTTCCGCGCATGCTCAGAAAGGATTTACACGCCGAAAGTTATAATGCAGTGTATAGGACGTCGTATTTTTCGTCCCGTCGTATGTGCCGTTCACGTCATCGCGCACGGTTTCAGCAAACTGTTCGTTTGTCGTGTGTGGCCATGTCCGTCCATGCTAATTTTGAGCGGACTGTTTGCCGAAACTGTTTGACGGACAAAGTTGGGCGAACAGTCCCCGCGTGTGTACGCGGCCTGACTGTCCTATTAGAATGCAGAACCCCTGACCCTCTGTCTGGACAGTGCTGATTGGCCCTGTGCTGATCACATGTACTCTCCCAAGAAAAAAAAAAAAACATCTCTAGCAATACTACACACCAAACTGAGCATGTGCAAGCTTGTCCCCTGGCTCAGGAGATGGATTGGGGACAGTGGATTAAAAGAAGGAGCAGAGGAGACAGGATCAAACAGCCATTTTGCACAATGCAGAGGATTGACCCCTTAGATTCCACAGCAAGTATAACAAGCATTCTTTACTGCATATGCAGACTTATTTTAGTGTTGTGGGTTTAGTAACACTTTAATAATAAAACGTAAAAGTAGCCCTTCCAACTTGTTACAAAGTCAGTCACAATGTTGCAGTCTGATCACTAAAGACAGGTTCACACCTACTGGTGCGACTGAGCTTGTGCATTTCCGTACATCAAGTGTAGGGCAGCCCATTCATTTCAATGGAATGCCCTACATGTGAGAAAGGTGAAAAAGCAGTCGCATGCAGTTTGGCGCATATGAAAACACGCAAGTTAGCAGATGCATTGGGGTGTTATTAATGGCACTGCCGCTTGTCTGCTAAAAGGTGAGTGTGTTTCTACGTGTGTCACATGCAGTAGTGTGAACCAAGTCTAAATGAGAGGAGGCTGAAAAAATGCTATCTCCTACCTGCAGCAGAATGATGACATCATCTCAGCCAAGGCAAAGTCACTGACTGGAGCTCAAAGATGGCCTTTTAATGATAAAATGTGGAGTTTTTTTAAACAATGATACTGTTGCTGTACAGTATATCCACTTGCTGACCCCAATACGTATGAATATGTTGCGGCTTGCAATTGTTTTTTCTCAGGGTTATGGCTGAAGCTATCACCCATAATCCCAATATTTTTTTTTTTTAGCTGATGATTGGCTTTACTCATAAAAGCAGTCAGAGCGGCTAATTAGCTGCTGAATCACTTTCAGAAGCAGCGGGAGGTCCAGGCAGACTAGATCCAGCACTGACAGTTCCCCCTCCCTCTGCACGTAAGAAAGAGAGAAAGAAAGAGAGAGAGAGAGGAAAGAAGGAAAGAAGGAAGTTGAGAAAGAGAGAGAAGGAAAAAAGTGTTAATTACTGCGCTATAATGCAGTGAAACAATGGTGATACAATTGCATGCAGCGGCTACATACGAATGTGACAAAAACTCATATATAATAAAGGAGAAAAATGTAGCACTAAAAAAAGTGAAATCAAATAGTGAAAACAAAGAAAGAGTCTACTAGAAGTCCCTCTAGGTGGATGGTGAGCCCCCGAAACTCGTAAATCAATCCTGTACAGGGGGAGTTAGCAGTCAACTGTACTTTAAGCCCTTGTACACACGGTCGGAGAATCCGTCCGAATGTGTCCTATCGGACCGTGTTGTCGGATAATCCGACTGTGTGCGGTATGCATCGGACTGATTCCGTCGGAATATCCGTCAGACCCAATTTTCCAACTTGTTGGAAATATTTTCCGACCAACTGGTTCGATCGGACATACTCCGATCATGTGTAGAGAATTTTGATCGGACCAAGTGCCACGCATGCTCAGATGAAATTCCTACATCAAAGCTATTGGCTACTAGCCTGAATGTAGTCCCATCGTAACAAAATTACGTCATCACGTTCTGAATGATCGGATTTTTCGACAACTTAGTCCGACCGTGTGTATGCAACAGTTTCGGACAAAATCCGATGGACAAAATCCGACGGATTTGGTTGTCGAAATCTCCGACCGTGTGTACAGGGGCTTAGGAGTAGTAGAATTCAAACAAACGGATATGATGAAATACTCTTACCAGAGTTGGTGGACCTGTATGTCAGGGACACCAGATCTTACAGGCATGAAACGATAATCACTTGGAAAAAACGGCTGCATGAGGTCCTTCGCTGTCCATAATCGTCAGGGAAGTTCAGCAGGCCAAAGCACAGACACCAAGGCTGCTTCTTACGCTTCCTATATTGCTTTTTAAATTACCGTATATACTCGAGTATAAGCCGAGATTTTCAGCCTCTTTTTTGAGGCTGAAAGTGCCCCCCTCGGCTTATACTCGAGTCATCGCTGTCTGCCTGCTCGATCAGCGTGTCGAGCAGACAGACGGCGGACATTCTACCCTTCAAACGCCGCGCCTCCGTCTGTGATAGGCGGAGCACTCAATTTCCCAGCAGTCAGCGGTCCGCCTATCACGGACATCGGCTCATCCTCGTACTACGGACGAGGATGAGAGGATGTCCGTGATAGGCGGAACACAGACTGCTGGGAGATTGAGTGTTCCGCCTATCACAGACGGAGGCGCGGCTTTTGAAAAGAGGAATGGCCGCCGAGGCGATCCTGGCAAGGCACGGGACGGAGGCAAGGCACGGCACGGGACGGAGGCAAGGCACGGCACGGCACGGGACGGAGGCAAGGAGGCAAGGCACGGCACGGGACGGAGGCAAGGAGGCAAGGCACGGGACGGAGGCTCGGGACACAGGCTCGGGACACAGGTAGGCTGGACACACACACACACACACACACACACACACACACACACACACACACACACACACACACACACACACGGATGGACACACACACACAGGGATGGATGGATGGAGACACACACACACAGGGATGGATGGATGGAGACACACACACACACAGGGATGGATGGATGGACACACACACACACACAGGGATGGATGGATGGATGGACACACAGGGATGGATGGACGGACACACAGGGATGGATGGACGGACACACAGGGATGGACGGACACACAGGGATGGACGGACACACAGGGATGGACGGACACACACACAGGGATGGACAGCCATGTCTCACCCTCGGCTTATACACGAGTCAATAAGTTTGCCAGTTTTTTGGGGGGTAAATTGGGGGCCTCGGCTTATATTCGGGTCAGCCTATACTCGAGTATATACGGTATGTGACCACAAGCTTTTATCTTTATTTTTTATGTTTTGTTACTACAATTTTGTATATTTGGCATTTTTTTGCAAATAAAAACGCCAACTCTTACTCTCGGATCTACACCATTGGGAGCTTGTCTCTTTTATGTTTTTACATGCTATTTGCCCCATGTGTACATTGATTGATTTGATAAACACATATTTGGATCTCCTTGTTGTCTGCACTTTGGCCTGCCGAACTTCTCTGACGATTGTGGATGGCGAAGGACCTCATGCAGCCGGGTTTTCCAAGTGATTATCGTTTCATACCTGTAAGATCTGGTGTCGCTGACATACAGGTCCACCAACTCTGGTAAGAGTATTTCATCATATCCGTTTGTTTGGATTCTACTACTCCTTAAAGTACAGTTGACTGCTGACTCCCCCTGTACAGGATTGATTTCCGAGTTTCGGGGGCTCACCATCCACCTAGAGGGACTTCTAGTGGACTCTTTCTTTGTTTTCACTATTTGATTTCACTTTTTTTAGCGCTACATTTTTTTCCTTTATTAAGAAAGAGAGAGAGAGAAAAGAAAGAAAGACAGAAAGAAGGAGAGAGAGAGAGAGAAAAATAAAGAAAAAGAGAGAGAAAAAAGAAAGAGAAGGAAGGAGAAAGAAAGAGAGATAGAGCGAAAGAAAGAAAGAAAGAAAGAAAGAAAGAAGAAAGAAAGAAAGAAAGAAAGAGTCACCACTTACAGGCTGCATCTTTCCTCTTCTGGTTGCTGGGCTTCAAATTTCCCACCCACACATCCCCAGGAGGCACAGGAGGAGACACAGGAGGAGAGGGTGGGAGGAGGAGAAGCAGAATCATATCTCTCTCCTCTCCCATCCGCGCAGAGGGAAGGGGAACTGTCAGTGCTGGATCTGGTCTGCCTGCGCTTTTCCAAAGCCAAAGTTAGTGCTCCAAAACCCTGTCAGATGAGCGGCTCTGGGCTACAGGTGGTGGGTTGGCCGGCAGAGACAAGAAGCTTGCAGCTTCATTGGCAGCATCAGGAGAATTGCTATGCCTCAGTAAGGCACAGGAGAAACCCGAATCCTGAAGCTCTCAGCGTGCCCCCCTCAACATTGCGCCCGGGGTTATTAGGGGGTGCCTAGGCACCCCCAGAACACCTCGTGTACACGCCTATGCTTCCAGTCTAGGACAGAAGTAAACAACTTTATTTATTTTTTGTTTAAATCAAAAGATCAACTTTTTTTTTTTGATCTTTTGCTTTTAAAGGCAGAGGAGAGATTTGGGGTCTTATAGACCCAAGATCTACCCATAAGGAGGCCCTTTCAACCCTTATTTCTATTGTAACAGATGTTTACATTCCTTGTAATAGGAATGAAAGTGATAAAAAAAAATCACATCAAATAATGGGGTGTAAAAGTGTAAAAAAAAAAATACGAAAAAAACAAAAAAAATGAAAGTGCACAGTGTTCGCACCACACATGTGATGTATCGCCACAAATGTTATAGCAAGAGCAATAACTCTGGTGTAAAACCTCCTCTGCAACTCTAAACAGGTAACCTGTAAAAAAATTTAAAGCGTAGTTTGGTTGGGTTATATATTGTGTTTTTTTGCATTAAAATTCATTGAATTTTTTTGTTTGAAAACCCACTGCTTAAATACTGTGTGACATAAAAAAAAATGCAACAATTGTCTTATTATTCCCTAGGGTCTCTGCTAAAAAAAAGAAAAAAAGGCTTGGTTGGCAAGTGGATATTGTGACGTATCAGGATTTTTTTTAAAATAATAACAATAACATTAAAACATAATAATATTGTTATTGATATTATTATGATTATTAATAATAATAATAATAATAATAATAATAATAATAATAATAGTATATTGAGATCTGTCAGTAATTAATGACCACAACATACAGGGATATACAATGTAATACTGACATATAATCACACACAGGTTGGACTTGTGTATTTTTTCAACCTCACCTACTATGTAATATATGTGTGCATACTTGTAAAGTAAGGTCCACCTGAGACATTTTAAAAACACATGTGCTTTGCGTGCAGTTTTTAAAGCATTCTTTTGCAATTTTTCATGGGTTTTACATAGATTTTTACAAGGTACTATAGATAGAAAAACTTTTCCTGGGAGTCCTGTCTACACAAGTGTCCCCATTGAAAGATCCCCCCTTCAGTATAGTTCTGGTGACCCATCACATTCTGTCTCAGTGTTAATAGGACAAACACTGAGATCCCCAGAGGAGACACAGGCAACAATAAAAACCTGACAGAGGGTCTGATCCTTCCACAATACATACTAAAGTTTAAAGCGGTTGTAAAGCTCTGAATAAAAAAATAAATAAATAAACCTGAAAGACAATGACATAATGTGCTAGTATGTATCGCACACTAGCACATTATGAAATACTTACCTTAAAACAAAGCAGTTCCAGCGGCACCCAGTCACCCCTGAGAGGGCTGACATCTTCCCTCAGCCTTTCAAAAATGCACTGTCCAGAAAGGCAAAAAGTGTCTTGTGAAATTGTTCATAAAATCTCTTCACAGTGCTCCACCACCAAGCTGAGACTTAAAATCTGCTTACCAGACTTCAATGACTCTCAACAATAAGAGTAAAACATGTGCATCTAATCATAATCCATATGGGCCACCAGTGCTCCTCAGATGTGACACTTCAAAGTGTAAAATGTGCCCTGGAAGACGTCATCTATGACGAAACGCTTTGGGAGAGCCTGAGGTGACGTCATCTCGCAAAACGGAAGTCAGACATTTTCTGCGGGATTTGATGGTTTTATGCAGTGATTACTCTTATCATTGTATGTGCACTATGAGTTTTCTTTAATAAAAGTTTTACAGTTTTAACGCTATGTTGAACATTTGAGCTTCTCTTTTCAGGGACTTACCTGCATACAGGAATCCCCTTGTTTTGGTAGGTGTTTTGCGAAGGTGTAAACTGATCTTACCTTTTGAAGCTTTTAAAACCATCAAATCCTGCATGGAACACAGAAAATGACCGAGATTTGTGTGATAATGTCACAGCAGGGTCCGCCCAGCGCATTTCGGCGTAGGTGACGTCTTCTGGGGCACGATTTACACTTTGAAGTGTCACATCGGAGGAGCACCGGTGGCCCATAAGGATTATGATTAACTGCACATTTTTCACTTCTATTGTTTGAGAGTCATTGAAATCGGGTAAGCAGATTGTAAGTCTGCTACAGGAGAATCACACATTGTTGGTCCCATAGAGTTTCAAATAGGAACACCTGAAAAATGGGCATAAATATACCTTTTTCAAGTTTTCCCATTGAAGACTATGGAAGCTAATGTATTTTTCCAACCATCACACAACAAGCAGCCCCAACACCGAGGTGTGAACAGGCTCATTGGAAATAATTGGGTTCTTCATCTTAAGCGCTTGTGTGACAAAACGCGCAGCTGTGACGGGGGGCTTAAACTGGATCCATTACAACAGCTTGTTTCTGGTTCCACCCCCTCCATCTTCCACAATTGAATAAACCTTCAACAATTTTTCAATGGTGCCTGACCTGGCGGACACTTCCAGAACATTTGCACGCACGCAGGATATTCAAAGATGGCGGCGCATGAGATATCAGGGGACTGCATTTCCTAATTGATACATTTTCCTAATGTGGAAATTAAAGTAGAACTTACTTCGGATAGTAAGGGAGGGTAATAAACCCTGTCAAATTTTTTTTCTCGCCATCTGTATCCCATTACGGAGGTTTCCCTTCACTTTCTGTCCCATAGTCAAACAGGAAGAGAGGGCATATCTCTGCAAATTAACCCCTACAGATCCGCGTTATAGCCGAATGAGGGCTACAGGGCGGATCTGCTTTGCCTGGAGGCCGTCAATAGATGTCCTCCCCTTTGCACACTCGCCACGCCCCCTGAAGGGCACACGCGGTGTGCGCTGTGATCACCCGAGTCAATGAGACTCGGGTGATCACAGATTAGAGTAAGTGGTCGATCCCGGCCCCTTACCTCGTGATCAGCTTTCAGAGGCGATTCAGTTCGCATTGTGCGCTATACAAGTATTTCATTCATTCATTCAGTTGATCACGTGATGTAAACAGAAGATCGGTAATCGTTTTTTTCTTCTCACGCTGACAGTGGAGGAGAAAAAAAGCCAATCATTGGCTTCTGTCGAGGGGACATTGAGCCCAAAGAGCAAGAGGCGAAGCCGCCTCATATCTGCCCACCAGTACTGCTTGCAAGTGCCACAAATCAGTGCCCACAGTGCCACGAATCAGTGCCCACCAGTACATAAGTTCCAGCTATCAGTGCCACCTATCAATGCCCATGAGTGTCACCTATCAATGCCCACCAGTGGTGCCAATCAGTGCCTCATCAGTGCCACCTAGCAGGGCTGCCTATCAGTGTGACCTACCAGTGGTGATCAGTGCCCATCACTGCCACCCATCAGTGCCCATCAGTGCCACCTATTAGTGCCCTTCAGTGCCACCTATCGATGCTCTTCAGTGCCACCCATCAGTGCCACCTCTCAGTGCCCCCCAATGCTACCTATCAGTGCCCACCAGTGCCGCCTATTAGTGCCCATCAATTGCAACCTATCGGTGCCCATCGGTGCAGCCTATCAGTGCCCATCAGTGTAGCCTCATCAGCTTACATCAATGAAGGAGAAAAATTGCCTGTTTGCAAAAATTATTAACAAAATATAAAACAATTTTGTATTTTCTTTTACATTTCAGTCTCTTTTTAAAAATGTTAACAAAAAATAAAAAAACCCAGAGGTGATCAAATACCACCAAAGGAAAGCTCTATTTGTGGAAAAAAATGATAAAAGTTTCATTTGGGTTCAGTGTTGTATGACCGCGCAATTGTCATTAAAAGAGTGACAGCGCTAAAAGCTGAAAATTGGTCTGGGCAGGAGGGGGGTTTAGGTGCCCAGGAAGCAAGTGGTTAAAGGAATTTATTGGGGACCCCCAGCTCACCAGAACTAGTGTCTTCATTGGAAGATTCCCCATCTATTACTTTTCTGGGGACAAACCCAAAAATTGGGGTTTTCTTTTTACTTTCGCTTTCAATGATAATGGTAAGCAGGACAAATAGAGAGGGGGGATCGCCTTAACAGGGGCACAGACAGCAATAAAAACTGACAGGGGCTCTATCTCTGACCAAAACTAAAAAAAAAAAAAAAAAAAAAAAAAAAAAAGTTTTGCCTTTAGTTATACTTTAAATAAATTGGGAATCTGAAATGCCAGGCCAAATTCAGGAATCACGTTTTGGAGTTGCATACGTATATTTATATAAATATAGATCTACACTATATATAAGCTGCGCCCCCTGCAATTCTCCGCTACCCTCCCGGATGACGTTCCAATCCCTTTACAGTTCCTTTTTGGCCGTAACATTTGTTATGAGTGATGGAAATAGAGAGCTGTGATCAGGAAGAGACACGGAGCCAGAAACAAATGTCAGCTGTTCTATCTCCTCCCTGACATACGCTGCACCGGCTGTTGGAAGCCCTCCACGCAAATCTTCTCCAGGCTGTGATAAGATCTGCGCAAACTATTATCTGTCACTCCCCTCTGTGTCCTTCTCATACAGTGATTATCATTAATATCCTGCAAAGTTTAGAAGAAGATGACAACTGTCATTCTGAAAATGATCTTTGTACAGTGAGAAAAAAGAAGACCCCCATGTATAGAAAGAATCCCTGAATGGTGCAACTAACAGCAAAAAAAGTTGTGTTTTTTTTGTGTGTTGGGAAGTGGAAGAAGGACCTCAGTCAGGTTGTTATTGCCGCCTGTGCCCCCATTTTAGAAGATTTCCTTTCACTTCCTGTCCTGTAAACACAACAGAAAATGAGAAAAAAAAATCTACTTTGAGGCAGTTGTCAGTGAAAGCATACCGCCCCAACTTTCTGAGATGGGAATGAGGGACACCTATCAGCAAAAGTATGCAGGCATAGGACACACCCCTTGCCATGCCCCCTTAAAGGAGAATTGTTCAATAAAAACAAGTTTGGTTAAAGCGGAGGTCCACCCTAAAGTGGACCTTCCGCTCATCGGAACCCTCCCCCCCTCCGGCGCCACAATTGGCACCTTTCAGGGGGGAGGGGGTGCAGATACCTGTACAGTACAGGTATCTGCACCCACTTCCGGGATAGCTCTCTGCGGAAAGGGGCGTAGATTACGCCCCTTTCCGCAAGTGCCCGCCCCTTTCCGCAAGTGCCCCGCTGCCTGCTGGGAAACACACAGATCCCAGAGACAGCGGGGACCGTCCTTATTGCGCAGCGCAACTCACGCATGCGCAGTAGGGAACCGGGAAATTAAGCCGAAAGGCTCCATTTCCTGATTCCCATACCCAAGATGGCGGCGGCAGGACCCGAGAGACGATCTAGAGATCGGCTTCGGGTGCCGACATCGCGGGCGCGCTGGACAGGTAAGTGTCACTATTTTAAAAGTCAGCAGCTGCAGTATTTGTAGCTGCTGGCTTATAAAAATAAAAAAAACGCGGAGTCCCGGCGGACTCCCGCTTTAAACCCACAAGTGCTTTTTTAACCACAACTATTCCTTTATATTGGCTTTTGGAATTTACAAATGCAGCAATTTAGAAATCAGATGAAATATTTAGTGCCGGAAAACACTTTTTGACAGATAAAAAGTGCATTTTATATACTGTACATCTGTCAGGGCTGGGCTCAGGCTTTCCTTCTCTGATCTGGCCACTCAGCTGTCAGATAATATCCAGCCAGCTCCTATCTCTCCACAGTTATGCCGCGTACACACAACCAGACTTTTCGACGGACTAGGTCCTTCGGTCTTCCCAACGGACTTTCGGCGGAGTTCCGACGGACTTTCCGAACAAACGGACTTGGCCACACAGGACCGGACTAAGTCCGTTCGAAAGTCCATTCGTTTTGAACGTGATGACGTAAACGGGACTAAACAAGGAAGTTCAATAGCCAGTAGCCAATAACTGCCCTTGCATCATATTTGGTCCATTGGACCAGCATATAGATGAACGGTTTTCCCGACTTTTAGTCTGTCGTATAGATTTGAAACATGTTCTATTTCTAGGTCCGTCTGATTTTTTTTATAAAAAGCGGTTGGACCTAGTCTGCCGGAAAGTCGGGTCCTATATACGCGGCATTACTCATCTGTTGATGATATCCTGCTCATCAGTCCTGTCTACTTAATCCGTCCAGTCCAGAGGATCTCTACCTTCACCTTGGTCAACATCACAGAGACTATCTCCTGTGATCCTGTTCAAGACTTGCTTGGCTGATATCCTTTCTGGCTCCAGATCCTGCTTGCTGTTCCACTACATTGATCCCTGACGTCTGGCTTGGCTGACTATCCACTCCAGTTACTGAACTTTGGCTATGTTTTGACTATGTTTGTTCTTTTTACTTTTGTTATTAAACAAGTGTGATTTCACTGTACTTCTGTCTCGGGCCTGATTTCATGATTTCTGACAACATCTATATACATCAGACCAAAATGTGGGACAAATGAGGAGGAATGAGGGACAGAGGGGCATTGCTCCATATCAGGGACAGTCCCTTGAAATCAGGGACAGTTGGGAGCTACGGAGAAAGACTTCCCATCAACTCCTGTTTCTAGACTGTTTCCAATGCATGGCTCATAAGCTGGGCAGGAATAAATAAAATGGCACGCCGGAAGTGGTGTAAGAAATTTCCACCCTATTTACATTCAGTCAGAGTCTCTGCGAAGCAGCATGATGGATGCAGGGATATCATAGCTCCCTTGTAATCATTAGAAGCGCTGGATGCCTTTTTTTAAAACACTCCTGACCGGGTCTCATTGTAAGGGTTTTGGGAGCAGTGAGTTGGTTCATCGAAGGTTTGTGAGTTCACGTTCCTTTTTTCTAACCTACAGTGCAGAGGTCTCCAAACTTTCTAAACAAAGGAACAGACATTAGCGGGGCCAGACTGTGGCCATCATGAGTAGAAATTGTCCCGACATCAGTTGGAATAAACAATGCCCCATTTTGGTGTCGGTGAGAGCAATAGTGCCCCATTGTTGAGGTCATTGGGGGGAACTGTGCCCAATCATTGGTGTCATTGGGAGGAACTGTGCACCATCATTGGTGTCATTGGGAGGAATAGTGCCCGATCTTTGGTGTCATTGGGAGGAACTCTGCCCCATCGTTGGTTTCATTGGGAGGAATGGTCCCCCATCATTGGTGTCATTAGGAGGAACTCTGCCCCATCATTGGTGTCATTGAGGAGGAATGGTCCCTCATCATTGGTGTCAGTAGGAGGAATAGTGCCCCATCATTGGTATCATTGGGGAAGAACTCTGCTCCATCATTGGTGTCGTTGGGAGGAATGGTCCCCCATCATTGGTTTCATTGAGAGTAACTCTGCCCCATCATTGTTGTCATTGGGAGGAATGGTCCCCCGTCATTGGTGTCATTGGGAGGAATGGTCTCTCATAATTGGTGCCATTGGGAGGAATGGTCCCTCATCATTGGTGTAATTGGGAGGAATGGTCCCCCATCATTGGTTTCATTGGGAGGAATGGTCCCCCATCACTGGTGTCATTGGGCCTCATTGTTGGTGTCATTGGAAGGAATGTTCCCCCCATTATTGGTATTAGTAGGCTCCATTGTTGGTGTTGGTGTCATTGGGAGGAATTGTGCCCCTTCGTTGGTGTCAGTGAATAAAATACTGCCCCAAAGGCCGGATAAAAGCAAGCAAAGGGCCACATTCGGCCCACAGGCCACAGTTTGGAGACCACTGCTATAGTGTATGTGGATAATGGTGGATCCACATGCCTAGCAAGGCTTTGTCAGACGACTCCCACATCATGTACACCCAGTCAGGATGCTTGTGGAGCAGCACAAAGGATGCAGGGATATCAAGGCTCCCATGTAACCACTAGGATCACAGGATGCCAGGCCAATGTCCCTCAACTCTTGTTCCTTCTCCTGCAGAGATGGCCAGGAAAAAAGGGGGTAATAGCAAGCGGATAATGGCAGGCCCACATGTGTAATGAGGCTTCTTCAGACAATTCCCTCTCCTTGTATACACAGTAGACATGTGCAATTTGTTTTGTTACAAATTAGTTTTTTAATGAATTTCAACAAATTTGTTAATTCGGAAATATCCAAGATAACGAAAACCCTTTTAATCGTTTTTTTTTTTAAATATTCCTAAATTTGAATATTCAAAAAAGCCTAAATTCCTAAATTCAAATATAATTCGTAAATTCGTAAATTCAAAATTCGTAAATTTGAAATTCTAAAATTCCTAAACTCCAAATCCGACAATCAGAAAATTCAGAAATTTGGAAACCCAAAAAGCCGAAAATAAGAATGGAAATTCAAAAGACCGAAAATCCAAAAACAAGGACGAAAATCTGAAAACCCAAAAATTCTAAAATCTGAAATAATTTTTAAAAACTATTAAATTCTAGGTATTGGAATTTTTTTCAAATTTTTTAGTGAATGTAACGAATACAAATTTATCCGAGGCTATGTATTATTCGAAATAACAAATGCTGTATCTATTTTTTTGCTTGAACTAGATAGATTTGTGTGTTTTTTCAACCTGACTAACTGTGTAAACGAATGGAATGTAACAAATGAATAATAAAAACAATAATAATAATAATAATAATAATAATAATAATTATAATAAAACCTTTTTATTATAATTATTATTTATTATGAATTTGTTCCATTCCATTTGTTTAGATGCGGCATTCGTTATTTTGGATAATTAGTAACTTCGTATTTGTTACGTTGACTAAAAGCCAAATTTGAAAGGAAATTCCATAACCTATAATTTAATAGTTAGTTATTATTAGGTAGTGAGTTAGCTATTATTTCAAATTTTTGGATTTTTGTTCTTTCTTATCTTTGGATTTTCTTTCTTATTTTTGGATTTCCGAATTTTTGAATTTCAGAACTTCCAGATTTTAAAATTTTCGAATGTTTGAATTTTCGAATTTCTGGATTTTAAAATTTTAGAATTTACGAATTTTGATCATAACGAATGACCCAAAAAAACAAAAAAAAACAAATGAAATGAGAACAAACAGATTTAAACAAATGTAATGTAACAAATGAATAATAATAACAATAATAATAAAAATGTTTTATTATTATTTATTATTAATTTGTTCCATTCCATTTGTTTAGATGGGTCATTCGTTATTTCGCAACTTCGGATAAATTTGTATTCCTTACATTGACTAAAAGCCAAATTTGAAAGGAAATTCCAATACCTATAATTTAATAGTTAGTTATTATTAGTTAGTTAGCTATTATTTAGATTTTTGGGATTTTCGTTCTTTCTTATCTTCAGGGTTTTCTTTTTAATTTTTGGATTTTCGAATATCCGAATTTTTTCGAATTTCTGAATTCTTTTCGAATTTATGAATTTCTGGATTTTAGAATTTATGAATTTTAGAATTTCAGAATTCTTGGATTTTTATATTTTGTCATCTAAGAATTTTGATCATAACGATCATGGCCCAAACCCCCCCCCCCCCAAAAAAAACAAACAAATGAAATGAGAACAAACACGTTTTTCAACAGCCTAATATACAGTCAGGACTCCTGTGGAGCAGCTCAACCACCACAGGGGCTGTACTGACTCCCATGTCATCATTAGAAGCACTGGTCACAGACAGCTCCCAGTCTTTTACGATTGGGAACTAGTGATCATGTGACCTATGTGACAACCAATCACAACAGTCACATGACTGTGAAGTGCACTTCCTGACTTAAAAGTCTGGGGTGGGGGAGCAGCAGCAGCAGCAGCAAGAGGTTAACCTGTATATAAAGCCAAATATTTTCTTTCTAGTTAGTGAGTGTGGATGGATTAGACCCTCTGTCAGGTTTTATTGTTATCTGTGGCTCCTGGGGAGGTTCACCCTCTCTATTTGTCCTGGTAACCATTGACCTAGACACAAAAAGTGATGGAAAATCCAAAATCTTACAGCTGTCAAAGAGCAAAAGTAGAGAAGTCAATTTCCTTTGACTTCCTGCTGTGTCTCTGAGACAGGAAGTGACAAACATACCAAAAAAGCACACCTGACAGGGGTTGTAACTATTCTCCATTCTATGAGAAATGTAAAAAAAAAGTTTTGGCTTAGATACACTTTCAAGTTTGACCTCCTATTATTAAAGCGGGAGTCCGCCGGGACTCCGCATTTTTTATTTATTTTTTTAAAAGCCAGCAGCTACAAATACTGCAGCTGCTGACTGTTAAAATAGTGACACTTACCTGTCCAGCACGCCCGCGATGTCGGCACCCGAAGCCGATCTCTCGATCGTCTCTCAGGTGCTGCCGCCGCCATCTTGGGTATGGGAATCAGGAAGTGGAGCCTTTCGGCTTCATTTCCCGGTTCCCTAACTGCGCATGCGCGAATCGCGCTGCGCAATAAGGATGGACCCGCTGCCTCTGGGATCTGTGTGTTTCCCAGCAGGCAGCGGGGGACTTTCGGAAAGGGGCGTAATCTACGCCCCTTTCCGCAGAGAGCTATCCCGGAAGTGGGTGCAGATACCTGTACTGTACAGGTACCTGCACCCCCCTCCCCCCTGAAAGGTGCCAATTGTGGCGCCGGAGGAGGGGAGGATTCCAATGAGCGGAAGGTCCACTTTAGGGTGGACCTCCGCTTTAAAAAAAATGGGCTACACATTTTAACCACGTCAATACCGGGCACTTTCCCCCCTTTCTGCCCAGGACAATTTTTAGCTTTTAGTGCCGTCACACTTTGAATGACAATTGCGCGGTCATGCTACACTGTACCCAAATGATTTTTAGAATTTTCTTCCCACAAATAGAGCTTTCTTTTGGTGGTATTTTATCACCTCTGCAGTTTTTATTTTTTGCTAAACAAACTAAAGAAAGAAAGACCAACATTTTTGAAAAAAAAAAGTTTTTCTTTGTTTTGTTATAAAAAAAAATTCTGCTTTACTGCTGGGCACTGATGAGTCAGCACTGATGAGTTGGCACTGATAAGGTGGCACTAATGGGCACTGATGAGGAAGAACTGATATGTAGAATTGATGGGCAGTGACAGGCGGCACTGACAGGTGGCATTGATGGGCACTGACAGGCAGGACTGATGGGCACTGACAGTCGGCACTGACAGGCGGCACTGATGGGCACTGATATATGGCATTGATGGACACTAATGGATGGCCCTGATGGGCAGCACTGATTGGGCAGTGCTGACAGGCGTTAATGCTGGGCACTTATTGGCACTGTGATTGACACTGATTGTCACTTTATTGGGCACTGGCAGGGGGTTATGATGGGGCACCGACTGGGCACCGATTGGCAGCTTATTGGTACATTTGATGGGGGCTGTGCTGATTATTAGTGTGCTGATTATCAGCACAGACCCCCCTCTGACAGGGAGGGCTGCCGATCAGCTCTCCCTGTCAGCGTGAACTGAGAAATGCCATTTACTGGCACTTCCTGGTTCACACGATGATCAGCTGTGATTGGTCACAGCTGATCACGTGGTAAGAAGCTTCTGTCAGAGGCTTCTCATCACGATCGGAGATGTGGCATGTCAGAATGACACGTCGCACCCGTGATCGGCACAATGCGCGCCCCCGGGGGCATGCGCCAGCATGTTATCCTGCTGGACATCATATGATCCCCAGTCAGGATAACAGAACCACTTTGTGGCCATCAGTCTGTTATAGGCCAGGTGGGATGTGATTAAATATAGGTACATCTATACTTACAGTTTTCTCTTAGCCCCCCTGCAAAGTCCCACAAATACCTGTTGATCCTGTCAGTGAAGTCTACTGAATGCAGTTTCCTGTGATGAGGTGACAACGAAGCTGCACTGCTCCTGAATCCAGGGCAAAGTTGTCACTCTCATGTAAGCAGTGCCAGTGTTCCATCAGATATGGCAACCCGTCAGAATTGGTAATGGAAGTGACGTTCCGTTGCCGCCATCTTGCTACACCCCGCACTCCTCCACAGCAAGGATAGACCGAGAAGGGGGCAAGCTGACATCTTGTTACACCCACCCGAGTTTTGCATTTCTCAGTTAACAGGAAACAGCATATAAGGTGAAATACAGTATTTAGAAATCTCTGTGACTGTTTAGATGTTGAATTTTAAAAGCAGCGGCTGATCTCACAGGTTTATTAATCTGACAGAACGCCGCTGCTTTTATAATTCACCATGTAAACAGTCCAATGGATTTCCAAATACTGTATTTCACCATATAAGCTCCGTTTACTGTTAAAAATAAGTGTGAAATGCAAAACTCCAGTGGGTGTAAAAAGATGTCCGCTTGCCCCCTTCTCGGTCTATCCTTGCTGTGGAGGAGTGCAGGGTGTAGCAAGATGGCGGCGACGGAATGTCACTTCCATTACCAATTCTGACGGGCTGCCTAATCTGATGGAACACCTGCTTGCACTAAAGTTTGAGAAGAAAATGTTGCAATCACTAATTCCCCATGATTAAAGAGGAACTTCAGCCTTTCCCCTCCCCCTTTAATATTTGTTCCCCCCTGTTTACTTGACACTGTGTTCCACGCGGTAAGGATACTCACCTAGCCAGCGTCGAGCTGCTGGGATCTCTTTGCTGAAGCCGCTGCATGAGACCAGCACCACCATGTTTCCTTGTAACAGTTTGCGGCTCTTCAGGGGGTAGGCACGCTAGGCCCACCCCTCCTCCTTACCGAATGGGAGTGTATGTCATGCATCCTAGGAGTAGGGTTGCCACCTTTTCTTCAAGCCAAACCCGAACACTTTTGCAGCACAGGGCAATTTTATTTTTATTTTTTTGCTGTAAATACTATAGGATTATAAAAGTCCTGGGATACATTGCCCCAAGGAGAGTAGTAATGTAGTGCACAGAGCGTGCCTTGGCACACAGTGGGTGTGTCAAAATTTCTCTTGCTGACATTATCACCCCACTCTTCATTTAAACCTGCCCCTGCTGCAGCTCCCGGACAGCAATAGATTTGTGTACGACTATCTCGGTCACTTAAGGAGCCACAGTCTGGTCTGAATAATGTGTCCGGGTTTCAGGCTGACTGAAACCCGGACACACGATTCAAAACCCAAACTGTCCGGGTGAATCCTGGACAGGTGGCAACCCCACCTAGGTGGTACTGGTGTCATTTGCCTATGTGAATGCCGGAAGAGGGGTGCGGGCTGAGGCTTTTAGCAAGAAAAAAAGGTAAGTGAACAAAGAAAACCTTGTGTTTTTTCACCTTAATGCATCCTATGAAAACTTCTGACACTGACCAGCCCCCCAGCCCCCCGTTTTACTCACCTGAGCCCGTTTGTTCACTCGGCGGAAACGCACTCTTCCTCTCTGCCCATTGTCTCGGCTCTTGATTGGATAGATTGCCATTGGCTCCCACTGCTGTCAATCAAATCCAATGACACGGGGGGAGCGGGGGCGAGTCCTGCATTCTGTGTGAATGGACACACATGCAGGACTTGGGAGAGTGCCCGCACGGGTATCCACCTTAGGAGAGCTTTCTTCAACGTGAACACTCCATGCGGGGGAGGAGTTACTAGCGCCGCCAGGGGACCCCAGAAGATGAGGGACCACTCTGTGCAAAACGTACTGCACAATGGAGGTAACTATGACATGTTTGTTATTAAAAACAAACAAAAAACAAGGATTTATAACCCCTTTAACCACTACAATACAGGGCACTTTCGCCCCCTTTCTTCACAGCCCAATTTTCAGCTTTCATCGCTCTCGCACTTTCAATGACAATTGCGCGGTCATGCTACGCCGTACCCAAATGAAATTTTTATCATGTTGTTTGCACAAATAGAGCTTTATTTTGGTGATATTTATTCACAACTCCGTTTTTTTTATTTTTTGTGATATAAGCGAAAAAAACTGCGGAAATTTGGATAAAAAACAATATTTTCTTCTTTCTATTTTAAAAGAAATCCAATAAAATCAAATTTTGTCATGAATTTAAGACAAAATGTATTCTGCTGCATGTTTTTGGTAAAAATATTTATAAGTTAAGTGTATAATGATTGGTTTGCGTGATCACAGACATATGTATGTAAATGATCATGTACAGATGAGCGTAGGTGATCACGGACATATGTGTGCAGATAATCATTGGGACATGTAAATTTAGTGTGGACATGTGTTTTTATTATTTGGAGACATTTGTTTTTATTATTTGGGGACATGTGTGTTTACACTGTTTTATACTAGATTGGTGATCGATGAGTAAAAAGCTGTAAAAAACAGCTCATACTCACTCATCACCAGCCGGCTGCAGCGATCTGCTCTCCTCTCCTCAGCGACGACTTCCGTGTGAGGAGAGGAGAGCCAATTGCCTAGAAACTGGCTGTTTGTTTACATCACATGATGGCTGTGATTGGACACGGCTGTCATGTGATCAGGAGGGCCAATCACAGAGCCCTCTTGCCGATCCGAGATGCGCCGTGTCCAGGTGACACGAGCGCATCGGGATCGCGCCGCTGCGCGGGCACGCATGCGTGATCCCCCTCCTTCTGAAGGATGTTCCTGAACGTCCAGTCAGAAGGAGAGCTCCTACCAGGCCGTATATATACATTGGCCGGGTAGGAAGTAGTTAAGCTCCAGAGGCAGAGCGAAATGCATTGGGGCATGGCCTGGCTTCATACTTCTCCACTAGTGGATATGCAGTAATGTGCGGCTCGAGGGACCTCTCCTTCACTACATAGCCTGTTAATCACCACCTGACCACAACTAGTCCCACCCATGCTTCCTCATACCTCCCAATGTTTTGAGATGGGAACAAGGACACCTATTAGAAAAAGTATGTAGGACACACCCCTTAAAGGAGAATTGTACAAAAAAAATGATTAGTTAAACCCACCAGTGCTTTTTTTTACCACTACTATTGCTTTATTTTAGCTTTTGTAATTCACAAATGCAGCAATGTAGAACACAGATGAAGGTTTAGCACTGGGAAACACTTTAAGAAAGATAAAAAGTGCATTTTATATACATTTATATGGATCAGACCAAAATGAGGGACAAATGAGGAGGAATGAGGGACAGAGGGACATTGCTTGAAATTAGGGACAGTCCCACCAAATCAGGGACAGTTGGGAGCTATGCTGCCACTGCTGCAGAAACACCCCCTCCCCCCACCCCCAACCACTATGAGCTGCAGTGTCTGGGAGGGGGAGTGTGTGAGACGAAAATGAAGGAGGATTTGGCTCAGTCAGGGGGAGATGAAGGAAGCAGTTTTGTTTACATTTTAAGACTTGTACTTCACATAGTAGCTGGATTTGGTTCTTGTTTAGACTGTACTTTAGTTGTACTTTAACATTACATAATAATGGTACAATAAAAAGAGATGTTGCAATCTAATACAAAGAATTAGGATTTCCTGACGTCCAATCAGATTATGGATGAATATTTTCCATCTTACTGCTTACTCTTTCTTACGTTACTATTACAGAAAGATTCTTTAAATTCAGACGCCACTGTCGTTATTGGTCTAATGTTATCACAGCAACGGGTCTGCAAAAGAAATCCAAGTTGGGCAGCTCTCCATGAAAAAGTAAACAATTTGAATTCACAACCCTGGAAGTTCCCCCATGTGGGGGGTAATATGGCGGAATAGAAGCATATGACACCCCTCTGTCAGAGGACAGTGACTGGAGATCCATCCCAGGCTGACCAGTGGAGGACCCTCCATCCTCAGCACCGCTGTAGATCTGGACTTTGTGTCTCCGGGGAGTATAATTACACGTGACGCCAGGCCAAGAGTCAGCCACAGGCAGCAAGTGAGTCAGGGGGGAGGCTGCAGGCACACACTGAGTCAACATGTTAGTGAGTTCTCGTATTGCTGTCAATGTTTTCATGCACGGACATTGGACTCTATTTACATCTCATAAATATAATTCTGGAAAACAGGATTACTCTTAAGTGCCAGTTTCTGTTCATGAGATCCAAGAATTATAATTTCCAGGCCCCAAGAATTATCATCTGCATACATCGGCTTTGAGAGTATGCAGTCTTCATTTTTTTGGGGGAAAGTAACTTTAATTTTGTTCTAAAGCAGTGGTCTCCAAACTGCTCCCCGGGGGGCAGATGTGTCCCTTTTCTTGCTTTTATGAAGCCCTTGGGGCACTATTTTTATCCACTGATACCAACAATGGGACATAATTCCCCCCACTGACAAAAATGGGGCACAATTCCTCCGAACGACACCAACAGTGGGGCCCAATGACACCTAGGATGGGGCACAGTTCCTCCCAATGACAACAATGGTGGGGCACAGTTAACCCTATGACAACAATGGTGGGGCACAGTTAACCCTATGACAACAATGGTGGGGCACAGTTCCTCCCAATGACAACAATGGTGGGGCACAGTTCCCCCCAATGACAACAATGGTGGGGCACAGTTCCTCCCAATGACAACAATGGTGGGACACAGTTCCTCCTACTCACATCAATGATGGGGAATTGTTTATTTCTAATGACATTGGGACCTTTTCTACTCCCTATGGCCACAGTCCGGCCCCCCTTAAGTTTGAAGGACAGCAAACTGGCCCTTTGTTTAGAAAGTTTGGAGACCCCTGTTCTAATGCCCCCCAGCCCACTGATTGAACAATGAAGGGCCATTACCATACATGGATTATATAGAGTGTTACCAATAGTGTGTAGTTGACTGATTTTGCTTTCTTTTTGTAGCATGAGCAAACATGAACTTTAAGCGAGTTGTGGATTTCCTCCATCTTTTCCTCATAGAGTGCGCCACAGTGTCTGCACCCATGAGAAGAATAGCCAAATCTGGTAACAGCAAAATGTACGTGCATGTTCCTACTTCTTGTTAGAAAGCTCGCAGTATTAGCCCTTGTACACATGGTCGGAGAATCCGTCGGAACGTGTCCTATCGGACCGTGTTGTCGGATAATCCGACTGTGTGTGGTATGCATCGGACTGATTCCATCGGAATATCCATCGGACCCAATTTTCCAACTTGTTGGAAATATTTTCCGACCAACTGGTTCGATCGGACATACTCCGATCATGTGTAGAGAATTTTGATCGGACCAAGTGCCACGCATGCTCAGATCAAATTCCATCAAAGCTATTGGCTACTAGCCTGAACGTAGTCCCATTGTAACTAAATTACGTCATCACGTTCTGAATGATCGGATTTTTCGACAACTTAGTCCGACCGTGTGTATGCAACAGTTTCGGACAAGATCCGATGGGCAAAATCCGACGGACAAAATCCGACGGATTTGGTTGTCGAAATCTCTGACCGTGTCTACAGGGGCTTAGACTGACAGCAATAAAGCTCTGTTTGCAGCTAGTTTTGTGATCTTTTAAAACAAAAAACAATCTTGACGGAGAGCAGAAGTAGTGGGGAAAATCTTTGTGTGCAACCAGAAAAATCCAGGCTTGGCCAAGGAATGTTGACACGGAGGGGCCTACAAACATTTGACCTGACTGTAAACAGCCAGATCACCAAATATTTTTTAATGTCTGCAGTCAATTTTACACCCTTTATAAAACATAGTAATTTTAATTTAACCACCTTTTTCTCCCAAACAGCTTCTACAGCAAGGCAATGGTCAGCGTGATGGAGGGGCTACAAACATGAGCATTTCCAGATATGGCCGTAAATGGCTGGACCACCAAACGTCTGCAGACGCTTTTATACCTTTCATCAAGAGACATAGGGCCTCCATAGACTGTAGGCCTTGTTCAATTTGTCTCCTAAAGTGGTTGTAAACCCTTACAAACCACTTTTCACAACAGGTAAGCCTATAATAAGGCTTGCCTGTAGGTACCGTGGATATCTCCTAAACCTGCTTGGTTTAGGAGATATCCACTGTATCGCATGTGCCAACATCATTGGCCCATGCGCACTGAAGCAACAGCTTGTTTGTGCCTTTGCTTCAGCTGATGTTTCAAGGGAGTAGCATCATTGAGTCCCCGGCCAATCAGAGCCCCGGAGCCCGCAAACCCGGAAGTAATATTCTGGAGACATGTCGTCAGTCACAGCGGTGTACGGGGACTGCTGCACCAGCTTTGATCTAAGGTGAGCATTTCATAATGAGCTAGTATTTGATGCATACTAGCTCATTATGCCTTTGTCTTTGCAGTTTTTTTTTTTTTTTTTGATGGGTTTACAACCACTTTAACGTGGTAGTAAACTTTCATGTATGACTTTTACTTATTGGTAAGCTTATAATAAGGATTACCTATAGGTACTGTAAATATATCCTAAACCTGCACCATTTAGGAGATATTTACTTTACATGCAGTTGGTGAAGTCACAGGCTAATGCGCTCTGATGGAACAGCATACCATGCCGTTCCTTCAGATTCCTGTGCCGTAAACGATGCATACTAACACAATGGGGTTGATTTACTAAAGGCAAATCCACTGTGCACTACAAATGCACTGCATGTGCACTTGGAAGTGCAGTCGCTGTAAATCTGAGGTTAAGATCTGAAATCAGGCCAATCTTTCATACTGTCGACATTTCATTATTAATAATGTTGCTATGAAACTCCTGTTTGCAAGTGTATATTTGGTTTAGTTTTAATTTTCCTACTGGAGCTCATTTTTTAACCATCATGTTATGCCCTTTGGTATTACTAATAAACAACCCTTTTTTTTTATATACAATATTGACAATTTTTTTCACTTTGCTGCCTAAAAACCCCACTTTGGGGGAACCCTTTTCCCTTGTGTTGTATTTTCAGGGTGAGCAGTATTCTTCCATCTCCCGTTGTGTCAGTTCTTTGCTATAAGATCTGAAATCAGGGGAAGCTCTGCTGATTTTATCATCCAATCATGTACAAGCAAAAATGCTGTTTATTTTATTTTACATGCATGTTCCTAACGGATCTACAGTGACTGCACTTCCAAGTGCACTTGCACTGTAGTGCACAGTGGATTTGCCTTTATTAAATCAACCCCAATATGTCCTTCATTTTCAGGGAGAAGATTTTTTTTTTTGCGGGGGGGGGGTCAAATTTTCCTGCAACTCGGTGATGTTTGACACGGGACACTGCAATGATATAATGTGAAAAAAAAAGTAGAAAAATTTCACAGACTGAAAGACAAAATGGAATTGGAATGTAGCAAATTTCTGGTGAATAGAAAAAAGTAAAACTAGAAAACTGTGACCGACGGGGCAGACCACTTGCTAAGATCGAAGTCCAGCAAATTTCTGGCAAAAAGAAAAACAATTGCAGAGAGCCTTTATAAATTTGTACAGTTGGAATTTTCAACAAAAGACCAGAAATCTTAACAGACATTCAGACCACCTGATGAAATTAATGTCCAGCAATTTACCAGTTAAATTACAAAATTGTAGGAAATAAAAAATAACTAAGCAAATTGAATAGTGAAAGTTGGAAAGATATAGTGTAACAAAAAGTAGATACTGGGAATTCTGGCAGATGGGCAAACAACATGCCAGAATCTGAGAAAAGCACATTTCTGGTGAAATCATACATTGTGGGCAGTCTATAAATCGGTACAGTTGGAATCTGTAATGATACAGTGTAACGAATATTGGAAAGCTTCAACAAGCAAGCAGGCCACAAGCTGGTATCAATGTGCAGCAAATTTCTGGTGAAATAAAAACATTTTGTAGGAAATATTAATAATTTTGTACAGTTGGAAGCAGCAACGACTGAGTGTAAGTACGACTCTAAGGGCCGGTGCACACAGCGATGCGCGGCGAGGCGTCTCCGACTTGCCTCGCCGCGACTTGCACGGACCTCAGCGGCGACTTGCAGAGGACTTCTGTATAGAAGTCAATGCAAGTCGCCCCCGAAGTCGCCCCAAAGTAGTACAGGAACCTTTTTTCTGAGTCGGAGCGACTCGAGTCGCTCCTCTCAGAACGGTTCCATTGTACAGAACGGGGGCGACTTGCGGGAGCGAGGCGAGGCGAGCCGTGTCGCCTCGCCTCGCGCCGCAGTGTGAACCGGCCCTAAAGCTTCAACAGACAGGCCGACGACTTGCCAGGATTGTTAAGTATAACATTTCTGGTGAGTTTAAAAAATGTAAGTAACAACATTTTCGAGATGCAGCACAATGGAGATTGGGAACCTACAGGATTTTACATCCAGATGTGGCTAATAAAATTTCCGTCTCTTTTAACAGAGTATTGGGAATTTAATGCAGGGTCATCTACTTCAGCAATAATATGGGATGCTTTTAAGGGGACAGTATATATCTGCTATAAAAGCGGTTAATAAGGCTCTGCAAATAAGGAGTAATGCTTTGAAATTTACAGTGGAGGAAAAAACAAGCCAATATGCTGTGGATTCTTCAGAGTTAAATTTAAATGCTCTACTCCATAGTAAACAGGAGATATATTTGCATATGGTGGAGGTTACAAGGATGGATTTATACCAAAATAAACAGATGTTTTTTGACCAGGGAGATCGTCATGGTATTTTTCTGGGCACAGTGGCTAAACATTAGCAGCCCAGAATTCCGATATATGCACAGCTTCTGGGGATATGGTCTCTACACAGCCCAAAATTCTGGAGACTTTTCGGCAATTTTATCAGACACTGTATACATCTCAGTTGTGTCCTGATTTTCAGTCAACAGAATTGGCAGTTTGGCTGGATTCAGTAGCATCGTTAACAGATGATGAGAGGGAGATGCTAGTACATCCAATAACTTCAGAGGAGGTCTTCTCGGTCTTTGGCTCCTTCACATTGGGGAAGTCACCAGGGCCAGATGGCCTTCCTATTGAATTTTATAAGAGTCATGGAGAGCTTGTAGCTCCTGTACTGGCTTCACTTTATTCTGATTGTCTGAAGGAAGGTGCCTTACCTAAAATCCATAGGCACCCAAAAGATCCATCTTCCTGTGCTTCATATAGGCCCATTGCCCTTTTGAATGTAGATTTTAAGATTTTGAAAAACCTTATTTCTAGGCGATTACAACCACTGCTGTCTAATATTATTGATTCAGATCAGACGGGGTTCATGTGTGGTAGGACTACAGATGTGAATCTGAGGTGATTATATACCAATATTCATGCCTCACATCTTAATACAGATTCTAGGGTTATTGCTTCTCTGGATATAGAGAAAGCTTTTGACACTTTGGAATGGACCTGTCAGGGCTGGCTTAGCCCTTCCTCCTCTGGGCTGGCCGCTCAGCTGTCGGCTAATTGCCAGCTCTCTTCTCTTTCCACAGTTACCAGCTGTTCGTCTGACCTGCCTATTTAAAGCCTTCCAGCTCACTTCTCCTTTGCCTTCGCATTGGTCCCATCACAAGGAACCATCTCCTGCTGTTTGTTTCAAGACTGGCTTGCTGACATCCCTCCTGGCTTCTTATCCTGCTTGCAGTTGCTCTCCTTGGATCCCTGACTTCAGGCCTGGCTGATTACCCAATCTGGTTAATGAATTTTGGACTGGCTGACTACCCGATCTGGCTACTGGACTCTGGCTATGCTTGACTATGCTTTTTTCTATTTACCTTTTTATTTTTTATTAATAAACAAGTGTGATTTATTTGTACTTCTGTCTCAGTCTGATTCATGCTTTCTGACAGGACCTTTTTGTAGGAGGTACTCTGCAGAATTGGCTTTCCAATGGTGTTTATAAAATGTCTGTAGGTCTTATATAGAAATCCAACAGCTGCAGTGAAGATGGGTGTAGGCTTGTCAACTGCCATCTCATTGTTTAGGGGAACTTGGCAGGGATGCCCTTTCTCTACGTCCCTCTATGCTATTGCTATGGAGCCTGTGGTGCAGGCTTCACACACCTCCCCCAATATTAAGGGAATGCGGATTGGGTGGCTGGTGGAGAGGGTAGCCTTGTACGCAGATGAACTTTCACTATTTTTAAATGATGCTGGACCGTCTCTCCAAGGGACTTTGAAGATATTGGACTTTTTTTCAATAGTTACAGGGTTGAAGGTAAATTGGAGTTTTGTTGTTTCCAATAGATATGGGTGCCTCCAGTAGGGCTCTGAAAGATAACCCATTGCAGTGGATGGAGAATTTCAAATAGTTAGGAGTTGTAATTTCTCGCCAAGCTTCTGAATTTATTACCTTGAATTTGTCTCAGATTTTGGGAGATATTGGGTCAAAATTTAAAGTATGGAAGTCTCTGCCATTGTTTTTATTGGGACATATTAATCTTTTAAAAATAAAAATTATACCAAAATGTATGTACTTATTTCGGCGCTCTCCCCATTGGCTTCCTATGTCCTTTTTTACAAAATTAAACCAACTTTTTTCATTGTTTCTATGGGGATCCAAGAAACCCAGATACAAATTAACCACTCTGATGTGTCCTTGTGAACAGGGAGGACTAGCTTTTCCAGATTTATAAACTTTTTAGCCACCCAGCTAGTTATGGCTGCATGGTGGCTAAATCCTGATTAGGGATGAGCCGAACACCCCCCAGTTCGGTTTGCACCAGAACCTTTGAACGGACCGAAAATTCATATGAACTTTAGAACCTATTAAAGTCTATGGGACTCGAACGTTCAAAATCAAAAGTGCTAATTTTAAAGGTTAATATGCAAGATATGCAACAGACATCACCAGCAATAAGGGGTATCTTCAGGTGTATACTGTGCTGGAGGCACACAACACCCACTTTAACTCCTGCAGATGCCTGTATTAGAGAACACCAGCAATAAAGGGTAGATACAGGTGAATACTGTGCTGTGCTGGAGGCACACAACACCCACTAACTCCTGCAGATGCCTGTATTAGAGAGCACCAGCAAAAAAGGGTAGATACATGTGTATACTGTGCTGGAGGCACACAACACCCACTTTAACTCCTGCAGATGCCTGTGTTAGAGAACACCAGCAATAAAGGGTAGCTACAGGTGTATACTGTGCTGGAGGCACACAACACCCACTAACTCCTGCAGATTCCTGTATTAGAGAACACCAGCAAAAAAGGGTAGCTACAGGTGTATACTGCGCTGAAGGCACACAACACCCACTTTAACTCCTGCAGATGACTGAGAAAAGAACACACTGCCCCTACCTATCTAGCTCTTTCCCTGCACACCGGAACACACAACACAAGGCCACTGCGCTAGCGGCCTTATATAGTGTGGGGCGTGTACTAAACCCCCTGAGCTATAATTGGCCACAGGCATCCTGCCTGTGGCCAATTATGGCTTTCCTCACTGCCGGCGCTGTGATTGGCCAAGCATGCAGGGTCACAGTGCATGCTTGACCAATCATGAGCCAGCAATGCACTGCAATGGCGTAGTGCATTGTGGGCCATTCGTGCCACACAAATTTGGTGCGAACGGTCCACAAAGTTCTGAATTCGCCGAACAGGAGAACGGCCCATGTTCGAGTCGGACACCGAGCTCATCCCTAATCCTGATACATATAATTCCTCTACCTGGCTGGTAAAGTAGGAAATTTTAATACATTTGTACAGCTGGAAGCTGCAAAGAAGAAGTTTACCTAAAACTGAGAAGCTTTCACAGACATGCAAACAACACGCAGAGATTGGTGTTCCGCAAATTCTGGTGAAATTAAAGAATCATAGGAAGTCTTTAACTTTTTTTAAGATCTGTCTATAAGATGGATATTGCACAGTGGCAAAATCTGGAGAAACTTAGGCATTTTTTTCCAAACAGCTTTAAAAATACCACAAAGTGTTGAAAGATAAAAATGCAGTGAACTGGCAATTTAGAAAAAAAGAAGTTATGGTCTCGTAAAAAAAATGTGAAATCCTCATGTATACCGTTATAAACAAATGTCTTACCAGTTTGGCAATACTATAGAGAACGAACAGGTGAGACATGAATATTCCCAGAAATCAGAAGCCACTGGCAGAGTTGAGGGAGAATTATCATTTCCCCTGAATGGTCAGCTCTACCTGCCGTGGCTGTGCAGGATGATTCAGATTGGAGCTCGGGATGAAAGAGGTGACTCACGTCCTACTATTACTATTATGGAGCTACTTTGTGGAGCAAAGGAATATTTTTTTCTAAACTTTATAAAACAGCCGCCGTGTCTTTTTGTGATTATCCACAAATAGTATCCCGTGTTATGACAGGCTCTCTTACTCATGATTTTCCCGTAAATTTCTACAGCTGCTTTTTGTTATGGATTGTTTCTGTACACCTTCACTGTAAGTGATTCCAGCAAGGCTTGTTGTCCATGTTGGAATCAGAGATCCAACCTGTATCATGTTTCAAAGATCAGATCAAACTCATGCAGGATCAGCTGCCGTCAAAGTCAAATCTTGTCGCCTTCACCCACCTAACGTTTCCAAAACATGATCCTTCTTAACCAATGACACTACCAAGATACTAATTCACTCCTTCGTTATCTCTCACCTTGACTATTGTAACTTCCTTCAAATTCAAATTCAAATTAGCTTTATTGGCAGGACCGCATACATGTTAACATTGCCAAAGCAGTTGAGTTTCTATAAGAAAAAGGTGGGGGGAGGGGGGAGGTAATGGGTAATATAGAGGGGAATGGGCATAAGTCGGTGTAAAGGATTTTTAAGTCCTTAGTCTTTCATGTCTCTCTCAGTCTGTGACACACTGTCACATATTGGGCAGCTATTTTTACCGTTGGCTCCTCTTCTCCCAGTAGAGATTGGATTGGAGTTTCCTCTTCTCTTCTATAGAACTGAAGTCTGGGATCAGAGTGGAGTGTCTCTGGAAGTGAGTGTCCCTCACTGATGAGTACTTTGGGCAATTTAGCAGGAAGTGATCCTCATCCTCCAGGACCCCCTGGTCACATTGCTGGCATAGTCTACTCTCCCTGGGCTTGTAGGTCTGTCTGTGCCATCCTAATTTGATTTCCAGGCTGTGGATGCTCAGTCTGTAAAGGCTCAGGGTCTGTCTGTCTTTGGGATCTTGTAGCACCTCCATGTATGGGGCCAGTTTGTAGTTTCTCTGCAATGACTGGTAAACAGTTTTTTGGAGTTTGTTAGCTAATTTCTCCATTCTCCAACCTGTTTTTCTTTGCAGTCATTGATTATGTTTTTTATTTCAGCTTTTGTCAGGCCGCATTGTTGAGAGTTTGGGATAGACAAGGTGTTGATGAGTTGTTGCAGGCCACACGGCTTGGACTGGTCCTTACTGTTCAGTAAGGCTTTATGGTGGTATGAGTTGGGACTGCTGTTTTGTGGTGCCAGTATGATAGCGCCCTCTTCTGTACTGCGAAAAGTAAGGGACATCTGACTTATGCCGCGTACATAAGAGCGGAATGTCCGACTGAAAAAGTCTGACGGAAGCTTTTCATTGTATATTCATGTGTATGCCTCATCTGACTTTTTTTTTAACGAAAATTCTGATGGACCTAGAAATAGAACGTTTTAATTATTTCCAACAGAAACAATTCCTATCGGGAAAACCGCTCGTCTGTATGCTGTTCCAGCGGACCAAAAACAACACATACTCTGAAGCAAGTATGATACAGAAGCACTCGGTGTGGTAAAACTAGCATTTGTATTGGAGCTAGCACATTCCTCACGCTGCTAATTCTGTGATCTTTTAATGCAGCACATTCTTTTCTTCTTTAGAATGCTGGAAGAATTAAGTTGTTTTGCTGCTCATATTCACACAGAGTTTTCACAAACTGATTTCTTTATTATTTATCCTCATCTCATGAGTAATATTCTATTTTTTAAAAGCCCGATCTCCATAATAATGTTTACAATTTTTTTTCATACTCATCTTTTATAATTTTTTATTTCATCAAGATTTATTTTACGATTACTTAAAAATGATTTTCTATTGATCTCCATATAATTCGTTTTTTGGAGTGTCAAGTTACCACAATAACATTATTATCTTATATTTTTTATTAACCTCAAGGAGGTTGGTGTCCCTTTTGAAGAAAAACACATAGGAAAGTATTTTGTGAAACTAAAATATACATTTATTCTGGGTAACAAAATAAAGAGGAAGTCAACGCTGGACAAACGTTTTGAATTTGAATTTGCAAAGCCTTTTGGCCCCCAGGGCACACATCAAGTCTGTGGAAAAGAAAATTGGTAGCTTGAGGAGTCCTTATAATAGGGAGCACAATCTGGTCCGACATGCTAAAGATCAGGATCAGCAGCAGATGACATATCTGTCCTCAGTTTGTGGTACTACAACAGCCTGCGTCTTCTGTCAGACCAGACTGAACCCAGGCTATCACTTTCTTCTCTTCCCCACAGCCTTCCCTGCAGCATTCCTTGGAGGCTGTGGCTCTAGTGGTGGACTTGTGGCAGGAGGAGGAGGATGGACGAGCACGCATATGTGGCTGTTCTTAGACAGCTGGCCCCTCAACCCCTTCTGAAGGGCATCAGAAAAAAATCTCACACAGAGGAGACGTTGGCCCTTCTTCAATTCCAGCAACCTGGTGACTAGATAGCAGCCATAGGCCTCTTCAGTATGGGGGGGGGGGGCTCCTGAGGAAATGGCTGGCTTCCCTAATGAGGCCTCCTCCGTCATTGTCCCCTTCCTGGGCCTTTTGGTGGTAAGGCGGAGGGGAGGCACATGGGATAGGGTGAGGCTACTACTGGGCCCAGCCACCTCCTGGCTGACACTGGGCACGGCCTCCTCCTGGCTGACGCTTTCCAGATCCTCCTCCTGGCTGAGCTCATCCTGTGTATAAAAAAGGGACATAGTTGTAGTTTTTGCTCCATCAATCACACACAATTTTTAGCTCATGACTTGCAAATTGAATGTTAATAAATAGAAAAGACTATCATTCTGACCCCAGTATTTTTCAAGCTGATCCCAAACATTTTTGGCCACTACTGTCTAGTGATATGTATATATCATTTTTTGAATAAAATCATTATTTGTAATCAGTTATGGCATCTAGTTAACATCATTAATATTAGGACAATAAATATGTCTAAAAATGAATACACCTTGCTCCAGCTGGGCACATCTACTTTTACCAGGATGGAAGACCCAGGCTGTTCCTCTGGATTACCTTCTGGATCTTATTATGCTCCTTCTTATACATGTTCCTCAAAATCCCAATTTTATTTTCCAAAAACTTCATGTTTGCTTCAGGGACCCGAGTCTTCACAAATTCCAGAAGTTTCTCCAGCGATGACCTCTTAGCTTGTTTAATATAATATAAGCTGTGATTCAAATCCCACTAATTCCTCATCTCCCTGTATGTGTCTATGAAACTGCCCATGAATTATTGGTCCTTAAACTGATTCATCTTTGCTGCAAGACAATACACAAGACAAAAACACTAATGTCAGCCTAAACTCTGATTATCTTATCCCAATATAGGCCTCAATCTTGAAGCAGTATAGGCCACTGTGATGGGCCAAGTTAAAATGTTACCTTTGTTTAGCACGCTCGCTACTTCCGTTCATTCGTCCTCCACACACAGATCGTACATATGACACATGCATGTTAGCTTTATATACACTGCGTATGCGTGAAACTCTGCCTGCATCGCCCACCCCTGACGTTCTTTTTTTTGAATATTCCCCGCCCCTTCTTTCTTCGGTATGCAGTAGGAGCAACATGGCGGAGACACAGGTGGTTGCTAATTTTTCATCTAGTGAGGAGGAAAGTCCGGAGCCCCAAACGTCTGGATCCAGGAGAAGGAGATTTAAGGCAACTAACATGGCCTTTGAATAAATGGTGGAGATGGTGGACATCTTGTGGAGGGAGGATTATGATGGGAAACATGGGCCATACACCCATCCCAATTTGCACAAGGACCAAATCATGACAACAGTTGTGAACACTCAGGAGCAGAATTTTGGGGTACGACGGTCCAAAGACCAATTAAGGAAGCGCTGGTCTGACCTTAAACTGAGGGAGCTGGATCAGTATCGAAGAATAAAGAAGGTGCTTCAAAAAAGTAAGAACATGTCGTGTGTTTCTATTATGATTATTAACTTGCATGCAGTTCCATGTGCTTTTCTTTACTGTTGTACAGTTTTAAATGGCTACTTTCATGTTCTTGGGCACAGTAATCGTTCATAGGAAACATAGTTCGTAGGAAACATTGTTAGTTTGCAAATAAATACGATGTATTTAGCTGATATGGGGTTTTAATTACATTTTGGTCATGCTAATTTGTCTTATTAAAAGAAGTTTAGGACATTGTTGTCTAGATGTCTTTGAAACTTGAATGAATTGCAAACTTGATTCAGTGGAATGTAAGGAGAGGACACTCAGCGGCTGTTTACACATCTGGACTCAGGAGCACTAGTGTGCGACACCAGAGCACATTTTTTAGGGTAACCCACACAGGTGCCCCATTGGATACTTGGGGTGTCTCCATCTGTCAAACTTGGCCAAAAAAGGTAATTATTCCAGCTGGGTTAAAAGGGAATTAATCCTGTCTTCAACTTGGATCTCTGCCCAAACAGACAATTGTACACCACTTCCAAGCAATTTTTCATATTCCTATTTCTGGACTCAAATATCTGTTTGCTAAGTATACCTTTTGTATCATTCGCATAGGAGAGAAAAGACTCAGACACCACTCAGAGGACACCAGGGACCCCTGACATTGCAAATTAGCCCAAGACCCCCATAGGATCTGGAGAAAGGAGAGGTGGAGGAAGTGGGCAAGATGGACACCCCATTAGGTGAGTGTCTGACACCCCGGCTTCAGTTAATCTATGTATGCTTGAATATTTATAAATAAATGTTTTTTCAACAATTTCTAGGTAATGTGCTGGTTGTGGAAGAGGAAGCGGCGGAACCATTCACTAGGGCCAGCGCCCAAAGGCTCATCCAGGAAATAATTAAATGGAATGGGGAAATCGACTATATTATAAACAGACTGAACATTATGGAACAGTAAACGAAGAACATGATAGATCTGTTGGGGAGAATCTAAATTTTTCCCTAAACACATGCTGTTTTTTTATTTTTTTAGATTCCCCAAAAAAGTTTTGTATTTTACATTTTAAAAGCCACATTTTTAACCACTTCCCACCCGGCCAATGCATATATATGGCCGGGTGGGAGCTCTCTACTTCTGATAGGACGTTCAGGAACATCCTTCAGAAGTAGCGGGATCGCGCGCGCGTGCCCGCGCAGCGGCGCGATCCCGATGTGCTCGTGTCACCCAGACACGGCACATCTCAGATCGGCAGGAGGGCTCTGTGAGGCCATCATGTGATGTAAACAAACAGCCGGTTGCTAGGCAATCGGCTCTCCTCTCCTCACAGGGAAGTCATCGCTGAGGAGAGGAGAGCAGATCGCTGCAGCCGGCTGATGATCAGTGAGTATGAGCTGTTTTTTACAGCTTTTTACTCACTGATCATCAGTCTAGTGTAAACACACAACACAGTGTAAACACAGTCCCCACATATGTCCCCAAAACACACATTTCCCCAAAACATACATGTCCCCAAATAATAAAAACACATGTCCCTAATAATAAAAACATGTCCCTCACATATGTCCCACTAAAATCACGTCCCAATGATTATCTGCACACATATGTACGTGATCAGCTGCACACATATGTACATGATCATTTGCGTACATATGTCCGTGATCACACAAACCAATTATTATACACTTAACGGAATTTTTTTTACCAAAAGCATGTAGCAGAATACATTTTGAAAAATTTGATTTTATTGGATTTCTTTTAAAATAGAAAAAAGAAAATATTGTTTTTTTCCCAAATTTCCGCTTTTTTTGCGCTTATATCGCAAAAAATAAAAAACGGAGTCGTGAATAAATAACACCAAAATAAAGCTCTATTTGTGCGAACAAAATGATAAAAATGTCATTTGGGTACAGTGTAGCATGACCGCGCAATTGTCACTCAAATCGCTAGAGCGATGAAAGCTGAAAATTGAGCTGGGAAGGAAGGGGGCGAAAGTGCCCTGTATTGAAGTGGTTAAGATGCACACTGTGTGTCAACATGTGCTATCTGCGTTTTGTGGGTGCAACCCCTTCCTCATAACTCTAGTAGGTGAGAGGAAGGGGTTGCACCCCCAAAACACATCCATTGATCCCCCATGATGGGAGATAGCACATGTTGATATCACCCATTTGGACTCTAAATTTGTGTGCATCTTCAAAATTTGGCTTTTACTGGGGTGACATAACCCCATCTCATTTACGGCAATAAAAATCCAAAAAAGGTTGTGCTCCTAAAAATTATTAATGAATTAAATATATAATTAAATAAAATAAAAACATGAATCAATTAATAATGTGAAACAGTGAATTAAATAAATAAATATCAATTACTATGTACCGAGAATAATGAAAAATTCCGATACTGGTGAAAATTCATAAATAAATTCATATAAAAAATTCATATAGAGAAAGTGTCCAATAAAGGTAATAAATAAGTCCACAATCGGTGAAGAAATCAAGTGACAACTTGTATTCATTTCCACAATATGGTGATTTGTGCTGAATGGATCCCACCACAGAGTGAAATGCATGCTTACCAGCTGTGAAAACTTAAGCGCATATGGCCATAACCCGGCCGGGGCCTTTTCAGAGAGTTCTCACCAGACGATCCAATCGTCAAACGATCTAATCGGCATCTCTCCTGTAAAGGTCTCCCAGCCTCAGCCCTATTGCCTTAACTCTCCACTGATAACAAGTAATATGGCAAAGGGTAGATGTATGTTTGCTCAAAAAAAAGGAAAATAGAGCAATCATTTGCTGTAGGGTATTTTATTCAAGAGCAAAAACGCTGCAGCGTATAAACAAATAAACACTTAAAAATCTGCATAAAAATTGTGGCCGGCCAGCTACAGAACACACGCCCGTGCTAACAAAGAGACGGACGTAGCGCTTGGTGACATCAGCACGTCACTCCTCCCGGCGAGTTTCGTCACAGGTTTGACGTCGTCATGGGGCACGTCATCATGGGGCATCACGCCCCATGACGATGTCAAACCTGTGACGAAACACTGTCACTTGATTTCTTAATGGATTGTGGACTTATTTATTACCTTTATTGGACACTTTCTCTATATTATTTTTTTCAAATGAATTTATTTATGAATTAATTTTCACTAGTATTGGAATTTTTCATTATTCTCGGTTCATAGTAATTGATATTTATTTATTTAATTCAGTGTTTCACATTATTAATTGATTCATGTTTTTATTTTATTTAATTATTTATTTAATTCATTAATCATTTTTAGGAGCACAACCTTTTTTGGATTTGTATTGCTTTTGGTGTGTATCTCATGTGGTGATGCTGCTATTTAAGTTACTTTTAAGTTTTTTTTTGGTCCAGTGCAATTTTCTTTTTTGTGGATTTACGGCAATATCAAGACATTTTTGACACTATAATGTCTGATATTGCCTTCAGTTTTTATACGTTGAACTTTGTAAGTTCCAGAGTTGTGTATGTTATTTTTTAAAACATGCGTGTTTTTTTATTTTTCTAAACACACATGTGTGAATGTGCACAGAGTAAACATTTTGAAAAACAACGTGTGGCTTCTTCTTTCAATGTTCAATATCAGTTTTGTAAGTAATTTTGTGTTTACAGTGACAGTGGGGCTTATTTACTGAAGGAAAATCCACTTGGCACAAGTGCACTAGGAGAACCTAGGAGACAGCCAAAAAGAAAAGCAAGCAATAAAGAAAATTCTAGATTTTATCAGAAAATTTTGTTTTATTAATAAAAATTAGACATTGTCTGGCATTGCAATGGCCCCCTTACCCGTAAAATAATTAACATATTTCTCCCAAACTTCATGGGCACTTTGGGGTGCCAAGCCAGTACGACCAGTATCCAGGCCCATCAGGGAATTGTCTGTAATAAGTTCGGCCTCAGGCCCAAGGCTAGATAATTCAATGAATTTTTTCTTAAATAATTGTGCAGTATGCAGCAGCATAGGATGATATGGTTGATTTTGTAGTCCGCCATGTGGATTGCTGTCAGAAACAGGTGGAACCGGCTGGCCATTATCCCGAAGGTATTCTCAACGACTCTTCTCGCTCTGGCCAGGGGGTGATTAAAAACCCTCCTCTCCGGAGTGAGGGTCCTTTAGGGGAATGGCCTTTTCAGGTGCTTGCCCAGACCGAAGGCTTCATCTGCAATAAAGACAAAGGGGAGTCCTTCCACGTTATCTACATCAGGTGGCAATGCCAGGCCACCAGTCTGGAGACGCTGGTAAACTGTGGCGTCAAACAAAAAAAAAAAAAGTACTTTTGCACATAACATTGCAAGCCCATTACACAAAAACATTCTTGCATAACATCAGTATAACATTTATTTTAAGGAGTATTTAAATATAAGGCCCACTTATCTGATTCCTAACCCCCTCTGATGGCCCATTGCTAAACTTGTATGGGTGTGGGCGGGGTTGGGATCCAAAAAAATAAAAAGCCTCCAGCACTCTGCCTGAATTTAAGTACACACATAACATTTGGACACATTTTAGGAGGGGGGAGGGTTACAAATTAATTTAAGGACACACATAACATTTGGACACATTTTACGGGGTGTTTCAGGGAAAGTAGTACAATGGAGCTGACAATATACATTGTTAAGGAACTAGGCTATAGGTGTATATGGGCCCAGGATAGCATGCTGGGAAGGCAAATATGCATGTAGGCCAAAAAAGGAGCTTTAAAAGCTTTCAGAATGCATGAGGATAAAGGGGACAGTCACAGCATATTACAATCATAGTAATTAGGGAATGATTAAATAAATACAATACATTAACAAACATTAAATACATGTAATGTGATGTTAAAGGAGAAAACTTACCTTAATATAGTCCTTCTGCAGGACCTGAATGATGGCAGAAAAGGTCTCTGGAATAATGATTTCCAGAGCCTGGGGGTAGATGTCTGTTGAGAACTTGAGGTCCTGCAGGCTTCTCCCAGTCGCCAAGTACCGCAAGGTGGTAACTAGCCTCTGCTCCGGAGTGATGGCTTGCCGCATGCAGGTATCCTGCCTGCTGATATAAGGGGACAGTAAATCCAACAGACGGTGAAAAACGGGGTCCGTCATCCTGAGATAATTCCTGAAATCATCAGGATTATTCTCCTGGATCTCATGAAGCAAAGGCATGTGCGAGAATTGGTCATGCTGGAGTAACCAATTCTTGGTCCATGAACTCCTCCTCGCCCTGTTCATGGACTGGACTCTGGTCAAAGTATGAACCCCAACACCAAGCCCCCACACAGTACATACCCGCAACATGGCTTCAAAACGTTTGGCTGGTCAGAACAAACGTAACAGAACGCACTGAAGAAAAGCAAGGCCTGTGAAGAGCGAGCTGAAAATCAGTAACGAGTGGACCAAAACACACTGAAAAACAGATACAAACTGACTGCACGCACTGAAAACCAAATAACAACCCACAAGCACAAACTGAACAGCAGTAAAAATGCTCAGAAAACGCTAGAGTCTAAAAAGTGCAAATCGTCTCTAACCAAACTTCTACTAACACAAGATCAGCAGAAGGAGCCCAAAGGATGGTGCACTGGGTCTTGAAATTCCTTTTTCTAGTCCCGTCATATGTGCTGTACGTCACCACGTTCTTAACGATCAGACTTTGGTGTGACCGTGTGTACGCATGACAGTTTCAGAGGAACTCCGTTGGAAAAACCTTCAGAGTTTATTCCCGACGGGAAAACTGGTCGTGTGTACGCGTCATAACTCAGACCAGCAAGCACTGTTGGAGATGCTCTGATGGACTTGGAGGAGGTGCTTGCAGAATTCCAGATGGCATATTTCTGTTGGGCTGGTGTCCTATTTGGATTGGTCTGGGTAGGTGACAGGATCCCAAACTTCACTGCCATAAAGAAGAATTGGGGTGATGACGCTATCAAATATTCTGAGTCAGACTCTCACTGGTGGTTTTAGGTGGTACAGCTGTCTCCTGAAACCCTTCTCTTTGGCCTACATTTACACAGATTATCCCCCTTCAGCCCACCATGAATGCCACTGCCAGTTTCATTCACTTTCCAACTGCTAAAGGTCATTCACCCCTTTCTATCAAACTCTCCATTGGCTTCCTTCCACCCGTCCAACAAATATTATTCACAATACTATGAACAACATACAACGCCATCCACAACTCTGCCCCTAACTATATCACCAAATTCTTATCACTCAAATCATCCTATCCCCTCCTTTTCAAGACCTTGTGCTCTCCATCTTTCTCATTACGTCCTCCCATGTTCACCTCCAGGACTTCCCCAGAGCCACTACCATCCTCTAGATCGCCTAACCCCAACCTTTCCGGTTATCCCGTTCTCTGTCTGCCTTAGGCAATTTTTGAAAATTCATCTGTTCTGAGAAGGCCTATCGTGCCTCTACCGAAACACTGAATTTTACTTTCTCAATCAACTCAGCCCAGCAGTTATCACCTTTTGTACCCCTTCCTATAGATTGTAAGGTTTCACAAGCAGGGCCCCCTAATCCTCTTGTCTTGCATTGTATTGTAACTGTACGGACTCCCTTTATTTCAAAGCGATGTATAAACTGTTGGTGCTATATAAATCCTGTACAATAATAATCTATAATAGCAGGTCTTTTTCTTTGAATTTGAGACCTGGACAAACACAGCTAGTATGATCCTGGATTCCACCCTCACCCATTTGTAGTTCTATGAGAGGAGGTAACACCCAGGGTCGGGACAAGGGGTGGGCAGGAGGGAAGGCCGCCCTGGGCACTGTGGTATCATGTGAGATGGGGGGCACCACAGGGAGGCTGGGGAGGGGGATTTGTGTTACGAACAGGAGTCTGGGTGGGTGGGGGCATCAGGGGGAAGAATTGTTCTAGGAGGGCAAATTTGGGAGGTGTGCTAGCAGTGGTGATTTGGGTAGATTTGTGTTGGGAAGAAGAGGGATGGGAGAAGAGGATTTGTGCTAGAAGGGGGGGATTTTGGGGGTTTATGCTATAAAAGTAATATCGTATAGTGGCAATGGGGAGGGGTGGGGGGCACAATTTGGCAGGTTTGCCCTGGGCTTTGGATGGCCTTGTCCCACCACTGGTAACACCAATCAAAAACCTGTGGCAGGAGGCTGCAGCCCCACCTGGAAGCACTGTTAAATGCCTGCTGAATCTGGCATGGATTCTATAAACATCAGATTATGAGAGTGGGCTATCTGACAGTGATAACGTTTGCTGGAAGGCATTAGCAGTTCATTGACTGGCGAACCTCCACTCTGCTGATCTAACAGAACATAGATGTTCCAATTACTGGGACTGCTAACTAATCACACATTGACTGACGCAGTTTAGGCAGGGGTTCAAATAAAAAGGATTGTTAGTTAAATTTTAAAGCCTTATAAAATATAACAGGGAGTGAATCAGAGACTGACCAGCAAATCAACCATTCACAGACAGTTTGGCTGGTGTGGTCAGTGAATCACTTAAGTGATCAGAACAAAGAATTACTTAAAGTGCAACTCTTGGCAAAAAGACAGTTTTTTTTTTAGGGGGTTTTTGCATCACCACTGGGATTTTTATTTAAAGTGTGTCCAAACTTTTTTTTCAGCAAGATTTGTTGCCTGTGGCCCAATTGGGATTATTTTTGTTACTTCCACCAGAAGGGAAAATCAAAGTTGCCACTGAAACAAGAATAGAAGGGAAATCTTTCAATGGGCAATAAAGAAGTGTCAGGAGCCACACATCACTCAAAACCCTCATATATATATAACACCCCCCCCCCCCGGTTCGGTTTGCACCAGAACCTGCAAAAGGACCGCAAACTTTAGAACCCTGTTAAAGTCTATGGGACTCGAACGTTCAAAATCAAAAGTGCTAATATGCAAGTTATTGTCCTAAAAAGGGTTTGGGGACCCGGGTCCTGCCCCAGGGGACATGGATCAATGCAAAAACAAGTTTTAAAAATGTCTCTTTTTTCTGGAGCACTCATTTTAATGATGGTTAAAGTGGAAAAAAAAAGTGAAATATTCCTTTAAATATCGTGCCTGGTGGGTGTCTATAGTATGCCTGTAAAGTGGCATGTGTTTCCCGTGTTTAGATCAGTCCCTGCACAAAATTAAATTTCTAACGGACAAAAAGTCATTTAAAACTGTTTGCGGGTTTAATGTAATGTCTGGTCCCAGCAATATGGATGAAAATCAGTAGACATGTGCGATTAGTTTCGTACGAAATGAAAATTCATACAAATTTCCTGACATTTCCTGACATTTCCTGACATTCTAATCCGAAATGTGCATTTTTATGCATAAGAATTCCGTACGAAATACGAAATTTAGTTTATGAATTTCGAACCGAAATTCATAACGAAAATTCGTAATTAACAAAAAGTTAATGAACCTAAAAGTGAAAAACCCAGGAAGTCAGCACAGCACAGGGATACTGGGAACCCCTCATAATGATAAATTCATCATAACGAACTTTCGTTATTTTAACGAAAAGTTTACGAATCTAACGAAAAATCTTAATTTTTTTCCGTACAGAACAAAACTAATTTTTTGACGGCGCCCATGTCTAAAAATCTGTGAGAAAAATGGCATGGGTAAGCCCCCCCCCCCGCCCATTACCAGCCCCTTTGGGTCTTGTATGGATATTAAGGGGAACCCCGTACTCAAATTAAAAAAAGGAAAGGTGTGGGGCCCTCAGGCCCTATATACTCAGAACAGCAGTATACAGGTGATGCAAACAAGACAGGGACTGTGTAGGTTTGTTGTTAAGTAAAAACTGTTTGTAATTTTGAACTGGTACATTTTTAAAGTGTAGCGCCAGTCAAAAAAATCTATTTTTAAGCTTTTTAGAAAACATAGGGAAGTGTTATCACCCCTGTAACATTTTTTTTTTTTTGCTGCCTGTGCACCTCTTCAGAAGATTTCACCTTACTTTCTGTCCCAATGACAAATGTTTTTTGAAAATTTGTTTTTTTTAGTAAAACAAGGATTGGGATAAAGCATCAGTATCATCACGTTTTTCCCATATCAACTCTTACAGGAGAGAATTTCCCTTCCTAGGGGTAGATTTCATCTCACTTCCTGTTGTCTCCTTCCGTTTGCAAGTAGGAGACATTTGTAACTCTAGTTGGAGAGCAGGAATGAGCCTTGCTGCAAAGTATTGGAACAAAAATTGTAATTACATGTCCGTTAAGCAGATGCTGAAAAATTGGGCCTTAGGCAGTGGTGCTAGTGCCACAACACTGCAACCATTCACAAATATTGTAGTTGAGCGCAGCAACGAACCCTCCTGCAAAATATTGCATTAAAAATTGTAATTACACGCCCCTGTTAAACAGGGGCTGAAAGAATTTGGCCTTAGCCACTGGTGCCACAACACTGTAACCACTCACAAATATTGTAGTTGAGCGCAGCAACGAACCCTCCGGCAAAATATTGCATCAACAATTGTAATTACACTCCCCTGTTAAACAGGGGCTGAAAAATTGGGCCTTAGCCTCTGGTGGCGGCGCCAAGAACCAAAAATGTTCTTACAAGCTATCGGCATGATCATTGAGGAGGAAGAGGATAGTCACTCAGCATAACAGGAGAGTCACTCAGCATCAGCATAGGCAGTCTTGAAGGGATCTGACATTTCAAAAAAAATTATTCGGTTACATCAGCATCAAGAGCTTGGTAGCTGTGGGTGATCCAAGACTGATTCATTTTTATGAAGGTCAGTCTATCAACCGAGTCAGTGGACAGGCGCACCCTGTGATCGGTTACAAAGCTTCCAGCAGCACTGAAGGTGCGTTCCGAAAGAACGCTGGATGCAGGACAGGCCAGTAGCTCAATTGCTTACTGTGCAAGCTCTGGCCAGTGATCCATCCTCAAGACCCAGTAACCCAGAGGATTTTCGGTGGGAAAGCTGTCCAAGTCTGATCTTGCCCCTAGGTATTCTTGCACCATGTAAATCAGATACTGGCGATGGTTGCTGGAACCAATCATATCTTAGGGCTGCGGACTAAAAAATTGTCAGAACACATCGGTCAGATGGACACCTTCTCCACTGCTCCTTCTGTGAGAAACATGTTGTCCAGGACCAGGAATTTGTAACCTCCCAGTCTCTGGGAACGCGTTGCACAGACCTTTCTGCAAGGCCTCCCGAAGATGTTTCATCCTCTGCTCCCTCTGCGATGGCAAGATAAAGTCCGCAACCTTACCCTTGTAACATGGATCAAGGAGGGTTGCCAGCCAGTAATGATCCCTCTCCTTGATCCAACGAATACGAGGATCCTTCCACAGGCTTTGCCGGATCAGGGAGGCCATGCAGCGTAGGTTAGCTTAGGCATTCAGTCCGGAGTCCTCTGGGTCACTAAGGATGACATGATCTGCAGCCACCTCCTCCCAGCCACGTACAAGTCCACGGGTTTCTTGGGACTGTAAATGATCCCTAAAATTTTTCTGCTGATGCTGAGTGCCAGGCTCCACCTCCATGCTTACACAATCCTCCTCCTCCTCCTCGTCTTCTTCCTGTGTGATCAGCGGGCCAGCAGGAACACTGTCTGGATAAAGGGGGCCTTGAGAGGTAAGGAAGTCCTCCTCTTCCTGCCTCTGTTCTGCCTCAAGTGCCCTGTCCATTATTCCACGCAGCGTATGCTCCAACAGGTGGACAAGAGGAACAGTGTCACTGATGCATGCACTGTCAATCAATGCTGACCATCCTTGTGGCCTCCTCAAATGGTGACAGGACAGTGCATGCATCCCTGATCATGGCCCACTGGCGTGGGGGAAAAAGACAAGCTCCCCTGACCCTGTCCTGGTGCAGTAGTCACACAGGTAATCATTCATGGCCCTTTGCTGCAGCCGCTGCAGCATGGCCAACGTTGAGTTCCACCTGGTGGGCATGTTACAAATTAGGCGGTTCTTGGGCAGGTTCAATTCCTTTTGGAGGTCAGCCAGCCGAGCACTGGCATTATTTGACCAGCAGCAATGCCCTCAGACTTTCCTGGCCTGCCTCAGGGCATCCTGTAAGCCCGGGTACCTGCACAAGAACCACTGCACCACCAAGTTAAGTACGTGAGCCACACAGGGCACATGGGTCAGTTGTTCCTGTCGGAGGGCACAGAGGAGGTTGGTGCCATTGTCGCAAACCACCATTCCTGGCTTAACCTGGTGTGGCGTCAACCACTTTTGGGTGGACTCTACAGCTGCCATTGTTTTTATAAAGCGCTTTGAAGTTACTTCTTAAATGTAAGTATACTACTTTTAATAAATATTTTGCTATATATATATATATGGAATATATGGAATTACACTATGTGGCCCTCTTTCTATTCCTTCCATTTATTGAGTACAAATTGATTCCAACTACCCGTCTGTGGAGAGGCAGTAATCATAAGTTTTGGGACAAGATCCTGACAGGTCACATCCCAGCTGCCAGTGGACACCATAAAGCCTTATCGACTCATAGAACATATGTCCCGAATTTTCCGGTACGCTTACATCCTCATCGATGGTGGTGTTGTCACATGGGTGGTCGCAAGATTATGTCCTAATTTTTGGTGGATTTGAAGATTTACAAAGCTTTGATCACTACGGTGGACTTTTTCACTAATGTTTTTGGACTTTCACACAAATTTTTGATATAAAATGTATTGTTTATATATTTCACTAGACACATGTGAGTGTCGCTGTAATGTATTATTTTTTTTTTGCATTTATCAAATAAGTGTGTTGTTTAAGTGTGTTCATTTCTTCACATGTTGTGCTTTTTGGTTTATGTCACAATATTTCACTCATACTCATGCAAGATTTTGTTATATAAATCTGGTGAGTTTTATTAGCCCTGCACTATATGCACTTTTTACCTCTCAGCCTGCCCCTGCAGAGCTGACAGAATTCCTGCCCCAGTGTGGCTCCTGTCCCCCAAGCACACCAGCGCAAGCACCGCATGGCATCTTTTTGCCTGTGTACTTGCCTAGCCCCTGGAACACAACGGAGCACCGCTGGTTCCGAGAACAAAGCACAGGAAGAGGCCATGGAGGAAAAAGAAGAGGAAGGGGTGGAGGAGAGAGGTGTGTCAGAATCACCAGTAGTAGCATTTTGGAGGCATGGTGGAACAACCTCCAACACTACTGCACCTTGTCCTGCATCCTTCCCAACTGCCAGAAGAGCCCCCCAATGCACCATGAAAGATAGGTACATCTCTGTCCATGCCTGCTGGACCATGAGTCAGCGGTAATATGCACCTTACCGCTGACCGCCCTGTCCATCGAGGCCAAGACATTGCTTTCCGCATGCCGTTAGAGAGCCGGAATTCCCTTCCGTGCAAAAAGTGGAGTTTGGGGACCTGCCACTGAGGAACCGCACAATCCACAAACTCACGAAAGGGGGCCGAGTCTACCAACTGAAAAGGCAGTAGTTGAAGTGCTAGCAATTTAGCCAAGCTAGCATTCAACCGCTGGGCATGTGGATGGCTGGGAGTGAACTTCTTTCGATGGTGCAGCAGCTGGGGCAGGGAACTTTGCCTGGTACAATCGGACATCGGTGCACCGATAGCAGATTACCCACAAGTACTTGGCTGTGACCAGGTTTGGCAGGTTTCAGAGAGGACTGAAGCTATAGTGGGGTTGGAGATCCCAGCTGATGAGGAGCAAGGAGAGGTCCGCTTTGTTCTTTGGTGTGGGTCTTTTATGCACGCTTGCCAACAAACTGCATGGCAGGTCAACATATGTATGGTCAAGCATGTGGTGCCCAATCGGTTGATGTTTTGGCCACGTGAGATATGCTTGAGACATATGTTGCAAATAGCAGCGGTGTGATCTGATGCCCTCGTCTCAAAAAAGGCCCACACCAAAGAACTTTTGGAATAACAAGCAGAGGCATCACCCTGCACATGTGGAGCTCTGCGGTGTGATGCAGTCGGTGTGCTGCCGTTAAGCTGGCCCCTGGAGGGAATCCTGCCTCGTTGGAGATGTGCCTCCTCTTCCTCCTCCTCCTCTCTTCTATCAGGCACCCACATGGAGTCAGTGACCTCATCATCCCCTGCCTCCTCATCACTGGTGCAAACCTGACAGTATGCTGCAGCTGGGAGAACATGACTGCCAGATTGCTGTCCTTCTTGGGCATCCCCTCTCTCTGGGCTCACGTTACTGCCTTCCTCTAGCTGGGTATCATCATCATCAGAGCCTTCAAAATGCTGGGCATCCTCATAGAGCATGTACCCAACACTGTGCTCAAACAGTTAGGAGGAATCCTCAGGAGGACATGGTGGAGCTAGGGGAGGAGTGAGTGATGCCATTGAGCCAAGGGAAGAGCCCATGTTGGCAGTTGCTTTGCCAGTGCCTGGGTGAGAGAGGATGAGGAGGATGAGGACGGCTTGGTCATCCACTCTACCAAGTTTTCGGCATGTTGCGGCTCAACGCGTCCAGCTGCCGAAAATAAGGACAAGCATGCCCAATGGCCACGTGCTGATGAGGATGCACCGTGTCCACGACCAGCAGTGTTGCCTCTAGCATCAGAGCCTGCTTGCCCTCTTTTATTGGCTCGTGATTGTCTGCTTCTCCTTGTTGGCCTTCCAGACATACTAATGGCCTGCAGGGAGATGTAGCTGCATAAAGCTGGGACATATATACTGATATACTGCAGCTAGCAGAATCAACTGCCTGCCTGTAGTATCATTAGTATGAGAACACCAGCAATTGGGGTAGCTTTATGTGCACGCTGTGCAGAGTACACCAACTGTAATTACTGCAGCTGCCTGCCTGTGGTATAGGATCAGAAGAACACCAGCAATTGGGGTAGCTTTAGGTGCACACTGTGCAGATGACACAATACACCGACTGTAATTACTGCAGCTGCCTGCCTGTTGTGTAGGTTTAGAAGAACACCAGCAATTGGGGTAGCTTTATGTGTACACTGTGCGGATGACACAATACACTTACTGTAATTACTGCAGCTGCCTGCCTGTGGTATAGGATCAGAAGAACACCAGCAATTGGGGTTGCTTTAAAGCCGCATACACACGACCAGACTTTTCGAGGGACTAGGTCCGACAGTCTTCCCGATGGACTTTCGGCGGAGTTCCGACGGACTTTACGAATGAACGGACTTGGCCACACACAATCACACCAAACTCGGACAGATTCAAACGTGATGATGTATGACCGGACTAGAATAAGGAAATTCATAGCCAGTAGCCAATAGCTGCCCTAGCGTCGATTTTTGTCCATCGGACTAGCATACACAAGAAACGGATTTCTCGGTCCGGTGGAAAAATTTAAAACATGTTCTATTTCTAAAGTCCGCTGTATTTTTGGCAGGCAAAGGTCCGATGGAACCCACACACGATCGAATTGTCAGATGTACTCGTTCTGTCGGACCTTTGCTGTCAAAAAGTCCGGTCGTGTGTACCCGGCATAAGAGCACACTGTGCAGATGACACAGTACACTGAAACTGCAGCTGCCTGCGGTATAGGATCAGCAGAACATCAGCAATTGGGGTAGCTTTAGGTGCACACTGTGCAGATAGCACAATACACTGACTGTATTTGCTACAGATGCCTGTGGATAGGATCAGCAGAACACCAACAATTGGGGTAGCTTTATGTGCACACTGTGCAGATGACACAATATACCAACTGTAATTACTGCAGCTGCCTGCCTGTGGTATAGGATCAGAAGAACACCAGCAATTGGGGTAGCTTTAAGTACACACCATGCAGATGACACAGTACACTGACTGTAATTACTGCAGCGGCCTGTGGTATAGGATCAGCAGAACACCAGCAATTGGGGTAGCTTTAGGCATACACTGTGCAGATGGCACAATACACCAACTGTAATTGCTACAGCTGCATGTGGATAGGATCAGCAGAACACCAGAAATTGGGGTAGCTTTAGGTGTACACTGTGCAGATGGCACAATACACCGACTGTAACTACTACAGCTTCAAATGAAATGAATTCACATTGTCTCTCTGTCTATCCCTCTCCACCGCCACAACACACTAAACAAGGCTGCCGTGCAGGCGGCCTTATATAGTGTGGGGCGTGTACTAAACCCCCTGAGCCATAATTGGCCAAAGCCACCCTTTTTCTGCGCTGTCATTGGCAAAAGCATGCGGGTCATAGTGCATGCTTGGCCAATCATCAGCTAGCAATGCTCTGCGATGCCGCAGTGAATTATGGGCCGCACCACTTGAATTTGGCGTGAACGGCCCATAATGTTTGGAATTCGACGAACAGCCGATGTACAGTGCCTTGCGAAAGTATTCGGCCCCCTTGAACTTTTCAACCTTTTGCCACATTTCAAGCTTCAAACATAAAGATATAAAATTTTAATTTTTTGTGAAGAATCACCAACAAGTGGGACACAATTGAGAAGTGGAACGAAATCTATTGGATAATTTAAACTTTTTTAGCAAATAAAAAACTGAAAAGTGGTGCGTGCAAAATTATTCAGCCCCTTTACTTTCAGTGCAGCAAACTCACTCCAGAAGTTCAGCGAGGATCTCTGAATGATCCAATGTTGTCCTAAATGACTGATGGTGATAAATAGAATCCACCTGTGTGTAATCAAGTCTCTGTATAAATGCACCTGCTCTGTGATAGTCTCAGGGTTCTGTTGAAAGCGCAGAGAGCATCATGAAGACCAAGGAACACACCAGGCAGGTCCGTAATACTGTTGTGGAGAAGTTTAAAGCCAGATTTGGATACAAAAAGATTTCCAAAGCTTTAAGCATCCCAAGGAGCACTGTGCAAGCGATCATTTTAAAATGGAAGGAGTATCAGACCACTGCAAATCTACCAAGACCTGGCCGTCCCTCTAAACTTTCAGCTCAGACAAGGAGAAGACTGATCAGAGATGCAGCCAAGAGGCCCATGATCACTCTGGATGAACTGCAGAGAACTGCAGCTGAGGTGGGAGAGTCTGTCCATAGGACAACAATCAGTCATACACTGCACAAATCTGGCCTTTATGGAAGAGTGGCAAGAAGAAAGCCATTTCTCAAAGATATCCATAAAAAGTCTTGTCTAAAGTTTGCCACAAGCCACCTGGGAGACACACCAAACATGTGGAAGAAGGTGCTCTGGTCAGATGAAGCCAAAATCGAACTTTTTGCCCACAATGCAAAACGATATGTTTGGCGTAAAAGCAACACAGCTCATCACCCTCAACACACCATCCCCACTGTCAAACATGGTGGTGGCAGCATCATGGTTTGGGCCTGCTTTTCTTCAGCAGGGACAGGGAAGATGGTTAAAATTGAGGGGAAGATGGATGCAACCAAATACAGGACCATTCTGGATGAAAACCTGTTGGAGTCTGCAAAAGACCTGAAACTGGGACGGATATTTATCTTCCAACAAGACAATGATCCCAAACATACAGCAAAATCTACAAAAGAATGGTTCACAAATAAACGTATCCAGGTGTTAGAATGGCCAAGTCAAAGTCCAGACCTGAATCCAATCGAGAATCTGTGGAAAGAGCTGAAAACTGCTGTTCACAAACGCTCTCCATCCAACCTCACTGAGCTCCAGCTGTTTTGCAAGGAAGAATGGGCAAGAATTTCAGTCTCTCGATGTGCAAAACTGATAGAGACATACCCCAAGCGACTTGCAGCTGTAATCGCAGCAAAAGGTGGCTCTACAAAGTATTAACGCAAGGGGGCCGAATAATTTTGCACGCCCCACTTTTAATTTTTTTATTAGTTAAAAAAGTTTAAAAAATCCAATAGATTTCGTTCCACTTCACAATTGTGTCCCACTTGTTGGTGATTCTTCACAAAAAATAAAAAATTTATATCTTTATGTTTGAAGCCTGAAATGTGGCAAAAGGTTGAAAAGTTCAAGGGGGCCGAATACTTTCGCAAGGCACTGTATGTATATATATAAATAAATATATACACACACACATATATATATATATATATATATATATACATATATATATATATACACACACATATATACATATATATATATACACATATATATATATATATATATATATATATATATATATATACCTCTTGAAATTTTAAACATTTTGTCATGTTACAGCCAAAAATGTAAATGTATTTTACTGGGATTTTTTTTATAGAATAGACCAACACAAAGGCACATAATTGTGAAGTGGAAGGAAAATGAAAAATGGTTTTCAAATTGTTTTACAAATAAATATGTGAAAAGTGTGGGGGGCATTCATATGGTGCCCCCCGGAGTCAATACTTTGTAGAACCCCCTTTCACTGAAATTACAGCTGCAAGTCTTATTGGGGATGTCTCTACTAGCTTTGCACATCTAGAGAGGGACATTTTTGCCTATTCTTCTTTGCAAAAAAGCTCAAGATCTGTCAGATTGGATGGAGAGCGATTTTCAAGTCTTTCCACAGATTGTCAATTGGATTTAGGTCTGGACTTTGCATGGGCCATTCTAACACATACTAAACCATTCCATTGTAGCTCTGGCGGTATGTGTAGGGGCGTTGTCCTGCTGGAAGGTGAATCTCCGCCCCAGTCTCAAGTCTTTTGCAGACTCTAACAGGTTTTCTTCTAAGGTTGCCCTGTATCCATCTTTCTGTCCACTCTGACCAACTTCCGCTGAAGAAAAGCATCCCCACAACATGATGCTGCCACCACCATGTTTCACGGTGGGAATGGTGTATATTCAGGGTGATGTGCAGTGTTAGTTTTCTGCCACATATAGCTTTTTGCTTTTAGGCCAAAAAGTTCAATTTTGGTCTCATCCGACCAGAGCACCTTCTTCCAGATGTTTGCTGTGTCCTCCACATGACATCTCACAAACTGCAAACAGGACTTCTTATGGCGTTCTTTCACCAATGTCTTTCTTCTTGTCACTCTTCCATAAAGGCCAGATTTGTGGAGTACATGACTAATAGTTGTCCTGTGGACAGATTCTCCCCCCTGAGCTGTGGATCTCTGCAGCTCCTCCAGAGTTACCATGGGCCTCTTGGCTGCTTCTCTGATGAATGCTCTCTCTGCCCGGCCTGTCAGTTTAGGTGGACGGCCATGTCTTGGTAGGTTTTCAGTTGTGCCATACTCTTTCCATTTTTGGATGATGGATTGAACAGTGCTCCACCATTGTTTTTTTGAACATAACAATGAAATCACTGTACTCCAATGGCTTCCACAGTCACCATGTCAGTATGGACCAAAATCTCTAAGGATAATTTCCAACACCTTGTTCTTAAATCTATGCCATGAAGAATGAAGCAAGTTATGAATGCAAAAAGGGGGTCCATCCTGATACGAGCAAGGTGTAAGTGGCCGGTGAGTGTATATATACGTATTCCAATGACTAAGCCTCGTGGGTGGGGGGAAACGTGTTGGGAGCCTGGCATGTACGCAGCCTAGGCTGAGGCTGCTTCCACTCTTTGCATGAGGATTTTGTGTGATGTGTGGCTCCCGGGACTTCTTTTCCTTCTTCATTGACTTCTAAGAAACTGAGACAAGCTCTTTCCCTGCCAGCGTTCCCAGCGGTTGCCTTAAGGACCTACTAAAGCCTGAAGTGGCACCCCCAATTTCTTTGTATGGGTTTGCAGTGAAATCTTTCAATGGTGACACTTGTTCCAGTGACAACTGTCTTAGAGAGGGTTAACATCACTTTAGATCGGGGTCCCCAAACTTCCCTAACAAAGGGCCAGTTACTGTCCTTCAGACATTAAAGGGGCTGGACTGTGGCCAGTGGGAGTAGAAAATTACCCAGGCTTGGTGGTCAGTGGAAATAAAAAAATTACATTGAAGAATAGTGCTCCATCATTGGTATTACTGGGAGGAATAGTGTCCAGTAATTGGTGTCAGTGGGAGGGACAGTGCCCCATTTCTGGTGTCCGTGGGAGAAAAAGTGCCCTATCATTGGTGTCAGTGGTAGAAACAGTGCACTATCATTGGCGTCAGTGGTAGAAATAGAGCTCCATTGTTGTGACAGTTGGAGGAATAGAGTCAGTGGGAGGAATTGTGCCCCATCTTTGGCATTACAGAGAGGAATAGTGACAAATTGTTCAGTTAAAAGAAGTTATGCCCTATCGTTGGTGTCAGTGGAAAGAATAATGTCCCATCTTTTGTTTCAGTGGGAGGAATAGTGCCCCTGTAATGGTGTCAGTAGTAGGAATAGTGTCCTATCATTGGTGTCAGTGATAGAAATAGTTCCCCATTGTTGGTGTCATTTGGAGGAATAATTTCAGTTTCAATGCTTCATCATTGGTATCAGCGTGAGGAATAGTGCCCCATCATTGCTGTCCATGGGAGGAATAGTGCCCCTGCTCTATCATTGGTGTCAGTGGGAGGAAAAGTGCCCCATCATTGGTATTACTGGGAGGAATAATGCCCAATTGTTTAGTTGAAAGGAATAATGCCTAGTGTCCCACCCTTTGTGTCAGTTGGAGCAATAGTGCTCCATCATTGGTATCAGTGGAAGGAGCAGTGCCCTATCGTTGGTGTCATCTGTTTTTATCTATTTTGTAAAATTAGTTATTATATTCCCTTTTTGCAATAAATGAATAATTTTACTTCTGACTGTCTTATATCATTTAAATCTACGGTACCATCAAAGTCCAAACATTGGGGGTTATTTACTAAAGGCAAATCCACTTTGCATGGAAAGTGCACTTGAAAGTAAAGTCGCTGTAGGTCAGAGGGGGACATGGAAGGAACATAAAAAACAGCTTTTTAGCTTGCACATGATTGGATGATAAAATCAGCAGAGCTTCCACACATTTCAGATCTACCCCTTAGACCCCTTTCACATTGGGGCACTTTGCAGATGCTACAGCGCTAAAAATAGCGCCTGCAAAGTGCCCTGAAAGAGCCGCTGCTGTGTCTCCATTGTGTACGCCCCAAGGGCTTTCACACTGGAGCGTTGCGCTGGCAGGACGGTAAAAAAAAAGTCCTGCTAGCAGCATCTTTGGTGTGGTGAAGGAGCGGTGTGTCTATACCGCTCCTTCACCGTTCCAGCCCATTGGAATCAATGGAGCAGAGCGGCTATACCACCAGCATAGCGCTGGTGCAGCAGCACTTTGCGGTGGTTTTAACCCTTTCTGGGATGCTAGCGGGGGGGGGGTGGTAAAAGCGTCCTGCTAGCGGCCGAATATAATTGGTGGTAGGGCGCCACTAAAAAAAATTTTTTTACCATTGACGCCGCTCCAACCCCAGTGTGAAAGGGATCGTAGATTTACAGTGACTGCACTACCAAGTGCACTTTCAGTGCAAAGTGGATTTGCCTTTCATAAATAACCCCCATAGCCTCTCTCTCTCCTCTATCCATATTCTGATGGGATGAAGGTACCATGAATATTTTTTTTTCTATTTTTATTGCACTTCTCTATAAAAGAATGAATAAGGTTTATTTAATTCTTCCCTACTGTCACATAGTGAAAAAAAAATCAAAAAAATCTTTGTCTTTAGATATACCGTACTTGAAATAAACAAGGGTTCAATGCATTGCAACAAAACAAATGACAACAGTTTTGAACATGTTGCTCTTTGTTAAGCCAAAATACAAAACAGACGTTTCCCAAATGTTGCCACTTGTATTGTTACAATACTTTGAATTTATGTTGAAGAGTTAAATAAATCAAAGTCTTGGAGACATTATATACTATGGATTGTTGGACTGGTTCCAAGTGCTGTTCACGGCTGTTGTATGGATGATATGTCGGGTCTTCTGGTCTGTCTATACCTTTGAAGAGAAAAAGGGCTGCCTCTAGGTGAGCTTGCGTTATACAGTATGTCCCATAGTTGGAAACTCTGGTTTAAAGTTAGGGACCGCACTTACCAGAGGTGCCTTAGCACAGGAATGTGACTTCACATGTATTTGCAGAAGTATGCAACCAAAAAATGATGCTTTTATCACCGGGAGTTGAAACAACAGTGTGCCGTGGACCATCTGTATTGTTTTGTATGCTGCCCTGCTTATGCACCAAATATCTACACTCACCAGGCCACTTTATTAGGTCCCCCTTGCTAGTAATGGGTTGGACACCCTTTTGCCTTCATTCTTCGTGGCATAGATACAACAAGGTGTTGGAAACGTTCCTCAGAGATTTTGATCCATAGTGACATGATGGCATGATTGGCATCACGCAGTTGCTGCAGATTTGCTACACATCCATGATGCCAATCTCCGGGATGAGATGTGGGGAGTGTGGAGGCCATTGGAGGACAGGGACCTCATTGTCCAGTGGTGAGATGATTGGAGCTTTGTGACATGGTGCGTTATCCTGCTGGAAGGATAGATGGGGACACTGTAGTCATAAAGGGGTGGACATGGTCAGCAACAATACTCAGGTAGGTTGTGGCATTTAAACGATGCTCAATTGGAATTAAGGGGCCCAAAGTGTGCCAAGAAAATATCCCCCACACCATTACACCACCAGCCTGAACCATTGATACAAGTAAGCATGGATCCATGCTTTCATAATATTTACCTCAAATTCTGACCCCACCATCTGACGCAGCTGAAATCCAGACTCATCAGACCAGACAATGTTTTTCCAATCTTCTATTGTCCAATTTTTGGTGATCCTGTGCCAATTGTAGCCTCAATTTCCTGTTCTTAGCTGACAGGAGTGTCACCCGGTGAGGTCTTCTGCTGCTGTAGCCAATCTGCTTGACGGTTCGATGTGTTGTGCATTCAGAAATGGTATTCTGCATACCTTGGGTGTAAGGAGTGATTATATGAGTTGCTGTTGCCTTTCCGTCATCTCAAACATGTCAACCCATTCTCCTCTGACCTCAACAAGGCACACAACTGCCGCTCAATGGATATTTTCTCTTTTTTGGGCCATTCTCTGTAAAGAGATGGTTGTGCATAAAAATCCCAAGTAGATGTTCAAAGTTTCAAAGTCACGTATGTCCCCTTTCTTCCCCATTCTGATGCACAGTTTGAACTTCAGCAAGTCACCTTCACCATGTCTAAATGGCTAAATGCATTGAGTTTCTGCCATGTGATTGACTGATTGGCAGTTTGTGTTACCAAGCAATTGAACAGGTGTACTTAAAGCGGGAGTTCCGCCATTTTTGTTTTTAAAAGTCAGCAGGTAAAAATACTGCAGCTGCTGTCTTTTAAAATATGGACACATACCCGCCCAGCGCGCCCGCGATGTCGGCACCCGAAGCCGATCTCTCGATAGGCTCTCGGGTGCTGCCGCCGCCATCTTCGGTATGGGAATCAGGAAGTGGAGCCTTGCGGCTTCACTTCCCGGTTCCCTACTGCGCATGCGCGAGTCGCGCTGAGCAATAAGGATGGTCCCCGCTGTCTCTGGGATCCGTGTGTTTCCCAGCAGACAGCGGGGGACCCACAGGAAGTGGCGTAAATACCCGCAGAATCTGCGGCTATCTATGCCGGAAGTGGGTGAAAATACCTGTACTATACAGGTATCTGCACCCCCTTCCCCCCTGAAAGGTGCCAATTGTGGCACCGGAGGGGGGGAGGGTTCCAATGAGCAGAAGTTCCACTTTAGGATGGAGCTCTGCTTTAATAAAGTAGCTGAGTGTATATCGATCTATCTATCCTATATATACTGTAAATACATACATATATATATATATATATATATAATTATTATTATTTTTTTTTAATAAGCGTTGGACTAAATCTCAGCTTTATGTAATTACAGATCTTCTCTCCTCATCATACAAATAAAATGAAACTATATTAATGATTTTATGTAAATTTTATTTATTATAATGACTATTTGTTAAAAATATTGTTATATATCTTTATTTTTTTATTTTTTTTTTTATTTTTTTTTTTACACAATCGTTACAAATAGACATTGAATACATGTTGTAGGATTTCCGGAGCACTATGGGTGAGGTAAAGACACAGCACCACAGACGCTGCCTGGTGCCTGGTTTGAGGCTCGGTGTGGCTGTAGCAAAAGTTGAGTTTGCAGGCAGCGCTGCCTGTCAAGCTCGTCAGATACGAACCTTTAGGCTAGGTTCACACCAGCCCATTTTCAGAAAAGTGATCCACGGTGGATCAGTTTTCAGAGTGCAGCTAAGCAGCCACTGCCAGTCGTTTAGAAGGTGATTCTGATTCCTCCTGAATGCATAGCTCCCAACTGTCCCTGATTCCGAGGGACTGTCCCTGATTTGGAACAATGTCCCTCTGCCCCTCTTTCCTCCTCATTTGTCCCTCATTTTGGTCTGATCTATATAGATGTATATAAAATGCACTTTTTATCTATAAAAAAAGTGTTTTACAGTGCCCAACTTTTCATACAATTTCTAAATTGCTGCATTTGTAAATTTCACAAGAAAATATTAAGGAAAAGTAGTGGGAAAAAAAAAAAAGCACTTATGAGTTTAATCAATCTTTATTTTGCATATTTCACCTTTAAGAGGGGCGTGGCAGGGAGCTAAATGGGACTAATGCCACATAACCAAGAGTTTGCCTCGCGGTTTTGGGCGCAGCTGCATTGACTTGCATGGATGAGCTTGACAGGCAGTGCTGCCTGCAAACTCAACTTTTGCTACAGCCCCTAAAGAAAGCAATAAAGCATCACAGCTGTGGCATGTGACCAGCATCCCCCCGGCTGTACTGTGAACTTTAGGTGGGCAGTTAGGGGGCAGTAAAACTGTGGCTCTACTTTTTGTTTTTGCAACCTCCCTGACTGTTGGAATGAGGCACTAGAGCAAGCCATCCATTAAAGGATAAGGCAATGGGATGTGTCATTCACATGTAAATTTCCACTTGAGTTATTGAGCTCTGTATACAACAAATATTTTGACAACAGATGGTAAGGAGAATCGGGGAAAAATGAACAGAAGACAAGAGTGCTCATGGCTGTAAAGGAGACTATCAAGTATTAATGTGTAATATTTTATATTTACCTTTTAGGTTTTATTTTTGAGTCCTGACCAGAAAAAAAAAAGTAAAAAAAAAAAAAAAAAAGTACAAAAAAAAGAGTACAAAACCGCTACTTGTTCTAAAATCTCCAGTACAGTCCAGTGCTGATTTTGTGTTTTCAGTTTTAAATGATCAGAAAGAGTTAAATAAGTTTCAAAAAGTTTGAGCCAAGTCTCCCCCAACCCCCCCGTTCGACGTTTCCTTAGCTTAGACTGGACTCAGAACCTGCCCTGATATGTTCACCAGAGGGAGGGAAGACCGTGCCTAGCGCATTATCTCATGGAACTGGGAGGCCGTATTGTTTTTATTCTGCACTGTATCCATAATATGTTTATATTCTTCTATAGAACACAAGGAAATTGTGATTCACCTGGCAGAGTGTAAAAAATCTTTATCCCTCTCCTTAATAAGGAAATGTTACAAATCCGCCATGGAAAGTGGTTAACCGGCCTGTCTGCGGCCCCCGAGGACGGGCGTTCTGCAGCCGCCTCGTAGTAGTAGCCGATAAGTGAGAGTGGAGTAAACTGCGCTTCCTCCCCCGGGGCCGAGCAGCTGGACCCGGCCTGGCCTTGCAGACACATGGAGCTGGCGTGCCGCATCTGATTGTATTCAGATGTGGGGAAATGGAAAGTGGGAGAGGGGCCGCTCAGAGTTTACAGCCAGAGGATGGAATGTGAGGAGAGGACGAGTATCGGGTCACTGAGTCACCCCAGAGAAAAGAGACCGCTGGCCCTCCGCAAAACAACGCGGCCTTGTCTGTGTCATCTCCATCCAATATCACATGACCTGCTACAAAACCTGGTCCTCTGCCATATCTGCCCCTCACCATTGTCTATCTATTGCCCCATGTCTTCTATAGAATCTGCCCCTCCATTATAACTGCCCCCACCATCGTCTGTTTATTGCCCCGTGTCTTCTACAGGATCTACCCCTCCATTATATCTGCTCCCCACCATCTTCTGTTTATTTCCCCTGTGTCTTTTACAGAATCTACCCCTCCATTATATCTGCTCCCCACCATCTTCTGTTTATTGCCCTATGTTTTCTACAAAATCTGCCCCTCCATTATATCTGCTCCCATCATCGTCTGTTTATTGCCCCCTGTCTTCTACAGAATCTGCCCCACCATCATATCTGCCCCACCATCTTCTGTTTATTGCCCCATGTCTTCTACAGAATCTGCCCCACCATTATTTCTGCCCCCACCATGATCTGTTTATTGCTCCATGTCTTCTACAGAATCTGCCCCTCCATTATATCTGCTCCCACCATCTTCTGTTATTTCCCATGTGTCGTCTACAGAATCTACCCCTCCATTATATTTGCCCCCACCATCTTCTGTTATTTCCCATGTGTCGTCTACAGAATCTACCCCTCCATTATATTTGCCCCACCACACCATCATCTGTTTATTGCCCCATGTCTTCTACAGAATCTACCACTCCGTTATATCTGCCCCAGCATCTTTTGTTGCCCGTGTTTTCTACAAATTCCGCCCGCTCCTCCATTATATCTGCCCCCCATCATCGTCTGTTTATTGCCCCATGTTTTCTACAGAATATGCCCCTCAATTATATCTGCCCCCACCATGATCTGTTTATTGCTCCATGTCTTCTACAGAATCTGCCCCTCCATTATATCTGCTCCCACCATCTTCTGTTATTTCCCATGTGTCGTCTACAGAATCTACCCCTCCATTATATTTGCCCCCACCATCATCTGTTTATTGCCCCGTGTCTTCTACAGAATCTACCACTCCGTGATATCTGCCCCAGCGTCTTTTGTTTATTGCCCATATGTTCTACAGAATCCAGCCCTCCATTATATCTGTCCTCCACAATCTTATGTTTATTGCCCCGTGTCTTCTATAGAATCTACCACTCCATTATATCTGACCCCCACCATCATCTGTTTATTGTTCCATGTCTTCTACAGAATCTGCCCCTCCATTATATCTGCTCCCGCCATCTTCTGTTATTTCCCATGTGTCGTCTACAGAATCTACCCTTCCATTATATTTGCCCCACCACACCATTATCTGTTTATTGCCCCATGTCTTCTACAGAATCTACCACTCCGTTATATCTGCCCCAGCATCTTTTGTTTATTGCCCGTGTTTTCTACAAATTCCGCCCGCTCCTCCATTATATCTGCCCCCCATCATCGTCTGTTTATTGCCCCATGTTTTCTACAGAATATGCCCCTCAATTATATCTGCCCCCAGTATCTTCTGTTTATTGCTCCATGTCTTCTACAGAATCTACCACTCCATTATATATGCCCCCAGTATCTTCTGTTTATTGCCCCATGTCTTCTACAGAATTTGCCCCTCCATTATCTCTGCTCCCCACCATCTTCTGTTTATTGACCCATGTCTTCTACAGAATCTGCCACCCCTCCAATATATGTGGCCCCCACCATCATGTGTTTATTGCCCCATGTCTTCTACAGAATCTACCCCTCCATTATATCTGACCCCCCACCATTGTCTGTTTATTGCCTTGTGTCTTGTACAAAATCTGCCCCTCCATTATATGTGCCATCTACTGTTGTTTTCTTATTGCCACAACTTTGCTACAGAATCTGCCCATCTACTGAATTATGCCCCATGGTCTTCTGTTTATTGCCTCATCTCCTCTACAGAATCTATCCCAACATGATATCTGCCCCTGTGGTTTTCTTTTTATCACCCATCTCTTCTACAGAATCTACCCCTCCATCATCTCTGCCCACACTGTTCTTTTGCTTGTTATCTAACATCATCAAAATCTGCCAGTCCATTACATACCTCCCACCTTTTGAACTTCAGAATGAGGGACACTTGAGGAAGGAAGTAACCTTGCATAGCGTGCCACGCAAATGTGGGTGTGGTCAAGCTTCTAACAGTGGGAGGAGCTTAATGGGGCATCATTAAACAAAACTCGGGCTTCCTTGTACCTATAAAATATACTTTTATTATTGTTTCACAAGCAAGAGTGTCATGGATATGTACAAACTCCAGCATATTCATTTAAAAAAAAAGGAAGAAAGCATGCAGGGTTTGGAGTGCATTACACACAGAGTGCAGGGTTCTGGTATGAGCTATGTACAGAGTGCAGGGTTCTGGTATGAGCTATGTACAGAGTGCAGGGTTCTGGTATGAGCTATGTACAGAGTGCAGGGTTCTGGTATGAGCTATTTACAGAGTGCAGGGTTCTGGTATGAGCTATTTACAGAGTGCAGGGTTCTGGTATGAGCTATGTACAGAGTGCAGGGTTCTGGGATGAGCTATGTACAGAGTGCAGGGTTCTGGGATGAGCTATGTACAGAGTGCAGGGTTCTGGTATGAGCTATGTACAGAGTGCAGGGTTCTGGTATGAGCTATTTACAGAGTGCAGGGTTCTGGTATGAGCTATTTACAGAGTGCAGGGTTCTGGTATGAGCTATGTACAGAGTGCAGGGTTCTGGGATGAGCTATGTACAGAGTGCAGGGTTCTGGGATGAGCTATGTACAGAGTGCAGGGTTTTGGGGTGAGCTATGTACAGAGTGCAGGGTTCTGGGAGGAGATATGTACAGAGTGCAGGGTTCTGGGGTTGGCTATGTACAGAGTGCAGGGTTCTGGGGTTGGCTATGTACAGAGTGCAGGGTTCTGGGATAAGCTATGTACAGAGTGCTGGATTCTGGGGTGAGCTATGTACAGAGTGCAGGGTTCTTGGATGAGCTATGTACAGAGTGCAGGGTTCTTGGATGAGCTATGTACAGAGTGCAGGGTTCTTGGATGAGCTATGTACAGAGTGCATGGTTCTTGGATGAGCTATGTACAGAGTGCAGGGTTCTGGGATGAGCTATGTACAGAGTTCAGGGTTCTGGGATGAGATAAGTACATCGTGCAGGGTTCTAGAATGAGCTATGTACAGAGTGCAGGGTTCTGGAATGAGCTATGTACAGAGTGCAGGGTTCTGGGAGGAGCTATGTACAGAGTGCAGGGTTCTGGGAGGAGCTATGTACAGAGTGCAGGGTTCTGGGATGAGCTATGTACAGGGTTCTGGGATGAGATAGGTACACCGTGCAGGGTTCAGGGGTGAGCTATGTACAGAGTGCAGGGTTCTGGAATGAGCTATGTACAGAGTGCAATGTTCTGGATGAGCTATGTACAAAGTATAGGGTTCTGAGATGAGATAAGTACACAGTGCAGGGTTCTGGGATGAGCTATGTACAGGGTTCAGGGTTCTGGAATGAGCTATGAACAGAGTGCAGGGTTCTGGGATGAGCTACATACAGAGTGCAGGGTTCTGGGTAAAGCTATATACAGAGTGCAGGGTTCTCGGATCAGATAAGTACACAGTGCAGGGTTATGGGATGAGCTATGTAGAGAGTGCATGGTTCTGGGAGGAGCTATGTAGAGAGTGCATGGTTCTGGGAGGGGCTATGTACAGAGTGCAGGGTTCTGGGATGAGATAAGTACGCAGTGCAGGGTTCTGGGATGGGCTGTGTACAGAGTGTAGGGTTTTGGGATGAGCTATGTACAGAGTGAAGGGTTCTGGAATGAGCTATGCACAGAGTGCAGGGTTCTGGAATGAGCTATGTACAGACCTTTGCTGGTAGTTCCGCCAGTGGTGTCAGTGTGGACTGTGAATGGTGTCAGTCAGTAAAGCAGTGGATGTGGTCAGTAGGGCAGTGGACTGGATCAATAGTTTTTAATTTTTGTTATCTTATTTTGTTTACTATTTTTTGCCATTATATTTCTGATTAGAGGGGGTGGCAGTGGAGGGCAGTATGATGGGAGAGGTGGCAGTGCAGGGCAGTATGATGGGTGGAGGGCAGTATGATGGGAGGGGTGGCAGTGGAGGGCAATATGATTGGATGGAGGGCAGTATGATGGGAGGGGTGGCAGTGGAGGGCAGTATGATTGGGTGGAGGGCAATATGATGGGAGGGGGTGGCAGTGCAGGGCAGTATGATGGGAGGGGTGGCAGTTGAGGGCAGTATGATTGGGTGGAGGGCAGTATGATCAGAGGAGGTGGTAGTGAAGGGCAGTATGATGGGAGGGGTGGCCATTATGATAGGGGTGGAGGGCAGTATAATGGAAGGGGATGCCAAGAGGGCATTATTTTGGGAGGGGGGATAGTGGAGGGCAGTATGATGGGAGGGGTGGTAGTGGAGGGCAGTATGATGGGAGGGAGTGGTAGTGGAGGACAATATGATGGGAGGGGTGGTAGCGGAGGGCAGTATGATGGGAGGGAGTGGTAGTGGAGGGCAGTATGATGGGAGGGGGTGGTAGTGGAGGGCAGTATAGGGGGACTGTACAGCAGCATGACTGGAGGGAGGCAGTGTATGGGAAGGAGCAGAGTGACCATGAGCGTCCTTGGGGCAGGAAACATTTCTCCTTCTACCTTTTTTTCAGAGCAGGAACAGACATCAGGCAAGACCCGGAGTCAGGGTGGGGATCCGGGGCGGAGCTTAGGCGTGAGGAGGAGATTCTCTTACGGCTCATTCTGAATGCTGGGGCCCTGTTCTCCTCCTTGTCATGACGTCACTGGTAGCTAGACGCCAGACAGGCCGTGTCTAGCAACCAGTTATTTGTGCAGTGAGCCAGGCAGTACCTGGGGGTTAATAATAAAGCGCTGCGGGTCTCGGGAAGCAGTACACTATCTATCTCATAGTTTGTAGACGCTATAACTTTTGCGCAAACCAATCAATCTACGCTTATTGGGATTTCCAAAAATATGTAGCAGAATACATATTTGCCTAAATTGATGAAGAAAATTGATTTTATTTACAATTTATTTTTTATTTTTATTGGATATGTTTTATAACAGAAAGTAAAAAATATTGTTTTGTTTATTTTTCAAAATTGTCGCTCTTTTTTTGTTTATCGCACAAAAAATAAAAACGCAGGGATGATCAAATACCAACAAAAGAAAGCTCTATTTGTGGGAAAAAAAGAACATCGATTTTTTTTTTGGGTACATCGTCGCCCGACTGCGCAATTGTCCGTTAAAACGACGCAGTGCACTGTCACAAAAAATGGCCTGGTCATAAAGGGGCTAAAACCTTCCGGAGCTGAAGTAGTTAAAGGCACAGAGGTGTACTGGACACCCAGCATATAGCACAATGGCAGCAAAGGTGTCCAGTGTGTCCCCTCACCAGTATTCCAACAGAACAAACAAATGGCCACTGATCTCACCTATAACTGGCCTTTTCAGGAAGGGTGACGCATGTCAATTATCTTCTACAGAATTTGTCCCTCCATTATATTTCCACTGTCTTCTTTTTATTGCTCGATCCTTTGCAGAATCTGTCACTCCACTGTACCTGCCGCCATGGTCTTCTGATGATTGCCTGGTTTTCATTATATCTGCCCCAACAAGATTCTGTTTATTGCCCCATCTATTATACAGAACCTGCCCTTCCACTAAATATGCCCCCAAAACACAAACACAATAAATAACCCAATTTTTGGTAAAATATAAAAGATGAGGTTGTGCCGATTGAATAGATACCCAACATGTTAAGCCTTAAAGTGATACTAAACACAAACTTTAATTTACATTGTCCCTTTTATTTCTGTATGTGGATGATGGCACTGTAATTATTTTAATTATAAAAAAAATACAAGTATCTTTTTTCTTAATCAATATACAGAGGTCACATGACCCAGCTCTCTTGTACTGTATGTGTTGTGACATCACCTGGGACAGACGAGAAGAGTGGAGGGGCCGGCGGGGAGCAACGCGCCGTTAGAAGTATTATTATTGGCATCAGGTGACTCAGTGAGTGAAGCTGAGGCATCAGGGCCGCCACAAGTGATGGGGGTGGGGGGAGTACAAATGTATAGGGCCTCCCTCCAGTATCCCCCTGTGTATGTGTTCTCCCTCCAGTATCCCCCTGTGTGTGCATTCTCCCCCCAGTGCCCCCCTGTGTGTGCGTTCTCCCTCCAGTGTCCCCCTGTGTGTGCGTTCTCCCTCCAGTATCCCCCTGTGTGTGCGTTCTCCCTCCAGTGTCCCCCTGTGTGTGCGTTCTCCCTCCAGTATCCCCCTGTGTGTGCTTTCTCCCTCCAGTGTCCCCCTGTGTATGCGTTCTCCCTCCAGTGTCCCCCTGTGTGTGCGTTCTCCCTCCAGTGCCCCCCCTGTGTGTGTGTTCCCCCTCCAGTGTCCCCCTGTGTGTGCGTTCTCCCTCCAGTGTCCCCCTGTGCGTGCGTTCTCCCTCCAGTGTCCCCCTGTGTGTGTGTTCTCCCTCCAGTGTCCCGCTGTGTGTGTGTTCTCCCTCCAGTGTCTCCCTGTGTGAGTGTTCTCCCTCCAGTGTCCAGATGTGTGTGTTCTCCCTCCAGTCTCCCCCATGCGTGTGCGTTCTCCCTCCAGTGTCCCCCTGTGTGTGTGTTCTCCCTCCAGTGTCCCCCTGTGTGTGTGTTCTCCCTCTAGTGTCCCCCGTGTGTTCTTCCTCCAGTGTCCCCCCGTGTGTGTGTGTTCTTCCTCCAGTGTCCCCCTATGTGTGTTCTCCCTCCAGTATCCCTCTGTGTGTGTGTTCTCCCTCCAGTATCCCCCTGTGTGTGTGTTCTCCCTCCAGTGTCCCCCGTGTGTGTTCTCCCTCCAGTGTCCCCATGTGTGTTCTCCCTCCAGTGTCCCGATGTGTGTGTTCTCCCTCCAGTATCCCCCTGTGTGTGTTCTCCCTCCAGTGTCCCCCTGTGTGTGCGCTCTCCCTCTAGTGACAAAATCTGCGGGATCCCCCTCCAGTGTTTCCCATTGTGTGTGTTCTCCCTCCCCAGTGTCCCCCTGTGTGCTTTCCCCCCCCCACAGTGTCCCCCGTGTGTTCCCCCCCCCACAGTGTCCCCCTGTGTGCTCTCCCCCCTAGTGTTCCCCAATGTGCTCCCCCCAGTGTCCCCTTGTGTGCTCTCCCCCCAGTGTCCCCCTGTGTGCTTTCTCCCCCCCACACAGTGGCCCCCTGTGTGCTCTCTATCCCCCCGTGTCTCCCTGTGCAGGTGTGGCTTGAGTGTGGGGACCAAGGGGGCCCCATGATCTTCTATTGCCCGGGGCCCCATGAGTTGTCAGTCCACCCCTGTACAAATATATTATTTGAAATCAAATCTTTATTATTTTTTTGGCAATAACATGGTGTGGGCAGATTTCTGCCAGTCACAGGCTGTGTCACGCCCCTCCAGCCTGTGTCTTAGAATAAGAGGGAGGTGAAGTCTCCATGAATCTACTGTACATGCAATATCTCACCCCTATTGTGTTTAGCTGGTTTGTGGGCATGGAGGAGGAGGTAGAGAATGGGCTGTCATTTACCATTGTGTATACGTCCACATGTGTGACTTTAGCAGCCTTTCTCAACCTTTTCAACATAGAGGAACCCTTGAAATTACCTCCCGGTCTCAGGGAACCCCTGCTAAAAATGACTATATCTACAACTCATGATACATCAATGTGATGGTCAGTGGGAAGAATGTTCCTTACACTTGTGGACACTGGGACGAATTACCCCTTACAGATAGCTAAAAAGATCAATGGTGTTAGTGGGAACTTATCTGAGAGGCAGAATTTGCTCACTGCTCAAAGGAACCCCTAGCAACCTCTGGAGGAACCCTAGTTGAGAAACACTGCTTTATAGTCACATGGGCTGCTCAGATGCAGGGGCAGCTGATGGGTTCTTCTTTGGGGGGGTGGCAAACAAACACCCCCCGTCGGCATGACTCACTAGACGATGCTTTAAAAAGTCCCTACAGGTCATCAGTTTAGAGGTAACTGTGAAAAATGGGCCTAGAATTATTGCTCACACTCGGGTGTGAACAGGCATATTTAACATGTGTAAGGGTCCTTTCACACGGGGCGGATCAGTTCTGATCCGCCCCGTGGATGTCCGTTTGCTCAGCGGGGATCACTCCGCCGATCCCCGCTGAGCAGGGAGATGACAGGTCTGTCTCCGCACACTGTGCAGGGACGGACCTGTCACAGCGCCGCTCTCCCCTATGGGAGATCGGATGACGACGGACCGCAGTGCCCGTCGTCATCCGATCCGATCCGCAGACGGATGGAAAAATAGCTTTTTCCTCCGTCACACTTTTTCGGATCGGAGCGGGTCGGATGTCAGCGGACATGTCACCGCTGACATCCGACGCTCCATAGAGCTCTATGGAGCACCCGTTCAGGTCCGCCTGAAAAACTGACAGGCGGGCCTGAACGGGACGTTAGTGTGAAAGGGGCCTAAGGCAATGGTAATTTTTTTTATATAGTCTTGTTTGATGAATGCTCATATATATGTATGCAATCTCATGGAGGACCAATAGCCCCCTTTGTTTTAGCATTTAGCTTGTGACGGGAGCTGCCTCTGCCATATTCAGTGACAAAAGCAATGCTGGTCTTGGGCCCACAAGTGGGACAGTGGAGCCCCGGATACATGGTGGGGGTTGGGGCGGTTGCATAGGGGCAAAGTTCGGGCAGTCCAATTCAGAGGCTGTGGAAATGGTGGGGCGACTTCTTTCCAGAAGGAAGTCCCCTATGTGTGTCAAAGCTGCCACTGCCCCTGCCCCTGGTGCAAGAGGCAGTGAAAATGGTAAAGCAGTGCCCCGGTGTGAATGGGTTCTTATATCACTATCTCCGGGTGTCTGTGTCTCTTACCTACCCTTCATTACCACATTGCTGGCTCTGTCAGTCACTTTGGCATTCAATATTTCTGGGAATGTTGTGTAGCACACCACCCGAATGAGCCACTCTAGTTCAACTGGTTCCTTCTCCAATTTTAGTGCAGAGACAGCCAGGCACACATCATTTTCTCTCCCTCTCTATGGCTCAATAAAGATTAGGGAATATATTTTTATGCTTTGTATTACTTGTGGGAACTTGGGTGGGTTGAAGGGAAACATAAGATACCCAAAGAACACTGAATAATAAGAGGATACGTCAGTTACTACTTATCAGTCTCTGTGCATTAGGGCAGGAGGAGAATCCTCTGAAGGAAAGAGAACCAGTACACAGGCACTAGGGCTTGGAAATTAGGTCAGTACTCACAAATTCTCAGGATCACTGGTTGTATCTTTCCAATATTCACTGGGCAATATTCAGTGAGGGAGAAACAAAGCTCACAATGCCATAGGACAGCTGGACACTCTCCTCCAACTTCCATCTGGCACTCTTCAGAGAGTTCTCCAGACCCAATTCCCAGACTAAAACCATTGAAATAGGCCCCCAGCTATGCTACACTATGCTAGGACCTCGAACATCCAGCAGCCTTCCAGCAAACTGCCCTAGGGTTGGGGGCTCCTAAGTATGAGCTCCTCCTTCAGGACTGGACCCAGGGCCAACTACTAACCTGCTCCAGGGTTTAGAACAGGGGTCTCAAACTGGCGGCCCCCCAGCTGTTGCGAAACTACAAAACCCATGAGGCATTGCAAGGCTGACAGTTACAAGCATGACTCCCATAGGCAGAGGCATGATGGAACTTGTAGTTTCGCAACAGCTGGAGGGCCACCAGTTTGAGACCCCTGGTTTAGAGTATATATGGGATTTCCACCCATGTACTGGGTACACCTCCTCAGGGATTAGCTGGGTTCCCATAAATATTCATACTGCCCTTCTCCCCACTATGATTCCAGAACCCTTGAGAATACAGGGGGACGTAACCAGACCAGCAGCCTGTGAAACACTGAGCAGGCTAAAGCAATCAACAACTGCTCTACGAGCTACAGAGAAACCAAACTACATTTCCCTAGCATTCTATACTCTAACTAGGAGGGTGCTACACCTGGATGTGTATGTGTCTTGCCAGGTACTGTGGCTCCTTCCTCTGACACCTAGGTCACTGCTGAGTGCTATGGCAACATAAGGGATGGAGGAAGGAGCTACAGCGTTCTGTGAGATAACACAAGAATCTGAAACTCCTGGAAGGGTCAAATGCCAAAGGCACTGATTAAGGGGAGGGGAAGTGGGAGACGTGAGACTTTAATAAAGTAACATACTAGGATAAGGATACCTAGATTAAAAAAAAGTGGCAGTTATTTTTAAAAAAGTGACAGTAGTTTTCAAAAAAAAAAGTGACAGCTATCTTCATTTAAGTCCAATGAAAATTGAAAATTATAGTCACATTACTAAAATTAAATTACTTATCTTTGTATTAGAATTTTGCGAATGGGACTTATGGACTGGCAGAGACATGAGTATAATAGCTCATCTTTTTCATGGTTCAATTTATTTTAAGGGACTGATGGGGTCTATTGAATCTCAACCCAATGCACATCTACTGGGTGCTGAGGAGTTATTGTCATAACATGCTAATTGATGAATGCATTTTTTTCTGGCCTTTTTTTTTTGTACTTATTAGAAAGGAGCCCCTGTGGTGCAGCAAGTCCCTGTAATGCGGTTTTGGCTGCTTTAAAGGAAATTTCCAATAAGAAAATAGGATGCGACATTTATACGGTATTTTTTTTTTTTTTTTTGCTTTATTTTTTTTATTTTTTTCAGATTTCAAAAACAAATTTTAGTAACTATTTGTTGTCTTTTTTTATGACAAACCCGCAAAGCAGGGAAATTCCCACTATAACAGACAAGGCTGTATATAGTGCATTCAGTGTCACTATGGAGCACCCTATGCCATGAGGTCGCATTATTATGGATTTTTACTTGGTGAAGATTTATTTGGTCTTCCTTAGGCTTCCGTATCTATATTATATAACTTTATTTCACAGTGCACTCCAGGTATTACAGTGCTTCCCAATTCAAGGATTGTAAGCTCTCCAGTCCAGTGACTGCTCGGTGTCACCATCACAATGACGGGGGCTCTTCCCTCCCTGCTGTCTTCAGTGTTTTGGGTCTTTGCTGATGAGACAGAACCAGATCCTCCTTTGCAGCCTCCGATATCACCAACGAAATGCTGACTGAGCGCCTTACAAATAGACAAGGAGACTCAGCAAAAATATCCTTCTCTCATATACTGAGTGTAGGATTAAAGGGGGGGCACCCTCCTAATATACCCCCACCTCGAAAAGAATCTTAGGGGCCCACCCTCTACATAGATTCTCGCCTTAAGAATTACAGTAGTGCATCTTTTTAAGTATTTTATGCCAGCAGGATTATAAGGGTGCACCTTGCTCATAGACCCCCACCAGAATTATGGCGGTGCACTCACCTCATATATTCCTAACAGGATTATTGGTCTATATCCTTCTCATATACTTCCAAGCACGAATAGAGATGCACCCTCCTTATATACCCCCCTCCCCCGAACTCTAGGGGTGCACCTACATTTTCTACCTCCAGGATCATAGAGGTGCACCCTCCTCAAATATACTCCAAATTTGGATTATAAAGGTGTACCCTTTTCATAAATATCCCACACAAATTATAAGGTTGCATGTAGCCCCATCAGGATTATACGGGTGCACACTCATATCAACCCCCCCCCCCATCAGGTTATAGGTCTGCACCTTCATTATATAGCCCTTCTCCAGGATTTTTGGGGTGCACCCACCTCATATATATACCCCATAACAGGTATATAAGGGGGTACTCACCCCATATAATCCCCATGAGAATTATAGACTTGTTCCCTCTTCATATACCCCACCAGGAATATAGGGGGTTCATCCTTCTTATATATACCCCCCAGCAGGATTATAGGGGTCCTTGCTGCTCAAATATACACCCTAGCAGGATTATAGGGGTGCATCCGCCTTAAAAAAAAAAAATCCCTCTAAAATTATAGGAATGTATCCTTCTCACATACCTACCCTCCAGGGTTATAAAGGTGCAACCTCTTTATATATACCCCCTACCAGGATTATAAGGCTGCACCCTCCTCATGTATCCTGTACTAGGATTGTAAGGCTGTACCCTCCTCGTATACCCCATCCTTGGATTATAAGGCTGCACCCTCCTCATATACCCCACACCTGAATTATAAGGCTGCATCCTCCTCATGTATCCTATAATGGGATTATGAGGATGCACCCTCCTCATATACTCCATAACAGGATTATATGGCTACACCCTCATATACCTCATACCAGGATTATAAAGCTGCACCCTACTCATATACCCCATACCAAAGATATAAGGGTGTACCCCCTCATATACCAGATACAAGGTTAATAAGGCTGCACCCTCCTCATATACTTTATTTACAATAATGTTGCGCTATACAGTACATCTGTAAAGTATTCACAGCACTTCACTTTTTCCACGTTTTGTTATGTTACGGCCTTATTCCAAAATGGATTAAATTCATTATTTTCCTCAAAATGCTGCAAGCTATGCCCCATAATAACAACGTGAAAGAAGTTTGTTTGGAATCTTTGCAAATTTATTCAAATAAAAAACTGAAATAATCCCATGTACATAAGTATTCATGACTAGGGTAGTTCAGATAACTTAGTGCCCCAACTCAAAATAGTACCTACAACCCCCATTTTTCCTTAAATAAGGACACTAACACTGTATTGGATTTAAATGGCCGTCTGGCATTTTATTAAAACCATATTTTAAACATAAACCTTCTTAAACACTCCAGCTCTAATGCGACTGATTGCAGATCCTTGACGACACCATCTCCCCAATGCTGAAATCTGTGGTACCTGCTAAGTTAGATTCTGTCCCCGGCTGCAACATTGCCTCGAGGACTCACTAACTGATCACAGACCCCTACCACCTTACTCCCCCTTAGTCTAGACTGAACCAGACCCAACCGGGAGGACTTCATACCTGTGATGGGTCCCACTGTTTCATCAAATACCTCATTTTGTATACCCTCGTCAAGGACCCCTAACCGCAATGACCATCTTCACCCACCTACAGAAACATACTTCCTCCACCAGGGCGGGAGGGAGAGACGTTCCACCAACGATTTTCCACCTGCAACTGATGCCCCCTCGTTCCTCCCCTCAACTATATCCAGCTCCTCCCCATCCACCATGTAACTCCTCCAATCAGGTAAGAGCGGTTTACTCTGTCTAACCACCCCTAATTTAACCTGTTGCCTTCTGGTAGTTACTTCCACCCCGTCATATATGTCCTGCGCTTACATTCCTTTCCAGCTTCGTAGATGTCTTGACTAGGGAAGGTCAGATAACTTACGGCCCCAACTCCAAATTGTACCTACAACCCCCTTTTTTCCTTAAATAAGGATACTAACACTGTATTGGATTTAAATGGCTGTCTGGTCTTTTATTAAACCAAAACCATATTTTAAACATAAACCTTTTAAAACGCTTCAGCTCTAATATGACTAACTGATTGCAGATCCTTGATGACACCATCTCCCCAACTTTGGAATCTGTGGTACCTGCTAAGTTAGATTCTGTCCCCAGCCGCAATACTGCCTTAAGGACTCACTAACTGATCACAGACCCCTACCACCTTACTCTCTGGTAGTCTAGACTGAACCAGACACAACTGGGAGGACTCTACTCCTGCAATGGGTCCCACCGTTTCATCAAATACCTTATTTTGTATACGCTCGTCAAGGACCCCAACCGCCACAGTGGCATAAGTGTGACACCTTACACTTGTGCCCGCCGCCACACCAGAAAAACCCTCTGAATACCATCCTGCAAGCCCAACGCCCATAGGTCTATCCTGACCGCATTGAGATGTACGCCATCCCCTCTAAGATACCTCCATGTGTCAATTTCTAACTCCAAATGCCTGACCGCCAAACCACCATTACGAGCAATAAACCTGCCCACCTCTTTATTCTCCTTTAAACGGGCCTTATTAAGTTTCTCAATCGACCAGGCCCCTCTCCAGGAGATGCGGGTTACAATGACTGACCACAAAAAAATCATGCCAGGAAAAGAGGACCGCAATTGAAGGAAATCCCACTGGATATCCTTGATGGCCTGGCTCACAGGGCAGATTACCAAATCATTTCCCCCCACAGGTAAGACCAAAATGTCTGAGTGCCTGTCTAGCCGTGAAAAACGGTGGATCTCAGGAATAACCCTGTGCCAGAGCATCCCAGGAACCCCGATCCATCTGACCCTGCCCTCATCTCTGGCAACCCCCAACTGCCTGCCCCTGGGTCTGACCTCCGCCCTCTTTGCCCCCCAGAACACGTATGAATGTCCCAATATCCAGATGAGACATCCTGGGGAATCTGAACAGACACAATAACAATCCTGCACAACAGCACCAGATGACAGTCTGTCACAAAAGAGAAAGAAATACAAAACAGAAAGTCCAGAAAAGAAACCACACACATATATCCCGGAAAAATTTCAAAACAAGTGGGGCCTAACATACATACGGTATCTCAAAGACTCCCACTTGCCAATATGCTTTATCACGTCTTCAGGAAGGCCCCAGCGAGCCGCTTCGTTGGCTGCTTCTATGCAAAAAGAATGAGCCACATACTCCCCAGGAACCAATCCCCCTGCAGATAAGCAATTTGGAAAACAGCAGTGAATTGGAACTTGGAAAGAAAGGAACCATCCAGGTGGATGAATAAAGCGCCATCCACCCTTGGGCGAACAAGCAGAAACTGTGTCATTGCCTTTACCGGACACAATTGGGTGCTGTTTCCCTTGAATATTTCTACTTGCACCCGTCTGCCCAACTGATCCATCTTGGATCTCCTGATCCATATCTTGATCGACAAGTCAGAGCACTGCATGTCCCCTAACATAAGTCCCCCTAGCACCTTCCTGGAAGGGCTAACCAGTTCGCTGATCCGGAAAGCCCCAAAGAAGGCCAACAAAAAAGCAGCTTGAAACAGGAACAGACCCCTTCTAGATTTGCTACAACCGAACCCAGCACCGAAATGCCTGCTGAGACTACCCCTCCTGTAACCCTTATGCGCCTGGCAGACCACAAAGGACTTGGTGAAATCCACATACCCGACAGCTTAAACAGGGTTGCCAATTTCCTAACATCCCGGACAACTCTCGTACGGTTGCTTCAGACAAAGAACAACACCAAGGATGACATATCCGCCCCCTCAGACACCACACCTACCTCTTCCAGGAAAGAAAAACATTCTTGCCAAACCCTGGAATAAGCTGCCCATGTTCCAGCGCTAAGCAAATCCCGTATCAGTCCAGTGGTGACTCCAATGCAATTTTCCACAACTGCTGAGGACAGGGCACCACCACCTGTTCCCGCCTCTGGTGCTAGCGCCCAGAAAACGTCCCACTGGAAACAAGACAAAGCAACCGCCAATTAGTTGGTAGGCTCTGGGATATGCACAGCATAGATAAAAATATTCACCCGCAAACAACTTAGCACTAAATAACGTAACAGCCTAACTACAGGAAGTGAAGAGGCCGATATGTTGTTAATCGCTGAAACCACCCCCAGGTTATCACAATTGAAGAGCACTTTCTTGTTCCTAAAGGCCTCACCCCAAAGTTCCACTGACAGAACTATGGGAAAAAGCTCCAGCAGGACCAGATTCTTCAGAAACCCAGTCTCCCGCCAAGTCGCAGGCCATGGCTCTGCGCTCCATTATCCCTGAAAATATGCACCATAACCCACCGACCTCGGCGCATCTGTGAAAAGGACCAAGTCTGCATTGCTAACCGGTCCTGATTGCCACAATGAGTGGCCGTTAAAGGATTCCAGAAACTAGTCTGAAATACGGAGAACAGCCTGTAGCTCCCTGGACAGCCATACATAGTAACTAGGGACCTTGACGAGTGACGTGGTCACTGACAGTCGCCCCCGCAGAAAAATCGTCCCATGGGGATAATTCTGCAGGTAAAATTCAGCTTGCCTAATAAATATTGCAATTCCTTCAGGCTGTGTTCACACCTATGTGAATTTGCAGAACATTTTATTACTTTCAATCAGTCTGGTTCACATATATGCGTTGCATTCGCACTCCGCATTGCCAAAAAAATGTGCGTTATCTAGGCAGTGCGGTGCGAATTGCAGGCACATATTTCTCTATGGGAACGCATCTGATTCGCAGATGCATTCCGTTATGAACAGGCATTCTCTCCCCCTCCTCGCTACACCTCCCCCTGCTCAGCTAATCTGCAGCTACAACGGAGAGGAAGCGCTAAACAGCTGCCTTTTCTCTTCGCACGGAGAAGGGAGCTGGAATTCGCACCGGACTTGTGTAAATCCAGCCTTAATCTAATCTTCCGCCATACACTGGCTTGATTCACTTCCTGGCGGAGTGCTACCAATTTGTCATTGAGCAATCTACATCCTATCGCCACAGAATCAATGGTAATACCAAGAAACACCAGTTCCGTGGCCGGGCCTTTGGTCTTGTCAGCCGCCAATGAAATGCCAAACACCTCGGCCAGGTATTGTAATGTCCTCAGCAATATCACGCAAAACACCTGGACTCAGACAGCCCAATTCACAGGAAATCATCCAGATAATGGATGACCGAATTCACCCCTGCTACCTCCCTAACTACCTATTCCAGAAACAAACTAAAGGCCTCAAACAGGGCACATGAGATGGAACAACCCATCAGTAGGCAGCGATCTACAAAATAAGACCCTTTCCAACAACACCCTAACAAACGGTAAGCTTGTTGGGTGGTAAAGCACATTACTGTATGCAGTAGAAGACTAAACTGCTGTTGGTCACATTTTTTCTTATAATCATGGTTAGGTTTAAACATCTTGCTGTATACGTGACTTTAGGCTCTTGTTTCTAAACAGTATGTGCGAGCGTCCTGCGACACTCATCCCAGCAAATTGTTTGAGTTGATGACAGAAAAGTGGGAGCTTTGTGTACCAAGTCTCCTTATATCTCTGACAGGAGGAGCCAAAAACGTAAACTCCAAGGCTGAAGATTCAGTTTAGTCGAGGACTTGTGAAGGCCGCACAAAATACAGGTGAGGGGGACCTTCTACAATGCGGGAGTAGGGAAAATATTTCCACAAACTCACCCTTGCAAATCTTTTCACGAACCACCTAGCGGTCCCTCAAAGCACACAATCTCTCATCTCACTGCATCCGCCATGTGTACCCTTTCAGGGTCCTTATCCATGTTCGCCTCCACTGTGACTACTCCCGCAGGGTCTTTTCTTGTCTGAGTGCCCATGACCATCAATGATAGCTCCTTCCTTCTGAGGGGTAGTACCAACAGTAGCAGGAGACTCCCTAACCTGAGGGGGGGGCCCATGGCCTAACAGAGGCAGAGTCCCTCAATGCTCCATCTTCTAAATGGTGCAACAACGCCTTCAAAGAATCCCAAAGACCTCCTTCTCTCCCCGAGGAACCAGGCACTCCCACCTGACACATAGAACCTTGATCAATCCCCCCCACACCAACAATTGGCACCAAAGATACAGAAGCAGTTTGAAAAGACACAGAAGGAACAGACAGTGACATACCAGGCTGCACTGGGCAGTAAGCCCCTCCAACCGCCGACTCTGACACCCCCACTGCCTCCAGGGAATCCACCGCCAGCTCCCCTTCCTCCAAGTTGCTTTCAGCACCCTCCAGCAGGATCGCAGCTTGCCCGTGGGACCTGCTGACTGACCTCTCCTCCTGGGCACAGCCAGTGATTTTAGCTGGACTCTCCTTGAAGGCTCAGGAGTCCTTCAGATGCCTTTGGGCAAACTCCAGGCAGGTTGCCATGTGCCTTTTACTGAGGTGTGGCTTCTGTCTGGCCACTCTACTATACAGGCCTGATTTGTGGAGTGCTGCAGAGATGGTTGTTCTTCTTGAAGGTTCTCCTCTCTTCACAGAGAAACACTGGAGATCTGTTAGAGTGACCATCAGGTTCTTGGTCACCTCCTTGACTAAGGCCCTTCTCCCCTGATCGCTCAGTTTGGCCGAGTGGCCCGCTCTAGGAAGAGTCCTGGTGGTTCCAAACTTCTCTCATTTATGGATGATGGAGGCCACTGTGCTCATTGGGACCTTCAATGCTGCAGAAATTTTTCTGTACCCTTCCCCAGATCTGTGCCTCCATACAATCCTGTCTCAGAGGTCTGCAGACAATTCCTTGGACTTCATGGCTTGGTTTGTGCTCTGTCAAGCTCTGTTAACTGTGGGACCTTAGCCTGCTTTCACACCAAGCCGCGGGGGGTGTCGGCCGTAAAGCGGTGCTATTTTTAGCATCGCTTTACCGCCGTTTTAGTGGCGATATTCGGCCGTTAGCGGGGCGGTTTTAACCCCCTGAAAAGGGGTTAAATCTGTCCGCAAAATGCCGCCGGAGCGGTGTTTTGCCAGCGGTATCGCAGCGCTGCCCCATTGGTTTCAATGGGGAGGAGCAGTGAGTTCACCGCTCCAAAGTAGCCGCTGGCAGGACTTTTTGTGATACCCTGCCCAAGGGCTTTCACACTGGAGTGAACAAAGTCGCTTTTTTTCAGGCGCTATTTTTAGCACTGAAAAAGCACTGAAAAATGCTGGCAGTGTGAAAGGGGTCTTATATAGAAAGGTGTGCGCCTTTCCAGATCATGTCCAATCAACTGAATGTACCACAGGTGGACTCCAATCAAGTCGTAGAAACATCTCAAGGATGATCAGTGGAAACAGGAGGCACCTGAAGTCAATTTTGAGTGTCATGGCAAAGACTGTGTATATTTATGTATATGTTTTTTTTTTTCTTTTTTTCTTGTTTTTTTTTAATACATTTTTAATACATTTGCAAAGATTTCAAACAAACGTCTTTCATGTTGTCATTATGGGGTATTGTTTGTAGAATTTTGAGGAAAATAATAAATTGAATCTATTTTGGAACAAGGCTGTAACATAACGAATCCACTGTACCTGTACAAATTATCCAGAAAACAATACAAATTGTGGAAAAAAATGTAAAAATAGGTAACCACAAGCCAAATACATGCACACTTAAAGAGGAAGTAAACCCTTCCAAACAACTTGGACCTATAGGTAAGCCTAGATTAAGGCTTACCTGTAGGTCCAAGCAATATCTCCTAAACCTATATGGTTTAGGAGATATTTGCCCGAAAATGGGCACCGCTGTCTACGGCGCATGCGCCGTAGACAGCGGCGCGCATGCGCACTAAATGCGGCAAATCCAAGAATGGATTTGCCAAATTTGTCGACTCCCGTGCGCATGCGCGGGAGTGACGTAATCGCGGCTTCGCCGTATGACAGCGGCGGAGCTGCGAGGCGCGACTCCCGTGCGCATGCGCGGGAGTGACGTCATCGCGGCTTCGCCGCTGTCATTGGTCGGAGCTGCGAGACGCCACCAGCAAGATGGACGCGGCGGACTACAGGGATCAGCGGCGACTTCGCTGGCTCCTGTGTCAGGTAAGTGACACATAATGAGCTACTATGCGATGCATAGTAGTCCATTATGCTTTACCTTTGCAGGGAAAAAAAGAGGAAGTAAACTCATCAGGGTTTACTTCCTCTTTAAATATGACTAATCCTAATCCATTGGTATGTGATAGAAATATGAAAAACAGTCCCATTACTGAAAGCTCCTTTTATGAGATGCCACCAGTGAATCCCACCACCTAGTTCCACACAGAGCCTCTTACCAGATCAAGAGACCCCAAATTATAGGTGGTCTGTAAAAGCTCAGAGGTGCTTGGACCTTGTTACAATGGATCCGATCTTAGGGAAGCACAGAGAACATCAACAGGAGATCCAACAATATATCTTCGTTCACTCCCAAAATGGCAATCCGGCAAAAATGACAGCCTCCAATAGTGTAAAATGGTATGGTTTATTTAAAAGACTTTTTATTTAAAAGAATGTATTACTCACAATCTCTGTAATAAAACAAGCATTTCAAACAGTGTGTAGAGTCGCCGACTCCGGGTCCAGCTCCAGCCTGCGCAATGACGTCAGCACAGGCTCCACCCTGACACACGTTTCATCCAAACGGATGTTCTCAAGGGCGATCGCCTTGAGAACGTCCATTTGGAAAAAAGGGGGCATTGGGCCACAGCCTGTGCTCTCATATAAGGCGCTTTCAAGTGGAGTAATGTGACTTTTTTTCATATTTATATCACATGTCAATGGATTAGTTTGATTCTGCTTATAACTAATTGTGTCAGTCACATTTAAAGTGGAGCTGCACCTGTAAGAAAAATATTAAAAGCCAGCAGCTACAAATATTGCAGTTGCTGACTTTTAATAAATTGACACTTACCTGTCCCAGGGTCCAGCGATGTCGGCAGCAGATGATGAGCGATCACTCGTCTCTCTGCCGCCCCCGCCGCCATCCTCTGTCAGGGAATCGGGAAGTGAAGCATTGCGGCTTCACTGCCCGGTTCCCTACTGCGCATACGTGTGTCACGCTGCGCGTCTCCACTGGTCCCCGCTGTGTCCTGGGAACTGTGTGTTTCCCAGAACACAACGGGGGGGGGCGGGGCATCTGCGGCTAGCTTGTCCCGGAAGTGGGTGCAGATACCTGGATTATCCAGGTATCTGCACCCCCCTCCCCCCTGAAAGGTGCCGATTGTGGCACCGGAGGGGGGGAGGGATCAGATGAGTGGAACTTTCACTTCAGGGTGGAGGTCCGCTTTAAGTGTGCAAGTATTGGTTTTGTGTTGGTATGCGATTACCTATTTTTTCATTTAAAGTGCAACATTATTGTAAATAACATATTTTTGACACATGTATGACACATGTATTCAGTGGCATCATATTTTTGTGCCAAATAAAAGGATGAATAGTCCTCCCGTCAGGTAATTGCTTTGTATGATTGTGTGCCAGGACTACATATCCCAGGGATCTTTGCTGTCATCTGAAGTTTACTTTGAGTAGCTATAAAAACAGCAGAAGCCCGCGCACAGCTCTCTTCCTCCAGGACCTGCTGCAAGACGGACCTCTCTGTGCAACGAGGAGAGAGAGGTAGCGGCTTACCACGCGGAGTATGACTTTCCAACCTGTCACCTTGGGAGATCGAGACAGCGGATCCGCTGCAGGAGTGTCGCTACACAAGTTCCTGTTCAGAAGACATCGGAGTGATCTGGTCATTGGTGAGAGGGCAAATCACTCGACCTTTATTCATTATTTGTCACACTTGCATTGAGACACCTTACACAGATATCTTTACCCCGAGGATACTTTTCTGCATTATTTGAACACTGTGCTTAGACATCTTTAGCTTCTATATTCCAAGGAATTTATTGTCCCACTTACACTCCATCGGATTACAGTTAACGTGCTCCAACTAGCCGGTGAAAAACATTAGATGTGCAACATGGACTTTATTGCCATTACTTGTAGAAAGGCCCCTATATTACTCTTCCACAGACCGTTCTCCTTCTTGTTAGAATAGCGTTATAGGCTGGCCAGGTTTCATCGTTTACAGAGTGGCAGTATAAGCAGTTAGCTGTACCATCTGTCTGTCTAGGAGGGAGACAAATGTATTCCTAAAGGAAGTGTACATATATGTATAGCATTGTCGTTGTTAGAATATCGTCTTGTGCATTTCAGAGAAATTATTTTGCTGAGTTGGCACTGTTGCCTAGAACTCAGCAGATTTATCACCTCCTTTTTGTCACACCTTCCCCTTTTATTGGTTCAAGTAAAATAATCATAGAACCTAAATACATGGAGTAGTCTGATTATTGCCCTACAGTGATACACGGATGTTTGAACCCAGAGTGTCAGGTTGGTCGAAAAGTTCACCTGGTCATGGCCGCTTAGAAGAGCAGGTAATACTGAGCAGTCCTCTAGGGATGCACCCTCCTCATATACCCCACACCAGGATTATAAGGCTGCACCCTCCTCATAGACCCTACACCAGGATTACAAATCTGCACTGTTCTAATATACCCCACACCAGGTTTATAAGGATGCACCCTCCTCATATACCCCATACTAGGATTATAAGGCTGCACCCTCCTCATATACCCCACACCAGGATTATAAGGATACACCCTCCTCATGTACCCCACACCAGGATTATAATGGTGCACCCTCCTCATATACCCAACACCAGGATTATAATGGTGCACCCTCCTCATATACCCAACACCAGGATTATAATGGTGCACCCTCCTCATATACCCAACACCAGGATTATAAGGGTGCACCTTCCTCATACCCCACAGCAGGATTAAAGGCTGCACTCTCCTCATACATAGCTCCCAACTGTCCCTGATTTTCGAGGGACTGTCTCTGATTTGAAGCAATGTCCCTCTGTCCCTCATTCCTCCTCATTTTGGTCTGATCTATATATTTGCATATAAAATGCACTTTTTATCTTTCAAAAAGTGTTTACCAGTGCTAAACTTTGCATCCAAATTCTAAATTGCTGCATTTGTCAATTTTAAAAGCCAATATAAAGGAATGTTGGTGCTAAAAAAAGCACTTGTGGATTTAAATAACCACTTTTTTTGGATATGTCCCCTTTAAGGGGTGTGGCAGGGGGGTCTCCTATGCCCACATATGGTGGCTAGTAGGTGTCCCTCATTCCCATCTCAAAATGTTGGGAGGTATGCTCAAATACCCCATAGCAGTATTAAAGCCCGCACCCTCCTTATACCCCACAGCAGGATTATAAGAGTGCACCCCCTCATATACCCCATACCAGGATTAAAGGCTGCACCCTCCTCATACCCCATACCAGGATTTTAAGGGTACACCCCCTCATATACCCCATACCAGGATTAAAGGCTGCACCCTTCTCATACCCCATACCAGGATTATAAGGGTGCACCCCCTCATATACCCCATATGAGGATTAAAGGCTGCACACTCCTCATAACCCACAGCAGGATTATAAGGGTGCACCCCCTCATATACCCCATACCAGGATTAAAGGCTGCACCCTCCTTATACCCCATACCAGGATTAAAGGCTGCACCCTCCTCATACCCCACAGCAGGATTATAAGTGTGCACCCCCTCATATACCCCATATCAGGATTAAAGGCTGCACCCTCCTCATACCCCATAGCAGGATTATAAGGGTGCACCCCCTCATATACACCATACCAGGATTAAAGGGTGCACCCTCCTCATACCCCATACCAGGATTATAAGGGTTCACCCCCTCATATACCTCATACCAGGATTAAAGGCTGCACCCTCCTCATACCCCATACCAGGATTTTAAGGGTGCACCCCCTCATATACCCCATACCAGGATTAAAGGCTGCACCCTCCTTATACCCTATACCAGGATTAAAGGCTGCACCCTCCTCATACCCCACAGCAGGATTATAAAGGTGCACCCCCTCATATACCCCATACCAGGATTATAAGGCTGGGCAAAGATGAGCCGATCATTCAACCTTCCTAATGTTAGTGAGCTCATATCAATTCTCAATATGCAAAGATTTTTGCCAAAAAACAGTAATGTTGGATTTTTTTGTACGAGCGAGCGATTTCTGAAGCATCAGTAGCGTAGATGATCAAGAACAACACTATAAATCGTAGTGTGCATGAGCATGAGTGTTTATCCTGTAATCGATTGACAAAAATATGTACCTTTTGTGTTGTGCACGAACGACAATATGTGGGGGTGGTATATTTATAAATGATGGCATTATCACACACCCTTTATAATACGATTTTCTAATGATCTATGGCCAGCCTTAGACAGCACCTTCCTCATATACTCCCATTTACATCCCCCATCAGAATAATAAGAGAACCCTTCCCCCATGAATATCAGGGCACCCCTTGCCCATACACCTCTCACCAAACAAACGCCTGGGTGTGTCTGCTGAGATGTGGAATCGCACACCCCTATACTGTCAGATGAGAATTAATCATTGTACCCAAGTGCTATCTCATGTCTATTCATTCTGCGTCTGCTGCCGTTGGTGTGTCTCTCTGCACAGCTGCCTCGGTTTGTCTAATTGTGATTAATTTGCATTGTAATGTCTGACGCCTTCTGGGTGACTGAGATATTTATTGCTTCCATTGTATCCTCCTTACAATGGGGGGGGGGGGATCTGTCAAAATGGCAAATCGACCAACAATTACCATCTCAGTACAATAGTGAGGGGGGGGGATAGTGACCATTGTGGGAGGACAACACAGTGCAACATCGCACTCCTGCCCCCGTAGGGGGTATGTCAGTAGACGACCACACACATGCAGACTATCTCACCTGTCCATTGGAAGTTGGAACCCCAGATCTGCCTGGACTCATCCAAGTATGTAGAGGAAAATATGATTTGTTGCAAATATTTTATCAGTTCCAGCCTCTATTGAACTTGCTGAAATCCTTCAGACCCCTTTCACACCAGGGCGTTTTGCAGGCGCTATGGCGTTAGAAATGGCGCCTGCAATCCGCCCTAAAAAAGCTGCACCATTGTTTGTAGTTTGAAAGCCCGAGGGCTTTCACACTACAGCCAGGGCAGGACTTACCATTGGGCTTGACGGGGCTCAAGCCCATGGGCCCCCGCCCATTAGGGGGCCCGCAGAGATACATAGCCAAGTGCACTCGGCTCGGCTCCGCTCACAGTCCAGCCCTATGATGGACTTAACACAGGGACTGGGCGTGACTGTGAGCCGAGCCGAGTACTCTCGGCTCCTCTAGGGACTGCGAGAGGACCCGAGAGCCGTCGAGAGGACCCGAGAGCCGGTGAGAGCCCCCGAGAGCCGGTGAGAGCCCCGAGAGCCACCAAGATACACAGGACTCTGTATCTCGGCTGCGCCATTTTTAAACTTCAAGACTGCAATGACAAGACTGCAAATTACACTGGGGCAAGGCTGCAAATGACAAGGCTACACTGACAAGGCTGCAGATGGACACTGATAAGGCTTCAGATGGACACTGATAAGGCTGCATTGATGGGCATTTAAATGTAAGTTTTTTTCCCTTAAACTTCCCTCCTAAAAGTTTTTTTTCCTTAAAATTCCCTCCTAAACTTGCGGTGCGTGTTATACACCGGCGCGTGTTGTACGCTGATAAATACGGTAATGTATAGAAGGTAGGGCCCGAAAGTGACTCAAGCCCAGGGGCCCCCACCACCCTAAGTCCTGCCCTGACTACAGCGGTGCGCTGGCAGGATGTCAGGGAAAAGTCCTGCCAGCAGCTTCTTTGGAGCGGTGAAGGAGCGGTGTGTTTACCGCTCCTCCACCGCTGCTCCCCATTGAAATCAATGGGGCAGCGCTGTAGTACCACCGGCAAAACGCCGCTATTGTGGTGTATTGTCGGCGGTTTTAACCCTTTCTCGCCCGCTAGCGGGGGTAAAAGCGCCCCGCTAGCGGCCAAGATGCACCGCAAATCCGGCGGTAAAATGGCGCTAAAAATATCGGCGTTTTACCGCAGATGCTATGGGTGGTGTGGTGTGAAAAGGGTGTTAAAATGAGTGCTAATTGGGAGTTTTTGTCTTTACTCACATCTAAGGATGAGCTCAGGCGTGTTCGCATGGAACACGTGCAGAGCCCGCCAGGAAGTCGGTGCAGCGCTAATCACAGGCAGTGAGACATTGCCCCGATGCATGGCTGCAGAGATCGGGCAATGTCTCACTGCCTGTGATTAGCGCAGCGCTGCGCCGACTTCCCGGCGGGCTCTGCACGGGTTCCATGCGAATGCGCCTGAGCTCATCCCTACTCATATCATACCATTAGCCCCAGGGTTCAACATTATACATGCAACATGCATCAGAAGAGAAAGCATCTAGTGGAGTAAACCTAAGGGAACTGCTAGGGATGCCATGTACCAGTTCTTTCCAAACCTGAAGTCAAGGAAAGCTCAAGCATGTTTGGATCCTAGATAAAACCCACCTGAGCGATCCCACCAGGAAGTGCTGTCCCAATCATAAGCGGCCAAGGAATTCCCTGTCTGCAGCTGCCCATATACAAGGGTCATATATAGACGTGGCTGCAGGGTGAGAAATACCTTATCCATGATTGACCCAGTACAGTGACAGCTACTTGGCGGTAGGGTTGCCACCTTTTCTTCAACCCAAACCCAAACACTTTAGTGCAAAATCAAAAAAAAATTTTTAAAGGGGGAACACTGTAGACTCTAAAGTAAAGGGGAACTCTGACGTAAGTAGGTTTCTGCTCACCAAACCTCCCACTTACATATGAATCCACAGGGCACCCTTACATCAGAGTCCACAGGGCACCCCTTACATCAGAGTCCACAGGGCACCCCTTACATCAGAGTCCACAGGGCACCCCTTACATCAGAGTCCACAGGGCACCCCTTACATCAGAGTCCACAGGGCACCCCTTACATCAGAGTCCACAGGGCCCCCCTTACATAAGTGTCCACAGGGCACCCCTTACATCAGAATCCACAGGGCACCCCTTACATCTGAGTCCACAGGGCACCCCTTACATCAGAGTCCACAGGGTTCCTCTTACATCAGAGTCCACAGGGCCCCCCTTACATAAGTGTCCACAGGGCACCCCTTACATCAGAATCCACAGGGCACCCCTTACATCTGAGTCCACAGGGCACCCTTTACATCTGAGTCCCTCTTACCTTAGTGTGCTCACTCGCTCAGAGGCAGAAGGGAAAAGGGAGGGAGGGGAGGAACAGTCACAGACAGTGGATGGTGAGCTTACTCACCTGGGGATGGAGGGTCAGGCATTGACACTTTTCATCTGCGATATGTCTGCCGGTTGCTGAGCTTTAAATTTCCAGCCCACACATCCCTTTACTGAGGCATATAATGCCAGGGATTGCAGTGTGGGTGGGCAGACAGAGGGTAAGAGGTGGGTAGAGGAGAAGTAGATCAAGCCCTCTCTTCTCTCCCTGTATGGGGATGGGGTCCATGCGCACCCCTATGCATGCGGCAGTTGTGGTACTCTCTGTTAATTTGGGAGCCACAGTACATTATGAATATTGTGTCCGGGTGTCAGGCAGTCTGGAACCCAGACACACAATTCAAAACCTGAACTGTCCGGGTGAATCCTGGACAGGTGGCAACTCTACCTGGTGGGATTGCTCAGGTGGGTTCGGACCAGGGTCATAACATGCCTGAGATAATCCCTTCTACATACCTCCCAACTGTCCCTGATTTCGAGGGCGACTGTCCCTGATTTGGAACAAAGTCCCTCTGTCCCTCTTCCCTCCTCATTTGTCCCTTATTTTGGTCTGATCTCCATAATTGTATATATAAAATGCACCTTTTATCTTTCAAAAACTATTTCCCAGCGCTAAACCTTTCATCCAATTTCTAAATTGCTGCATTTGTAAATTTCAAAAGCCAATATAATGGAATAGTAGAGGTAAGAAAAAACACTCATTTTTTTTGTTGTGTAAAATTCTCCTTTAAAGGGGTGTGTCCTATGGCTACATACTTTTGCTGATAGGTGTCCCTTATTCGCATCTCAAAAAATTGGGAGGTATGCTATTAGATAATGCAAACAATGAATGTTTTGCAGGCAACCCCCATACATTCAGGTGGAACTATGAGTGTTTCAGCAGGCTAGCCAATGATGAGAATCCCAAAAATGTGATGTACAACATTGCCACATTCCCTGTAATAGGCATCTAGTAAACTAAAGCTGAACTCCAGGCACAAAAATGTAATTAACATAACCACAAAGGCTATAATCCACTTTGTGTTTACCAAATCCCTGTGCAAACTGAGCTATTACTGTGTAAAAGCAGCGGTGACATCATCACTGGGCTGTGCATAGACTGTGCAGTAAGCAGAGCTGTGGGAGGGGGCCCAGCAGACTCCACCCACTATAGTTTGTCTTTAGAAAACAACAGGAGGGGGTGGAGACAAGACCAGTCACCCTGCACAAAGAGAAAAAACAGAGCTGTGGAAGGGGCTACACAGGCCCCACCCACTACAGGCTGCTTGCAGAAAACTACAGGGGGGGCGGAGACAAGACCAGTCACAGTGCACAAGGAGAGGGAGCAGTAGTGAGTAGTCTTTATTATAGGAAATCTCACACTGGATTACTGCACAGATCTGGAAGAAATACCCCAAGCACACTGAGATTCAAGAAGAATACATGTGATGAAGTAGATAATATTATTATACCCCAGAGTCTAACTTTAACTTAAAAGGTAATATTGAATACATGCAATTACACAAAACACTGTATAGTTATTATATTTGTAATATTAAAGAGATTTCTAAATGTAAATTGGATGGCATTTAGTTTGCTACAGCGCTGTGTATCATAAACAAGTCTCATGTTTTTTTACCTTATCTCAGTGTTGCTGATCTCCTACAGCCACTTTAAGCCACTTCCTGTCTACATACACTTGCTCTAGCATTATTCCTCTTCCGTAAAGTGATGACGATGGACCGCACCTGTGCAATGTGTGTCAGTATAGCCATTTATTGTCACCATCAGAGGTGAAGTGACAGGGTGACAACATTGGTGCTCAGCTGTCACCATCAGGGGTGCAGTAACAGGCTGACAGCGCAGGAGCACAGCTGTCACCATCAGGGGTGCAGTAAGAGGCTGACAGCGCAGGAGCACAGCTGTTACCATCAGGGGTGCAGTAAGAGGCTGACAGCGCAGGAGCTCAGTTGTCACCATCAGGGGTGCAGTAAGAGGCTGACAGCTCAAGAGCACAGCTGTTACCATCAGGGGTGCAGTAACAGGCTGACAGCTCAGGAGCACAGCTGTCACCATCAGGGGTGCAGTAAGAGGCTGACAGCGCAGGAGCACAGCTGTCACCATCAGGGGTGCAGTAAGAGGCTGACAGCGCAGGAGCACAGCTTTTACCATCAGGGGTGCAGTAAGAGGCTGACAGCGCAGGAGCTCAGTTGTCACCATCAGGGGTGCAGTAAAGGGCTGACAGCACAGGAGCACAGCTGTCACCATCAGGGTGCAGTAACAGGCTGACAGCACAGGAGCACAGCTGTCACCATCAGAGGTGCAGTAAAAGGCTGACAGCGCAGGAGCACAGCTGTCACCATCAGGGGTGCAGTAAAAGGCTGACAGCGCAGGAGCACAGCTGTCACCATCAGGGGTGCAGTAAGAGGCTGACAGCTCAGGAGCACAGCTGTCACCATCAGGGGTGCAGTAAAAGGCTGACAGCGCAGGAGCACAGCTGTCACCATCAGGGGTGCAGTAAGAGGCTGACAGCGCAGGAGCACAGCTGTTACCATCAGGGATGCAGTAAGAGGCTGACAGTGCAGGAGCTCAGTTGTCACCATCAGGGGTGCAGTAAGAGGCTGACAGCTCAGGAGCACAGCTGTCACCATCAGGGGTGCAGTAACAGGCTGACAGCGCAGGAGCACAGCTGTTACCATCAGGGGTGCAGTAACAGGCTGCCAGTACAGGAGCACAGCTGTTACCATCAGGGGTGCAGTAACAGGCTGACAGTACAGGAGCACAGCTGTTACCATCAGGGGTGCAGTAAGAGGCTGACAGCGCAGGAGCTCAGTTGTCACCATCAGGGGTGCAGTAAAGGGCTGACAGCACAGGAGCACAGCTGTTACCATCAGGGGTGCAGTAACAGGCTGACAGCTCAGGAGCACGGCTGTCACCATCAGAGGTGCAGTAACAGGCTGACAGCTCAGGAGCACAGCTGTCACCATCAGGGGTACATTAAGAGGCTGACAGCGCAGGAGCACAGCTGTTACCATCAGGGGTGCAGTAAGAGGCTGACAGCGCAGGAGCACAGCTGTCACCATCAGGGGTGCAGTAAAGGGCTGACAGCACAGGAGCACAGCTGTCACCATCAGGGGTGCAGTAAAGGGCTGACAGTACAGGAGCACAGCTGTTACCATCAGGGGTGCAGTAAGAGGCTGACAGCGCAGGAGCTCAGTTGTCACCATCAGGGGTGCAGTAAAGGGCTGACAGCACAGGAGCACAGCTGTTACCATCAGGGGTGCAGTAACAGGCTGACAGCTCAGGAGCACGGCTGTCACCATCAGAGGTGCAGTAACAGGCTGACAGCTCAGGAGCACAGCTGTCACCATCAGGGGTACATTAAGAGGCTGACAGCGCAGGAGCACAGCTGTTACCATCAGGGGTGCAGTAAGAGGCTGACAGCGCAGGAGCACAGCTGTCACCATCAGGGGTGCAGTAAAGGGCTGACAGCACAGGAGCACAGCTGTCACCATCAGGGGTGCAGTAAAGGGCTGACAGCACAGTAGCACAGCTGTTACCATCAGGGGTGCAGTAACAGGCTGACAGCACAGGAGCACAGCTGTCACCATCAGGGGTGCATAAGAAGACAGGGTGACAACACAGGAACTCAACTTTTCCCCTAAGTGGTGTATGTGACATTGTGACAACGCAGGTGCACAATTTGGAGACAAGTGTCACCATAAAACAAAAAGCAGGGAAACAACAATCTTCATGGCAGGGTGACCAGGAATGATTTTAACATTATACCTATCTAAAAACTATTTTAAAAGTTGCAGATTTAAGAAGATTGAAAACTTTGGAAACTTGTTGAATCTTACACATTGTCATTCATTTTAAACGCACCTCCAGAATACACAAAGAACACACGGCATGCGTTGGGATGTATTATGGCCCATTGTGAATAAGATAACAAAGCATGAAAATGTGCATGTTCTAGCCCAAACACATCCTAATGGTTATGTTTGCACTCTAGCATTTAAACAACACCGGAGTGCCCCTTTAATGCATTCTCCCTGGGTGAAAACACTATGTGAAAGCGAACATGAGTGACAGGTGAGTGACCACCCTGCTGACCTGTGACAGTTTATAGGACAATGAATGGAGGAGGGGAGAGACGGTCATATTGGGCTGGGGGGGTCAGTCTCTGGTGCCTCCACCTGTTTATTTCTGCACGCAGTGTAAAGTGAATTCCGCTGAGAACAGGAAGGGTTATTTCTGTCCCTTTCCTGACCAAATGACTAAATTCCGACAATGGATCCGGAGGAAGAAGATGAATTATGAGAACAGAACCGAGGAGGGCGCCCAGGAGGGTGTGTGATTGTAAATCTGCACTGAGTGTTGAAGTCAGATGTATACATTGTGTATGGGAAGTGTGTGAGCCACAGTCTTAATTTGTCACACACAGTGTACATTTCTGGGGTTCGGATGTACAGAAAAGTGTGGCGTAAACTTTGGTGTGCAAAGTGATCAGTGAAAATTGCCCGTGCCATGTATAGATGTTTACACAATCATTTTCTATTTGTATGTGGAGTGTGCCGCACAATGTTGCAGAGTGTGCACTGTGTCTATGGTGTGCAGTATATATGTAGTGTGCAGTGTGTGTGCAGTGTACGGAGTATTTGTAGTGTGTGGTGTATATGTAGTGTATAGTGCGGTCTATACAATAGTGTGTAGTGTGGTGTATATGTAGTGTGGAGTGTGGTGTATATGTATTGTGTAGTGTGGTGTATATGTAGTGTGTAGTGTATGTATTGTGTAGTGTGGTGTATATGTAGTGTCTAGTGTGGTGTATATGTAGTGTGTAGTGCGGTGTATATGTATTGTGGTGTATATGTAGTGTGTGGTATATGTATTGTGGTGTATATGTAGTGCGGTGTATATGTAGTGTCTAGTGTGGTGTATATGTATTGTGTAGTGCAGTGTATATGTTTTGTGTAGTGTGGTGTATATGTCGTGTCTAGTGTGGTTTATATGTAGTGTGTAGTGCAGTGTATATGTAGTGTGTAGTGCAGTGTATATGTAGTGTATAGTGCGGTGTATATGTAGTGCGGTGTATATGTAGTGTGCAGTGTATATGTAGTGTGTAGTGCGGTGTCTATGTAGTGTGTAGTGAGGTGTATATGTAGTGTGGTGTATATGTAGTGTGCGGTGTATATGTAGTGTGGTGTATATGTAGTGCGGTGTATATGTAGTGCGGTGTATATGTAGTGTGTAGTGCGGTGTATATGTAGTGTGGTGTATATGTAGTGTGTAGTGCGGTGTATATGTAGTGCGGTGTATATGTAGTGTGTAGTGCAGTGTATATGTAGTGCGGTGTATATGTAGTGTGTAGTGTGATGTATATGTAGTGTGTAGTGCAGTGTATGTGTAGTGTGCGGTGTATATGTAGTGCGGTGTATATGTAGTGTGTAGTGCAGTGTATATGTAGTGCGGTGTATATGTAGTGTGTAGTGCAGTGTATATGTAGTGCGGTGTATATGTAGTGTGTAGTGTGATGTATATGTAGTGTGTAGTGCGGTGTATATGTAGTGTGTAGTGTGATGTATATGTAGTGTGTAGTGCGGTGTATATGTAGTGCGGTGTATATGTAGTGCGGTGTATATGTAGTGTGTAGTGCGGTGTATATGTAGTGCGGTGTATATGTAGTGTGTAGTGCAGTGTATATGTAGTGCGGTGTATATGTAGTGTGTAGTGTGATGTATATGTAGTGTGTAGTGCGGTGTATATGTAGTGTGTAGTGTGATGTATATGTAGTGTGTAGTGCGGTGTATATGTAGTGCGGTGTATATGTAGTGCGGTGTATATGTAGTGTGTAGTGCGGTGTATATGTAGTGTGGTGTATATGTAGTGCGGTGTATATGTAGTGTGTAGTGCGGTGTATATGTAGTGTGGTGTATATGTAGTGCGGTGTATATGTAGTGTGTAGTGCGGTGTATATGTAGTGCGGTGTATATGTAGTGTGTAGTGCGGTGTATATGTAGTGTGCAGTGTGGTGTATATGTAGTGTGTAGTGCGGTGTATATGTAGTGCGGTGTATATGTAGTGTGTAGTGCGGTGTATATGTAGTGTGCAGTGTGGTGTATATGTAGTGTGTAGTGCGATGTATATGTAGTGTGGTGTATATGTAGTGTGTAGTGCGGTGTATATGTAGTGTGTAGTGCGATGTATATGTAGTGTGGTGTATATGTAGTGTGTAGTGTGGTGTATATGTAGTGCGGTGTATATGTAGTGTGTAGTGCGGTGTATATGTAGTGCGGTGTATATGTAGTGTGTAGTGCGGTGTATATGTAGTGTGCAGTGTGGTGTATATGTAGTGTGTAGTGCGGTGTATATGTAGTGCGGTGTATATGTAGTGTGTAGTGCGGTGTATATGTAGTGTGCAGTGTGGTGTATATGTAGTGTGTAGTGCGGTGTATATGTAGTGTGTAGTGCGATGTATATGTAGTGTGTAGTGCGGTGTATATGTAGTGTGCAGTGTGGTGTATATGTAGTGTGTAGTGCGATGTATATGTAGTGTGTAGTGCGGTGTATATGTAGTGTGTAGTGCGGTGTATATGTAGTGCGGTGTATATGTAGTGTGTAGTGCGGTGTATATGTAGTGTGCAGTGTGGTGTATATGTAGTGTGTAGTGCGATGTATATGTAGTGTGTAGTGCGGTGTATATGTAGTGTGTAGTGTGATGTATATGTAGTGTGTAGTGCGGTGTATATGTAGTGCGGTGTATATGTAGTGCGGTGTATATGTAGTGTGTAGTGTGGTGTATATGTAGTGTGTAGTGCGGTGTATATGTAGTGCGGTGTATATGTAGTGTGTAGTGCGGTGTATATGTAGTGTGCAGTGTGGTGTATATGTAGTGTGTAGTGCGATGTATATGTAGTGTGCAGTGTGGTGTATATGTAGTGTGTAGTGCGATGTATATGTAGTGTGTAGTGCGGTGTATATGTAGTGTGTAGTGTGATGTATATGTAGTGTGCAGTGTGGTGTATATGTAGTGTGTAGTGCGATGTATATGTAGTGTGTAGTGCGGTGTATATGTAGTGTGTAGTGTGATGTATATGTAGTGTGCAGTGTGGTGTATATGTAGTGTGTAGTGCGGTGTATATGTAGTGCGGTGTATATGTAGTGTGTAGTGCGGTGTATATGTAGTGTGCAGTGTGGTGTATATGTAGTGTGTAGTGCGATGTATATGTAGTGTGTAGTGCGGTGTATATGTAGTGTGTAGTGTGATGTATATGTAGTGTGTAGTGCGGTGTATATGTAGTGCGGTGTATATGTAGTGCGGTGTATATGTAGTGTGTAGTGTGGTGTATATGTAGTGTGTAGTGCGGTGTATATGTAGTGTGTAGTGCGGTGTATATGTAGTGCGGTGTATATGTAGTGTGTAGTGCGGTGTATATGTAGTGTGCAGTGTGGTGTATATGTAGTGTGTAGTGCGATGTATATGTAGTGTGCAGTGTGGTGTATATGTAGTGTGTAGTGCAGTGTATATGTAGTGTGTAGTGCGGTGTATATGTAGTGCGGTGTATATGTAGTGTGTAGTGCGGTGTATAGAATAGTGTACAGGGTGAGAGGTGCAGTGGGGTGACAGTGAAGTTCCATGGAAGAAATGATGGCGATGGTGCCCCCCTCCCCCTCAGTCTCCTCCTTCTCTTTGTCTGACCCGCACACCCCCTTCCTCCATGTCTCCACACTGCTCTTCCTGCACTCACAGGAAAGTCTGCCATAGTTGTTAACTGTGAAGTATAGAAGGGGCGGCGGAGGGAGGGGGGCTGCAGTGCCAGTGATGGTGTGAGAGGAGGGTCACCCCATATCAGGGTACACAACCCTTGAGAGGAGAACCTCCTGCCTAACAACACACCAGACCGGGGAGCACAGCACAGACCACACCGACCAGGGACGCTAAGATGCCCGACCTTACCGCGAGATCAAAACGTCCGATCCCAACCCAGCATCCTCTCCGTCCCCACATCACTAAAGGGAAACATCTGTGACACTCACTCCACATCTGTAACTCCACTACAGTACACTCTGGGGCTGGGCCAGAGCGGGCCTTGTTTTATTTTTATTTATGTCCCCTCCATTATTATTTTATTACATTTTTATAGTATATATATAGAGATATAGTGCCATAGCACTATACGGAGAACATTGAGCCAGTCACATCAGTCTCTGTACCAGAGGAACTTACACTCTAATTCCCCCCCCACAGTCACACACTATTATTATTACACATTTACAGTACCTTGAAAAAGTATTCATACCCCATTGAAATTTTCCACATTTTGTCATGTTACGACCAAAAATGTAAATGAATTTTATTGGGATTTTATGTAATAGACCAACACAAAGTGCCACATAATTGTGAACTGGAAGGAAAATGATAAATAGTTTTAAAAATGTTTTACAAATAAATATGTAAAAAGTGTGGGGTACATTTGTATTCAGCCCCCTTTTACTCTGATACCCCTAATTAAAATCTAGTGAAACCAATTGCCTTCAGAAGTCCCCTAATTAGTAAATAGAGTCCACCTGTGTGTAATTTAATCTCAGTGTAAATACAGCTGTTCTGTGAAACCCTCAGAGGTTTGTTAGAGAACCTTAGTGAACAAACAGCATCATGAAGGCCAAGGAACACACCAGACAGGTCAGCGATAAAGTTGTGGAGAAGTATAAAGCAGGGTTAGGTTATAAAAAATATCCCAAGCTTTGAACATCTCACGGAGCTCTGTTCAATCCATCATCCGAAAATGTAGAGTACGGTACAACCACAAACCTATCAAGACATGGCCGTCCACCTAAACTGACAGGCCGGGCAAGGAGAGCATTCATCAGAGAAGCAGCCAAGAGGCCCATGGTAACTCTGGAGGAGCTGCAGAGATCCACAACTTAGGTCGGGGAATCTGTCCACAGGACAACTATTATGCCCCATACACACTATCAGATTTTCTGCTGATTTTTTTTCCTTCAGGTTTACCAAAACCACGTACTACAAGGGCCTGCCTGATCACATACAAATTGTAACTCCTAAGGTCTGACCTCATATTATATGGTTTTGGTAAATCTGAAGGAAACCTCAGCAGAAAAACTGATAGTGTGTTTGGGGCTTTATTAGTCCTGCACAAATCTGGCCATTATGGAAGAATGGTAAGGAGAAAGCCATTGTTGAAACAAAGCCATAAAAAGTCCTGTTTGTAGTTCGCTAGAAGCTTTGTGTGGGACACAGCAAACATGTGGAAGAAGATGCTCTGGTCAAAAATGAACTTTTTGGCCTAAAAGCAAAACGCTATGTGTGGTGGAAAACTAACACTGCACATCACCATGAACTCACCATCCCCACCGTGAAACATGGTGGTGTCAGCATCTTGTAGGGATGCTTTTCTTCAGCAGGGATAGGGAAGCTGGTCAGAGTTGATGGGAAGATGGATGGAGCCAAATACAGGGCAACCTTAGAAAAAAACCTGTAATGCCACATACACACGATCTGAGTTTTCGTCAGAAAAATCTTGGATGGTTTTTCTGACAGAATTCCACTCAAGCTTGGCTTGCATACACACGGTCACACAAAAGTTCTCGGAACTTTCGACCGTCAAGAACGCGGTGACGCACAACACTACAACAAGCCGAGAAAATAAAGCTCAATGCTTCCGAACATGCGCCAAATTGTTTCCGAGCATGCGTAGGAATTTTGCGCGTCAGAATTTCTACAGGCGATCAGAATTTCCGATCGGGAACTTTTTCCATCAGAAAAATAGAGAACCTGCTCTCAATCTTTTGCTGGCGTTAATTCCGCCAGCAAAAGTCCGATGGGGCGCACACAGGGTAAGAATTTCCCACCAAAAGCTCTCATCTGACTTTTGCTGGAGGGATTTCAGATAGTGAGTACGGGGCTTTAGAGTCTGCAAAAGACTTGAGACTGGGGCGGAGGTTCACCTCCCAGCAGGACAACGGCCCTAAACACAGCCAGAGCTACATTGGAATGGTTTAGATCAAAGCATATTCATGTGTTAGAATGGCCCAGTCAAAGTCCAGACCTAAATCCAATTGAGATCCATTTGCCGTTCACAGACCCTCGCCATTCAATATGACAGAGCTTGAGTGATTTTGCAAAGAAGAATGGGCAAAAATGTCATTCTCTAGTAGGGATGAGGTGAACGGTTCAGGCCGAGCATAAGTTCGGGCCGAAATTTTGTGGTTCGGCTGAACAAATGGGTCATTCTACCATTTATGTGCCCCCCCCCCCCCGAACTGACCAAAATGCATTGCGGCCCTGAACAGTGCATTGCAAGCCCCGATTGGCTGTAGCAGTGACAGCTTCAGCCAATCAGGGCACAGAGCACTGTCAGAGTCATGATTGGACACTGTCATCATGACTTTATCCAATCATGGCTCATTCCCAACCCGCAGTATAAAAGTATTCTTTCAATGGCAGCCATTTTCAGTGTGATTTTGGCATGAAGAGAGATAGAACAGGGCTCTGTTCGGTGCTATTAGTTAGTGTGCTATACTGTGCTATTTTGCTTCAATTGTCAGTGTAGAATATTAGTTTAGTGTCAGTCTAGGGATAGTGTGAGTGTAGTGAGGAGGACCATCATTCAGCTTTGCAAAGTGTAAAGCCAGTGTAATTCATACACATACATTAGTGTAGAGTAGGGACAGCTCAGATAGTTTCAGTGTAGTGTAGTGAGACCGTGTCAGTAATCTTTACATTAGTGTATAGCTAGAGTAGAGACAGTTTAGATAGCGTCAGTGTAGTGACGGTTTAAAACCGTCTATTTGATGTGCGTTACTGCCAGTTTAACGCCATATAGTTTTATGTGCGTTACTGCCAGTTTAACGCCATATAGTTCTGTGTGCGTTACTGCCAGTTTAACGCTTTATAGTTTTGTGTGCATTACTGCCAGTTTAACGCTATATAATTTTTCGTGCGTTACTACCCGTTTAATGCCATACAGTTCTGTGTGCGTTACTGCCAATTTAATGCCATTTACTTATGTGTGCGTTACTGCCCGTTTAACGCCATATTGTTCTGTGTGCGTTACTGCCAGTTTAGAGCCATTTACTTCTGTGTGCATTACTGCCGGTTTAACGCCATATTTTTCTGTGTGCGTTACTGCCAGTTTAGAGCCATTTGCTTCTGTGTGCATTACTGCCAGTTTAACGCCATATTGTTCTGTGTGCGTTACTGCCAGTTTAGAGCCATTTACTTCTGTGTGCATTACTGCCAGTTTAACGCAATATAGTTCTGAGTGCGTTACTGCCAGTTTAACGCCATATAGTTCTGTGTGCGTCACTGTCAGTTTAACGCTATATAATATTGTGTGCGTTACTGCCAGTTTAACCACTTGCTTACTGGGCACTTAAACCCCCCTCAGTCCCAGACCAATTTTCAGCTTTCAGCGCTGATGCACTTTGAGTGACAATTGCGCGGGCATACAACACTGTACCCAAATGAAATTTTTATCATTTTTTTCCCACAAATAGAGCTTTCTTTTGGTGGTATTTAGTTACAGCTCGGAGTTTTATTTTTTGCTAAACAAACAAAAAAAGATGCAAAAAAAAAAAAAAAAAAAATCATGTTTTAATAGTTTGTTATAAAATTTTGCAAACGGGTCATTTTTCTCCTTCATTGAAGTGCGCTGATTAGGCGGCACTGATAGGCTGCATTGGTGGGCACTGATGGGCTGCATTGGTGGGCACTGATGGGCTGCATTGGTGGGCACTGATAGGCTGCACTGGTGGGCACTGATAGGCATAGTTAAGGCGGCACTAATAGGCACAGATAAGGCGGCACCGATGGGCACAGATAAGGCGGCACTGATGGGCAAAGATGGGCACAGATAAGATGGCACGGATGGGTGGCACGGATAAGTGGCACGGATGGGCACTGATAGGTACCACAGATAGATGGGACTGATGGGCACTGATAGGTGGCACTGATAGGTGGCTCTGATAGGTGGCACTGCTGGGCACTGATGGGCGGCACTGCTGGGCACTGATGGGCGGCACTGCTGGGCACTGATGGGCGGCACTGGGGTGCAGCACCTTTGAGGCAGATTGGGTGGCACTGTGGGGTGGCACTGTGGGTGGCACTGTGGGTGGCACTGTGGGTGGCACTGTGGGCACTATGGGCACTGACAGGGGGCACTGACGGGGGGCACTTACTTTTTCTTTTATTTTACTTCAGGATGGCACTGCGGGAGGCAGGTGGGCACTGGCAGGTGGCAGGTGGTAGCTTGTATTGCTGGCCGTGATCGGGACTGATGTCCCGATCACGGCCGCCGGTGATCGGCTTTTTTTTTCTCTCCTCGCGCTGTCAGCGCGAGGAGGAATAATAGCCGATTACCGGCTCCGTTCTATCACATGATCAGCTGTCATTGGCTGACAGCTGATCACGTGATAAGGGGTCGGGATCGACCCCTTACACGGATCGGTGATCAGGCGAGTCTCACGGACTCGCCGATCACAGAGCGCGCCGCGCGCCCCTCAGGGGGCGCGCAGGCCGCTCGTAACCAGGACTACGTCAATAGACGTAGTCCCGGAAATCTAGGTCCGCGCTAATGCCGTCATTTGGCAATAGCGCGGATCTGAAGTGGTTAACTACATATAGTTTTTGGTGTGTTACTGCCAGTTTAATGCCATATAGTTTTTGATGCATTACTGCCAGTTTAAAGTCATATTGTTTTCTGTACGTTACTGCCAGTTTACCGTCATATAGTTTTTGGTGCGTTAGTGCCTGTTTAACGCCATATAGTTCTGTGTGCGTTACTGTCAGTTTTATGTCATTTACTTCTGTGTGCTTTACTGCCAGTTTAACGCCATATCGTTTTTGATGCATTACTGCCAGTTTAAAGTCATATTTTCTGTACGTTACTGCCAGTTTAACGCCATATAGTTTTTGGTGCGTTAGTGCCAGTTTAATACCATATAGTTCTCTGTGCGTTACTGCCTGTTTAACGCCATGTAGTTCTGTGTGCGTTACTGTCAGTTTAATGTCATTTACTTCTATGTGCTTTACTGCCAGTTTAACGCCATATAGTTTTGTGTGCGTTAATTCTAGTTTAACGTCATATAGTTTTATGTGCATTGCTGCCAGTTTAACACCATATAGCGTTTGGTGCGTTTCTGCCAGTTTACTGCCATATAATTCTGCGTGCGTTACTGCTAGTTTAACTCCTTATAGTTCTGTGTGCGTTACTGTCAGTTTAACGCTATTTACTTTTGTGTACATTACTGCAAGTTTAACGCCATATAGTTCTGTGTGCGTCACTGCCAGTTTAACGCCATATAGTTCTGTGTCTCACTGTACGTTTGTCACATTATATTGCAGTATATTATAGTGTATTAGTGGAGTGTGTCTGTGTAGTGTGAGTACTCAAACTAAAGTGCACCAAGCACCTCTTAACATTGATTAAAGCGTATCCACATACAGATTTTCACTTCTTCTTTACATTTGCTTATAAGCACTGAACAAATGTGTCCACAGGCAAAGGTGGACGGGGTGGTCAGTCCTCATGCAGAAGCATCCTCATTCAGATGCTGTCATCCTGAGTGACCCTGAGGAGTCTGCAAATTTGAGACGCATGAGCAACCTCGTGCTTCAAAGCCTGCAAACGGACCCAAGAATACGTGTCATAAAGGAGATGATTACTGGTTGGCAACCCTCCTTGACCATCGTTATAAGGGGAAGCTCTCAGAACCCATCCCCACAGAGAGTGCAGAAGATAAAATCTCTTCAGGACACGATAAAGAGGATTTTACTGAACATTAGTCCAGTAGGTTACAGTGTCGTGGAAAACGTAGTTTAGTTTGAGTCTTCTGTTGGTCAAAAGAGGAGCGTTGGAGAAGGCGTCCGCCTAAGTGAGGCATTTTGGAATTTTTTTAATGGGCTTCCACATCCCATCGGCAGCGTCTGCATCACGTGGTGGATGATTACCTAGGGGCCAAAACAGAGATGGAGAGCTTTCCAGCTGACGTTCCATTGACTTACTGGGTCATGAGAATAGACCACTGCCCAGAACTTGCCCAGTATGCTATTGAGTTTTTGGGCTGCCCTGCATCCAGTGTGCTTTCAGAATGGGAATTCAGTGCTGCAGGAGGTTTCGTTACTGATCATAGAACACATCTGTCCACAGACTCCGTTGACTGACTTTTATAAAAATGAGTCAGTTCTGGATTACCAGCTATGAAACCCCTGATGCAGATGTCACTGATTAAGTCTTATTGGGATGTGGAATCTCTGCAGGACTTTAAGGTTGCCTAACTTTCAGGGTGTTCAATCATTTCATCTGGAAGAATGTATTTGGTATAGGTTTTAGGGCACAATTAACACCCAAAGACCAATATATCAGCACCTTTTTGACAGGTGCATGTCCTTGCAATTTTTTTGGCCTTCATCAAGAGCACCTCTATAGGGTTACGGTGGGAAGGCGCCCCCGACACCCAAAGAGTAATTTTTCTGCTTTACAGGTTTTACAGGTGCACGTCATTGCAATTTTTTTTTACAGCAAGGCCAATTCTTGCTTTCATCAAGAGTACCTCTATAAGGTTACGGTGGGAAGGCGCCACCGACAACCAATTTTTCAGGCACCTGTTACTTCTATCCAAAGTCAAAGTGACACCATAATGTATCCAAAAAATCTCTAATCTTGTTCTCAGTGCGCTACATTCTGGCCTCATCATACACACTGGCTCCCCAGCTGTTTCTGAGCAAAATAAAAAGCTTGCAGGGAAAATTTCATTTTCTTTGGCTTTATAAATGCAATTATTGCTGCAGCAGATTCTAGACATGGTACAGATCCGCCATTTTACAGGCAGACTTAAAGAGGAAGTAAACCCTTTCAAACCACTTTGACCTACAGGTAAGCCTAGATTAAGGCTTACCTGTAGGTCCAAGCAATATCTCCTAAACCTATATGGTTTAGGAGATATTTGCCCAAAAATGGGCACCGCTGTCTACGGCGCATGCGCCGTAGACAGCGGCGCGCAGGCGCACTAAATGCGGCAAGTCCAAGAATGGATTTGCCTAATTTGTCGACTCCCGTGCGCATGCGCGGGAGTGACGTCATCGCGGCTTTGCCGAATGGCAGCGGCGGAGCTGCGAGACGCGACTCCCGTGCGCATGCGCGGGAGTGACGTCATCGCGGCTTCGCCGCTGTGATTCGTCGGAGCTGCGAGACGCCACCAGCAAGATGGATGCGGCGGACTACAGGGGACAGCGGCGACTTCGCTGGCTCCTGTGTCAGGTAAGTGACACATAATGAGCTACTATGCGATGCATAGTAGTCCATTATGCTTTACCTTTGCAGGGAAAAAAAGAGGAAGTAAACCCATCAGGGTTTACTTCCTCTTTAAGCCCCGTACACACGAGAGGACTTATGTCCGACAGACTTCCGAAGGAGTTCTGCCGGAGTTCCGACAGAGTTCTGACGGACTTTTCGACTGAGCGGACTTGGCCACACACAATCACACCAAACTCCGACGGATTTGAACGTGATGACGTACGACTGGACTCGAATAAGGAAGTTCATAGCCAGTAGCCAATAGCTGCCCTAGCGTCGGTTTTAGTCCGTCGGAATAGCATACACACGAGCAAATTTTTCGGTAGGAACTGGGTCCGGCGGAGTTCCGTCGGAAAAATTTGAAGCATGTTCCATTTTCTAAAGTCTGTCAGACTTTTGCGAATCAAAAGTCCGTTGCAGCCCACACACGATCGAATAGTCTGACGGAATCATTCCGTCGGACTTTGGATGTTGAAAAGTCCGCTCGTGTGTACGGGGCTTAAGGGAACCCTCCAGGCACTATATTGGAAGGAATTTTTAATTTTTATGTTTTCACTTTAAAAATCAAAAAATCATTGCTCATTTAAAAATTCATTTTTCACAAACTTTTTTTAAATTGATACATGTCTCCCAGGGCATGATCCGGACCCCTATAACCATTGTATGCCCAATTACTTGCATAAAGGCCGTCAAAATAGATTTTTGACGCTCGGGTCCCATTGACTTTAATGGGGTTCGTCATTCAGGTCCGAACTTTTGCGGTGTTCGTAAATTCTGGTGCGAGCCGAAAAGAGGTCTGTTCGGCCCATCCCTACTCTCTAAATGTGCAAACCTGGTAGAGACATCCCCAAAAAGACTTGCAGCTGTAATTGCAGCGAAAGGTGGTTCTACAAAATACTGACTCGAGGGGGGCTGAATACAAATGTACCCCCCCACCACACTTTTTACATATTTATTTAAAATATTTATCATTTTCCTTCCAGTTCACAATTATGTGCCACTTTGTGTTGGTCTATCACATAAAATCCCAATAAAATACATTTAAGTTTTTGGTTGTAACATGACAAGATGTGGAAAATTTCAAGGGGCACTGTATATAGCTCTGACATTGACCATAGTGCAGCACAGAGAACCCCAGTCAGATCTCTCTCATCATACATTAATATACAATGAAGCCATTACAGGATGAGTTCCCCATCAGGTGATGAGTGTGTATTTCTATGTATATCTGCTTGTAGTGATGGATCTCTGTCCCCATCGCTGTGATGGGGGATGTGTAGTCCTCCCTCGTGGTGTATTGAGCGTTGATGAGAATCTCTGTCCTTTTCTCTCCTGATTCCACCATCTGAAGTTCTCAGGGGAATTCCTCTACAATGGGCAGGTGCTGAAATGTGATGCTTTTCAACCTATTTTTGGAGCAGTAATAAGAACTGTCTGTGACTAGCGGATGGTACGCCGGGAGGAGAACACTTTTCTAAACATAAGACTCATTTTCATATATTCAAGATTTCATCAGCTCTTCCTGCAGCTGCCTGATACTGTGCACATATAGTCTACTAGATCATCATAAGGAAATTAATGGTGTTCAAACTCAGGAACACAAATGAAGTATGTTGCAACTAACCAGTCCTCAGATGTGGTTGCATTTGTTTTTTTTTTGCAGGCATTTTTCCTGGTGATCCTGCCAGTAAAACACTTCCTGTTCTAGGGTGACAACACTCACCGTACTGTGTCTATGGAGGAGCAGCGTTGTCACCCTAGGACAGGAATCCAGAACACCACCTCTTTACCTCTTCTCCATAACAGGGGTTCTGTAGTCCTCAAGCATAACTGAGAACAATGTAATATATATATATATATATATATATATATATATATATATAATGGAAACAATGTAATGACTGCTTTACATCTGTGTTGTTCCTTGAAGAGGGATCCCATTTAAGGCCCACGTTTAAATAAGCCACTAGTGGCCAGTATCTGTGGTGGACATGCCGTGTGGCCACATGCACGGTGTTGTGCTCGCACTCCTATGCACGCTTAGTTAGGCTCCCATGTCTGAATATCTGTGTATGCACATGGGCATGAGTCCGATCACAAGCCTTAAGGTGGCACCATCTCTCTTATGCCACTTACCCACGAGCGAATTGTCCAGCGTACTTAGTCCGGCAAACAATCCAGCGGATAGTCTGGCGTACTTTCTACCGAACGGACTTGGCCACACACAGACACACAGAAAGTCCAGCGTTTGCTAGCGTGATGACGTACAGCATGTACGACGGGACTAGAAAAAGGAAGTTCAATAGCCAGTAGCCAATAGCTTTACTTTTTCGTACTTGCTTCTGAGCATGCGCCATTCTTAGTCCGCCGTACTAGCATACTGATGAACGTATTGTCCGCTGAAACCCAAGTATGACGGGAAGATTGGAGTGCAAAAATACTTTCTTAGTCCGCGGGATTTCACGCTGGAAAAGTCCGCTGAAGCCCACACACGCTCGAATTGTCTGCTGAAATGCGTTTCGGCGGACTAAGTACGCCGGACAATCTGATCGTGTGTACACGGCATTAGGCTTCTTTCACACCAGCGGACCACTAGGGTCCACCTGTCTATTTTTCAAATGAACCCGATCAGACCACGTATTTTTCTCTATGGGGCAGCGGATGTCAGCAGACACGTGTTCGCTGTCACCCGCCAGCATCCTGATCTGCTTAAAACAGACGGATGGGGACCCATCCTGCAATACGAATTATATGGAAACGAATAGGTAGTCCGTTTCAATCTGACTGCCCCATAGAGCTCAGCGGGGCTCTGCCCGTGTCCGCTATACAGAGCCTGTCATCTGCCTGCTCAGTGGAGATCAGTGGTGAGATGCCCTGCTGAGCAGGTAGAGCCGCTTGGATGGATTCTACTCTGCCTGAAAGGAACCTTACAGCTGACATGTTCCAGACCAGGCCTTTTTCTGTTCCACCATGACTGTACCCCTGTGTACAAGGCCAGCTCCATAAATAAATGCAGCAATAATAATATCAAGCATCTGGGATGCTGCTCTCCTGACCCAAACCCAGCCAGCACTACTCCACTAACCATGTACCCAACACATTTTGCCCTGCCCTGGGTCTTTGTCTAAGCCCTGTGGTGGGGCAAAACACGTCAGTGGGCTTATTTAGTGGAGTAGCACTAGCTGAGGCCTCAGAATAGGGATATCCTGGGATACTTGATATTGCTACCGCTGGATGTGTTCATTTAGAGGCCAGCACCCCACATCCGACGGCCAGAGGGAGAGAGCTTCTCCCCTCGCTTAGACGCTTCAAGTTTTTTCCAGTCAATAAAGATATGGTTTGATGAGTTTGGTGTGGAGTAACTTGAATGTCCTGCACAGAGCCCTGACCTCTGCCCTACTGAACACCGTTGGGATGGATTGGAACACTGATGGTGAGCCAGGTCTTCTCACGCATCATTAGTACCTGATTTTACAAATGCTCATTTGGTTGAACGGGCAAAATTTCCGCAAACACACTCCACAATTTCATGGAAGGTCTTCTCAGAAGAATAGAGGCTGTTATAGCCATTAAGGAAGGCAGCTCGATACTAATGTCCATGGTTTTGGGATGAGATGTCCAACCAGGTCATATAGGAGTGTTGGTAATGCAAATATTTAGCCCTATATCACACAAAGTAACAAAAAATCATTGTACTACAGACAGATGGGCTACACAAACTCATGGATGTAAATTGCCCAACATAATCTTCCATTTCAGCCAACAGGTCTTCTCAGAGACAAGCAGGTGTGGGAACATCAGTTGGCTGAATTGAGGGGAAGATTTTGGCATGACCTTTAGGAGTACAACGCTGTACCATGTTAGCCATCAATTAATGTAGAAATTATGGAGTTTATGTGATCCCCTTTATTGGCTAACTTGAGTTATTAAAGATGCAAGCTTCCAGGATAACACAAGATCCCTTTGTCAGTCAGAAATGTATAAATCCTGAAGAAGGGATCAGAGTATGCCAAAGTTAAAGCTTAAGGCTAAAGCTAAAGTTTATGTATGGCAATTTTTCCATAGTTACATTGATACAGCCTGGACCTGTATAAATGTGTATGCGCCATACCTGTGGGATTCCTGTGGAAGACATAAATCACTGAAATAGATGCCACTGCTACAGTGATCTCTTTTAGCTTTTGGGTCCTGTGACTAATGAAAGCCTGTGGCCGCTTGCTTTGCAACAACACCATTCAGGGAACACTTTGCATATTCTCAATGGGTGGTCAGGGTGGGGAGACAAGCTGGTGATGTAGAGATCTTCAATTCTTCCAATCAAAGAACTCTGTGTATTCATTGAGAAAATGCTAAGACTTTTTTGAATGGCATCCATGACAAGCAAGTGGCCTCCTGTGTTCACTCGGAAGCTAGTGGAGATCACCAGGGTAGCAATGTAGTAGCAATGCCCACAACAGTGATTTCCATCTCCATGGGAATCCCACAGTTATGGCACATACATACTTACATTGGTTCTAAGCAATGTAATAATTTTGGATAACAGAAGCCAGTGTCAGAAAAAGACTTGAAAAACTTAACCCAAATAAATCACCAGGACCTGATTGCTTACACCCGAGTGTCCATCAAGAACTTAGCCAGCTTATAGGCAGACCATTATTCCTGGATTTTTAGGAACAGCTTAATGACTGGAATGGTACCAGCTGACCGGAGAACAGCCAACATTGTACCAATGTTTTAAAAAAGCTTGAGAAACATACCTGGAAACTACAGACCGGTTAGTCTAACATTGATAGTATGTAAACTATTAGAGAGGATTATAAGGGGCTATATCCAAGATTTTGCTGATGAATACAGTATCATTGGTAATAATCAGCTTGGATTTATGGAAGATCATTCTTGCCAGACCAAGCTACGAGGAAGTAAGCTGCTAGCCGAGATAAAGGAAGGCTGTGGATGTGGTGTATCTGGATTTTGCAAAGTCATACAATACAGTTCCCTAAAAATGCTTAATTTACAAATTGAGGTCTGTTGCCATAGACCATATTGTATGTAACTGACGTCCTCCAGTCCCCTTTTTAGCTTGGTCATCCTTCTCTGGACTATGTAAACACCCACACAGGTTGAACTGGGTGGGCAAGTGTCTTTAATCAACCTTACCAACTATGTAACTATGTAAGTTAGCCTATCAAGGGGATCACTTAAACTCCAACTTCCGGCAGGCCAAGTTGTTGGAGCTGTCGAAGACACCACTACTGCCCTTTCCCACTGGGGTGGTGGGGGCGGTAGCAGTAAAGCGCCGTTAGGCTCAGCGGCGCTTTACCGCTGTTATAGCAGCGCTTCGGTACCGCTATTTGGGCGGAAGCGGGTTGCTTTTAACCCCCTGGAAGAAGGGGTTAAAAAGGGTTAAGCGCCCATGTAGCGCGGCTGCCAAAGCACTTTGCAGGAGCTTTGGCAGTGCTGCCCATGCATTCCAATGGGCAGGGGCGGTGCCCACTGGAATGCCCCAAAGATGCTGCTTGCAGGACCTTTTTCTAATGTCCTACAAGCGCACCACCCCAGTGTAAAAGCACTGAGGTTTTCTCACTGGGACTGCAGATGAGGCATTGTTCAGGTGCTTTACAGGTGCTATTTTTAGCGCTAAAGCGCCTGAAAAATGCCCCAGTGTGAAAGGGGTCTTAAAGACAGCAGGTGATGAGACATCTGTCCATAAAAAAAGAAAACATTTTGGGTTAGTCACAAAATCATTTTCAGTATGTTGAATCTTTTTGTGTAATGCCATTCACATTCCGGCAATCTGAAGAGCCAATTAGCGCTTCCCAACACAGCCAACTGCCAGGAACCTGGCAGCCTTAATCTTGTCACGTCTTCCCAGGCTGCAAATATGGATTTGAATATATGACTCATATGTAACGAATATAAAATGTTCACATGGGTGAAACCATCTGCCACCCAATTATTACATATTGTCCTCCTACAGCAGCCTGAACACAATATTTAGACATTTCCAATGAGTTCTACTGCAGTCCTGAGATTTTCCCAACCTCGCTAATAAAAAAGAAGTTTGGACCATTGCATTGGGTAGGTGTGTTAATAATCAGTACAATGCATGACAAGAGAAGCCTGTAGCAAAAAAAAAAAAAAAAACACGTAGGGCTCACATCACAGGGGAAACAGGGGACAGAGTGGGAAATGAGAGAGCTCATCTGATTGGGGCAGCTGGGGGAGGAGGGGACACAGGCAGTAAAAAGGAGATGTCTCCTTCTCAGCGTGCAGTGTGAGTAGCGAGCTTGGCAAGTGTCCAGCAGGTCAAAGGTGGAAAGACTGTTGGCCCAGCTGCAGGTGGAGATGGCATTACAGGGAGCTGTAGGAGCTGGAGAAGCTGTCCACTGTGTGGAGTGGCTGCAGGAGCAGCTGTCCATTGTGCTTGGAGATCGGGCCTCCGGAGCAGGTACAGGAGGGCAGGAGTCCACACGAGCTCGGAGGTCTCGGCCTCTGGAGCGTTTCTCCCCAGACTCATCCCCCAGAGCTCGGCTTCACATCGGGAGTCCAGTACGGGCCCCTTCAGGACCACCCGCAAAGAGTTCTGCTCTGCCTGTTGTAGATGATCCTGGGAGGAATCCCCCTTATAGACGGAGCTCGTGGGTGGGGCCTCTGGGAGTCCCCACTTGGCCCACCCCATGGCAGGAGCAGGACCACGTGGGCACTGACCTGGCTATGAGTGAACGGGGCCGGTGCCTCGGCACGGGAACTGCTCAGTAGCGGCAGCCGGCGGCTCTCCAGTGCCTGGTCAGCGTCAGCCGAGGACTGACATGCGGAAGGAAGTAGGAGGGAAGAGAGGGGAGTGCTCCAAAGACCCAGGAAAGCAAGCAGAAAATTGGTGGGCGGATCCGGTGTGAGGAGGAGGGGCCTGTAGCCGTGCGGATCCTCAGCATTCAGGGACGCATACCCTGGAGGACTGTCCTTGAGAGATGAAGAGGTGTCGGTCGAGAGATCTGAGGGTGAGCTGTCCGTGTCAGAAGAGGAGGAGTATCGTAGATGACCTGCAGCGATGGAGATGGGACTTTTGGCTGGTGGGACCCTTCCTAGGCAGCCTGATAAGTCCAATTTTTCTTCTTCTTGTACTTTTAGATCTGAGAGAGAAGAGGAGGTGGTTTCAGGGGGTGGGCCTAGGTCCCTTAGGGAGTTGCTGGACAAGCGGGCAGAGTTTCCTGCAGGGTTTTCCCCGGCTACTTTGGTCCCCGACCATTCCACAGCAGATGCAGGGTTACAGGGGTTCCTGGCGGCTTTGAAGGAACTAGTCAAGAGGTTTGAACCTGGGAAGAACAGACAATCCACCCCGGTGGTGGCCAGGATTCTGCCTGTGGGGGGCAGCAGTGACCGGGGGTTCTGGGTCTGGGGTTGACCCCCACCTTCTACAGTGGCGGTGGCACCCACCATAGTGGAAACCGCGGCGAAGGGACAGGCTGTGGCCGGTAAGTCGGTGGCGGGGGACAAGGCGGAGACAGCGGGGAGACCGCTAGAAAACAAGAGGCTGTTAGGCTGGCCGACTCAGCAAAATGCAAAGTCTATGTGTGCACCCCCGGGAGCGCACCTTAAATCGGAGGTCCAGGAAAAAATTTGGAAAGGTGAGTATGTGGAGATATTCTCGCTGCTACCATTGTAGAAATTCAATCTGGATAGGGTCAAGCCAGAGGATCACAAGAAGGAGGATGTGGAAAAGAGAAGGTATAGACTCATCCCGCTGACTTTCCCTAATTGGCTGCAGGCTTTCGCCATTATGGCTAGTGTGATTGTTGAGAAGAACCCGGAACACTGTTCGGCGCTCTTCTGCTATCTGGATGCGGTCGGGGAGGCTTACAGAATCGATTGGGGGAATGCATGGTTAAGGTACGATGAACAATTCCGGAAGCGGAGGGTGATACGCTCGTCCTTGCGGTCGGACCACAAGGACATTAGTTTGTGGATGTGACTTATGACATCGGCGAGGTCCCCGAATCAGTTTTTTCAAGGGGGGGGGGGGGGGGGGTGGCAGCTCATCCACCCCTGGACAATCGGCCACAAAGAAGAAGGGGGTCTGTTGGCAGTATAGCGGGAGTTCCTGAAAGTTTAAGGGGGGGTCTTGCCGATACATGAACGAATGCTCTGGCTGCAGAGGTGCTCATCCCTTGTCCCGATGCTTCAAGCAAGGTCCTGAGAATCTGTTAACAAAAGGAATGACGCCAGTGAAGGTGGAAAGGATGCAACCTTCCCTCGATAGATACCCAGATAGGGAGGCGGCACGGTTGTTAGGCTCGGGTTTCTCCGAGGGATTTAGAATACCTTCTACCCTGGCCAAAGCGCCACCAGTGTCCCGGAACTTGTGCTCGGCCTCACAACATTTGGAAGTGGCTTCTGAGAAACTGCGGAAGGAATTTGCATTAGGCCGCATGGGTGGCCCTTTTCCCTTCATTACCTTTAGCGGATTTGGTTATCTCACCCTTAGGGGTCATGCCTAAGAAGGAGCCCAATAAATTTAAGCTAAATGAGAGAAGCCTTTGTGCTATCAAAAAAATTTTCTAAGCAACTCCACTAACTGGAGAAAAAATATATTACATATTACTAAACAAGTGTATAATAAAGTGAAAAAGGTGTGCTAATGAAATCAACCTGCTGCAAAACCTAAAAGTGTTCACATTACACAACAAAAAAATTAATAACGAAAAGTGATATTGTGCATTGGTGATAGAAATAAACCTACATATAATGTGATATGAGGTAAGTATACAGTGATCCTAAAACTGGCCAAAGGGACAAGATATACGATGGTTATCAAAAGATGTGAAAATCTATTAATTAACACTCCAATTTGTCCAAGTCCATATATAAATATATGCTCACATAAAGTCCACTTCTCACTAGTGTGATATCAAAACCCAACTCCCTTCTATGGTGGATATCCAATAGAAACTGAGCTCCCAGAACTCTCACCTCAATTCTGCAAACAATAAGCATCCACACCAGGCCTCTATACTTTTATCCATTCATCCTTCAATATGGCGTCCTCGTCCAGGAATAGTACACCAGGTGAATTCCAGTATTGAACAAGCCGTGTCCGGCCAAAGCATGTAGAGGTCTGTAATTTTTATCATAAGTACTCTCAAGTTCAACTGTGAGAGATGGAATCAGTACAGTTGGAAGTGATCATAGAATGTGATTTACTCTTTGCCCATATGGTTCTGATCACAATGAAATAAATTACACTAGGTCCAGTACATAGGAGGAAAAAAAAAAACAACCGGACAAATTGGAGTGTTAATAAATATATTTTCACATCATTTGATACCCATCGTATATCTTGTCCCTTTGAACAGTTTTTGGATCACTGTATACTTACCTCATATCACATTATATGTGCAAGATCACTTTTCATTATTAATAAATTTAAGCAAATTCACCACCTTTCCTTCCTGAAGTGAGGGTCGGTCAATGATGCAATTGACTCAGAGGTGTGCGCAGTATCTTACATTTCCTTTGATGCGGCTGTTTTCTGGGTATGACGTCATGGGAAAGGGCCTATGATGGCCAAATCCGATATTGAGTCTGCATTTAGATTGCTTCCCGTTCATCCAGATAGCTTTTGTTTGCTTGGATGTCATTGGCAGGAGGAATTCTATGTGGAGCGCTGCCTGCCCATGGGCTGTTCTATTTCATGTGCACTATTTGAGAAGTTCAGTTCCTTTGTGGAGTGGGTAGTGCGAGACGTCTCAGGGGTGAATTCCATCATCCATTACTTGGATGATTTTCTGTCAGAAAACATGAAACAGACTGAGACAGAAGTACAATCAAATCACACTTGTTCAATAATAAAAATAAAAAGGTAAATAGAAAAAAGTGCAGTCAAGCATAGCCAGAGTCCTGTAGGCAGATCGGGTAGTCAGCCAGTCCAAAGTTCATTAACCAGATCGGGTAATCAGCCAGGCCAGAAGTCAGGGATCCAAGGAGAGTAACTGCAAGCAGGATAAGAAGCCAGGAGGGATGTCAGCAAGCCAGTCTTGAACCAAACAGCAGGAGATGGTTGCCTGTGATGTGACCAACGCAAAGGCAAATGAAAAAGTGAGCAGGAAGGCTTTAAATAGGCAGGTCAGAAAAGCATCATCGGGAACAGCTGGTAACGGTGGAAAAAGAAGAGAGCTGGCAATTAGCCGACAGCTGAGCGGCCAGCCCAGAGGAGGAAGGGCTAAGCCAGCCCTGACATTTTATTTGTGTGGGCTCGTCCTCCTCCGAGATCTGCCCGGTGCTGCTGGCTATGTTAGAACACATCACTGCTCGTTTTGGCATCCCCTTGAGCCCCGGAAAAAACAGAGGGGCTGACTATCGTGATTCGTTTCCTAGACATTGTATTGGATTCTGACGCCATGGAGTATCGCCTGCCAGAAGACAAGCTGGCGGCACTCAAGGAAGAGATTCTGGGACTCTTGGGGTTGCGCAAGGTTCAACTTTGGAAACGGCAGTCGTTGTCGGGTAAGTTTAATTTTGCGTGTTGTATCCTACCGATGGGGAGAGTATTTTGCCGGCGGCTGTGAGAAAGTACGGCGGGAGTCAATACGCCCACTTATTTTGTGAGATTTGTAAAGGAGCACAGGGAGGATTTGCGAGTGTGGCATTTGTTCTTGGAATCTTTTAATGGCCGGGGATTGTGCCTGGTTAGTAACTTTGACCTGGAACTTTACACAGATGCGGCCGGCTTGACTGGATTTGGGGGCTTCTTTCGGGGCCGTTGGAGTGCAAGGCCTTGGCCGGATTTGTGGAAAGAGCCGGGTTTTCTCTGTAATTTGGTATTGCTGGAATTGTTTCCGGTGGTGATGGCTGTGGGGATAGTCTTTCAGGGACCTGAAAGTGAGCTTTCATGGGGACAATCTTGGGGTGGTACAGGTCATCAACAAGGTCTCGGCCTCGTCTCCACCCGTGGTTCGACTGCTCCAACACTTAGTGTTGCAATATCTGCAGTTAAATGTTTTTATTTATGTTGTGCACCTCCTGGGAGTTGAGAAGGTCATTGCTGACGCTTTGTGTCACTTTCAGTGGGACAGGTTCCAGGAGATGGCGCCGGCAGTGGAGCGATGCGGGGTTCCTTGTCCCGACTGGCTGTGGATGATTGCTTTGGGGATGGATCAGATAGTCTCTAAGTGATGCGACGTGGGCTGCATATAGCAAGGTTTGGCGATAATGATTGTCTTTATTGCCACCAGCCGAGGTGGAGTAAGAGGGCCGGAAGTGCAGTTGGTGGTTCTGTATTTTGTCTCATGGAATCTTGAGAAGCGGGTGTCCGTGTCGGTGTTAGAGAGAAAATTGTCAGGATTGGCATTTTTATTCAAATTGCAGGGTTGCCGCCGGGACTTCACTAAAGATTTTTGGGTACGGCAAGCACTGAAAGGTTATCGGCGCTCTCAGACGCACGTGGACGCCAGGGACCCTGTTTTGTTTGAGCTTTTGCGAAAGGTTTTAGGTTCTTTGGTGCTTTTCGGATCGGCAAACTAGTTAGCCCTTCCAAGAGGGTACAGGGGGGTATGTGGGCTACAGAGGTCACCTGTGGGGAGGATAGGTTATACCTGATTTTGCGCAGGTCCAAAACTGATCAAGTGGGTGGGAGCAGGAAGGTTCAAGAATTTTCAGTGCCGGGTTTGCCCTTATGTCTGGTGGAGGCGGTAAGGGTGCTTCTCACAGTGCGCCCGGATTTGGTGGGTTCCTTTTTGGTCCCCTTTGTCCAGATTTCAATTCATTTCTGTTTTCCGGAAATGCTTAAGGGCATTGGGTTTGGGGGAAAATTAATTTTCCTCGCATTCTTTCCGAAATTGTGGCGTCTATGGAGGCTGCTAGGTGGGGGTTGGATGAAGAGGCGTTCAAGCGCATTAGTAGGTGGGAATCGCGACGGTTAAAGACATGTACGGAGCTGTATAGAAAAGGAAGCGCAGGACATACATGACAGGGTGCAAGGGAATTACTGGGCTAAAGTAAAAGCAGCGTGGGGGTGGTTTAAGATGCAGGCGTACTTACCCTATTGGTGGAAGGTCACAAGGGGGGAGGAGTGTGGGTCTCTCGTCCATGTGCCAGGGTGGGACAAGCCAGCAGTTGGAGGTCAGCAAGCGAGGAGAGACGTTCCCGCCCGCCCTCCCTAATGATGGATAGTGGTGGGGTTTGAGGGGTTGTCATTCCGAAGGTGGCGTTGGGTCCTTGGCGACTTCTATATATATATATATATGAATATATATATGTAGAAATGCATGGGTCAATTGAAAAAGGTTGGGACCCATGCCAGAGATGGAGTCATTGTGTTTGGGCTGGTGTCAGTCCAGATTAATGGCTAACATATTTGGGGGTCTGTGGTCAGTTAGTGAGTCCTCGAGGCAAGTTTGGCGGCTGGGGACAGATGCTGACGAAGTGGGGATCACAGGCTCAAAATAATAAGGGGTCGTCAGGGACCAGCCAAAAAAGCACTTAGGGTTTTTTTGGGTAACTGGAAGTTGTTACAAGTTTTTGTATTATTAAAATATTTAAAATAAAGTTAAAATTTTATTGTTATTTAAATAAAGGCCGTTGAGGCCATTTTCATCCAAGCAGGTGTCCGGGTATTTATTTTAAGAGTAACGGTTAAGGTTTACATGTATTATTGGGGAAGTAAGTTATCTGGCTACCCTAGTCAAGTTATACATTCATTCTCACCTGCTGTCAGATTAACGGGGGAGGGGGAGATTATTTGGCATGTTTGGGTGGGTATGCATGTTTTCTGCGTGCATATTGGCTGTTATTTTGGGTATGTTTTTCTTTCATTTCAGGTGGCGTGCAGGGCCTGGTTTGGATATTGGGCCACTCATATGTGTTTTGGGGGCAAAAAAAGAGCAGATGTTAAACCTGATGGGAGACAATTGGGCATTTCTAGGCAGGAAACCTGTGTCTGGTGGTTAGGCTCACCGGGCATGCTGTGGAGCAGGATGGTCCCAGAAGTTCATCGCTTTGCATGACTGGATAGGCTGCGGGATGTTTTGGTTTTGCACGTTGGTGGTAATTTTCAATGGATCACAAGGGCAGTGATGTCACTCCACTCATTCCATTAATACTTCTTCCAGCTCCATAACTGAAAATAGTATTAAACTCAAGGCCAAATATGTAGTATATTGCAGCTTACCAATGATTATATGTGGTGGCTGCAATAGGTTTCTTTTTTTTTTTTTTTACTTTTTTCCTCTGTTTTCATCTGGTGATTCGGTCAGTAACACACTTCCTGTATTAGGGCGCATCTGCTCTGGATGAAGGAGCATAGTAGGGGCACATTTAGACAGCAGCATTGCCAATCTGGGTGGGGAGGGAACTGTTAGATGTATTAGTAGATTTAAATACATTACCAAATTGAAACAAGCTCTTTATAAGCAGTTACAACCACACCGTTTTTTTCCCCCTTTAGGGATAAAGGTTTTACATGAATAAGGAAAGGGATTGGCGGCACTCAGGGTGACATCCAAAATGGAATTTCTTTATTAAATACATGTACAAAGCTGTAAAACAGTCTACGCGTTTCAGGCGTTAGTCCTTTGTCATGGCTTTTACATAAATAAATAAAAACGATCATTGTAAGCATTTCTATCATGATTTTGTAAGCTCTTCTGAGAAGGGCCCTCCTAACCTTATTGTATTTTATGGTATTGTAACTGTATTGTCTCCCTATTGTACTGTAAAGCACTGTGTAAACTGTTGGCACTATATAATCCTGTATAATAATAATAACGATTTAATGGTTTGTCTCCCTGTAACTGATACATCTGGAAGAGAGCTTGTTCTTTTGAAAAACAATAGACTTACTGCCATGATCAACAGAATAAAATAGAAGAAAGAAAGCCTAAAAAGAAAACAAATGCAGCCATCACATCTTAGCCCCTATACACACGGTCGGAGATTTCCACAACCAAATCCGATCTTGTCCGAAACTGTTGCATACACACGGTCAGATAAAGTTGGCGAAAAAATCCGATCTTTCAGAACGTGATGACGTAATTTCGTTACGATGGGACTACGTTCAGGCTAGTAGCCAATAGCTTTGATGTAGGAATTTGATCTGAGCATGCGTGGCACTTGGTCCGATCAAAATTCTCTACACATGATCGAAGTATGTCCGACCGGCCCAGTTGGTCGGGAAATATTTCCAACATGTTGGAAAATTGGGTCCGATGTATATTCCGACGGAATCAGTCTGATGCATACCACACACAGTCGGATTATCTGACGACACGGTCCGATAGGACACGTTCCGTCGGATTCTCCGACCGTGTGTACAAGGGCTAAGAATTGGTAATATAATATGCAATATTATGCAATATAATAAATATTTGTTTTCGGGGTTCAATAGCGCTTCTATCACCGTATCTCGGAACAAACCTGAGACTGGAGGAATAGTCTGCAGGAGCCTGCACATTCCACCTACAGTTCACTGATCACAGTTGCAAAGCTTTGCATGCTCCAATGCAATAAAATAACAAATGCACATTTTTTAAATATTAATTATGGGTGCATTTATTATTTATTTTGCCATCAACAACTTTCTTATAGCAATCTGCAGCGTTTGCCCTCAGTCGCTTCTATTCCTCTGATCAGCATCCCGCATTTTACCATTAGCAGGCCTTACACTCCAACAAAGTAAGTAAAGTGTAATGGGTCCTCATAAACTACACATTCACAGCTCCCAACTCTCCCTTTATAAGCAGCCAAATCCCTCCGATCCTCCTTCATCCTCGATGGTCCCGGTTTTTGTTCAGCTGTACAGACCTATTTATAAATAAATGTACAATTTCATTATCAAAAGTATTAATATTGCATTGAACTTTCGATCCATTCTCTGGAGTATCACATTTTTATTGCTGCCACAAAAGTTATTTTAAAGCAAAAAAGCATCATTGGGTTTAACCGAGTCTTGTACTGGGATTTCTTCATGTTCTGCATAACTAGGGGCATGTCCTTTCTCTACAGTGCCTGCCGCTACAGAAGTCAGTGGGGGGGGGGGCTTCATTATACGGCCATAGGTCGGCACGTTCCCGCAAATCGCCATTGGTGTACATCAGCCTCTTTAAGAGCATTAGCAGGCACGTGTGTGCTCGCTGCACGGCAGAGGACCCAATGTGCATGGCCGCGATGTCCACCGGCCACCTGCAACGAGAACCAGAACAGGGATCTGTCAATGAAAACAGACAGATCCCTGTCCTGACAGGGGAGGAGAGACAGATCTGCTGTTCCTAGTGATTAAGAACAGCAATCTGTCTCCTCCTCTAATTTGTTCCATCCCCCCACAGTTAGAAACACCTCCCAGGGAACACACTTAACCCCTTGATCGCCCCCTAGTGTTAACCCCCTTCCCTGCCAATGACATTTACACAGTAATCAGTGCATTTTTATAGCACTGATCGCTGTATAAATGTCAATGGTCCCAAAAAAGTGTCAAAAGTGTCCGATCTGTCCGCCGCAATGTCGCAGTGCCCCAAAAAATCACAGATCGCCACCATTACTAGTAAAGAAACAAAAAGAAAATAATAAAAATGCCATAAATCTATCCCCTATTATGTAGACACTATAATGTTTGTACAAACCAATCAATATACGCCTATTGCGATTTTTTTTTACCAAAAATATGTAGAAGAATATATATCGGCCTTAACTCATAAACAAATGCATTTTTTTTGAGGATATTTATTAGAGCAAAAAGTAAAAAAAATATATTTTTTTCAAAATTGTTGCTCTTCTTTTTGTTTATAGCACACAAAAAAAAACGCAGAGGTGATCAAATACCACCAAAAGAAAGCTCTATTTGTGGAAAAAGGGACATCAATTTTGTTTGGGTACAACGACGCATGACCGCACAACTGGCAGTTAAAGCAACACAGTGCCATATCGCAAAAAAATGACCTGGTCATTAAGGGGGAAAATCTTCCGGTCTGTAAGTGGTTAACAGTTCATTTATTGTTAAGAATATGCAAATACCAAAATATTTAAACCCTGTAAGAGGACTTGAACTGTGGAAGCTGTGCCCTAAAAAAAACAGAGAGGCCAAAAGACTAATGACCTGCTTAGTCTATGGGCAGCCTATGATCATTTCCCCATTACTGACATCCCATGCCTTCTTCTGCACTGTGCCTCCATTGGGGAGCAGCCATCTTGGCAGAGGCAGGATTTGCTGCCTCCTGTCAGACCTGCCTGCCTGATGACTGGTGATCTGATGACCAGTGGGGAAAGGTTCAAGAAGTAGCTTTTTGGCTAAGATCAAGTGTAGTATCTGTTCTTATCAGTTGCCAGAGGAGGCGCTATGTCACTCCCAAGTGTGGGGAGGACTGAAGCAACTCCAGTGGTGTCATTGCACCTGGAAGGGCGGTTTTGGTAGTGGCCCAGGCCTGGGCATCCATGCTGGCGTCAGTGGGGTCGAGTCTGAGCCGTCCGGAAGGGTGCTCCTGGTGAGGATGGGTGCTGCAACTGGGTCTGATCCAGAGCGTCGGGTCTTCGGGCCTTTTGGCCTAGATTGGGATGGCTCTAGCTCCGGTCAGTTTTTCGGGAGAGAACACCGGCTCCTCTCTTGCTGGAGGGGGAGGAACGGTTAATGTTCCTCGAATGTAATTAGGTAAGAGTGCATAGTTGGCAACATTGCAAAAAAAAATTGAGGACACTTTTTGGGCTGTAGGCGGAGCCTTATTATAATTAGGGGGTGGGACATGCGTTTGTAGGCATGACATAGCAGAAAAGAAATATAGCTGACCCTTTTCCTCCTGTATATATATAGTTAACCCCCCTTCCGTACATTAAAGTTAAATTGCTGCACTGAGACAAGAGCGGAAGGAACATGGATGAGCGGCCGGTGCCATGCGTTCAGTGGAGAGGGGAGGGGCCGATCCGCGCAGCTATCCCAGGCTTCAGTAGTGTGAGAGGGGAAGCCAATTCATTGGCTGCACGGATCAAGCCCCCTGCCTCTCTCCACTGAACACAAGGGGGAACGATCTAGTGGCATCGCCGGTGGCCATTTTGTTGAAGCCCGCTGCTCCAAAAATGCAAAAGCAAACATTCCTGATTTCCCTGGGCAAAATCCCAAATTGGGACGGCCTCCGATCGGGACAAGGGCCCCAAAAATCAGGATTTTCCTGGGAAAATCTGGACTGTTGGCAACTGTGGGAATGATGGGAGCGATGGTGGGGCCTGATGGCAAAGGGCTCTCACCAAGCTTCCAGAACTTCAGGCCTTCCTGACTGGGGTGGGGGCTGCTGTGGTCTGGGTCGTTGGTCAGGGTTGAACGAAAAGCCTGTGGTGAATGTGCCCCTGAAGTGGCAGTTCAGGGGTGCCGTACAGTCACTGTGAGTGAGGGCCACATTGATTTATGGCACCATGGTCACTTCTCCATACACGCTTTTTTTACACCTGCCTCTGCCTTTTGGCTAGGAATTTTTAGTCCTAGCCAGAGGGCCTGGCCTTTGTATTGCACAATGGTCACTCTTTCATTCTCCCACTTCTTTCTCCCCCCTTTCCTATTTATTTTACCCCTGTGTTTTTTGTACTTTTTTTGTTGATATGTTTGTCACTGTGTGATGACTAGGGTGTGGGTCCTCGGGCCAAACCTGAAAGTCTTGGGATGGGGTGGACATGGCCTTTTGGCTTAGTTCACCTTCTCTCATGGGGTCTCCCTTCAGGGGAGCCCCACCATGTACTTGGGTGGGTCTGTTTTGGCAGACCCTCCAGAGAAAGGAGCCCATCTGGTTTCGGCCAGATGGATCAAGTGAAGTACCTCAGTCCCCGTCTGAAGCCTAATGCCCTGGGGGATCAGGGTAAGGTCCTTCCCTAGCGGAAGATCAGTGTAACACCCGTTGCACTTTTTGTGCCACTATGTGTGTGCACTTTGGCACTGGGTGGAGTTTTTTGGGTGTGTTTCACATGCCACTGGCTCTTAAATAACAATAAAAAAAAAGGTTCAAGAAGTAGCAAGAAAGGTGGAGGAAGTATAGATCAACAGAATGAATGAAGCTGAAGTAAGGAGATCCTTGCTCAGCAGGTTTTCAGATATGGCTTTCTCTCCAGCAAGGAGAACAAGGAGCAGCACAATAATGACCACATCTCAAATCTAGTGAGTCTAACAGCCACAGGCACAGTATTCATGAACTGCAGATATATAGCACAGGAGGACCTAGGCACAGGAAGTATATCACTATTTTTTAAGAGAAAATTAAAGTGTAAGAACACCTATTCACTAAAAATGAAACAGGTGAACTAACTCCAAACAGCCTGACCAGGCTTCCAGATCTTGCTGGACATATAAGCTGTGATGCCTTGTGCTGCCAGTGTAGCGGTTCATAAACCGTATCCTACAATGCACATATCCGGAGCCTGTATCAATCATAATGCTCACAATGGCAAGCACTCATCAGTCAGTGTGCCCACATGACCTCACTGACCAATGGGAAGTCCTTCTTTTTTCTGGGACACCTTACCTGGAGAAGAAGCCTCAGGTATGTTTCTCATTGGTCAGCATTGTCACATGACTATGCTGACCAATTAGCGCTTGCCATTGCAGGCATTATACAAGAAAGAAATAGAAGGAGAGAGAGAGAAAGAAAGCGTGAAAGAAAAAAAAGAAAGAAGAAGAGAAGAGAGAGAGAACAAGAAAGACAGAGAGAAAGAGAGAGAGAGAGAAAGAGAAAGAAAGAAAGAAAGAAAGAAAATAAGACAGAGAGTAAAAGAAAGAAAGAGAGGGAGGGGGGGGGGAGCAGGAAAGAGAGAGAGGAACAAAGAGAAGAGAGAGAGAGAACGCAAGAAAGAAAATAGATAAAAAAAAAAAGAAGAGGGGTGAGAGAGAGAAAACAAGAAAGAAAGAAAGAAAGAAAGAAAGAAAGAAAGAAGGAAGGAATGAGAGAGAGAGATAGACCAAGAAAGAGATAGAGATAAAACAAGAAAGAGAGAGAGGAGGAAAGGAAGAGAGAAATAGATAAATAGAGAGAGAGAGAGGATGCAAGAACAAGAGAGGGGGAAAAGCAAGAAAGAGAGAGAGAAAAAAAGAGAGGAGAGAGAGAGAAAGCAAGAAAGAGAGAGGGAAAAAAGCAAAAAAATGGAGAACGTAAGAAAGAGAAAAAAAGAAAGAAAAAGAGAAGGGAAGAGAGAGAGAGCAAGAGAGTGAGAGAGAGAGGACAAGAATGATAGAAAGAGAGAAAAAATAAAGAGAGAAAGAAAGAGAGAGAGGGAGAGAGAGAATAAGAAAGATAAAGAAAGAGAGAAGAAGATGGAGAGAAAGAGAGAGAGAGAGAAAAAGCAAGAAAGAGAGAGAAGGAAAGCGAAAGAGAAAGAAAGAAAGAATAGACAGACTACTATTCTTTGTACAATGGTACTCACACATGTTTCAATGATTTATTTTCCTTCTGATAGAAAATAAACAATACAATATAACAATATAATATAATAAAAACAATATAATCAACAATACATTTGATCCATATGCCTCACACAGAGAAGTATATTTCGACCAATAGCTAAAATACCCACCGTAACCATGCAATCTCATCATTTGATTGGTCGCAATGTGATCATATTTACCAACAAGGTATCTCAGTGCTGCCGATTGGTGTTACATGATCTATAATATTCAATACTGGCCATTCTGCACAGTTTGGTCAAATCCGATTGAAACATTTAGTCTAAATCAATTGGAAAGGTAAGTTATAGCTATTCAATTGTTTTCAGATTCAATCATTTGCTCAAATCACACATTGATCAGATTAAAAAGAAAATTAAAGTGTGTAAGGCCACCATTTGCAAAACAGCGAATGTGACTTTCACAAAACATTCACTGGCGGTGAACCAATCAACCACTGTAATTTAAAACACATACACTGGGAAGATTTACCTGCGGTCAATGATGGGTGAATGTCGTATTCGCTGCTTTATAAATATACTCTATAATGTATGAATAAGGCTCCATTCACATTTGACATTTTGGGACCTCAGGCAGAATTGCTGCAATCACAAAACGCATGTTTGGGTGCCATTTATTTTCAATGGCACCCAAAGCATGATGCCCTTTTGCCACGATAAACTGCGTAGCAATTGCGGCAAACCACAAACATGCAAAGGGTTGGCACCCATAAAGAAGCAGGAGCTTCTTTTAGGCGACACGCTTTGTGTGTTTTGGATTGCCACTATAATCCCTGCAAAACCACACTAGGTTGAGGGGCTATTGAAAATAAATGGCACCCGAACATGCGTTTTGTAATTGCAGTCCGATTTGAGATCACAGGAAGATTAGCGCTAATTATAGCGCCTGTAAAGCGCCTAAAAAATGCCTCATCTGCGGTCCCAGTGTGAAAGCCTGTAAAGCGCCCGAAAAATGCCTCATCTGCGGTCCCAGTGTGAAAGCCTGTAAAGCGCCCGAAAAATGCCTCATCTGCGGTCCCAGTGTGAAAGCCTGAGTGCTTTCACACTGGGACCGCAGATGAGGCATTTTTCAGGCGCTTTACAGTCGCTATTTTTAACGCCTGAGTGCTTTCACACTGGGGCTTCAAGCGCTTCTGCCCCTTGAAATCAATAGGCAGCACAGCCAAATCGCCTGCAAAGCACATCGGCAGCGGCGATTTGCGGGCGCTTTTAACCCTTTATTCAGCCGCTAACGTATAGTATATGTGTGCATTACAGAATATGGTTAAGGCCCCATTAACACATCACGTAGTGGGAATTCGTGTTCCCCTCTCACGATTTTGTGTGGGGGCGATTTTCATGCGCTTCCGCGTGTCACACATTGAAGTGAATACGCGTGATTGTTGTCGCCCTGAAGCAGCTCCAGCTCCATTTTGGGGCGACGAGCTTCCCGCGGTTTTTATAAAGGTGGGATTTGCTGCACAACTGTCGTGGCAAAATCACACTATCTTTGGGGGGCCATTTAGAATAAGTGGCACCCAAAGGCGCTTTTTACCATGATTGACACATGATTTGAAAATCGCAGGCAAAATTGCACCAATTCCGCGCTGCGATTCCAAATCGTCACGTGTGAATGGGACCTAATACTGGCATATAAAAACAAGGATGGGATTCCACTACTCGGGGGGGGGGGGGGGGGGGGGCATTGGATACAATGTAATGCTGGTTGTAGAATATATAAATTCACAAGGGCTGAGCATCTGTGGGGGTCCCTCTCTCCCCAGTCTCCATGCAGCCCTCTCTCTCTGGTCCTGGAATTCAGCATAAATTAGCAGATGAGACAGAGTGCAGGAGCAGCGAGGAGGGAGGGGGGGCGCAGCAGCAGAGAGGAGGGGGGAGGAAAGGATGCAGGAGGAGGAGGAGGAGGAGGAAGGGGGTAGAGGATGGAGGAGGTGTGTAGGGGGGGTGATGCTGGGGAAGGCGGTGGGGGGAGAATCATGTTTCAGAGCCTCTCTCCTTCCCTCTGAGCCTTGCGCTCTCTCTCCCATCCACAGCTGTCTCAATCCATTGTCCCAGCCAGAGAGACAGGCTGAGACAGAGAGACTGTCGGAGAGACCCCCATCCCGAGACCCCCTCCACTGGAGATCTCTCCCCTTCGAAAGAGTCGGCCACATCTGGAGAGAAAAAGGCGAGCGGCGAAAGCGCACTCCGCGAAAGAGACATCCATCAGACAGAACAATAGTGAGCAGAGGGACCGCCCTGTGCACAAAGAGGATGAAAGAGACAGACCTGGGGTGAGAACAAAGCGCTGAGAGAGAAGAGACATCCCACCACCAGATGTAAGGGCCTTCCAGAGCGCACCGAGACTGCACCGAGAGGAGACGCCAACAAGGCAGGTACAGGAAAGAGACGGGCGGCTGGGCACTGGCCTAGGAGAGACGGCGCAAGGTCTCCGGGGATGGAATCTGGATTAGAACCAAGTGTGACTGCCAGCAAGGCCAACATGAGACAGCGGCCGCAAGAGCTTACACTCTAACGGTGAGTCTGACGCGTGTGTGTGTGTAACCATCTGACCGAGGTCAATAATCGGGCAGCCCCTACCCCTTTTGTCCAGCAAAGCTGACACTTCAATAGTGCCATCAAGCCAATCTTTACACACAGTCCGCCGGTTACTACCCCACAGAGCTGACACTTCAATAACCATAGTGGTCCAAACTCTACATGCATTCTACCCCTATTTAACCCACAGAGCTGACACTTAAATAATGCCAACAAACCAAACATCATATGTTGTCTGCTTCTTTCTACCCTATAGAACTGATAATCCAATATATTGGATATTATACTGTATACTATATTGGTCCAAACTCTACACACGATCTTCCCCTTTCTAACTCACAGAGCTGACACTTCAATAATGCCTTCAATCCAAACATCATATGCAATCTGCTTCTTTCTACCCACAAAGCTGACAATCCAATAATGATACTGATACAAACTCTACACACAATCTTCCCCTTTCTAACCCACATAGCTGACACTTCAATAATGCCTTCATCCAAACATCATATGCAGTCTGCTTCTTTCTACCCCATAAAGCTGACAATCCAATAACTATACTAGTCCAAACTCTACACGCAATTTGCCCTTTTCTACCCCACAGAGCTGACACCTCAATAATGCCTTCAATCCAAACATCATATGCAGTCTGCTTCTTTCTACCCAACAAAGCTGACAATCCAATAATGACACTGTTTCAAACTCTACACACAATCTGTCCCTTTCTACCCCACAGAGCTGACACTTCAATAATGCCTTCATCCAAACATCATATGCAGTCTGCTTCTTTCTACCCCAAAAAGCTGACAATCCAATAATGATACTGTTTCAAACTCTACATACAATCTTCCCCTTGCTACCCCACAGAGCTGACACTTCAATAATGGCATCAAACCAAACATCATATGCGGTCTGCGTCTTTCTACCCCATAGAGCTGACAATCCAATAACAATACTGGTCTAAGTTCTACACACAGTGTTCCCCTTTCTACCCTTTAGAGCCGATACTTCAATAATGCCATCAAACCAAACATCATATGCAGTCTGTGTCTTTCTACCCCATAGAGCTGACAATCCAATAATGATACTGGTCCAAGCTCTACACACAGAATTCCCTTTTCTACCCTCAGAGCTGACACTTCAGTAATGACATTGATTGCACACCTTTCTATCCCACAGAGCTGATACTCTGTAATTATGCACACATCACACATCTTTCTGTTTTGCAGAGCTTACACTCTAACAAGGAACCCAAACACCGATATCACATTACATATTCCACACTTTTTTTATACTACCGAGCTGACACTCTAGTAATGATATCTCCACACTGCACAGCGTAACCCTCAGAGCTGACACTCAAGCTTACAGGCGCACGATTGAACATTATCATATTTGTTCTCAGAGCCAACACTTTGGTGATGGCTTCTATAAGTAAAGCAAGTGACCCAATTTTTAGACTTTAGTCCACCACAGAGGCCAACCCCATTTCGACCCCAGAGCTGACAATCAAATCCAATGCTCTTTTGGATAAGGTTGACACCATCCACAGCACACACACTCCTCACCCTAAGGCTACATGCACACTGAAGGTCAAAAAAGCTTTTTCTGGACGCCAGATTGCTGGCAGAAAACGCTGGTTGAAAAACGTGCTTTTAACAGCGTTTTGTACTAGCGTTTATGAGCGTTTGCGTTTATGGGCGTTTTCAATAAAAATACACAGAGGACACTCCCACGGTGCATTCCAAACTCCCACAATGCATTGAAAAAATAGAATGCCGAACACTAATTAACATGTGTTTATGAGCGTTTATCTGCATTTGTTGTTTTTTGGCGGTGAAAAACGGCACTTTGAACGCAAATTTCTGGCTTTCAGAAAAAAGCCCATAAACTCCACTGTTCATTAAAGCTGAAAAACATCCATGTGTGCATGGACACATAGGCTAACATAGAGTGGAGATTATGGGCTTTTAAAAAAAAACGCCCAAACTCCAATAAACTGCAGTTTATGAGCTCCAGTGTGCATGGAGCATAAGGCCGCGTACACACGCGCGGACTGTTCGCCCAACTTTGTCCGCTGAACAGTGTTTGGGCGGACAGTCCGCTCGTGTGTGGGCTTTCAGCGGACAGTTTCAGCGGACAGTTTGACGAACAAGGTTTTTCGGAAATTCCGTAAAACTGTCCGCTGAAACCTTGTTTGAGCGAACAGTCCGCCCGTGTGTAGGCTTGTTCGTCAAACTAAGTTCCGCGCATGCTCAGAAAGGATTTACACGCCGAAAGTTATAATGCAGTGTATAGGACGTCGTATTTTTCGTCCCGTCGTACGTGCCGTTCACGTCATCGCGCACGGTTTCAGCAAACTGTTCGTTCGTCGTGTGTGGCCATGTCCGTCCATGCTAATTTTGAGCGGACTGTTTGCCGAAACTGTTTGACGGACAAAGTTGGGCGAACAGTCCCCGCGTGTGTACGCGGCCTAAGAACTGACGCTTTATCAATACTGTTTGAGACATTTTAATTCTTCATTCCCCAGGAGTAACTTCAGAAATACACAAAATCAGAATCAGTTTGCTATCCTGACCGACAGCTGACACTCACAACAACAACATTACACACTCTTCAGTCTTCCTTAGCTGTCAAGAGTGACAGTCTCGATTGTTCACCATGGTCCCCTGCAGAGCTGACACTCTAATAAAAACATCATGTAACGATATGTCACACTGCCCACTCCTTCTTATCTGTCACAATGTTGGTTCTGATTGCTCACCATGATCCCTCACAGAGCTGACACTCTAATAATGATATCATGTAATAATATTGCCCACTGCCCACTCTTCCTTCGAAGCCATGGTGTTGCTTCTGATTGTTCATCGTGTTACTCCAAACAGCTGACACTTCAATAATGACATCATATAGTAACAATATCACACACTGCCCACCCTTTATTAGCTGTTCTAGAGTCTTTTCCCATTGTTCATCGTGATCTCTCACAGAGCTGACACTTTAATAATGACATTGTGTAATAATATCACACACTGCCCACTCTTCCTTTGCTGTTCTAGAGCCAGTTCTGATTGTCCACCATGGCCTCCCGCAGAGCTGACACTCTAATAATGACATCATATAATAATATCATACACTGTCCACTCTTCCTTAGCTGCCACAATAGTGGTTCTGGTTGTCCACCATGATCCCCGGAAGAGCTAACACTCTAATAATAATATTATATAATAATATCACACACTTCCCACTCTTCCTTAGCTGTTCTAGAGTCAGTTCCGATTGTCCACCGACCACCAGAGCTGGCACTCCAATAATGACATCATATAATAATATCATACACTGTCCACTCTTTCTTAGTTGTTCTTGGGTCAGTTCTTATTGTCCACCAAGGTCTCCCGCAGCACCGACACTCTAATAATGACATCATATAATAATATCACACACTGTCCACTCTTCCTTAGCTGTTCTAGCGTCAGTTCCGATTGTCCACCATGGTCTCCCACAGAGCTGGCACTCTAGTAATGACATCATATAATAATATCACACACTGCCCACTCTTCCTTAGCTGTCACGGTGTTGCTTCTGATTGTCCATCATGTTACTCCAAACAGCTGACACTTCAATAATTACATCATATAGTAATAATATCACACACTGCCCACCCTTTATTAGCTGTTCCAATTGTCTATCGTGGTCTCCCACAAAGATGACACTTTAATAATGACATGGTGTAATAATATCACACACTTCCCACTCTTCCTTAGTTGTTCTAGAGTCAGGTCTGATTTCCACAATGGTCTCCCGCAAAGCTGGCACTCTAATAATGACATCATATAATAATATCACACACTGCCCACTCTTCCTTTTCTGTTCTAGAGTCAGTTCTGATTGTCCACCATGGCCTCACGCAGAGCTGGCACTCTAATTTTGACATCATATAATAATATCACACACTGCCCACTCTTCCTTTTCTGTTCTGGAGCCAGTTCTGATTGTCCACCATGGCCTCCCGCAGAGCTGGCACTCTAATTTTGACATCATATAATAATATCAATCACTGCCACTTTTCCTTTTCTGTTCTAGAGCCAGTTCTGATTGTCCACCATGGCCTCCCACAGAGCTGGCACTCTAATAATGACATCATATAATAACATCATACACTGTCCACTCTTCCTTAGTTGTTCTAGAGTCAGTTCTTATTGTCCACCGTGGTCTCTCGCAGAGCTGACACTCTAATAATGACATCATCTAATAATATCACACACTACCTACTCTTCCTTAGTTGCCACAAAATCAGTTCTGATTGTTCACCATAGTTCCCTGCAGAGCTGACACTCCACACTACATGGCAGGGAAAGGGGAAGGTCAGGCACACGAGAGGAGCCCCCAGCCACACGACTGCAAATCCTCACCAGAGATATTTCCAGCAATTAGATGACCCTGAACCAGGCCGGGTCCCTGGGGAGGAAGTTTTCCTGTTTAAAGTTCCCATCTTGCAGAAAAGGAAGTTTGGTGGAAACTGGCGGAAGTCTAAGTGGCAGAGATTGGCAGAGACACTGCCTGGGTACAGGTGCCCTACTGTTAAAGGAGCAGAGGACAGTGTTCTAAACTGCCCTTTATATTGCTAGATGCTTGGTGAGAATGTAATGGTTTGGGATGGACCGGCATTTAGAAGAAGACAGCATGAATTAAAAGTTTACTGACAACGAATAATCTGGTGGAGGTGACACTTCGGCACTTAGCCTGTTCTTGCAATGCCATCCTCCATATTGTCACTCTGCTGGCCCTGAACTGACCAGATACTGAACCCTTTTGCCAGACTCCTCCCATGTGGTATATATGCATTCTATTCCCTCTGAGCTGTGCTAACGTGTTGCATCCCCACCTGTGTGCCATAGATAAATGTTCCTTCTATAGACTCAATCCACAAAGCAAAACTACCCAGATAAAGATGGTTATTATATATATATATATTTTTTTTTTTACAAATTCACAGTTATTTTCAGTTGCATCCATTAAGATTGGAATTTACATTAGACTAAAGTGACAGTTCTTTTCAGTTGCATCCATTTCAATTGGAAATTACATTTTAATAAAGTGACAGTTATTTTCAGCTGCATCCAATGAGATTGGGAAATTACAGTCACCTGGCTAAAAGAGAGATCCTTATCAATGTGCTAAAGCTTTGTGAACTGAGGCTTGTGTATTATATCCTCCATGTGCTATATGTGGTGTAGTCCCTGTGTTTTATATCCTTCTTTGTATTATATGTGATATATGATCGCTCCCTGCACGTTACATGATCTAGTCTATGAGTTACTGTATATTTAGTGTGTCATTGGCCTATATAGACAGTATTTTATTGTCCTCCCTGTATAGCGAGAGGAAGTTGCAGTGGTGTTTTCTCTCAGCACTCGCTATGCTGCATTTTAATTGTTTGCATCGGAAAAGTTTGTTTGACAGTGTGAAGTTTGGGAAAGGATGGGGAAGGGGGGGGAGGTTCTGTGTACAAGAGCTGTATTGTGTCTATTTCGGTGTATTATTTCCACACTGCGCAATCCCCTCTCTGGCTGTTATTAATATTGAAGTTGGCAAGAGATGATTCTCATTTCAGTCTGAGACCAAAACTTCTTGCCGGAATTCTTAAAACATTTCCAGAGAACAGTTCTGGCAACTGGTCCTAACCAGGGACACTGGGTGATTTCCAGATCTGCATAGGACATGGACCAGTGTTCCTAGATTGCTACAAATTTTCCTGGTCCACAAAAATATTTAGTCCTTGTCTGAGGGAGATCAAGGGAGTTGTGGGACATCCAGCACTTCCTCACATGGGATAGATAAAAAAAAGTAATTGACTTAGGGAAGGAAATACAGTCCCTGCCACTGGTGGTTGATTTACTGAAATTGGAGAGTACAAAATCTGGTGCAGATCGACATGGTAGCCAATCAGCTACTGACTTCAGCTTGTTCAATGAAGCTTTGACAAAAAAAATAAAATAAAATAATCCTGGAAGCTGATTGGTTTCTATCCAGATTTAGCATTCTCCAGTTTTGGTAAATCAACCCCTAAGATGTTAAACTTCTCTTTACGAGTTGATACAGTCATGGGGATCATCATATTAGCAGCTTGCCCTTTCCATCACAGGGTCATTCAGTCATAGAAACCATAGGAATGCCCTTCCAACTACAGGGTGATGGCAGCAGAGCTGAGGGAGCTTTTGAGATACATTAGACAATCAGGCAGTCCCTGTTCCTCTATTCACAGTTTCATATATCATGTTCCTCCACTGACTTCTAATTTCTTTTTCTTTTCCGTAGAATGGGCCATTATCTTCTCTGACCTTGAAGCAGACATACAAAAGATGCTGCTTCCCAGGCTTCTCCTGCTGCTTCTTTGGGCATGTTCCCCGTCCTTCTCCTCTCTGGGTGTACTAGAGCTACACATTGACGAGGAGCAGCCAGCTGGCACCATCATCGGTGATATCAGTGCAGGTCTTCCACCAGGGACCACAGGGCACATGTTCTTCATATCAGATCAGGAGGGAAGTGGCGTCACCAGTGACTTAGACATAGATGAACTTACTGGCATAATCAAGACAGCTCGAGTCTTGGACAGGGAACAGCGCAACCTCTACAGCTTCATAGCGGTCACCCCTGAGGGGGTCACAGTAGAGGTGCACATCCATGTGGATGATATCAATGACCACTCTCCTACTTTTGCTAAGGACCGTATTGAGCTAAGTATTCCTGAGCACACACCACGAGGCACTCGCTACCCACTGGAACCGGCCGTAGATCTGGATAGTGGAGTGTTGAGCACTCAGGGCTACCTCATTCAAAGCGGAGATCCTATGCAAGCCTTCCGGCTGGAAACCCGGAGCATGTCCAGCGGCATGCTATCTGTAGATCTGGTGGTGAACTCTAATCTGGACCGGGAAAACTGTTCTGTCTATACTTTGATCTTGGAAGCTTATGATGGTGGCTCTCCAAGCAGGAGTTCACAAATCAAGCTTGACATATCTATATTGGACATCAATGATCATGCCCCAGTTTTCAACCAAAGCCGTTACCAGACCATAATTTCCGAAAGCCTCTCACCTGGCTCCAGCGTCCTGCAAGTCTATGCCACAGATGCTGACCTGGGCCAGAATGGGGAGGTGACTTATGAGATAAACCGCAGACAAAGTGACCCAGAGGGTTTCTTCACCATCAATCCATACTCTGGACTCATACAGCTCAGTAAACCCTTGGATTATGAGACACGAAAAGCCCATGAACTGGTTGTCCAGGCCCGGGATGGGGCAGCGCAGCCAGAAGTGGGAACAGCTTTTGTTTCCATTCAGGTACGGGATTCTAACGATAACCAACCCAGCATGACTATCATCTTCTTGAGTGAGGATGGGGCCCCACGAGTATCTGAGGGGGCTACGCCAGGTCAGTATGTGGCTCGTATCTCGGTTTCAGATCCAGACTATGGAGAGCATCCTGATGTGGATGTGACCCTGGAGGGTGGAGAGGGCAAGTTTGCTTTGACAACAAAAGATAGCATCATCTACCTCATCTGTGTGGACAAGTTGCTGGACCGTGAAGAACGAGATTCCTACAAGCTTCGAGTTCTAGCCACAGATACAGGAACTCCACCACTGAGGGCAGAATCCTCCTTTGTCCTTGAGGTAACAGATGTTAACGACAATCCTCCAGTGTTTGATCGGCAAGAATATAGCCACAGTGTGCCAGAAGCAGTCCATCCCGGAAGCTTCCTCCTGCAAGTCACAGCCCGAGATAAAGATCTGGGAGAGAATGGAGAAGTGAGATACAGCCTTCTGGACACGCCTTGGTTCCACATCCACCCCGAAACCGGAGTCATCACTACGACAGCACCACTGGATTATGAGCGTGACCCACAGCCAACTATGACGGTGTTGGCCTCAGATCGCGGCAGGCCAGCTCTGACCGCCACGGCTATAGTTAAAGTCCAGTTATTGGATGTGAATGATAATGAGCCCGTCTTTGCCAACGCGGTATATAACACCACCCTCAGCGAGAGCACTGCTCGGGGAAGCTGCTTCCTAAAGGTAAGCTCAAATAGCACTATTACTGATGCATAAAGGCTTACAGTAAAAATGTTTTGAGAGTCTAGTCTATGGTGGGAGGTTATAAGGCTTCCATGATAACTGCAAAGGGAAATTGCCCAAGTTAGGGACCATCCCTTTACTTTTTTAAACTACTGGTTGGATGTGAAAAGTTGTTCAATTGTAGGTTGTCAAAGAGATGCTTATGGTAATAAGCTGTGGTTTCTTCACGAAGCAACCAACCTTCTTGTTGATGTTGTATGCTGGGCTGTCAGAAGCACACTTAGCTGCGCCCTGTATTCAGGACATCATCATGGTGACCACTCCCTACTCCCATACCTCTTAGCGTTCCACTGGTCCAATATCCTGGAGATGAAAGAAGCTTACAATGCTTTTCTGGTTACCTCACAAGGGGAGTTCTGAGACATGTGAGGAAGAGAGCATGGACACCATGGTGATGTCACAGCTTTGTCACAGTGTCTTGAAAAAGTATTCATATCCCTTGAAATTTTCCACATCTTGTCATGTTACAACCACAAATGTAAATGTATTTTATTGGGATTTTATGTGATAGACCAACAAAAAGTGGCACATAATTGTGAAGTGAAAGGAACATGATAAATGGTTTTCAACATTTTTTACAAATAAATATCTGCAAAGTGTGGTGTGCATTTGTATTCAGCCCTAGAGTCAATACATTATTGTAGAACCACCTTTCGCTGCAAGTCTTTTTGAACATCTAGAGAGTAAAATGTTTGCCCATTCTTTTTTGCAAAATAGCTAACATTTTGTAAAACTGGATGGAGAGCATCTGTGAACAGCAGTTTTCAAGTCTTGCCACAGATTCTCAATTGGATTTAGGTCTGGATTTCAACTGGGACATTGTAACACATGAATATGCTTTGATCTAAACCATTCCATTGTAGCTCTGGCTGTATGTTTAGGGCCGTTGTCCCGCTGGAAGGTGAACCTCCGCCCTACTCTCAAGTCTTTTGCAGACTCTAATGCCGTGTACACACGAGCGGAATGTCCAACAGAAAAAGTCAGACGGAAGCTTTTCATCATATATTCCGATTGCGTGTATGCCTCATCTGACTTTTTTTTTCAAAAATTCTGATGGACCTAGAAATAGAACATGTTCTAAATATTTCCAACGGAACCAATTCCTATCGGAAAAAACACTCGACCTTCGTGAGAGCAAACTGAAACCCAATTTATAAGGGTTTGTTTTTTTTTACAATAGATTCATGCCGTGTACACACAACCGGACTATCCGGCAGAAAAGGTCTGACGGTCTTCCCAAAGTCCATTAGTTTTGAACGTGATGACATACGACAGGATTAGAAAAGGAAGTTCAATAGCCGGTAGCCAATAGCTGCCCTAGCATCGTATTTGGTCCGACGGACCAGTATACAGACGAAAGGTTTTCCCAATAGAAATGTATTCCATCGGACAGGTTTTAAACATGTTCTATTTCCAGGTCTGTCAGAATTTTTGAAGAAAAAAGTCAGATGAAGCTTACACACGATCGTAATATTCGACAGAATGATTCCGTTTGACCTTTTCTGCCGGAAAGTTTGATTGTGTGTACACGGCCTTAGAGTTCTAAGGATTTAACATGTTTGTATCTTTCTGGGGGGGATGTCTTTTTCTTCAAACCAACTATTTGGGAAACCTACTAGTAATGGAAAGGAATTGTACTGTTCCTACCTGGAATGGAACTGTAGGATCACTGAAGTGTGCCTACCACATGGTGTGGATCCTGGTGCTAAAGTTACATTCCCTGATTTTTATTGGCTTCATAAATAAAAGAATTAAGAAAATGCATATACAGTAGAGATCAGTTCAATATATCAGGTACAAAGACCTTTTACATGTAGTAATTTTTTGCATGGTACAGATGCCATCATAATGCATACATCTCAGATAATGCAACACATCGACCAAAATTCCCATGCAAAGATTAGAGAAATCCCAGAGGAAGGGGTACCACAGGTAGAGCTTCAGGCCCCAAGCTTCAGTATATCAAAATCACTCCAAAAATGATATTGCCTTTGTGAAAATAGAAACATGAATGAGAGAAAAAACAGGAAAAAAGGAACGACCAGTTTGGAAGTCCCAAGGCAGGTAAATAGGAACCACTGTTCCCACCAGTAAGACTATGCGCAAACCAATGGGTGTGCCTTCGGGTATTGGAGCCAAGAATCCCACTGGCAGTGTACATTTTTGTAAGCATTGTGTTTAGAAGCTGTCGCTGTTTCTTAAAGACACTATGAATTGACTGTATGGATTATTTCGGAGAGGCTGGGATCATTTTATGATCTTCAATGACAAGTAATGGTTATTCTACCAATCTATAGGAAGTAAACTACTTTAGTTATATAAATAGTGGCATAAAGGTCTACATCAGCCTTCCTTAACCTTTTTACCCAAGAGGAACCCTTGAAACAACTTTAGGCAACACCTGCAAAGACTAAATGATTGTGTTTCAGTGGAAAACTCCCCTTATATTGATGGTCAGTGGGAAGAATTCTCTCCTTACAGTGGCGTCCATTGGTGTCATGCACTGGTTTTGTCAAGTGGCACTGGTTTCATTGACCCCCCCCCCCCCCCCCATGGGATGTCAATCAAGCAGAGCTCAAGGAACCTCAAACATCTTGAGGAGCCCTACAGAGCCAGGGAGAGCAGGAAGAATGGCTGGCCTACACCAATGCTCAACAAGGCCAATTGTGGAGAATTTATATGCATATTACTGTTGCCTCAGCTAAGACTCTAAAGATTGAGGACCAAAAGCTTCTGGTGCTATTGTTACTTGTTCATGCAAATATTTTCCTGACCATAGGTTCTCAGTGATGTACTGTATGTTCCTGTCCGGGGTCATGCAGGGAAAGTGAAGATAGGACAGTCCATTACACCAGTGGTCATCAACTCTGTCCTCAGGGCCCACTAACAGGCCAGGTTTTATGTATTACCTTGGGGAGATGCAGACTAGAATATTGCAATCACTGAACAGCAAATGATATCACCTGTGATGTATTTCAGTTATCTTGCAAATCCGGCCTGTTAGTGGGCCCTGAGGACAGGGCTGATGACCACTAAATTACACGGTAGCTAAGAAAGGTGTTCAGTAGTGGAATAAGACAAAATGAGATGGCAAATTAACTAAAATTATGTTTACTAAGTTTGTATTTAAATACAAACTTTAAAAACTGTGGCTATTCAAACAAGGTGGACATCAATTGTCAACAAAAATGAAATAAATGGCACTTAGTTTGCTTAAAAATTGCCATGCTTATTTTACGTCCTTCTTTATATCTTAGCGCTGCTGATTGCCTCTGTACCCTTTTAGCAAATTTCTGTCTATATATAAAAATGTGATCCAGTTGCTCATTATTGCTCTGGGCAGGCTTCCCAATAGTGATAATGTTAGAACATATCTGCAGGAAAATGCGGAAAGGGTAATAATGCAATAAAACAATTGGGAGACAGGAATGTGACGTTGTCACCTCATAAAAGGAAGTACATGTGCAAGGACCTTCATAATGTCAGATTTTTTTGTAAATGAAATATTGAACAATATTGAAATTAATTTAAAAAATATTCTTGTTAAAGGTTTTCTGAAATGATATGCTTGTGTTTAGGCATGCTTGAAAACCTAACACCAGGAAGTAATGAAATAATGTGGTTTTAAAGGCAGAAGACTGTTTACCTTAAAGCGGGAGTCCACCGGGACTCCGCGTTTTTTTTTTTTTTTAAAAGCCAGCAGCTACAAATACTGCAGCTGCTGACTTTTAAATAGTGACACTTACCTGTCCAGCGCGCCCGCGATGTCGGCACCCGAAGCCGATCGCTCGCTCGTCTGTCAGGTCCTGCCGCCGCCATCTTGGGTATGGGAATCAGGAAATGGAGCCTTTCGGCTTCATTTCCCGGTTCCCTACTGCGCATGCGCGAGCCGCGCGGAGCAATCCGGACGGTCCCCGCTGCCTCTGGGAGCTGTGTGTTTCCCAGCAGGCAGAGGGGCACTTGCTGAAGGGGGCGGGCGCTTGCGGAAAGGGGCGTAACGTACGCCCCTTTCCGCAGAGAGCTAGCCCGGAAGTGGCTGCAGTTACCTGGATTATCCAGGTAACTGCACCCCCCTCCCCCCTGAAAGGTGCCGATTGTGGCGCCGGAGGGGGGGGGGATTCCGATGAGCGGAGGTCCATTTTAGGGTGGACCTCCGCTTTAATACATTTTCTGCATTAAGAAAACAAAACCTCCTATATGCAGCTCCCCCCCCCCCATACTTACCTGAGAATAATCTTGATCTAGTGCTGTGCACAAGAGCAGCGGCTCTCTCTACTTCTTCCTCCTCATTGGCTCAGAGACAGTACTGGGAGCCATTGCCTCCTGCTGCTGTCAGTCATAGCCAATGAGGATGCACCTGGGCCAAGCCCCGGTCTGTGTGTTAACAGACACACAGAGTGAAGCTCAGGAGCGAGCATGAACAAAACTGGGGGCACTCAGAGTAGAGGAGGAGCCATTGCATTGCACAGAGCAGGTAAGTATGAGATTTTATTATTTTAATTTTAAAGAAATTGAACCTTTATTATCACTTTTAACATAATAGGACAAGGAACGAGCTAAGATTCTGGCTAAACTCTGGGTATTAAAGTGGTTGTAAACCCTTACAAACCACTTTGACCTACAGGTAAGCCTAGATTAAGGCTTACCTGTAGGTCCAAGAATTATCTCCTAAACCTATACGGTTTAGGAGATATTTACAAAAAGACAGCCACCGCTGTCTACGGCGCATGCGCCGTAGACAGCGGCGCGCAGGCGCACTGGGCAGGCCGCAGATCGTGGCGATATGCCGCTCGTGACGGCTCCTTGCGCATGCACGGGAGTGACGTCATCGCGGCTCCGGCGAATCACAGCCCCGGAGCAGTGAGACCAGGAAGTCGCTCCGGGATACATGGCAGTGGCGAAGAGGAAGACGGAAGACTGCTTCGGGGGCTTCGTTCTCAGGTAAGTTATTCATAATGAGCTATTATGCTATGCATACTAGCTCATTATGCCTTTGCCTTACAGGGTGTGTTTTATTTTTTATATATTGCCTTGTCTCGCCGCCACCGAAGAAACAGGGATGCGCGCGCACTATCGCGCGCATTCCCTGTTTAAACGGGAGGCCACAATAGGTGCGCCGCCTGGCCGTCATTTGACGGCCGGCGGTCGGCATCTAGTTAAAGTCGGAATTCTGAGTTTAAAACTCAGAATTCTAGATTAAAAGGCAAAAATCTATGATTAAAAGCAAAAATTCCAAGATTAAAAGATTTTAATTTCAGAGTTCTGACTTTGAAGCTCAGATTTTCAAAGTTGAACCTCAGAATTCTAACTTTATTTATCGAATGCTGACTTTTCATGACATAATTCTGACTGTTAATCTTACAATTTTAACTTTTAAACTCAGAAATCTGACTTTTAAACACAGAATTTCAACTATAAAAATCAGAATGTTCATTATATATATATATTTTTTTATTTTTACCTCTGGTGCTTCCTAAGGTTTCATGTACACTTTCATGTAGAAGGAACAAGCCTGTGAATGGATCCTAAGGCCCCTTTCACGTGGACAATCTGTTCAGGTCCGCCTGTCAGTTTTTGAGGCAGACCTGAACGGACACTCCATAGAGGTCTATGGAGGGACGGATGTCAGTGGTGACATGTCCGCTGACATCCGACCCGCTCCGATCCGAAAAAGTGTGATGGAGAAAAAACTTTTTTTCCATCCGTCTGCGGATCGGATCAGGTGACAACGGTCCGTCTTCATCCGATCTCCCATAGGGGAGAGTGGCGCTCTGACAGGTCCGTCCCTGCACAGTGTGCAGAGACAGACCTGTCATCTTCCTGCTCAGCAGGGGATCGACGGAGCGATCCCCTGCTGAGCAGAGCGGGCTCCGTACACGGACACGTCTGTGTGAAGGAACCCTGAGGGCTTGTCTTAGATGTTTTTTGTTTTGTTTTTTGTAAAACGTTGCCATTTGCATTTAAAGACTTTGCTGTTCATTCATGAACAAATTGCAGCAAATAAACAGTGTTTTGCACACAATGCAGATGCATCTCAATGGGATTTGTTGCATCATTTAATTTAATGCAGTCTCAGACCCATCATTCACAAGGCATGGAGGGACACTTTGCTAGTCCATCCACCAAAGTAGCAAATCCATAAGAAAAAGTAGGCATCTACTTAGCCTTTCTTCAATGTGTACGCACAGCAATAAACATTTATGCCGCGTACACACGACCGGACTTTTTGACAGCAAAGGTCCGATGGAACGAGTCCGTCGGACAATTCGATCGTGTGTGGGCTCCATCGGACCTTTGCTTGCCAAAAATCCGGCGGACTTTAGAAATAGAACATGTTTTAAATTTTTCCACCGGAACTCCGCCGGACCGAGAAATCCGTTCGTGTGTATGCTAGTCCGTCGGCCAAAAAACAACGCTAGGGCAGCTATTGGCTACTGGCTATGAACTTCCTTATTCTAGTCCAGTTGTACGTCATCATGTTAGAATCTGTCGGACTTTGGTGTGCTTGTGTGTGGCCAAGTCCGTTCATTTGGAAAGTCTGTCGGAACTCCGCCGAAAGTCAGTCGGAAAGACTGCCGGACCAAATCCCTCGAAAAGTCCGGTCGTGTATACACGGCATGAGGGTTAGTTTACAGTTGCTTCAAAAAATGGCTTCGGACACGCTTTGTTAAAGCTCTCTGAACATTAGTCAAAGCTCCTGCCACTAAATAAAATGGTTAGCTTACTGTCCTGTTTACACCTTGCTTTTGCTTGGTTCTTTGATGAGGCTTCGGTGGGGCTTTGATGAGGCTTTGGTGGAGCTTCAATGAGCCTTTGGTGGGGCTTTAGTGGGGCTTTGGTGAGGCTTTGTGTGGCTTTGGTGAGGCTTTATGGTGCTTCGATGAGGCCTCGGTGGGGCTTCAGTGGGGCTTCAAGCTAGGTTTGCCATAGACTTCTTTGGAGGCTTTGACGATGCTTTGAAGCACCACTAAAGTGAAGCCGAAGCAAAGCAAAGAAAAAGCAAGGTGTAAACAGGACTGAAAGTTAACCATTTTATTTAGTGGCAGGAGCTTTGACTAGCGTTCAGAAAGCTTTCGCGTCCGAAGCCATTTTTTGAAGCAACTGTAAACTAACCCTCATGCCATGTACACACGACTAGCGTTCAGAGAGCTTCAACAAAGCCTGTCCGAAGCCTTGTTTTGAAGCAAGTGTAAACTAGCCATTAATGTGTGTGTTACATTGGTTACATGGTTCATCTCTCTTGGCTCTTTGATCCACTATCTGTACTCATACAGTATCTGCTCTACATTGCCAACAGCTCATCTTGCCTGTTACATCTGCACCATCAGAAACTGGAAAAAGAAAATAGCATTCTATCACCACCCAAATAAGACCACCCACCATTAAGTGGTGGTGGTGAGGATGGTGATGGGGTGTGGACATAGCTCTCTGGGGTTGTCAGCTGTATTAGGAATGCCTTCTTCCTCCCTTCTCTGCTTGTTGGATTATGGACAGAATTAGAATGAATGCGCTATTGATATTATCTGGCTTTGTATTTCTTGAATGGTGGCGTTTAAAATGAACACACATTTCTTCTAATTCCAGGGAGACAGTATTGTGTATGATGGGTTCAGTTAAAGCCTGACTCCAGCCAAAGCTTTTTATTTCCTTTCACATGGAGTGGGATAGGAGTAGAACCTCCTAGTTAACAAGCTAATGACATTTTCAAATAAGACCTTTCCGTTCCTTATTACATACCTTATTTTATATATTATCATTGGGTCTCAGAGGAGTCACCAGACTCTTTTCAGCTCCAATATACTTCAGGCATATACTCCTACGCAGGCAGAGGACTGGTGGATTATGTGGTCCAATGAGAGCTTTGCATGTATAGCAGATAACCTGCAGCTTTATGTATATAGTCAAAAGAGTCAAAATGATTTATAATTTGGAAATTTGTGAGTTTTTTTTAATTAATGTATAGTGCAAAGACTGATATGTGGTCTCTGCACAGCACTGTGGTATATATCAGTGCTACATAACTGTATAATAATAATAATAGTGTGTGATTGTAGGGGGGCATTAGAGTGTAAGCTCCTCTGGTGCAGAGACTGATGTCATTGGCTCAGTGATCTCTGTACAGCACCATGGTATATGTCAGAACTATATAAATGTTTATTAATAATAATAATAATAATAATAGTTTGTGACTGTGGGGGGTCATTCGAGTGTAAGCTCCTCTGGTGTAGAGACTGATGTGACTGGCTTAGTGTTCTCTGTCCAGCTCTGTACCTATAAGCCCTTGTACACACGGTTGGACATTCCGATGGACAAAGTCCGATAGGACCGTGTTGTCGGATAATCCGACAGTGTGTGGGCTCCATCGGACTGTTTCCGTCGGAGTATCCAATTTTTCCAGCTGGGCTATAAATTTTTCCGACAACATGATCCGATCGGACTTTGTCCGATCATGTGTAGAGAATTCCGATCGGACAAAGTGCCACGCATGCTCAGATCAAATTCTTAAACCAAAGCTATTGGCTACTAGCCTGAACGTAGTCCCGTCCTTACGAAATAATGTCATCACGTTAAGTACGATCGGATTTTCTGACAACTTTGTCCGACTGTGTGTATGCAACAGTTTCGGACAAAATCTGACGGATTTGGTTGTTGGAATGTCCGACCGTGTGTACAAGGGCTAAGGTATATATATATATACAGAAAGTCTAAAATTGACATCATTTTAATTGTTGAGTTGTTTTAACCTTTTAAATAGTAAAAATGAGCAGAGGATTTGCCCTTTATAAATAGGTGAGAATAAGGGAATCAATATTTCCCCCAATAGATCTGGTGACCTTTCCAATCTGACGTTCTGTGTAATGGAGCCTTATGAGTGGTGCAGCCTCTGGAGCTCCTAGCTCCTAGGGACATCCCTGAATATTGTGCGGTTATGTGGCAGCGGCCATTTTTGTGTCCCAAATACAAATACCAAAATACAGAAGAATTCACCAAATAGGAACAAATACGGAAATCCTTCTAAGAAAACTTTCATTGAAGTCATTAAAAGAGGAAGGAAGGCGAGGAAGTGACTACTAGCGAAGGGGGCCTGTTTGTATTACCTCTAATTACCACATTGTCTGGGAGAAGTGCAAGGGTGGACAAACCAAATGCTGAACCACATTTATCACATCATCTGTCTGTTTTATATTGTGGTTCTTCCACAATAGAGCCCTGCATTCGGACCTAAGCAGAGGTTTTACGAATTAACAAGCATTTTAGAAGCGTGTTTCAAATGTTTCCCATGTGTATTCAAACTTCAGGCATTTTTATTTTAGCACTGGGGGGGAGATCAGTTCTTACAGGCTTAAAAACACCTAGAAACAACGCAAGAAAAAGCTTGATTCATGTGTTTTCTGATGTTTCCATCCAAGTCTGTGGGGCCCAAAACACTTAATTCTACCTGAAAAACAGCTCATTTAGCTTTTGGGGCATCAGGTAGAGAGTTACAGCTGTCTGAGCTCTCATTGTGAACAGCCACCATTGAAATACATGGGATTTTGGATGTTGAACCTATTGGAGCTTCAAGCTACAAAGCTCTCTTGTGTAAAAGGGGCATAAGTACAGCCGAATAACTCAATTGAAGAAGGTAGACAGTAGTAATAGGTTAAAACTTATGGGTAAGTAGTATCCACAAGGCCAAAAGTTGGTGGATATTCGATCATCACACCTAGATGAGCTTGTTGGACATCCCATTCCAACAGCATTGCAATTAATTTGGAGTTTCCTCCCTTTGCATCTTCCACCCTTCTTAGCCCCTGTACACACGGTCGGAGATTTCGACAACCAAATCCGTCGGATTTTGCCTGTCGGATCTTGTCCGAAACTGTTGCATACACACGGTCGGACTAAGTTGTCGAAAAATCTGATCATTCAGAACGTGATGACGTAATTTCGTTACGATGGGACTACGTTCAGGCTATTAGCCAATAGCTTTCATGTAGGAATTTGATCTAAGCATGCGTGGCACTTGGTCCGATCAAAATTCTCTACACATGATCGGAGTATGTCCGATCGAACCAGTTGGTCGGGAAATATTTCCAACATGTTGGAAAATTGGGTCCAACGGATATTCCGACGGAATCAGTCCGATGCATACCACACACAGTCGGATTATCCGACAACACGGTCAGATAGGACACATTCCGACGGATTCTCCGACCGTGTGTACAAGGGCTTAGGCCGCGTACACACGGGCGGACTGTTCGTCCAACTTTGTCCGCTGAACAGTGTTTGGGCGGACAGTCCGCTCGTGTGTGGGCTTTCAGCGGACAGTTTCAGCGGACAGTTTGACGGACAAGGTTTTTCGGAAATTCTGTAAAACTGTCCGCTGAAACCTTGTTTCAGCGAACAGTCCGCTTGTGTGTAGGCTTGTTCGTCAAACAAAGTTGCGCGCATGCTCAGAAAGGATTTTCACGCCGAAAGCTATAATGCAGTGTATAGGACGTCGTATTTTTCGTCCCGTCGTACGTGCCGTTCATGTCATCGCGCACGGTTTCAGCAAACTGTTCGTCCGTCGTGTGTGGCCATGTCCGTCCATGCTAAGTTTGAGCGGACTGTTTGCCGAAACTGTTGGACGGACAAAGTTGGGCGAACAGTCCGCGCGTGTGTACGCGGCCTTAGAAGACGTTCCACAACATGGAGAATGTCTATAGAAATTTGTGCACAATTAACCAACATTTGTGAGGTCAAGTACTGATGATGAAGAAGACCTGGCTCACAATGGCCATTTCAAATCATCCAATGTGTTGTTCAGTAGGTTTGCGGTTAATACTCTATTCAGGCTACTTGAGTTCCACACCAAACTGGCCAAACCATGTCTTTTTGGAGCCGGCTTTGTACGTAGTCGATCAGATATGCTGGAACAGAAAAGACAAATGTAGAAGGTTTATAGCTCAACCACTATATTATATATCTAGGAGCTGGACACTGGTGCTCTGGCTGGGGTGTTCAACTCCCAAGGTAGTGGATATCAGTAAAATTAAAGCTGGCAACTCAGAGTACTCTGTAAAAGTACTCTTTATTAGCTACATGTATAAAAGCATGAGATGCTAATGCTTTTCGACTTTTGCAGCCTTCCCCATAGCATAAAACAGAAAAGCCTTGTTAGCCCAAGGTTGGAGGATCACAATTGTCTGCAATGTATTTGTATACTGCAGTATTAGCAGGACCCTTCACTGGAGAGTTGTCCAGGTACTGTTGGCCATACAGCAGCAGATAGTGATGGTCAGATGTCCACGTACTTGAGAAGGAGGAAGTTATTTTAAAAACTGGTTGCCTAGGAAGGAGGAAGTTGACACTACTGCCTGGGAAGTTGCTACTCAGCAACAAGTATGCTGTTGTCTACCAGCGCAGAGCAGGTCCTCATCCAGGTTCATACCCATAGGCTGTCCCTGAACACTGGCCATTGGAGGTAAGAAGATCTTCTGGACTGTTATAACACGTTCTACTTCCAATGGTCTCTTAATATCTGTTCCTGTGGAGGATCTGTACCCAGCTGTGCCTATTTGCTGCATGTCAAATTGGGTATCACCTGTTCCCAGATAGCAAGCAATTGTGCTGTATGTTTGAAAATGACTTGCTAAGCCATTGCTAGACTTGCTAGGATTCACAAGTTTGTTGCACAATTGCAGCAAGTCCACATTGCATGACTTCAGATTTGCAAAAAAAATGGTAAGTCTGCTGCAAGTTCTGGTTCAGTTATGTTGTGCAATAGCCATCCCACCACAGGCGTCCCTGTGGCTGAATTTTTATGATGTAGACTTGCAGAGCTCTTGCTGTAGACTCACCACTGCAACTTTGTTCTTACTAGAGACTTGCCACTTGAATTTGCTACAAATTGGAAAAGTGTCAACTAGAACTTGTGCTTCAAGTGCTCTGCAAGTGTACAACTTGCCAGTGAAAATGTGCAGCAAGTTAACAGACTTACAATTCAACACTGCCACAAATTTGTGGCAGGTTATCCTTGCTATCTGGGTTACCATCCTGGGTTCCCACTTCCTATTGGTGGTTCGGAAAATGACAAGGATCACAGTGTTTTATGAAGGCATTAACCTATCTGATCATTGTGAGTGCATTATCCTTCTTTTAAAAAATGTTTTAACGGATAGGCTTGTTTGTATACTTTCTGTTCTTTCTTGTTACAATTGCTCCCATTTACACTGAGGCTCGGTTCACACAGGGGGCGATGCGAGGCGACACGACTTGCCGCGCCGCGACCTGCCGTGACCTCAGCGGCGACTTGCAAATGACTTCTGTATAGAAGTCAATGCAAGTCGCCCCGAGGTCGCCCAAAAGTAGTACAGGAACCATTTTTCTAAGTCGGAGCGACTCGAGTCGCTCCTCTTAGAACGGTTCCGTAGTACAGAACGGGGGCGACTTGTCAGGTCGCGGCACGGCAAGTCGTGTCGCCTCGCGTCGCCCCCTGTGTGAACCGAGCCTAAAACATTTTGTTGTGAGATTAATAAAGATAAAGAATCATATTGTTCTCAATGGGCCCGTTCACACTTGTGCATTGCATAGATTGCACATGAGCTTTTTTGGGGCAGAATCACACATTTTTGGCTCCATAGATTTTAATCGGGGTGCCCTAAAAGCTCATGAAGAAAAAGTGTTTATGTGAGTTTTTATGGATTCCCATTTTATTGTCTACAGGGCCAAAAACGCCTGATTCTGCTCCTATAGTACAAGTCTTGTGCCTCTAACCTTGTACACACGATTGGAGATTCCGACGGAATGTGTCCGATCGGAGCGTTTTGTCGGATATTCCGACTGTGTGTGGTATGCATCGGACTGTTTCCGTCGGAATATCCTTCGGACCAACTTTTCCAACTTGCCGGAAATATTTTCCAACAAAATGCTCCGATCGGACATACTCCGATCATGTGTAGAGAATTCCGATCGGACAAAGTGCCACGCATGCTCAGATCAAATTCCTACATCAAAGCTATTGGCTACTAGCCTGAACGTAGTGCCATCGTAACGAAATTACGTCATCACGTTCTGAAAGATCAGATTTTCCGACAACTTTGTCCGACCGTGTGTATGCAACAGTTTCGGACAAAATCCGTCAGACAAAATCCGACGGATTTGGTTGTCGGAATCTCCGGCCGTGTATACAAGGGCTAAACCACCCAGCTACTCTCACGCTAAGGCCCCTTTCACACGATAGATCCAATCAGGTCCAGCTGTACATTTTTCAAACAAACCCAATTGGACCCTCCATTATCTCTTATGGATTTAAGTAGACTTGTGTCCGTTTACAATCGGCTGCCTCTGGGTGCGACCTGGAAAAAAGACCGGAAGAGGATCTGTTCCCCTCCGGCTGCCCGAATTGGATCGGAGGGCAGCCGTGTGTAAACCGGCTGCTTGTCTGTTTACATCCAGCTTCCCAAAGAGCAGAGCGGACTATGTCCGTGTCCACCCTGCATAAGCGGAGAAGATATGGTCCTGTCACCCGGCCGCTCTGCTCAGCTAAGCAAAAACAGATCAGGTCTGTGTGAAAGGGGACCAAGTCTCCATTTTCACCTAAGTGCTTTGTAGGCCAAAGAGCAAAATTCCAAAATTATCAACGTCAAAATTCCATATATTTCAATAGTGGCTGCTCAGATGCCATGTCTCACACTCCAAGAGCCACTGAGCTACTTTTTCAGCAGAATTTGGTGTTTTTATCCCCATAGACTTGAATAAGAACACCTGAAAACGTGCAATTTGAGTGTTTTCATAGACATATTTTAGCTTGTAAGATTTGGTCCCTTAGTGCTCTCCATTGGCTAAAACAAAAACGCGTATAGCTTAAATACCAATGTTAAACACTTGAAATAACTTCCAATGTTAGCCTTTGTCCATGCACACGTATGAAGGCCCCTTGAACCACCTATAGGGAAAGGGAGCCTTGACTGCTGGAAGCATGGCATCATGGTGGGTGTGAACCTAAAAGTTAAGAAGCTCCCTTAGAATTGGCTACAAAGACCTGAGGTGACTGGGTGGAGCCTGAACGCTAGGAAAAGGCTACGCTGAGGCGCATCTAACTGCTCTGAGGAGAGTCAGCTGTCACAAGAGATGCCCACCCTCCCGCCCGTTGTGATGTTTTGTCACAGCTTTATTGGCGGTTTTGTCCTTGCCAGCAATTGATGTTGCTTTATGGGCCATGCCCTCAAGGTAAATCTGGGGTTAGTCTAATGCCGGTCTGGCACTGATAGTAAGGATAGGCCTTTTAACCACTTACCACCGCCACAGTTTTACATCGGCTGTTTGAAGGAGGATATCGTTGTTATGGCAGTAGCTAGCTGCCATAACCCTGGTATTCCCTTCTTCAGTGGTCCGCTACAAGATAAAAGTGGTCCCTGTGGCGGATTCACCGCAAGATCACTTTTATCAGTGACGGGAGAGGGCCCCCCCCCCGCCACAATACGGTGCCTTCCACCGCTTACTGGAGCTGTCGGCAGCGGCGGAGGCGATTGCATTCTGTCTCCTGTCAGGTATGGAAACGAGTGAGGGGAATATGGCCCCTACCCGTCTCCATACAATTGCTGAGCGGAAGCGATGTCAAAACGTCACTTCCGCCCATAGCTCTTAAAGGGACAATTTTTTTAATGATTTTTTTTAAATTACAATTTATTTTTTTATTGCATTTTAGTGTAAATATGAGATCTGAAGACTTTTTGACCTCAGATCTCATATTTAACAGGACCTGCCATTTTTTTTTCTATTACAAGGGATGTTTACATTCCTTGTAATAGGAATGAAAGTGACATTTTTTTTTTAAACAGTGTAAAAATATAAAATAAAAGGTAAAATAAATAATAATAATAAAAAACATTTTAACGCGCCCCGTCCGCCGAGCTCGCGCGCAGATTTGAACACATACTTGAGTAGCGCCCACATATGTAAACAGTGTTCAAACCACACATGTGAGGTAACGCCACGATCGGTAGAGCAAGAGCAATAATTCTAGTCCTAGACCTCCTCTGTAATGCAAAACATGCAACCTGTAGAATTTTTTAAATGTCGCCTATGGAGATTTTTAAGGGTAAACATTTGTCACCATTCCACGAGCGGGCGCAATTTCGAAGCGTGACATGTTGGATATCAATTTACTCGGCGTAACATTATCTTTCACAATATAAAAAAAAATGGGCTAATTTTACTGCTGTCTTATTTTTTTATTCAAAAAAATAATTTTTTTCCAAATTAAAGAGCGCCTGTAAGACCGCCATTTTATTTTCTAGAGTGTTAGAAAAAAAATATATAATGCTTGGGTGTTCTAAGTAATTTTCAAGCAAAAAAAACATTTAAATTTAAACATTTAAACATTTAAACATTTAAACATTTAACCACTTCCCACCCGGCCAATGCATATATACGGCCGGGGGGGAGCCGTCTACTCCTGATAGGACGTTCAGGAACGTCCTTCAGAAGTAGCGGGATCGCACGCGCGCGTGCCCGCGCAGCGGCGCGATCCCGATGTGCTCGTGTCACCCGGACACGGCACATCTCAGATCGGCAGGAGGGCTCTGTGATTGGCCCTCCTGATCACATGACGGCCGTGTCCAATCACGGCCGTCATGTGATGTAAACAAACAGCCAGTTGCTAGGCAATCGGCTCTCCTCTCCTCACACGGAAGTCATCGCTGAGGAGAGGAGAGCAGATCGCTGCAGCCAGCTGATGATCAGTGAGTATGAGCTGTTTTTTACAGCTTTTTACTCACTGATCATCAGTCTAGTGTCAACACACAACACACCACACAGTACAAACACAGTCCCCACATATGTCCCCAAAACACACATGTCCCCAAAACATACATGTCCCCAAATAATAAAAACACATGTCCCTAATAATAAAAACATGTCCCCCACATATGTCCCACTAAAATCACATGTCCCAATGATTATCTGCACACATATGTACGTGATCACCTGCACACATATGTACATGATCATTTGCGTACATATGTCCGTGATCACACAAACCAATTATTATACACTTAAGGGAATTTTTTTTTACCAAAAACATGTAGCAGAATACATTTTGGCTTAAATTTATGACAAAATTAGATTTTATTGGATTTCTTTTCAAATAGAAAAAAGAAAATATTGTTTTTTTTTCCAAATTTCCGCTTTTTTTGCGCTTATATCGCAAAAAATAAAAAACGGAGTCGTGAATAAATACCACCAAAATAAAGCTCTATTTGTGCGAACAAAATTATAACAATTTCATTTGGGTACAGTGTAGCATGACCGCGCAATTGTCACTGAAAGCGCTAGAGCGATGAAAGCTGAAAATTGGGCTGGGAAGGAAGGGGGTGAAAGTGCCCTGTATTGAAGTGGTTAAACACCAAAATCTCAAAACGAGGCTGGTCCTTAAGTGGTTAAACTATGTGAGTTTATGTTTATAGGTTGCCACTGTATACTATGTCATATAGTGTTAAACCGCGCTTAGTGTTCAAACATATAAAATGGTGATAAAGTATAAAACAGCCAGCACAACAAGAGACAACTTGTGCAAAAGGAATAGGTGTAAACAGTGCAGCGCTAAACATGAATCATATAAATATAAATGAATATGAATCATTGAAGTGAAAAAAATATACATAAATGAGGGAACTCATAAACAGTTCATGTTTGAAAAAAGTGAGTCCATATATTCGTGATTCAAATAGTGGTAGTCAATCACCCAAGTGAAAAGAAATCATCTCAAATAATGTCTGTCTGAGAAAAAACGCGTCGGGTCTACTGTCCTGTCTATGGCTCTACAACTTGACTTTGTTTTTGATGTTTTACTGAAATGTATTTTTAAAATACATTTTATCTATGGTTTTACACTATGTCGAGTCTTCTATCCTTTCTCCTTGGATTCATGTCCTAATGGAGTATTGATGAGAAGACTCCAGACTCCAAAAGGCCTTACAGGTCTGCATACCATTACATTGGCTACAGTGGCTTTCGCCATTTTCCTAATATCACAAGGTCCATTTGCGAAGACTTCAGTGAAGTTTCCACATTCAGGTGTTGCAGACATCCCAACCTGCAAAATCTCATTTCAGGGAGGTGGTAAACAAATTTTCGGGTGACGGCGCTTCGCTCCCACATATTTTTTATATCACTTATTCAATATTTTATGCAATGCTTCTGGGGAAGGGGTGGGTGGCAGTGGACAGTGTCAGTAGTTTTATTTTTTTTTAATAATTGATTTTTTTACAATTAAATTTTTTTTTTATTTTTTTTTTCACAATGCTTTTTTTTGAGGGGGCTGGAACAGTGGACAGTGTTGGTATGGCAGGGGACAGTCGTGTGAGTAGTTTTTTACTTTCTTTTTTTACACTTTTTCATTTTTTAGGCTTTTTTTACAATAATTTTTTTATATTTTTTAGAGGGCTTTGGTGAGATGTCAGAGGCCTAAACATACCCTTGACATCTCACCTTTGAGACAGAGAAAAGGACTGAGGATGCAGATTCCTCAATCCCTTTCTCGGCACTGAAGATGAATGGAGAGGAGACAGAGGCCCCTGTTCATTTATAAACTGAGCAGAGTAAACAGTTTACTCTGCTCAGCTATCACATGACACAGTAGCCATTTCCTGTGTCCAATTCCTGACAGTTCCCCCTGCAGCCGGCGGTAGAGGAGAGGAGGGGAGCTGGCTGCAGGGGAGGGGGGCAGAGTGGGAGGAGGATAGGAGCTGCAGAGGAGAACACGGGGGGCTGGAGGAGAACGGGGGGGGGGGCGGAGAAGGATACAGAGGGGTCTGGGGGAGGAGCATACAGGAAACATGATCGATGCGGCGGGAAGGACAGCTGTGAACAGCGATCTCCCTGTATAGATTTTTATCTGACAGCCGCCTCAGGCAAAGAAGGAGAAGTGGTTGTCAGCTAAAAATCTATACAAGGATCGGTGTTCACAGCTGTTCCCCACAGTACCAATCATTCCTGGGAGATCGGGAGGCGCTTGTGGGTGTGCCCGGAGCCGCCGCAGAAATGCAGGAGACTCCCGCACCTCGCGGGAGAATTGGGATGTCTGGGTGTTGTGACACCAATGCCCGCTTGACCCATTTGGTATATGCTAAATAGGGTCTAATTATTCCAGAAAGCCTCGCTATACTCTATTTGTTGGCAGAAGGTTCTCACAACGATGATTTCTTTTCACTTGGGTGATTGACTACCACTATTTGAATCACGAATATATGGACTCACTTTTTATCAAATATGAACTGTTCATGAGTTCTCCCAATTATAAATATTTTTTTTTCACTTCAATGATTCACGGTATACTATGACTGGCATTGTTGTTTGGTAAATTGTGGGGTCAGTCTAATGCCTGTCTGGCACTGATGGTAAGGACAGGCCTCTTAGCCCTCTGAGTACACACGGTCGGACATTCCGACAACAAAATCCGTTGGATTTTGTCCGACGGATTTTGTCCGAAACTTGTGTTGCGTATACACGGTCGGACAAAGTTGTTGGAAAATCCGATCATACGTAACGTGATGACGTTATTTCGTTAGGACGGGACTACGTTCAGGCTAGTAGCCAATATATTTGGTCTAGGAATTTGATCTGAGCATGCATGGCACTTTGTCCAATCGGAATTCTCTACATACAATTGAACAAAGTCCAATCAGATCATGTTGTCGGAAAGTTTTATAGCCCAGCTCTAAAACCTTGTCCAATGGAGCCCACACACAGTCGGATTATCCGACAACGCGGTCCGATCGGACATTTTCCGTCGGAATGTCCGACCGTGTGTACAAGGGCTAAGACTATGTGAGTTTGTGTTTTATGAGTACTCATGGTATACTGTGCCTGGCATTGTTGTTTGGTACATTTGGAAAGTTGTACTTTCAATAAAGTTGGGGCCTTGCCTTATTTCCAACGCAATCAGATTCTATGTGCTTTTGGGGGGGGGGTATTGGTTATTATTTGGTCATAAATGAGCTCATGCTTCTCCGCAGTCACGCGTTTACAGGCACTTAGAGCAGTGATTTGACCGAAAATAAACTTGGTGTGACTAAACATGTGTAAACGCGTCTAAACGCGCATTGACGCTAGGCACATTTTAGTGCTCGAGCGTTGATTCATTTCAAAGGCCAGAATAAATTATTATTTGACACGCCTAAATGTGTTTTTGATGCTGCCCAGTGTGCATGAGGCCTTATATGTTTTTGATTACATAGATTTTTGGCTATATAGTGTATACAGTATATTTGTGTGTGTGTGTGTGTGTGTGTGTATATTATACATATCTAAATGATGGCAGATCTCATAATAATCGCGGTAAGGATGCTATCTGCATGAAATTTGCATGTTGTTCCAGGACTTGCATGATTTGTCGGAACACTCCAAATAAATGCTGGTAGGTTGATTGGCTGATGTCCAAACTGGCCCAAGTATGTATATGTAGAGACCTTAGATTGTAAGCTCTTAGCCCTTGTACACACGGTCGGACATTCCGACAACCAAATCCGTCGGATTTTGTCTGACAAATTTTGTCCGAAACTGTTGCATTCCCACAAAGTCGGACAAAGTTGTCAGAAAATCCGATCGTACTTAACGTGATGACGTTATTTCGTTAGGACGGGACTACGTTCAGGCTAGTAGTCAATAGCTTTTGTGTAGGAATTTGATCTGAGCATGCGTGGCACTTTGTCCGATCGGAATTCTCTACACATGATTGGACAAATTCCGATCGGATCATGTTGTCGGAAAATTTTATAGCCCAGGTGGAAAACAGTCCGATGGAGCCCACACACTGTCGGATTATCCGACAACACGGTCCTATCGGACATTGTCCATTGGAATGTCCGACCGTGTGTACAAGCAGGGACTAATGTGAATGTACAGTATGTAAAGTGCTGTGTAAATTATTGGCACTATATAAATACTTGTAATAATAATAAATACAAGTCAGTGGCTTGGCATGTTCTAATGTATGGAGTAGACGTGTATCAAGGTGGACACGCGGTGTGGTAGCAGTAGATGTATCTTGTGTTCTGCTCTCGCTCACAGTGATGGGTGACACAGGCTGTGCTCTGTGTTGTGTTTTCAGTCCGCAGTCATATATAATTATACGCTCCATGTGGTGGAGGTGTTGTCCTGGGTATTTTCAGTCTGTGTTGTTTGGTGACGCAGGCTGTACACAGCTGGGGATTTTGAGCTAAATGGTTCGGTTGGAGGGGGTCATTGGCCAGGCTAGTGGAACGCACATTTCCTGGCTGTCGGTCTCCTGTGGACAATTCTCCACACACATCTCCCTCTCCTCCTGCAAACACCTGGTTTCCATTTGTCAAGAGACGGCTTATCGGTGGGGGAGGGAGGCTGAGCCGCCTGGCACTAACCCAGAGCAGGGCTGTGTGTGCATGGAGGGTGTATTGTGTGTGAGACCAATGTACAGACTGTGTGTAGTATGTGTACAGCGCCTGTGGATTGTGTTTGTTGTGTGTAAATAGAGTGTAATCTCAGAACAATATGTAAAGTTTGCGTACAGCGAGTGCAGATTGTCTATGTCATGTATCTTTTGCGTACAATGTGTGTAGATTGTATACTAGGACTATAGTCTGTGTACGGAGGTGTGTAAATTGTATACTGGGACTATAGTCTTTGTATGAGGTGTGTACATTGTATACTGGGACTATAGTCTGTGTATGAGTTGTGTACATTGTATACTGGGACTATAGTCTTTGTATGAGGTGTGTACATTGTATACTGGGACTATAGTCTTTGTATGAGGTGTGTACATTGTATACTGGGACTATAGTCTTTGTGTGAGGTGTGTACATTGTATACTGGGACTATAGTCTTTGTATGAGGTGTGTACATTGTATACTGGAACTATAGTCTTTGTATGAGGTGTGTACATTGTATACTGGAACTATAGTCTTTGTATGAGGTGTGTACATTGTGTACTGGGACTATAGCCTTTGTGTGAGGTGTGTAGATTGTATACTGGGACTATAGCCTTTGTGTGAGGTGTGTAGATTGTATACTGGGACTATAGTCTTTGTGTGAGGTGTGTAGATTGTATACGGGGACTATAGTCTTTGTATGAGGTGTGTAAATTGTATACTGGGACTATAGTCTTTGTATGAGGTGTGTAGATTGTATACTGGGACTATAGTCTTTGTATGAGGTGTGTAGATTGTATACTGGGACTATAGTCTTTGTGTGAGGTGTGTAGATTGTATACTGGGACTATAGTCTTTGTATTAGGTGTGTACATTGTATACTGGGACTATAGTCTTTGTATGAGTTGTGTAGTTTGTATACTGGGACTATAGTCTTTGTATGAGGTGTGTGTATATTGTATACTGGGACTATAGTCTGTGTATGAGGTGTGTGTATATTGTATACTGCCACTATAGTCTGTGTATGAGGTATGTAGATTGTATACTGGGACTATAGTCTTTGTATGAGGTGTGTAGATTGTATACTGGGACTATAGTCTTTGTATGAGGTGTGTAGATTGTATACTGGGACTATAGTCTTTGTATGAGGTGTGTAGATTGTATACTGGGACTATGGTCTTTGTATGAGGTGTGTAGATTGTATACTGGGACTATAGTCTTTGTATGAGGTGTGTAGTTTGTATACTGGGACTATAGTCTGTGTTAAATGTGTGTAGCTTCTGTATGTGTAGTTTGTGAATGTTGTGCATAGTTTATGTACAGTGGCTGTGTAGTTTTGTGTATAGTGTGTGTAGTTATGGTATGTATAGTTCATAAAAGGTGTGCATAATTGTGTTTATGTTACTTATAATTTGTTTATGGTGTCTGTAGTTTAAGTAGGGTGAGTGTAATGTGCAGTTTGTGTAGGGCAGGGCTGTCTTTAATATTGAGTGGACCCTGGGCAAACATTTTCTTGGGCCCCCTACCCCCATGCAATTTGGCTCTCCCCCTGCTCCATGACATACAATAAATAGCAGCTAGACTCAAAATCAGTTTACTGAATCAGATCAGGCAGTGATTGGTTGCCAGTGGTTACAGTGTATCATTACCACTCACTGACTGGCTGCTTATTATTTGCTAAAGGTTACCGCACATTACTTCTGCTTGTTGATTGGTTACTAGAGATTACTGTACATCAACACTGCTCACTGATTGGTTGCTAGAGGTTACTGGACATACCACTCAATGATTGGTTGCAAGTGGTTAGTGCACATCATTACTGCTCACTGATAGGTTGCTAAAGATTACATCACATCATCTCCTCACTGCCGGCACACCATGGACTGGGGAGATAAGGGGACCCATCAATAGACAAAACTCCTAGAGGTCCTAGGACTCCTGGGATCAGTGGCAATGGTGGGGGAGGGGGGTCCATAGTTATGAGGCAGTACACTGTGGCAAATTCTGAATCTTTGGCAAGTATATAGCGGGGCATTCTACACTGATCACAAATGTAATGGGGAATTTACATTGACCACCAATGTGAGGGGGGATTTACACTGACCACCAATGTGAGGGGGAATTTGCACTGACCACCAATGTGAGGGGGAATTTGCACTGACCACCATGTAACGGGGGAATTTACTTCACCCACCAATATAAAGAGGGATTTCTACACTGACACCAATGTAATTGGAGCATTTACACCAACCACCAGTGTAAGGGAGAATATACAATTACCTCCATGTAAGAGGGAATCTACACTGACAACCATTGTCAAGGAGATTTGTACTGACCACCAATGTAAGGTGAGAATTCTACACTGACCAGAAATTTTAGGGGGGTTTTACACTGACCACCAATGTAAGGTAAATTATGCACTTACCCCCGCTGTAAAGGGAAATGTACACTGACACTAATGTAATGAAGAATTCACACTGATAACCAATATAATGAGGGAGTTTACATCAACAACCAATAAAGGGGGATTTCTACACTGGCCACCAATGTAAGGGGGGATTTACACTCACCACTAATTTAAAGTGAGCTTCTACATGGACCACCATGTAAGGGAGGATTCAAAACTGACCACAAATACAGGTTTGGATTTTTTTTACTGATTACCAATATAAAGAGGAGTTTCTACACTGGCCAACAATGTAATGGAGATTTACACTGAACACTAATGTAATAGGAGCCTTCACAGTAACCACCAATGTAAGTAGGGATTTACATTGACCACCAATGTAAGAGAGACCTTCACACTGGCCACTAGTATGAATGAAAGTATTGTACACCAAGCTCCGATGTAATGGGAAGATTTACACTGACCACCAATGTAACTGAGACATTTAGCTTGCGTTCACATTTGTGTGTTGGGAACGCGTGCAAAATAGCTTTCCTGACACCACAGAAACAGGCTGCCCTTTAGCAGATACACAACAGTACCATTAATTGTTAATGACACCCTCACGCATCGCCTAAGATGTGTGTATTCACATGCACCATGTTATTTTGAAAAAAATTTGCTTACCTTGGTAGAACATGCTGATGCAAGGCTTAAAGAGGTTGTAAAGCTCGGAAAAAAAAGAAAGAACCCTGCAAGACAAAAGGCATAATGAGCTAGTATGCATTGCATACTAGCTCATTATGAAATACTTACCTCAGAACGATGCCCTGAATCAGAGTCGGCACTCCGAGTACAGGGCCGACATCTTCCACCGGAGTTACTACCGGGTTCGCTGGTTCCACCGGAGTTACTACCGGGTTCACAGCTCCGGCGCTGTGATTGACCAGAGCAACGAAGACTTCACTTTTACCTACAGGTCAGCCTATAACAAGGCTGACCTGTAGGTACTGTGAATATCTCCTAAACTTGCACAGTTTAGGAGATATTCAGTATATGCGCTGCTGCCGATGTCATTGGCACATTTGCACTGAAGAAACGACACAGTGGTGCCGTTTTTGCAAGATTTGTGCCGTGACTGGCGGCTCTCATGCGTATTACAACCACTTTAATAACCACAGTGGTAGGCAGGTCTTTAAAGCATGTCCCTTTATCTCCCCATAGGTGATGGTGGATATGACCACAAGGGTACATTATATACATATGAATGACGACCTCTATTTACATATCAATGCAGGTTATTTACATGTAAACACAGGGTCTGCAGGTGAGTCATCTTTACACGGTAATAGGGTAGAGCTTGGCAGTATTAGCAGAACTTCACACTGAGATATCGGGACACAGCACAGGACTAAAATGTCAAGGGACAAGAGAATTTAAACTGGGATAGTTGGCAAGTATGAGGCAGCTGCTGTGGGCCCCACAACAATGATGGGGCCCAGGGCAGCTGGCCCTTGTGCCCTGTCTTAAAGACGGCCCTGGTGCATGTAGTTTACAAAAGATGTGTGTAGTTTGTGTACAGTGTGTGCAGTACAATATATAGTTTGTGTATGGTGTCTGTAGTTTGTGTGTTTATATAAGGTGTGTGTCGTTTATTAAAGGTGTTTTTTAGTTTATGTAAGGTGTGTGTCTGTATAAGGTGTGTGTAGTTTATATCAAGGCCCTCCAATTCCTCCTGTATTGATTTGTATTTTTAACTGTACTGTCTGCCCTCATGTTGTAAAGCGCTGTGCAAACTGTTGGCACTATATAAATCCTGTGTAATAATAATAATTATAAATAATAATATAAGGTGTGTGTAGTTTATGTAAGGTGCGTGTACAATGCCTGTAGTTTGTGTAGTGTGTGTAGTTTATATAAAGTATGTGTAGTTTATGTAAGGTATGTGTAATTTGTGTAGGGTGTGTCGTTTGTATAAGGTATGTGTAGTTTGTGTACAGTCAGTGTATTTTGATTGTGGCATGTATATGTTTGTGTATGGGGTGCGCAGTTTCGGCATATTTACAGTGCCTTGAAGAAGTATTCACACCCCTTGAAATTTTGCACATTTTGTCATGTTACAACCACAAACTAAAATGTATTTTATTGGGATTTTATGTGATAAACCAACACAAATTGGCACATAATTGTGAAGTGGAAGGAAAAATGATAAATGGTTTTACATTTTTTTTTTTTTTTTTACAAATAAATATGTGAAAAGTGTGGCGTGCATTTGTATTCAGCCCCCTTTACCAATTGCCTTCAGAAGTGGTGAATAGAGTCCACCTGTGTGTAATTTAATCTCTGAATAAATACAGCTCTTCTGTGAAGCCCTCAGAGGTTTTTTATAGAACTTTAGTGACCAAACAGCATCATGAAGGCCAAGGATCACAGCAGACGGGCCAGGGATAGAGTTGTGGAGAAGTTTAAAGCAGTATTAGGTTATAAAAAAATATCCCAAGCTTTGAACATTTCACGGAGCACTCTTCAATCCATCATCCGAAAATGGAAAGAGAATGGCACAATTGCAAACCTACCAAGACATGGCCGTCCACCTAAACTGACAAGCCAGGCAAGGAGAACATTCATCAGAGAAGCAGCCAAGAGGCCCATGGTAACTCTGGAGAAGCTGCAGAGATCCACAGCTCAGGTGGGAGAATCTGTCCACAGGACAACTATTAGTCGTGCTCTCCACACATCTGACCTTTATGGAAGAGTGGCAAGAAGAAAAACATTGTAGAAAGAAAGACATAAAAAGTCCAGTTTGCAGTTTACAAGAAGCCATGTGGGGGACACGGCAAACATGTGGAAGAAGGTGCTCTTTATGGCCTAAAAGAAAAACGCTATGTTTGGTGGAAAACGAACACTGTGCATCACCCTGAACACACCATCCCCACCGTGAAACATGGTGGTGGCAGCATCATGTTGTGGGGATGCTTTTATTCAGCAGGGACAGGGAAGCTGGTCAGAGTTGATGGGAAGATGGATGGAGCCAAATACAGTGCAATCTTAGGCCGCGTACACACGCGGGGACTGTTCGCTCAACTTTGTTCGTCAAACAGTTTCAGCGGACAGTCCGCTCAAAATTAGCATGGACGGACTTGGCCACACACGACGAACGAACAGTCCGCTGAAACCGTGCGCGATGACGTGAACGGCACGTACGACGGGACTAGAAAACGACGTCCTATACACTGCAATGCAACCTTTGGCGTATAAATTCTTTCTGAGCATGCGCGGAACTTAGTTTGACGAACAAGCCTACACACGCGGGGACTGTCCGCTCAAACCAAGTTTCAGCGGACAGTTTTTCGGGATTTCCGAAAAACTTTGTTCGTCAAACTGTCCGCTGAAACTGTCCGCTGAAACTGTCCACACACGAGCGGACTGTCCGCTGAAACACTGTTCAGCGGACAAAGTTGAGCGAACAGTCCCCGCGTGTGTACGCGGCCTTAGAAGAAAACCTGTTATGCCGCGTACACACGACCGGACTTTTCAACATCAAAGGTCCGACGGAACGATTCCGGCAGACCATTCGATCGTGTGTGGGCTGCAGCGGAGTTTTGATTTGCAAAAGTCTGACAGACTTTAGAAATGGAACATGTTTCAAATTTTTTCTGACAGAACTCCGCCGGACCCAGTTCCTACCGAGAAATCCGCTCGTGTGTATGCTAGTCCGACGGACAAAAACCGACGCGAGGGCAGCTATTGGCTACTGGCTATGAACTTCCTTATTCTAGTCCAGTCGTACGTCATCACGTTCAAATCCATCGGACTTTGGTGTGATTGTGTGTGGCCAAGTCCGTTCATTCGGAAAGTCCGTCAGAACTCTATCAGAACTCCTTCGAAAGTCTGTCGGACCGAAGTCCCTCGAAAAGTCCGGTCGTGTGTACGCGGAATTAGAGTCTGCAAAAGACTTGAGACTGGGGTGGAGGTTCACCTTCCAGCAGGACAACGACCTGAAACATACAGCCAGAGCTACAATGGAATCCCTTCTTCTTTTCTACAATGGAATGGTTTAGATCAAAGCATATTCATGTGTTAGAATGGCCCAGTCAAAGTCCAGACCTAAATCCAATTGCGAATCACAGACGCTCTCCATCCAATCTGACAGAGCTTGAGATATTTTGTAAAGAAGAATGGGCAGAAATGTCCCTCTCTAGATGTGCAAAGCTGGTAGAGACATCCCCAAAAAGACTTGCAGCTGTAATTACAGTGAAAGGAGGTTCTACAAAGTATTGACTCGGAGGGGCTGAATACAAATGTACCCCCCACACTTTTTACATATTTATTTAAAAAAAAAAACATTTATCATTTTCCTTCCACTTCACAATAATGTGCCACTTTGTGTTGGTCTATCACATAAAATCCCAATAAAATCTACACTTTTGGTTGTAACATGACAAAATGTGGAAAATTTCAAGGGGTATGAATACTTTTTCAAGGCACTGTATTTAATGTACAGCTTTGTGTACGGGGTGTGTATATTTTATATAAAGCATATGTAACATGTATACAGTATGTGTAATTTGTGTATTTAAATTTTGGCATGTAAAGTGTATGCCCGGTAAAGGTAACAGATTGTGATCTATCATTAAAGAGGAACAACCCAGTTGGTGTGTAGACACCAAGTTGTATGTAGAGGTTGCTGATAGAGTTCATTATTTGTCAAGGTCTTTAATTTTTTTATTTTTTTATTTGAATAAAAAATTAGATTTCTGAGTCTGATGATATTTACCAGATTCAACCTCTAATAGTATATACAATATATATCTTCTGTCTGTTATTCTCAGAGGGGATTAGAGATTTTGCTCCCTAAGCCCTTGTACACACGGTCGGAGATTCCGACAACCAAATCCGTCGGATTTTGTCCGACGGATTTTGTCCGAAACTGTTGTATACACACGGTCGGACAAAGTTATCGGAAAATCTGACGTGATGGCGTTATTTCGTTACGACGGGACTACGTTCACGCTAGTAGCCAATAGCTTTGGTGTAGGAATTTGATCTGAGCATGCGTGGCACTTTGTCCGATCTGAATTTTGTACACATGATCGGAGTATGTCCGATCGGAGCATTTTGTTGGAAAATTTTACCAACAAGTTGGAAAACTTGGTCCGTCGGATACTCCGACGAAACAGTCCGATGTAGACCACACACAGTCGGAATATCTGACAAAACGGTCCGATCGGACACATTCCGTCGGAATCTCCAACCGTGTGTACAAGGGCTAATGCCGCGTGCACACGATCGGAATTCTCGTCGGAAAAAGCTCTGATGGTTTTCCCGACGGAATTCGGCTCAAGCTGTCTTGCCTACACACGGTCACATCAAATTCCGATCGTTTAGAACGCGGTGACGTACAACACGTACGACGGGACTAGAAAAAGGAAGTTCAATAGCTAGTAGCCAATAGCTTCTGTCTTGTAGTTGAATCTGGGCATGCGTGATTTTTGGTGTGTCGGAATTGCATACACACGATCGGAATTACTGATAGAAAATGTTTCCATCGGGAAAATTGAGAACATGCTATAAATTATCGGACAGCTAAATTCCGATGGAGCATACACATGGTCGCATTTTCCAATGAAAAGCTCTCATCTGTCTTTTTCTGGCCGGAATTCCGATCGTGTGTACGTGGCATAACCATATAGTTGGTTATTTATATTTACCACTGCATAATGATAAATATTTCCTTTTATTTTAAACTTTACATATGAACTAAACTATATCCACACTTGTTTTAAGGTTAATATCCAATTAATCTAAACAATAATCGGCCAACTAATCAATTATGAAAATGATCATTAGTTGCAGCCCTACTGCTTTGTGCATTAACAAAAACACTTATGCCGCGTACACACGGTCGGAGAATCCGTCGGAATGCGTCTTATCGGACCGCGTCATCAGATAATCCGACTGTGTGTGGTATGCATCAGACTGATTCCGTCCGAATCTCCGTCGGACCCAATTTTCCAACATGTTGGAAATATTTCCCGACCAACTGGGCCGGTTGGACGTAATCTGATCATGTGTAGAGAATTTTGATCGGACCAAGTGCCACGCATGCTCAGATCAATTTCCTACATCAAAGCTATTGGCTACTAGCCTGAATCTAGTACCATCGTAACGAAATTACGTCATCACGTTCTGAAAGATCGGATTTTTCGACAACTTATGCCGCGTACACACGAGCGGACTGTATGGAGTACTTAGTCCGTCATACAATCCGACGGACAGTCCGTCATACTTTCGACTGAACGGACTTGACCACACACGGATGCACAAATAGTCCGTTGAAAGCTTGCACGATGACGTGTACAGCACGTACGACGGGACTAGTAATAGGAAGTCCAATACACAGCAAAGCACCCTTCCGCCGTGTAAATCCTTTCTGAGCATGCGCCATTCTTAGTCCGTCGAACTAGCCTACTGACGAGCGGATTGTCCGCTGAAACCAAAGTACGACGGACAGAATTTCGAAAAATCCGAAATACTTAGTACGCCAGACTGCACGCTGAAAAAGTCCGCTGAAGCCCACACACGAGCGGACTGTCCGCTGAAATGTGTTTCGACGGACTAAGTACGCCATACAGTCCGCCCGTGTGTACGCGGCAATAGTCCGACCGTGTGTATGCAACAGTTTCGGACACAATCCGTCAGACTAAATCTGACGGACAAAATCCGACGGATTTGGTTGTGGAAATCTCCGACCGTGTGTACAGGGGCTTAGACTCAGTCTGTCTAGAGTCTAGACAGTATGGTCACTCGCTGACTTGGCACCACCTACAGGCAGTTTAACTCTTTGGTAAGACACAGAAGTTGAATCCAATACGGGTTAACTTCAGAAAAGTGCAGTGCAGACATGGGCCGCTCTTATGCCCTGTATAAAGGCCACACCACTTCCGTCACAAACTTGCCTAAAGGGTTTCAGGTTAAGAAGAGTACAAAGTAACTGCTAGTGAGCTACCAAGTCCGGGTAGCCCCCTGCGGACCAGTTCGGGAACCCAGAGTAGGTGCAGCAGGCACTGTCCAGCCCGACCCACGTGGTGAGCAGAGAGTACCTGGAGCAGAGCTTCAGCCTGGGACGGGTGTTGGGAGGAGGCAGGGAAGAGGGAGAGTGGGAGGGGGGCCATGTTGCTGCACCATGAGCCTCTGGGTAGTACTTGCCCCCCATGGGCTTAAAGTTGCCAGTCAGCCCCTGAGTACAGAGGATGTTTTTCTAGTCTTTTGAAGTATAAGTAGATGAATTTGCTTAAAAATAACTAGTAAAGGGGCTAGTTAGGACTAAACTAACTAGCATTAAACATGAGAGGAGGACAGAGGGAGAAACCAAATCACATAAATAAACAAGTTGTAGTGGCCGTAAACCACCACTTGGGGTCATCATACAACAGAATAATAGTAACCTGAAACTGTTAAATACAAAAACTGGAAAAATACAGAAAGGTGGGACTGAACACGGGCTCCATCCATAACTGTATCTGGGCATTTTGACCGAGTGCAGCTATGTATGCCATTAATGAGCAGTTTCTACCCCCAACAGTAATGGTTCCCAACCTTGTTTTCACTCGGTACCCCTTGGCAGCCAATTTGTATTATTTGTACCTCCCAATGAGGATGGGGCAGAGGGCATAATAGGGGTGGAGCCAATTATGCTAAGTGGGTGGGGTTTAAAGTGGGAGCCAAAAAGGCTGCAGTGTTAATGCTAGTGGAAGGAAAAAATATTGGAGTCAGTTGGTTGAAGGAGAAAAATGGAAAGCTGGGGGACTTTTGGGGTTTACCATATTGCAGTGGTGTGCCCAGTGTTATCTTAGACCCAGTTCATCATGGGTGTCTGGGACAAGGAGGATGCAGATAGAGCAAGAGTACGGTGTGATAGCGCACCTGTACGTTGCAGTCCAGGGAGGTTCACTTCAGTTCTCAATGGAGTGTGCTGAAGATTGGAGTAGGCCTTATTTTATGGAGTCCCCTTAATAGACTGGAGGCCTGTGAGGGTCCTACCCTGAGGAGAGGCGGGTTGGGCCAATTACGGTGCGATTTATAGCTCATGATCCCTGTTCTACATCACTTCTTCTACGTGCCAGATTGCAGAAGGCAGCATCTGCACTTAAGAGAAGCAGGGAGCATAACACTCCACCATAGCAGGGCTGTTGGGAAGCACAGAGGTGGTATTCCTCTGTGGACCTTCTGCACACACTTACCCCAGCCCCAGTCGTTTACTCAGTGGACCAAAGGAACAAAATTAGTTGCCTGCCACAGCCATTTTTTTCCTTTAAAATTATTTTCAAGTAGCCCTCAGGTATTCATCCCCCAGGTTGGGAACCGCTGCCCCAGAGGGTCATTAATGGACCCACCACTCTTAAAAATGTGTGCAGTGATCGCGTTAAGTATTTATTAGCACATATGGCAGCCCACTTTTGTGAGTCTTGGCAGCTTCCCAGTAAGTACCCTGTCAGTCAGTCAGGGGCACCCCTGCTTGGGCGGAGATTAAAAATGGCACTGCTTTTGTTGCCTTTTATTTCTCTTTTTGCATTGTCAGCATTTTGGACTGTTTCTAAAAACTAAAAACTAAAAAACTAACAGTGGCTTCTTCTCTCTCGCTTATGAAGGATTGTGAAATGCCGGCAGCCATGCAGGCGGGTTGAGATGAGTCATTTTCTGCAGGGTCGACATACATGAAACCTCCTCTTCTCCCGCATAAACCGTTTCATGTGATATTTCATGAAGCTAATCGGGATTAGTTCGCAGTCAGGTGATGGATATGATGTATCCCTCCATTCTGAATCCTCTGTGCTAGGATAGAGTTAACCGCGCTCCTGGCGGGGACAGCGTTAAGACACAGCCGTCATATGATTTTTTTAGCCAGACAACGGATTATACTCTGGCAGGACACGATGTGTTAATATTTACGCAGCAGAGAGATTAATTCTTGCTGTTTAACAGGCATGGGGCCACACTTGCCAACCAGCGAGGAAAGAGTTAGTCGGTTTATTAACCACTGTGGCGGCTGGGGACACTTAGGGTTTGTAGTAACAATTCAGCTTTTATGCATGTTAATGTTACAAAGAGAGCGGGCCAAAATACCCCCCCCCCCCCCCCGTCAGGGCAGTCCACAAGCAAAATTAAAGGGCAATTTCCCTATTAAATAACAAATGAGAGGACCAAGAGGCTAGAAGCAACAGAACAGGCCCAGAGCATAGACAGCAGAAAAGAATGGACACAGGTTGGGAACCCAGATTTAGCAGAACAGGAAGGAATATTTCAAGTTCCCAAACCCAGAAAAACAAGAATGGGCTGGACAGGTCAGGAGTCTAATTTCAGCAGAGCAGAACAAAAGCCATGATCCAGCAGAACAAAATAGGCCCAAAACCCAGGCTCAGAAAACCCAGTCGAGATCCCTGAGAGAGTAGACCCAAAACCCAGATCCAGCTGAACAGGACAGAGTAGACTGGCATCTTAGGCCCAGTAGAACAGGGCAGAACAGGCTCAGACCCAAAAGAACAGGACAGAACATATCCAGGAGCAGCAAAACAGAATAGGTCCAGACCCAGAAGAACAGGACTGAACACACCAGAGACCCAGAAAAACAGAACAGAAAAGGCTCAGGAGCCCAGAATTAGCAGAACAGACTAAGATCCAAGGTCCAGCAGAAAAGCACAGAACAGGCTGGGAGTATAAAACCCAGCAGAATAGGGTACTGCAGGCCAGGAGCCCAGACCCAGCAGAACAAGCCTACAGTCCTGATCCAGAAGACCAGGCTTAGAGCTCAGACCCAGCAGTGTAGGCTGAAAACCCAAACCCAACTGAAAAGGAAAGAACAGGCCAGGTGTCCAAATGGAGCATAAGAGGACTGTGCCGGATAGGCATCCAAACTGTCCTGTTATGCTCCATTTGGGCACCTGGCCTGTTCTGTACAGGACAGGAGGAGCGTCAAGACCCACCAAAAGGACAGAACAGGCCAAGGAGTCCAACCCAGCAGAACAAGCCAGAGCAAGCCAGAAGCCCAGACCCAGCAGAACAAGCCAGAGGTCATGCCCAGAACAGGCCAAGAGCCCAGACTCAGCAGAATGGGACTTAGTAAGTCTTAGTAACTGGACTTAGTAAGTCAGGAGCCCAGACTCAACAGGATAGAGCATGCCCAGAACTGATACCCAGAAGAACATGCCAAGAGCTAAGACCCAGCAGAGCAGGCCCAGAACCAAGACCTAGCAAAAAAATAAAAGGAACAGCCCAAGAGCCCTTACCCAGCATAACAAAAAAGAGCACAGGTTCACTCCCAGAAGAACAGGGCAGAAAGGATTGGGAGCCGAGACACAGCAGAACTAGACAGACAGTCTGAGAGCTTACCTTCCACACAATAGGACAGGGCCCAGACCTGACAGAACAGATCAGAGCAGGTCAAGAGTTCAGACTCAGTGAAAAAGAAGAGAGTTTGCCAAGAACTTAGATTCAGCACAACAGGATAGATCCCAGATCTGACACAACAAGACAATGCAGGCAAAGAGTTCACACTCAGTGAAACAGGAGTGCGCAGGATGGGAGTCTAGACCCAGAAAAACAGGTCAAGAGCCCAGATCTAGCAGAACAAATCATAGCAAGTCTGGAACCCAGACTCAGCAGAGCAGGACATAACATGCCCAGAGTTCAAACCCAGCAAAACAGGCCAAAATCTGAACAGTCCAAGAACTCTTATTCAACAGAACAAAAGAGGCCAATGTTCAGATGCAACAGAACAGGACAGAGCTGACTGGGAGCCCAGACCCAGAAAAACAGGTCAAACGCCCAGACCCAGCAGCACAAAGGCAGAGCAGGTTGGGAGCCCAGACCCAACAGAAAAGGCCAGGAGTCCGGATTTAGCAGAAGAGGACAGAAAAGGCTGGGAGCTCCGACCCAGCAGACCAGGACATAAAAGGCAGAGAGCCCAGACTCAGAAAAAGAGGCTGACGTTATATATGCAGCTGGATTATTAGATGTAATCCCAGCAGAAGTGACCGGAGCTCTCCCACTGAGACACAGCACGGGTCTCTGGCTGCCAGCAGTCTCCTCTGTCATAGTTCTCCAGCAGAGATGGACAAAGCAGAACAGGAAGCTGATTGACTATACCTTCCTGATATGTTCTGAGTTCCTCCATGGGTTCCAGTTAATGACGAAGAGATGACAGGCCCAGCAGGAGAAGCAGACGTGTCTGTGTAGATATCTGATTTTCCACCAAGCAATGTATATTTCCACAGAGCAAAAATACTAAGCAATATATTTTACAGGAGACACAAGGGAGTAGCTGTGTGATTTTTCCACTAGGTCACCCGAGCCCGGGCAGTATGTGCTTACTTGACACCAGGCTAGGGACATTTGGCCAGTAGAGCAACAGTCTCATCTAATGTTGCATTATCAACAAGTTTCTCACAAAATATTCTGCAATATTTATCTCCATTACTATGAGGAGTGACATTTGGGAGAGGGTAGAGTGCCCCTTGGGCAACAATGCCATTTCACCAGGGTTCAAAGGGCACACACACCACTATAATTCAAGCCCGCAAGATTATTTCCTTCTGATATTCTTAGATGAACTAATCTAGGCCAATATTTAACCCCCCCTGGCTCAAAGTTTTCATCCCTCATTCCATATGTCTAGAATATGCACCACACACTGAATTAAAGTGGTAGTAAACTCCTGTTGTTTCTTTTTACCTACAGGTAAGCTTATAATAAAGCTTACCTGTAGGTAAAATGAATATCTCCTAAATATGCACCGTTTAGGAGATGTTCTAGCAAGTAGCAGCCGGTGGTGTCATTGGTACATGCATTCTAAAGGAACAGCCTTCCCGTGCCATTCGTTCAGAGCTCTGTGCTGTGGCCAGACTCCCACATGCATGCGCTGAAGTTACATCATCACCATTCAAACGGCCGGAGTCCGCAAATCAGGAAGGAAGACAGGGTGAAGATATGGAATCTTCTCAGCTGGTGGAGGGCTTCGTCTTAAAGGGGTTGTAAAGGTAAATGTTTTTTCACCTTAATGCATTCTATGCATTAAGGTGAAAAAACATCTGACAGTGCCGGCGCCCCCAGCCCCCCCGTTTTACTTACCTCACCCCTCGAAAGTCCCGCGCTCGTCCCCCAACGTCCTTTCCACCGTTCAGCCTGGCCGCTGATTGGCTGGAGTGGATGGATGAAAAGCAGTGCAGCCATTGGCTCACGATGCTGTTAATCACATCCACTGACGCGGAGCGCCGGGGGGGGCAGGGCCGTGTGATACAGCGAGCGGCTATAGCCGGCGGCTGTATCAGGGGAGCGCGCCCGCAGGTGCTTCTCACCATGCGAGGGAGCTCGCATGAACGTGAGAAGCACCTGCAGGAGGAAGCCGAGACAGCCGCCGAGGGACCCCAGAAGAGCAGGTTCGGGGCCACTCTGTGCAAAACGAGCTGCACAGTGGAGGTAAGTATAACAGGTTTGTTATTTAAAAACAAAAAAAAAATTCACTTTACAATCCCTTTAAGGTAAGTCTTTCATAATCTACTAGTATGTGGTGCATATTAGCACATTATGATAGTGCCTTGCAGGGGGAAACTTTTTTTTTTCAGAGTTTACTACCGCTTTAATGCAAACAAGCAGCATGTGGAAGGCAAAGAGCCCCTGGAAAGTTCTCATTACCGTCTTTGTCCCTGCAGGGAAGGTTTACTATTTTTATTTGTCCCGGTGATCACTACCAATAATACAGAAAATATTAAGAAATCCAAACAGTTACTTTTGTAACCAGAACAAGAAGTGAGGGTAAGGGCCGGTTCACACAGGGGGCGATGCGAGGCGACACGACTTGCCTCGCCGCGACCTGCCGCGACCTCAGCGGCGACTTGCAAATGACTTCTGTATAGAAGTCAATGCAAGTCGCCCCGAGGTCGCCCAAAAGTAGTACAGGAACCTTTTTTCTGAGTCGGAGCGACTCGAGTCGCTCCTCTTAGAACGGTTCCATTGTACAGAACGGGGGCGACTTGTCAGGTCGCGGCACGGCAAGTCGTGTCGCCCCCTGTGTGAACCGGCCCTAAATCTTCCAATGAGAACATTGTCTAAAAGGGGAATTCCCCACACTTCGTTGAGATGCAAAAATTCTATATATAACTAAAGACTAGGTTCACAAAACAAGATGACATGGAGAAATGATCTATAAAGGTATTTATTTATTGATGATATAGCTAACAGTAGTTGGTCACATTCAAATGCACTTATTTTGCAATCTGGAAGATGTTTCATTGCCTATCCAAGTGGCTTTTTCAGCTCAGGTGACGCTTTTATGGGTTACATGATCTGGATTCTAGACCACACCCAGGTAACCCTGGTTAGTGTACAAGCAGTGTGCATCTACAATTACATTCCCTGTTTATTCAATTTAAGTGAGTGTCAGAAACATTCCGCTAGCATTTACATCCACATGGGCAACTCCAGTCACCTTAATCACCATTGTGTCATAGCAGATGTTGACTGTCATAGGTTGTGATCGGAGTTTTGCAAGTTGTGGAAAACATCATCCTCTTTAGAACTAAAGTGGCTGGCCTGGGATAAGGTACAAAACGTCTTCTACAGTACTGAAGTTGAGTTGAATGGAGCTAACTACTACTAGCTATCATTTTCTTGTTAACGTAATCCCATCACCATGGTGCAATGAAGTCAAGAGGCATAATAGAGGCCACCTAGGTCAAACTGAAATTGGAAGTAGCAAAATTAGATGGCAAACCAGGTGACTGTAAGGACTCCCTATATATAATCATACATTTTAGTGCATGTTATACTGGGTACAAGAGGGACATTTAGTCAAGTGGCAAGTTGGTATTGAGTAGAGAGAACAGTATACCCAAGATAGCAGTCAAGCCACTGGCACACAGAACAAGGAACCCGAGGTTGCCAATGTTTTGGAAGCGTATTCTCCCATTGTTGTGTTCCTTTAGCCTGTGAATTAACTATACATGACATTCTTGAGCATCGATGTAAAGGCCGAATGCCCAAAACCTTCAAGATAAGTCTATGGACTAACAGGGCCTTGTCACCTTTTCCTTGACAGGCTAGGCCCCTTCATTGAAATGCATACCCCATTTGTGCTAGGATTCAGTGAGAACACATCAGTCAATTCTGAAGCCTGACCTCCACGATTAAGCCCCATGGGCGGGGTGAAACTCGTTGGAGGCATGGCTTTGGATGAAGCTGGCTGGGGCTGCTTTCACATGTTTACTAATGGCTTTGCTAGGTGTGTGGTGTTTTGGACCTTTCACTATGTTTATCCATAGTATGTGAAGAGTTAGACGGGCTCCTACCAAGCCAGCATCAATTGCAGGAAACACTGGATGGATTTACAGCAGCTTGAGAGGAGACCCTTTTATGAGGTTCCTAACAGGACATTGGCACCTTATCCTTGTCAGGCTGGAAGCCCATTCATTGGGAATGCACAGCCCCCTTTGTACCAGGATTTATTAAGAACAAATTCTTCTTAGCCTTTGTACACACGGTCGGAGATTTCGACAACCAAATCCGTCGGATTTTGTCCGTCGGATCTTGTCCGAAACTGTTGCATACACACGGTCAGACAAAGTTGTCGAAAAATCAGATCTTCCAGAACGTGATGACGTAATTTCGTTACGATGGGACTACGTTCAGGCTAGTAGCCAATAGCTTTGATGTAGGAATTTGATCTGAGCATGCGTGGCACTTGGTCCGATCGGAATTCTCTACACATGATCGGACTATGAAAATTTGGTCCGACGGATATTCCGACGGAAACAGTCCGATGCATACCACACACAGTCGGATTATCCGACAACGCGGTCCGATAGGACACATTCCGACGGATTCTCCGACCGTGTGTACAAGGGCTTAGACTTCTGCTCCCCAGGATCTAGCCAGAATGAGTGTAACATCCTCATTTAGGTGCCATGGGCAGAAGATGTGGATGGGGTAAGTATAAACCTTATTTTTTTTCTAATAGTAATTGATTTGTAAAGGGGAAGTGGTAATGAAAAGCGTAAGTGGACCTTGCATTTTAAAGGTCCACTTTAAAAGTAATAAGTTAACTTCTTGTTTTGTATTAGATAACACAGGGATTGTTTACAATTGTTGTCAGGATTTTCTTTCTTGTCTGTGTTCCTTAGAGGAGATTTCCTGGAGACACAACAGGAAGTGGAAATGTCACCAAAGTGAGGGGAAATTTCCTCTGATGCCTTGTACACACAGTCGGACATTCCGACAACAAAATCCATCAGATTTTTTCCAACAGATTTTGTGCCAAACTTGTCTTGCATACACACAGTCGGACAAAGTTGTCGGAAAATCTGATCGCTCTTAACGAGGTGACGCACAACACATACATCGGGACTATAAATGGGCCAGTAGCCAATAGCTGTGGCCTCTTAATTTATTCTGAACATGAGTGGCACTTTGTCCGTCGGAATTGTCTACACACAATCGGAATTTAAACGATCAGATTTTGTTGTCGGAGAATTTTAGATCCTGCTCTCAAACTTTGTGTGTCGGAAATTCCGACGGAAAAAGTCAGATGGAGCCCGAACACGATTGGATTTTCCGACAACACGATCCGATCGCACATTTTCCATCGGAAAGTCTGACCGTGTGTAGAGGGCATTAGACAGTGGTTACCAGAACAGCTGCCTGCATTGAAAGAGTTCCCTTGAACTTCTGCTTTGGTAATAACTCAGAAATGTTGGAGTTCCTATCACTTTCTCATCCCCAGGAATCTTTCCAGTGGGGAAGCAGACAGCAATCAAAACCTAACATGGGGTTCTATCCCTTTTCTACGACATCCAAAACGTAATACTGTTTTGCCTTTAGATATTACTTAAACAACTCATGTTGTTACTATAGTCTTCAGATGTCTCCTCCAGGCCCCTGAGAGCCCACAATCGTGGACCATTTTGATACATCCTAGCAATTTTGAAAGCCACCCAGCCCCTTCCCATCTCACTTACCGTAAGTTCTCCATACACGGTAAGATTTATCACTCAATTACTCTATCCATAGTGCAGATTGATGATTCTGCACTGCTGGCAGCTGGCACCCATGACTGTAATGCCCCGTACACACGAGAGGGATTAAGTCTGACAGACTTCCGACGGAGTTCTAGCGGAGTTCCGCCGGAGTTCTGGCGGACTTTTCGACCGAACGGACTTGACCACACACCATCACACCAAACTCCGACGGAGTCGAACGTGATGACGTACGACTGGATTCGACGTAGGAAGTTCCTAGACAGTAGCCAATAGCTGCCCTAGCGTCGGTTTTAGTCCGTCGGAGTAGCACACACACGAGCGGATTTTTCGAAGGGGACCGGGTCCGGCGGAGTTCCGTCGGGAAAATTTAAAGCATGCTTCATTTCTAAAGTCCGTCAGACTTTAGCTTCGCTAAAGTCCGTTGCAGCCCACACACGATCGGATAGTCTGACGGACTCAGCCCGTCGGACTTTGGATGTCGAAAAGTCCGCTCGTGTGTACGGGGCATAAGAATACCCAAACAGTGCCTGCGTCTTGTTGGCCAGAAAGTTGCAGTAAGGGCAGGCCAGCGTTTGACACTAGAAGGAAGTGCCAGTGTCTGCATCAGAACTGCCCAGGGTTTGGGGCCTCTGACTGCTAATCTCAGGAGATTTGGAATGAGATTGGATATGTCACTACTGTGCTGCTCACTGTTCTCCTTGCTGGAGGCTCTATAAAGACAAAGTAAGGCCCTGCTCCTAATAAGATGGTGGCATCCACACACAAACAGCGCAGAAAAAGAGATGGTAAATCAGTATTGGGGAAAAGATTAGCTGCAGGGAGACCACAGGCAATACTGATGTAGCGCCCTCCTCTAGTTAGGTCGCTAGGCTAAATATAGTGTTTGACCTCACTGTAGTCAGTGGAGCAGTGATCTATTGTTTCTGTCCGGTCAGGGCTCCCTAGGCTGGGTGCTTGATTTTCCTACCTGCTTATGGAAGAAGCTTCCAGAATATAGGGTAGGGAGGATCAAATATTCAGTTATATTTTTCATGCCCCAGCCAGTCCCTGGAAGGTGGCATCCAGAAGGTGGCTAAGGAGGTGATAAATGTTTAGGGAGCCAGGCCAGAGTGTTCTTTCCTGGATAGGATTCCTCATCTCCTGGGGCAACTGCTCCTTGGAGGCAGCTAAAGTGTACTGAAGAATTGCAGTTTGGGTCTCAGCAGGAGGTGGGCTGAGGGCCTGGAAACGATTTAAGGTTTTTTGCTGGATGGAAGTGTCCTGAAGTCCTGGCCTGGAAAAGGATTTTTTTGTCTCCCTCACCGAGGAACTACCTGTGAAAGTTGGGTGGCAAATAGCTCATAGGACATTGTAAGACTTGGGTTTGGGACTGTTCAAACTCAGGGAACCCTTGCTAAAAAATACTATATCTTCAACTCTTGAGAGTGTGATTAGTGTGATGGTCACTGGAAATAATGCCCCTTAGCCCCCGTACACACGGTCGGACAATCCGACAACAAAATCCATCGGATTTTTTTACGACGGATTTTGTCCTAAACTTGTGTTGCATACACATGGTGGTCGGACAAAGTTGTCGGAAAATCCGATCGTTCAGAACGTGGGGACGTTTGTTGCGTATGACGGGACTACGTTGAGGCTACTAGCCAATAGCTTTGGTCTCGTAATTTGATCTGAGTATGCATAGCACTTTGGAATTCTCTACAAAGGATCAGAAAAAGTCTGATCGGATTTTGTTGTCGGAAAATTTGAGATCCTGCTCTCAAATTTTTTCCATCGAAATTTCCGACGGAAAAAGTCCGATAGAGCTCACACACGATCAGATTTTCCAACAATATAATCTGATCGGACCTTTTCCGTCAGAATTTGCGACCGTGTGTACAAGGCATTACACTTGTGGTCATTTGGAATAATTCCCCCTTTACAGATAGCTAAAAGGATCAATGGTGTCAGTGGGAAATTATCTGAGAGGCAGAAAATTGCTCAAGGAACTCCTAGCAACCCTGCTATAAGTCTTTGTATTAAGAAGTATGTTGTCCTATTGATTCTAATATTGTTTTGGAGTATCCTGAACCCCGTTTATCTCTCTCCTGTTTCAAGTTTTTCAGCAATAAATTTCAAAAAGACATTCCCCAGACTGAGCCTGTATTGTCAGCATGCATGGAACTGTGTTTGTGAATGGCAGCCTCTGTACTAACAAGGGAGAACCTGGGTTATTCTGAGCGACCCCTCCTGGGGTGAGTGCTACATTGATGACTAGCCCTTTGCCCTCTGTCTTTTTGTGCTGTAGCTCCCAGGGATAAGTTGTTTTTTAAAGGAGAAGTATGGCCAAAGCTCATTTGGCTGTACTTCCTGTGGATTACAGGAGTGCAGTTCGATCTGCACTCCTGTGACCCATTTTTATCAAACAGCGGCCTGAAGTTCACTATGTGCTGACATCACAGAGCCAGTCCAGGCTCATGCAAAATCATGAAACTGGGGTCGGGATCCGCCCACATGCCTCAAACCGCTGAAAGCCTGAGCCGGTGTTCTGGCATATAGTGTCCCGCCATCATATAGTGTCCGCCCCCGTACTGCGCATGCGCAGCACTTTCACAGTACGGAGCAGAAGAAGCTTGGGAAAATCTCCGAAGATGAACGGCACCTGCGCCGTGAGTGGAGGTGGTAGCCCCACCATCCAAGCGGACATAGGGCTGGGAAAATCGCTTCGCTCGCCACGCTTCGGGCTTGGCTCTTTTTAGTACACAGCGGACACTATCCGATGAGGGACTCTATATGATAGGACAACGGCCGCTCCCGCTCCCTCCACTTCCCAGCGCTTGAGTGAGCGGGGAGGGGGCAGGGCAGAGAGCTGCTTACTGACTGTGGCTCTCTGCTCTGGGAGCTGTGAGAACCGAGCAATCTCTTGGTGTTATGCCGCGTACACACGGTTGAACTGTATGACGTACTTAGTCCGTCATACAATCCGACGGACAATCCGGCGTACTTTCCACTGAACGGACTTGACCACACACGGATACACTAACAGTCCGACGAAAGCTTGCGCGATGACGTGTACAGCACGTACGACGGGACTAGAAATAGGAAGTCCAAGACACAGCAAAGCCCTGTAAATCCTTTCTGGGCATGCGCCATTCTTAGTCCGTCGGACTAGCATACTGATGACCGTATTGTCCGCTGAAACCAAAGTACGACGGAAAGATTTTTGGAAAAACCAAAATTCTTAGTACTCCGGACTGCACGCTGAAAAAGTCCGCTGAAGCCCACACACGAGCGGATTGTCCGCTGAAATGTGTTTCAACGGACTAAGTACATCAAACAGTTCGACCGTGTGTACGCGGCATTAGATTACCCGGTTCTCAGTGTTAGAGCCCAATGCTACATCCACCTAGGTAAGAATAAATCTGCAAAAAACCCCAAACCCCATACTTCTATTTTAAGATTACAATACTGAAAAGTGTACTTTACAATGTAGTAGCACAATGGTAAGCATGCCCTACTATTTTATACTAAAATCCAATAATTGCACTGCGTGGGAAATGCCCATTGTGCTCTTGTTTGTTATGACTTTCAAACTGTTGGAGGCCCTTTAAAACATTTTACTGCGTACAGCTGCTCATATCCATTTGTCATTTCACACACCTAATAGTCCCAAAGCCTGAAATGACATAAGGAATCTCACCCATCAGACACTGCTACAACAAATCATGCTCTTTTCCAGCTCTTACAGCAAGCCAAAGTCGGTGAAAGAACCTTTCAGCACAACTTTCCATGGTTGTTTAATGGTTTGAAAGAAATATGTGTGGCATACAGACTCCTCCAATCACGTTCACAGCATGTACAGTATGTCACCTAACCACAATGCCCCACTTTCCTTCTTATTTTCCAACTATAATGGTTTAAAATGAATTTGAATGCATTAGTAAAGACTTTCTCAACCTTTCTAACATAGAGAAACCCCTGAAATAACTTGAAGATCTCAGGTAACCCCTACCGATAATTACTACTATATTTACAGGTCACAGTACATTAGCACAAAGAGTGAGCTAAGATATAATAGTAAATCAAATAAAGAATGAGGAGTACTTAGAATGTTTTACACCCTGTAATAATGAAAGAAGAACCCTCTTAAACTGGAGTTCAATGGCCGTACGGCTCCTTTACACTGTAGATCAGAGAGAAGAAGGCACTTTACACTGGTGGTCAGTAGGGGGAATTCTCCTGACAGTAGTAATCAGTAGTAGAAAGAATGAACTTTACTTTGGTGGTAAGTGGGAAGAATGCTCCTTACACTGGTGGTCAGTGGGAGGAATATTCCTTTCATTGTTGGTCGGTGGCAGGAATGCTCTTTACATTGATAACCAGCGAGAAGAATGCTCCTTACATTGGTGGACAGTGGAAAGAATGCTCCTTACACTGGTAGCCAGTGCACAAAACGCTCCATACACTGAAGGTCAATGGGAAGGATGCTCCTTACATTGATAATCAGTCGGAAGGATGCTCCTTACATTGATAATCAGTCGGAAGGATGCTCCTTACATTGGTTGTCAGGGACAAGAATGATGGCCACATTGATGGACAGTGTGAAGAATGCTACTTACATTGATAGTCAGTGAGAAGAACGCTCATTAAATTGGTGGCAAGTGGGGAGAATGCTCCTTACATTGATAATCAATACGAGGAATACTTTGTACATTTGTGGTCAGTAGGAAGAATGTGTCTTACATTGGTGGCCAGTGGGAAGAATGCTCCTTAAATTGGTGATCAGTGGGAAGAATGATCCTTACATTGGTGATCAGTAGGAAGAATGATCCTTACATTGGTGATCAGTGGGAAGAATGATCCTTACATTGGTGATCAGTAGGAAGAATGATCCTTACATTGGTGATCAGTAGGAAGAATGATCCTTACATTGGTGATCAGTAGGAAGAATGATCCTTACATTGGTGGTCAGTGGGAAGAATGTTCCTTACATTGGTGATCAGTGAGAAGAATGCTCCTTACATTGGTGGTCAGTGGGAAGAATGTCCCTTACATTGGTGGTCAGTGGGAAGAATGATCCTTACATTGGTGGTCAGTGGGAAGAATGCTCCTTACATTGGTGATCAGTGGGAAGAATGATCCTTACATTGGTGATCAGTGGGAAGAATGATCCTTACATTGGTGGTCAGTGGGAAGAATGTTCCTTACATTGGTGATCAGTGGGAAGAATGCTCCTTACATTGGTGATCAGTGGGAAGAATGTTCCTTACATTGGTGATCAGTGAGAAGAATGTTCCTCACATTGGTGATCAGTGGGAAGAATGTTCCTTACATTGGTGATCAGTAGGAAGAATGCTCCTTACATTGGTGATCAGTGAGAAGAATGATCCTTACATTGGTGGTCAGTGGGAAGAATGCTCCTTACATTGGTGATCAGTGGGAAGAATGTTCCTTACATTGGTGATCAGTAGGAAGAATGATCCTTACATTGGTGATCAGTGGGAAGAATGATCCTTACATTGGTGATCAGTGGGAAGAATGCTCCTTACATTGGTGATCAGTGGGAAGAATGTTCCTTACATTGGTGATCAGTGGGAAGAATGTTCCTCACATTGGTGATCAGTGGGAAGAATGTTCCTTACATTGGTGATCAGTGGGAAGAATGTTCCTTACATTGGTGATCAGTGGGAAGAATGTTCCTCACATTGGTGATCAGTGGGAAGAATGTTCCTCACATTGGTGATCAGTGGGAAGAATGTTCCTTACATTGGTGATCAGTAGGAAGAATGCTCCTTACATTGGTGATCAGTGAGAAGAATGATCCTTACATTGGTGGTCAGTGGGAAGAATGCTCCTTACATTGGTGATCAGTGGGAAGAATGATCCTTACATTGGTGATCAGTGGGAAGAATGCTCCTTACATTGGTGATCAGTGGGAAGAATGTTCCTTACATTGGTGATCAGTAGGAAGAATGATCCTTACATTGGTGATCAGTGGGAAGAATGCTCCTTACATTGGTGATCAGTGGGAAGAATGTTCCTTACATTGGTGATCAGTGGGAAGAATGTTCCTTACATTGGTGATCAGTGGGAAGAATGTTCCTCACATTGGTGATCAGTGGGAAGAATGTTCTTTACATTGGTGATCAGTGGGAAGAATGTTCCTCACATTGGTGATCAGTGGGAAGAATGTTCTTTACATTGGTGATCAGTAGGAAGAATGTTCCTTACATTGGAGATCAGTGGGAAGAATGTTCCTTACATTGGTGATCAGTGAGAAGAATGTTCCATACATTGGTGATCAGTGGGAAGAATGCTCCTTACATTGGTGATCAGTGGGAAGAATGTTCCTTACATTGGAGATCAGTGAGAAGAATGTTCCTTACATTGGTGATCAGTGGGAAGAATGTTCCTTACTTTGGTGATCAGTAGGAAGAATGTTCCTTACATTGGTGGTCAGTGGGAAGAATGCTCCTTACATTGGTGATCAGTGAGAAGAATGCTCCTTACATTGGTGATCAGTGAAAAGAATGCTCCTTACATTGGTGATCAGTGGGAAGAATGTTCCTTACATTGGTGATCAGTGAGAAGAATGTCCCTTACATTGGTGATCAGTAGGAAAAATGATCCTTACATTGGTGGTCAGTGGGAAGAATGCTCCTTACATTGGTGGCTAGGGGGAAGGATGCTGCTTACATTGATGGTCAGTTGGAGGACTACTCCCTATATTGGTGGTCATTGGTCAATGGGAAGAATCCTTCCCCTAAGAGATAACCAAAACATCACTGATGTAACTGGTTACTTATCTGAGCAACGTGGATGGTTTATTGATCAAGGAATCCCAAGCAACCTCTAGAGGAATCCTAGGATCACGTAGAACTGGTTGAGAAAGGCTGTCTTAGTAATTCAGTAATAGTTTACATTTGGATTAATGCAACCAAGAAAAAATTAAAAGAGCTGAACTTTTATGTTGGCACTTCCAGGGAAGCTGAAGCTTGGAGTGTTATATAATTGGCAGGGCAATGCTCACTGCACAGAATTGGTATACATGGCTGAAAAGTTTCTTCCTGTTGGGTGTGGAAATATTTTAAATTGCCATTAAATAAAACATTTTTTGTAATTGCCTGTAATTTGTCCCAGAGCCCTTTGTGGGAAAATTAAAGTCATTGTTTCTCTGCTCTCCTAGGTCTCGGCATCGGATGCAGATAGTGGCAGTCTAGGAACCGTGTCCTACTCTCTAAGCCCGGCGACTCCACCTCAGTTTCAGATCCACTCGGACAGCGGAGCGATCTGCCTCTCAGACATTCTGGATCGAGATGACGGAGAAAGATTCTTCCTGCTTCATGTGACAGCCACAGATGGGGTGAGAGGGCCTTGGGAGACAAGAGGGGCTGGGGACAGCAGAGGCATGTGTAGGCAATGAGAATGGGGTATGGGATGAAGAAAATATACTGAGAAATAACGAGAAGAGAGAGAGGATCAAAAGGCATTTCAAAAACAAAGTCAAATTCTGGAATGCAGGGAATGATTTCACCAGATCATAAAATATGTTCAGAACCGTATTTAGACATTGTGCTGTCCTAGGTCTACCTGAATGATTATGTCCTTTTGTACAAGCTCTGCCCCTTGTGTCATCTGATTAAAAACTAACCAAAGAATGTACTGTTGGGGGCTCCATCAGAGGCGTAGCTTGTGGGCCCGATGGAAAAGTTGACATGGGGGCCCCCCCCACAACCACCCACCACTTCCACCGCGCGTGCAGATACACCCACCGCATGTCAAGATACTCAAAGTGGCTTAAGAGTTTTGAGTTTGCAGAGTTCCTCCTTACATCAGAGGACAGGGATCACCGCTGGAGAATCAGAGGACAGGGACCCCTTGGCAGAGCTCCTTTCCCACCCCAGCACTGTATACAGCCCCCCCCCCCCCCCCCCCCACACACACACACACAGCCACACACACTACACAGGGTTGAAATCACATTCCTTTACACACAGTCTTTCAGCCTACAGAGTGTATCTGGCTTTTATGTTGCCCTTCTGACCTGTGATATTCTCTGGTCAGAACGGCAGTGTAGTTGCAGTAGGCAGATACACCCTGTGATGATCGTGGCTAACTGGCTGTGCTGTAAAGTAATGTGCTTTCAGCCCTGTGGAGGAGGAGCAGTATAGAGTGCCATAATGGGAAAGGAGCTCAGCAGCCGTGCATAGCATCCAGGGTGGAGGTGGTGGTCAGGGCCCGGGCTTTGGAGGGGGGGGGGGCAACTTAGATCTGGGGGGGAAGCAAAGCAATGTGACACAAAATCTGGAGCCTGCAGCCACTCAGGGGATGTTAAGGGATTTGTTTTAGCAACTTCTGAAGGTTTCTTTGTCAGTGTTGGGGGAAGGTTACCTCCCAGAGGTGTGTGACTTTTCCCCAGTTGTCAGGATAGTGGGGTAAGCAGATATCTCTGGGTGGGGGGTACAAAGAATTCCAGCTGGTGACTAGGAGACACTCAGTGGTGTCTTATCTCATCAGTAACATCCGTCCCATCGTGGCTACAGGACGGCACTCTTCTCCTCGTAACTCGCTGAGCTTGGTTATTATTCCATGTTGCCAGCACACATCACAGACACTTCCCCATCCTGGGCTGTTCTCACCCCATACTCCTCTCCATTCAGGAGCTTCTCCCCAGCCAATGAGAACAGAAGGGTGTGGATTGTGAAAGGCAAAGTGGAAACCCAGTATTGGAGTGTGGCTTTGGGGCCCTAGTGCAGATTGGAGCTGGACTTTATGGAGGATGTGATAATATGACGGGGAGTTGCAGGGTCCCCTGGAGCTAGGGGCAGGGTTGCGATTGTGACATCTGCAACCCTTTATGCTACGCCCATGGCTCCATATTCACAACAACATTTTAACCGCTTAAGGAACGGCTCACACCGATATACGTCGGCAGAATGGCATGGCTGGGCACAATCACGTACCTGTACGTTCCCTTTAAGCGCCCCAGTCCTGAGCTCCCTGATTGTGGCCGCAGACCCGATCACCGCTGGTGTCCCGTGATCAGGTCACAGAGCTGAAGAACGAGGTGAGGTCTGTGTAAACAAACCTCTCCTCGTGCTTCCTACTGAGGCTGTCACTGATCGTCTGTTCCCTGTTATAGGGAAAGACGATCAGTGACATCAGACGCCAAGCCACGTCCCCTACAGTTAAAAAAACCCACACACTTAACCCCTAAACTGCCCCCTAGTGGTTAACCCCTTCATTGCCAGTGACATTTTTATAGTAATCAATGCATTTTTAACAGCACTGATTGCTGTATTAATGCCAATGGTCCCAAAAATGTGTCAAAATTGTCCGACGTGTCTGCCATAATGTCGCAGTCACAATAAAAATCACTGATCGCCGCCATTACTAGTAAAAAAAAAAATATTAATAAAAATGCCATAAAACTATCCCCTATTTTGTAGACTCTATAACTTTTCCAAACCAATCAATAAACGCTTATTGCGATTTTTTTTTACCAAAAATATGTAGAAGAATACGTATCGGCCTAAACTGAGGGAAAAAAAAAAAGTTTTTTTTTTTATATATTTTTGGGGGATATTTATTATAGCAAAAAGTAAAAAAATATTGCATTTTTTCAAAATTTTCGCTCTATTTTTGTTTAGAGCGCAAAAAATAAAAACCGTAGAGGTGATCAAATACCACCAAAAGAAATCTCTATTTGTGGGAAAAAAAGGACGCCAATTTTGTTTGGGAGCCACGTTGCACGACCGCGCAATTGTCAGTTAAAGCGACGCAGTGCTGAATCGCAAAAAGGGGCTTGGTCCTTTAGCTGGAAAATGTTCCGGGGCTTAAGTGGTTAAAGCTGAACTCCAGGCAAAGTACTAAATACACAGATTAAATATATTTAAGGGAGCTGTTTTACCTACCACATGGTTTGTAAATATGTGTGCTCCGGCACATATTACTGTCCTCCCTGACATGGAAAGAAAACACAGGGCTTGTTCCTCACCCAGCCTGTGACTGGACAGTGAAAAGAAAAGCAGCACACTTATGGGCATGTCCTATGCTAGTACATAAGCACAACTTATTAGCTCCCTGTGCTGCTTCTCCCTTTACCAGTCTCAGCAATGCTGTATAGTAACTGCAAGAGTTTGATATCAGGTCAAATTTAGGTAATACATCAATTGCATTAAAACATTTTTTTTTTATATTATTGAATACAGAGCTGCATTAATTTGTGTCTTTTATATCTGCCCCAGAGTTCTGCTTTAGTAATACACACCAGAAAAAAAGGAATAGAAAGTTGCATGTTTCCTTTATAAAAAGTATTTTGATTTCTCTTACCAACCCCTGCGCCCCTTTCTCTCTACATTTCTTATAACGGATTTAGCCACAAAGGTCCAGAGGTGGAAAGAAAAAGGAAAAATAATTAAAAAAGGATATCACAATCTGTAAGTATTGGGGTTCATTGCAGTTCCCCCGACACTACTGCACTAGACAGCTCTAGACAGCTCTGAAAATATCGTAGACTATTAAATAAAATAAAAAAATAAAAAAATCATGGTAATCCAAATACAGGCAGCCCCCGAGTTACGAACATCTGAGTTACGAACAACTCGTATAAACGAACGAAGGGAGAAACAGGAAGGGAGAGGGAAGTGAAAGGAAATCTATCTCTAGGAAGGGAGATTCACTCCAGTAATTCCGCGTACACACGATTGGAATTTCGGCCCGCAAAAGACAGATGAGAGTTTTTCTTTGGAAAATGCGACCGTGTGTACGCTCCATCGGTCTTTTGCTGGCAGAATTCCAGCCAGCAAAAGATTGAGAGCATGCTCTAAATTTTTCGGTCGGGAAAAGTTCCTATCCAAAAATGCAATCGTCTGTATCAATTCCGACGTGCAAAATTCCTACGCATGCTCGGAAACAATTTGACGCATGCTCAGAAGCATTGAACTTCATTTTCTCGGCTCGCCGTAGTGTTTTACGTCACCGCGTTCTTAGCGGTTGTAATTTCAGCAAACTTTTGCGTGACCGTGTGTATGCAAGGTAAACTTGAGCGGAATCCCGTTGGAAAAGCCGCCATCTCTTTTTCCGATGAGAAATCCGATCGTGTGTACGCGGCATTAGCGTAAAAGCGGAGTTCCACCCTATTTTACAACTTGTGCTTAAAGAAATGACCACCCCTCCACCACTCGTTTTTGGATAATTAATTTTTTTTTCTTCTTTTTACTTATCTTTTGTGAAGAACTGAGTGTACTTCCGTCCTACCTGGGCCATGGCCCAGGGTGTCATTCCCTCCTTCACCCCGCTGCCTTCTGGGACCTGTGTGTCCCCCAGAAGATAAGGGGCCATTCAGAAAGTGTTGAGCGATTCGCGCATGTACAGTAGGAAAACGGCGGTGAAGCCTGAAGGCTCCACTGCCAGTTTTCTTTAGTTACAATGGCAGAGCCTGCAACCGGGCCGATGGATGGATCGGCCTCGGGTGGGCATTATTTGTAGCTTCTGACTTTTAAAAAAAAAAATTGCGACTGGAACACCACTTTAACATGGGAAAAATGTGTCTCCACTGAAGCTTTATCACCAATCCTTGTTTCCACAACAACTCAAAATGTTCAAAATCCAATTGTCACAGGGACATAAAGTGAGGTGGAATCTTCTGAACAGAAGCACAGACAGCAAAACAAACTTTACAGAGGTAGTAACCCTTCCCTATGCTATCCCAAAAACTTAAAAATATATTTTTTGGCTGGAGTTACACTTAAAAAATATACCTGCTCCAACATACACTACATTGACTTAACAACAAACCTACAGACCCTATCTTGTTCGTAACCCTGAGACCGCCTGTAGGCATAAAATCCAGAAATTCATATCTTTAGCGCTGTAAACCAGAGACTACACCCATGAGTTCTAAAAAACCAAAGAGATAAACAGGTCCCAACATACTTTATATATAATACTTATTCCTGGAATCCAGTTTATAGTTCTTTGATCCATTCATGTGTACAGAGTCATAATTTCTGAGATATTTAATAGGGATCCATTAATATTTTGACCAAGAATATGGATCCGTATATGTTCAGATCTTAAGAAAATGACCATAGGATCCATATGGTAGATTCTCTAATCTTTGGATCCAGACAGACAACTGCACAGCCAATGGAAGCTCACATGGACTCATCAATACTCTCAGAGAGGCCAGATTTCCTGGAATTTTCCAAATTTTCACATTTGGTCATAAGTCTTAGCCCATGTGCACACGGTCGGACATTCCGACAACAAAATCCGTCGAATTTTGTCCGAAACTTGTGTTACATACACATTGTCGGACAATCCGATCATTCAGAACGTGATGACGTTATTTCGTTACGACGGGACTACATTCAGGCTAGTAGCCAATAGCTTTGGTCTAGGAATTTGATCTGAGCATGCGTGGCACTTTGTCCGATCGGAATTCTCTACAAACGATAGGACAAAGTCCCATCGGACCATGTTGTCGGAAAATTTTAAAACCCAGCTCTAAAACTTTGTCGGTCGGATATTCCGACGGACACAGTCCGATGGAGCCCACACACGGTCGAATTATCCCATAACACGGTCCGATCGGACATTTTCCGTCTGAATGTCTGACCGTGTGTACAAGGGCTAACAATCCAAATAATCAATCTGTCAGTGATCAGATCCATATTATATATCCACCACCAGTCCCTAGACACAGAGTATAGGTCAATTAGTCCCAAGAACCAGAAAAAATTCGTAGTCCTACTGAAGTGTGGGCTTGGACTGGATCAAGTAACACTTTGGCGAATCGAACCAACAAATGTTTCTAAAACTACTGTTAGCAAAGAATGGTATTTGATGATCCGTTAATACTTTGCAATAAGTACTGGAAAACTGTTTTGGTAAGCAATCTTAGTCAGACGGACATCTCCCTGAGAATATCAATAGACAACTCTTCCATGCTCTACTTTCCCCTTCTAAGCTGTCAGCATCTAAATGGGGGATTCATTCGGAAATATCCAAAATCATCATTGCAGTGTTCCTCTCACTATCCCTATATAGTATACCCAATCTCCTATTTATTAGGCTTCGTTCACACCTAGGCACTTTTTTATTTTTTTCCCTCTAAGCCTCAGCTCTAAAAATGCCTAACAAGACACATCCCATTCATTTCAATGGCCCCTGTTCACATTTGGGCATTTTGTCGCCTAAAGCAAAACACCCATCGCTCCAAAAAGTACATGAGCTTCTTTTTTGGCAAATTACAGGCATTTTAAGGGCCGGTTCACACTGCGGGCGATGCGAGGCGACACCGACTTGCCCTGCCGCGACCTCAGCGGCGATTTGCAAATGACTTCTGTATAGAAGTCAATGCAAGTCGCCCCGAGGTCGCCCAAAAGTAGTACAGGAACCTTTTTTCTGAGTCGGAGCGACTCGAGTCGCTCCTCTCAGAACGGTTCCATTGTACAGAACGGGGGCGACTTGTCAGATCGCGGCGAGGCAAGTCGTGTCGCCTCGCATCGCTCGCAGCGTGAACCGGCCCTAATTCTTTTACATTAGTGACCTTTTGAACTTCAGAACGCCTGTACAAAAATGCTGCAAAAACTCTGCAAAAATGCCCAAAAAAAGCCAGAAAAAACACCCGAAAAAATAACAACGCCTAGATGTGAACAGAGCCTTAGCAATAAGACTCATTTTTATATAAAACATGTGACATACAGAACAACCATATAATCAAGTGATCCACAAAAAACATATAGGGAGGATTTACTAAAGCTGGAGCACTCAGACTCTAGTGCAACGGTGCATGGTAGCCAATCATCTGTTTACTTGAGCTTGTTGAATTAAGCTTTGACGATAAAACATGGAAGCTGATTGGTTTCTGTGCAGAGAGGCACCATATTTTGGACTCTCCAGTTTTAGTAAATCCCCTCCCAGTGTGACAGTAAGAACTGTCTATAGATGTCCATCACACTGATCAAATTCACATCCCTGTACGTTATTCACTGCGCTAATTCATAAATGCCAAGGTAAGATAAGTATATGTTTGTTATCTTTATAATGTGGTTTTCAAAGGAAATCAAATGTGTCAAAGTGTCTTTCCAAACAACACAGTTGAGGGCCTTTTTGCTTGAGCCATTCGCACAGTCATCACAAATAATTAACATAATCTGTCTAATGTGTTTATTTATAATGTCCATCAACTCCATCTAGTGGTCATAATGAGGTGTTTTCCCGAATGAGGTATTTCTAATGTCCATCAACTCCATCTAGTGGCCATAATGAGGTGTTTTCCCGAATGAGGTATTTCTAATGTCCATCAGCTCCATCTAGTGGCCATAATGAGGTGTTTTCCTGAATGAGGTATTTCTAATGTCCATCAGCTCCATCTAGTGGCCATAATGAGGTGTTTTCCCGAATGAGGTATATCTAATGTCCATCAGCTCCATCTAGTGGTCATAATGAGGTGTTTTCCTGAATGAAGTATTTTGGTAAAATGCCACATTATGTCCACTAGATGGAGCTGAAGATCATAAAAAAATAAACATATTAGACAGATTGTGATGATTATCATGATGGCTGTGTAAATGACTGAGGCATTTGCACAGCAATTTTTTTATAAATAGATTGTACTCTTAGTGAGCTAGAACCATTTATTTGGGCTTTATATTGAGAGTAAGCCACTAACAGGTTAATACAGTAATATGAGAGGTCCCAGCCTGTACACCTTCTTCCTGGTATGTGTACTCATGGGTAGGGGCAGAGTTACGTGTGACACAAGGGGTTGCTGGGTGGAGTTGTCAGCATGGACAGGAATACTGAAAGGACTGATGGTAACAGCATCATTAGCACAGTCCCTACTACCTGGTAGGCCATTATCCTAGTGCATGGAGTGTGTCATTTTATATTTTTCATATTTGGTCTATCTTATGTTCTGCCTTTATGAATAAAAATACTGGGGAAAAAGGTGTAAGGACCGGGACCGCTGATGTTACTGGTTATTATTATTATTATTATTATTATTATTATTATACAGGATTTATATAGCGCCAACATCTTACGCAGCGCTTTACAATCTATAGGGGGGGGGGGGACAACACAATTACAGTACAATACAGAAGGTACAGGAGGGCCCTGCTTGTAGAGCTTACATTCTCAAGGGAGGGGGTGGTGGTACAAAAGGTAATAGGTGCAGAGAATGATTTGATGGGGGTGGCTCAGGGACAGTTGTTAGGTGGGTGTGGGATAGGCTTTCCTGAATAAATGAGTTTTCAGGGATCTCCTAAAGGTGGACAAGGTAGGGGCTGACCGGACAGACTGGGGCAATGAGTTCCAGAGGGTGGGAGAGGCTCTGGGGAAGTCTTGAAGGCGAGCATGGGAGGAGGTAACAAGGGAGCCAGAGAGAAGGAGGTCCTGGGAGGAGCGGAGGGGACGATTTGGGCAATATCTATAGATGAGGTTGGTGATGTAGATGGGGGCGATGTTGTGGATGGCCTTGCATGTTATGGTTAGCATTTTGAATTTTACACGGTGGGGTAGGGGTAGCCAGTGAAGGGATTGGCAGAGAGGGGCAGCAGTCACAGATTGATTAGTGAGGTGCATTAGTCTAGCAGCAGCATTAATAATAGACTGAAGGGGGGATGGATTCATGGATATAGCGCTGAATGACCTTCCTCTCAACATAAGGTCCATCCAAGAGGGTAAGTTCTAGCCCAATCACCTTGCACATGGGACCGTTAAGCTGCTGTGTGTCTTTAGTGTTCCCAGGAAGGACGAATGCAGTGTCCAGCAGGATGGCAGTCTATGCCAGGCTTCAGCAGGATGGGACTGAAGGCTGTAGCAAGTGGTACCTGTCCTTAGGGCCCCGGATGTTGCACCTGTCCCTCCTGGGTGCATAGCAGCTAGACGATCCAATGTGCAAGGGGCCTAAGGGTCTGGTTGGACACAAAAATGCACTTGGAATGTTTGCTTCCCTTTGGAAAACATGTTATATGCATCACACAAGGACACTTATCTGGGCATTAGAGTAATCAAGAGCTCTCACTGGAGGTCTGAGCATCCATACGTGATGTTTTATTTAATGATCAGCAGAAATAAAACATTTTGGGTGTTCGGACACTCTCTTCATCAGGGCTTGTTTATTCTATAATATCTAAATGTGGCTGGATTTGATTGTTGCTTTTTACACAAGTCCAGCCACATTTATAGATTATACAATACACAAGCCCTGTTGAAGGGGGAGAGTCCGAAGCCCCGAAACATGCCGCATTTCTTTCTACTGATTATTTATTAAAACATTGCTTTGGACTCTCGGATGTTTGGTGTGGTGCTCCTGTTTTATTGGATGCGTTTGAAGACTCCCCTCCTTTTAGGGGCATTAGTTTGGTACTGGTAAGCAGCCTAGCCAACGCAAGTTATCTTGTCTCAGTAAAATGGTCTTTGACAACATCAGATACCAATAATAGAAGATCTAGCACCTCTTTTTGTTTGTAGTTGACAGATCTTCAAAACCTGCTGTGACCAAATTTGGCAGATGCACATGCAGTAAAATCTTTGTTTCCATATCTCCATAATATAGGAACGATTGGTTACCACTCATAAATACATTTTCAGAAATGTGGAAGCTCTCTTGATGCAGTAACACTAGAGAAGCACTAGTTACTGCACCTCTCTATAGCCAGACTGTTGGATTCAGTGATAAGTCCCATCCTTCATTGGATCCAAATCGAAGAAACATCAGTCTAAGCCCTTGTACACACGGTCGGAGATTTCGACAACCAAATCCGTCGGATTTTGTCCGTCGGATTTTGTCCGAAACTGTTGCATACACACGGTCGGACTAAGTTGTCGAAAAATCCGATCATTCAGAACGTGATGACATAATTTCGTTACGATGGGACTACATTCAGGCTAGTAGCCAATAGCTTTGATGTAGGAATTTGATCTGAGCATGCGTGGCACTTGGTCCGATCAAAATTCTCTACACATGATCGGAGTATGTCCGATCTAACCAGTTGGTCGGAAAATATTTCCAACAAGTTGGAAAATTGGGTCCGACGGATATTCTGACGGAATGAGTCTGATGCATACCACACACAGTCGGATTATCCAACAACACGGTCCGATAGGACACATTCCGATGGATTCTCCGACCGTGTGTACAAGGGCTAACTAGGTAGATGATAGAGAGCAAACCTAGCATTGTTGTAAAAAGTGGTGTGGCAGTGTGTAAGTGTAGGGTAGGGCACTGGTGTAGATACTTTTTCTGACTTGGGTTCACACTGGAGCGATGCGGGAACGCCGCGAATCCGCAGCGTTTTCCCGCATCGCATGCCTCCCGGCGGAAGTTCACACTGCCCTATGCGGACTGCTGGGAGTGTCAGTGAAATGTTAATGACACCCCCAGATCAGTTCGCATATCGCAGTGCGATCTTCAAACTCGGACAGGAATCGGATCGCATGGTGTGAACACCCATGCGATCCGATTCTGCCGCGGACCAAAAAAAAGGGTCCTGTGCGAGTTTGCGGCGGGTGCGATGCGAATTCAGCCATACTATCTGTATGGCTGAACTCGCATCGCACAGAGATCAGATGTGATTTGCACTGCAGTGCGGTGCGAATCACATCCGGTTCTCGCTGCCGCAGCGGTGTGAACCCAGCCTTAGAGAAAATAGAAAATTCCAAAAAGTTTTTGAGTGATGCTCTGTTATACAGTAATGATGTTATTGCCTACTCTATGTGAATAGGGTGCTGTCTATTTGTGTAATATATACAGTATATACAGTATAATGTAAATACAGTGAGGGAAAAAAGTACTTGATCCCCTTCTGATTTTGTATATTTGCCCACTGATAAAAAAATGATTGGTCTATAATTTTAATGGTCGGTTTATTTTAACAGTGAGGGACAGAATAACAACAAAATATCCAGAAAACGCATTTCAAAAAAGTTATAAATTGATTTGTATTTTATATGTGAAACAAGTATTTGATCTCCTATCAATCAGCAAGATTTCTGGCTACCAGGTGTCTTCTATGCAGGTAACGAGCTGAGATTAGGAGCACTCTCTTAAAGGGAGTTCTTCTAATCTCAGCTTGTTACCTGTAAAAAAGACACCTGTCCACAGAAGCAATCCGATTCCAAACTCTCCATCATGGCCAAAGCCAAAGAGCTGTCCAAGGATGTTGTAGACCTACACAAGGCTAAAATGGGTACAAGACCATCGCCATGCAGCTTGGTGAGAGGGTGACAACAGTTGGTGCGATTATTCCCAAATGGAAGTAACACAAAATAACTGTCAATCTCCCTTGGTCTGGGGCTCCATGCAAGATCTCACCTCGTGAGGTTTCAGTGATCATGAGAACGGTGAGGAATCAGCCCAGAATTAAAAAGGAGTATCTTGTCAATGATCTCAAGGCAGCTGGGACCATAGTCACCAAGAAAATAATTGCTAACGCACTGTGCCGTGAAGGACTGAAATCTTTCAAGGTCCCCCTGCTCAAGAAAGCCCATGTACAGGACCGTCTGAAGTTTGCTAATGAACATCTGAATGATTCAGAGGAGAACTGGGTGAAAGTGTTGTGGTCAGATGAGACCAAAATCCAGCTCTTTGGCATCAACTCAACTCGCCGTGTTTGGAGGAGGAGGAATGCTGCCTATGATCCCAAGAACACCATCCCCACCGTCACACATGGAGGTGGAAATATTATGCTTTGGGGATGTTTTTCTGCTAAGGAAACAGGACAACTTGACCGTATCAAAGGGATGACGGATGGGGCCATGTACTGTCAAATCTTGGATGAGAACCTCCTCTCCTGAGCCAGGGCATTGAAAATAGGTCGTAAGTGGGTATTCCAGCATGACAATGACCCAGCATGACCCAAAACACATGGCCAAGGCAACAAATGAGTGGCTCAAGAAGAAGCACATTAAGTTCCTGGAGTGGCCTAGCCAGTCTCTAGAACTTCATCCCATAGAAAATATGTGGAGAGAGCTGAAGGTTCGAGTTCAGCCTCAAAACCTTAATGACTTGGAGAGGATCTGCAATGGAGTGGGACAAAATCCCTTCTGAGATGGGTGCAAACCTGGTGACCAACTACAAGAAATATCTGACCTCTGTGATTTCCAACAAGGGTTTTGCCACCAAGTACTACGTCATACTTTGCAAAGGGGTCAAATACTTATTTCACTCATTTAAATGCAAATCAATTTATACATTTTTTGAAATGCGTTTTTCTGGATTTGTTTGTTGTTATTCTGTCTCCCACTGTTAAAATATACCTAGCATTAAAATTATAGACTGATCATTTCTTTGGCAGTGGGCAAACGTACCAGTAGGAGATCAAATACTTTTTTCCCTCACTGTATTTTGTATACCTTTATGTTAACTATGCCACTGTAAAAAAAAAAAAAAGGTTTACCATTAACCACTTCCCGACCGGCGCACACCGATGTACGTCGGCATAATGGCACGGGCAGGCATATCGGCGTACAGGTACATCCAGTTTTAAATTATGCCCTGCCATCGCGAGCACGCCGCTGGTGGGACCACCATGCCGGTCGGGACCCCCGTGAGTCCGGTCGCGGATCCTGCGGACTCGATCGCCACGGGCATACCCGCAATCGTCTCACAGGGCGGCTGAACGAGGAGATGCCGTTGTAAACAGCATCTCCCCGTTCTGCCTAGCAGCAAGTGATGCTGATCTCTGCTCCATGTGATTGGAGCAGAGATCAGTGTTCACTAAAACAAAGCCCAGCCCCCTACAGTTAGTAACACGCCCCTAGGAACACTTAACCCCTACACTGCCACCCACTGGTTAACCCCTTCACTGCCAGTGTCATTTACACAGGAATCACTGCATTTGTATAGCACTAGGGAAATAATAGATGTGGCGCTATACCTATATGTGGGGGTTACCAATAGGTTGGTATATAAAATATGTGAACAAAAGTGTGCTAAATGTGTTAGTCAATTTTCACATGTGTGAGAGTAATTCCTAACGTGCTGGTTAGTTTTGGGCAGAGATAATATATATTTACCAGCGTGCTGGTTCAAAAACCAAAATTATGAAAAACCAAAAAACAAAAATACAAAAAATATCCAAAAATAATAAACACAAAATGCACAACAGTTGCAATAGATCACGGTATGGCAAATCCTGTGACTTTCTTATGCTATACTTATCTCTATAGCAATATGCAATGCTAAAGTGCAAGTGCGAATAAATTCATATAAAACAGAAAGTTGGGACTAGGTGTGGTACCTGGTAAAATGACCGTGAGAAAAATATAATAAAGTGCCAAAAAATAATAAAATATCACAGTGGTAGTATAAACTGGTATTAAGTCTGCTAGTGATGCTATATAAAAATTAATACAATTAATATGAAACCTAAATACCATACACATAAAGCATAAATGTAATAAAATAATAAAATAATATAATGCAAAGGATTAGAATAAAATAAAGATAGAAATGAATGAATGAATGAATGAAATACTTATATAGCGCACAATGCGAACTGAATCGCCTCTAGGAAATATGCAAAAAACGTGCAAAAAATAGTGCAAAAGAAGTGCAAAAAATGCAGGCAAATTGTAAACATTAGACGTGATGGAGCAAGTCTCTATTAGGTGGCGGAAAGATCCGCAGGTGCAAAAAGGAGGGGAGTGATGTTTTCCAATCGTGTTCTTCACATTCGGTGGCTTAAAAGGGTATTAAATTATTATGCTCTCACCGGAAGGAGGACCCCGTCCGGGGTGGATCAACTTTCACAATATTAGCTATTGTGCGGCTCTCTGGCTTCCTTCAGCTGTAAAGGTTAGGGATCCCTCGTTCCTCCGTGAGTGCAATATGCCACGTTTATATAGAGTAGAGAAGAGGCACATCCATAGTGTGATACCGTTTTAAAAATTTGTTTATTGCAGCAAATAGGTAAAAAATACTCACAAACAAGTAGTTTAAAAGTGCGGTAGTGTGTACAGCTTTAAAATTCCCGCTCTGCAATCTCCGTCTGAGCTCGAGGTGTACGCTGCCTGGCCACGCCCTACGCGTTTCGTCACACGGACGTCATCTGGAGCGATGACGGTTTTTCATAATTTTGGTTTTTGAACCAGCACGCTGGTAAATATATATTATCTCTGCCCAAAACTAACCAGCACGTTAGGAATTACTCTCACACATGTGAAAATTGACTAACACATTTAGCACACTTTTGTTCACATATTTTATATACCAACCTATTGGTAACCCCCACATATAGGTATAGCGCCACATCTATTATTTCCATTTGTTTCTGCACCTTTCCACCCCCGGGTGGAAATCAATAGAGGCTGCTCTTACCTTTACACTTTTATTCACTCTTAAGGTTCCATAGCGCAACCCACCCCCCATTTATTTATTTGTATAGTACTGATTGCTGTATAAATGACAATGGTCCCAAAAATATGTCAAAAATGTCCGATGTGTCTGCTATAATGTCGCAGTCACAATAAAAATCGCTGATCGTGCCATTACTAGTAAAAAAAAAAAATTATTAATAAAAATGCCATAAAACTATCCCCTATTTTGTAAACGCTATAACTTTTGCGCAAACCAATCAATAAACGCTTATTGCAATTTTTTTTTTACCAAAAATATGTAGAAGAATACGTATCGGCCTAAACTAAGGGAAAAAAATATTTTTTTATATATTTTTGGGGGATATTTATTATAACAAAAAGTAAAAAATAATGCGTTTTTTTTTTCAAAATGGTCGCTCTATTTTTGTTTATAGCACAAAAAATAAAAACCGCAGAGGTGATCAAATACCACCAAAAGAAAGCTCTATTTGTGGGGAAAAAAAGGACGTCAATTTTGTTTGGGAGCCACGTCACACAACCGCGCAATTGTCAGTTAAAGCGACGCAGTGCCAAATCGCAAAAAGTGGTCTGGTCTTAAGCCAGCAAAATGGTCCGGGGCTGAAAGTGGTTAATATTATATTTAAAGCGATCATCTGAGCTGGACCGCTGTGGGTTAAAGAATGGACTTGCTCCCCCCCCCCCCCCCCCGTTACACAATAAGAATACAGTCGATGGGCAGAGTGTATATGTATCTAAGATCCTTCTTGTTTCTTGCAGGGTGGTCTGAGTTCTGGATGTGTTGTGAGGGTTTCCGTAGAAGATGTCAATGATAACCGCCCAGTCTTCTATCCTCTGGAATATGGGGGTAGTGTAAGCGCACTGAGCCCACCAGGCACTCCCATACTCAGTGTGACGGCTCGCGATAAAGATGAAGGAATTCATGGTATCATCACCTACCATATCATATCAGGGAATAGCCCCCCACTTCTACGCATAGAGCCCGATACAGGTAAGGTCACTGTTTTAAAAAAAAAAATTGTGTAAAAATACAAATTTTTTCAATCATAGTAAAAAATATTGTGACATGGTGCAGTTGTGGAATTATGTGATGCTAAAGGAATTTGGACGTTTTGACAGAAAAGTAAGCAACAGTGTTTACTGCCAAACTAATTTCTGGCATGTGCAAACTGGGCAGTTTCCGATAATATGTGGTCCTTACAGGGGATTGAAGAACATAACATGACCACCATATGTTTACTGTTAGACCCCTTCACACTTGAGTGTTTTTCAGCTCGTTTTCCCAAGCCTGACTACACGCAACATACAGAATCCCATTCTTTCTAATTGTCCCTGGTCACACTTGTAAGCTCAGTGGTCATACGCTCTACTCCCTACGCTCAAATAAAGGACATTAGCTTTTTTTTTTTTTTTTTTTTTTTTTTTTTTTTTAGGCATTTTTGGTTTTATTGACTTCAACGAGAGTGCCTGTAAATACATGATACATACATTTTTGCACCCAAAGCACTCCTCTCCTCCTCTAGAACTGCTCTCCTTTCCTTGCCCAGCCCAGGAACCAAACGCCTAAGCTTGATACATGAGCAAAATTACCAGGAAAATCACTCTGCTCAGGTGTAAACACAGGCTTTGGCCAATGTATGGTTTAGACCCCCTCATTGATAGTGCGGGCCAAAGGAGGTCCGGAAATGGCCAACTTCACAATAAAAAGGTATATACAGTGGAATTAAACTGAACAAATTAACTTGATCACATGCTATGTCTCTTCTGCACTAGAACTCACATGCCTGTTCACAATCTTCTTTAGAATGTACACTGAGCTGTGCATACTCAGCACAGTGTGTATTCTCCAAACACCTCAGCACTGGCATAAAGACCAGGCACCGGGTGGGCGAAGACCAGGCACCCTAAAGAAGCCAGGGAGAAGATGTTGGTGACAGCGAGGGACCTCGCAGCTGTCACATTGTTGGAGTGGAGGTAGGGATTTGTAGAGTTTAGTTCCCCTATAAGAGGATCTATGTCTACGACAGGGGCGTAACTATAGGGGGTGCAGCAGTTGCGACCGCAACTGGGCCCTGTGCTGCAGGGGGCCCATGCAGCCCCCTCTACATATGGCCGGCAGCAGCATAGGCAGCTAGGGGTACCAGTGCACCATGCACACGGGTGGCTGGAGGGTGACTAGCAGAGCTCCATGCTTGACTATCGCACTGGCTGCTCTTTAGTTGTGCATTCCCCACATGACCTGTGTCCTTGGCTGGCTCCTCAGAGTACCCCTCTCCTGCTCCATGCATTGCCGCTCATTCCGATGTCTTTTCTCCCCGCCAGAGTCCCGCCCCCCCCCCCCCCAAGTCCGGCCCACACTGCTCTGCATACTTACCCCGGGTAAACAAACTTTAAGCACACAGATGCAGTGCAGCCCTATGAGAGCCGGCTCCCGGAGGACACTGCAGGCTTGTCTGCCAGCCCCCCTCCTCCCCTGTCATACACAGATGATGAAAGGTGTTTCTGGGAGATATGCTGATCACCCGTCCAGCACACTGGATGGAGCCCAGGCCAACGTGGATGAGTGCGCGGCCTACAGCTTGGTCATGGTGAGTGAGAGGACCCCATCCCCCACACACCATTACATACCCCCTCCATCTCCCCCTTCTCACGTGGGGACAGGGACCCCCACCTCCCCTGGGGACAGGGACCCCTTCTCACCTGGGGGCGGTAACTTCATCTGCCCTGGAGAAAAGGACCTCATCTCTTCTGGGGACGGGGACCCCATCCTGACTAGGGACAGTCCCCCAATGGGGTACCTAAAAATTAAAAAAAAAACGAATAAAAAAAACTACTGATACCAGTGGTGGAACTACAGGGCTCACAAAGGTCATACCTGTGACCACACCCTGGAGTTACACCGCCGGACTCGGAGGGAAGGGCCCTGGCTTGGGTTCAGGGGGGCCCTTCATGGTTTCTTGCATCGGGGCCCTGAAGGTTCTAGTTACGCCACTGGTCTACGATCTATGGTGGTTGTTACCAGGGTGGGCTAACCTCCTGCCAACCACGTAACTCATATGTGCCTTTATGCTCACGCACTATACTTATGTGTCAGTGGTGGCTGAGGTTTTTGTGCTAAGAGTGCATTGGCTACATGCTCCAAGCACAGCACCTAAGCTGTCACCGACAGCTCCTGTTCTCTCAAGATATGATCAGGAGCTGTCGTGCTGGGCTCCCAATCATGTAACCACTGTGACAGACAGCGACCCTGGTCACGTAATTGGCACATCTGTCTTGCCCCCCCCCCCTCCCCAGCCTTAAGACCCAGTTAAAGGGCCATAGTGGGCGGGCAGTCAGGGGTTAATGTTTTAAGAAGCTTGCCTTTAATAGTAATTTGTAATTATATATGTACATGTGGGGAATCATAATTGGTCATTACATACTTAGGTTCTGCTTCCTGATTTGCAGCACTACACAATGATTGTCCCCTTCTCGCAATGCCAGTCTACCAGTCAGCACACATGGAAATCAATGCACTTTCTGGAAGTCAGATACACACCTCCCTCTAGTGGCTAGCTGACAGAGCTCTATAATAACGTAACTAGTGGAAAAGTCGAAAATGACGTGTCTAATGAAGTCTGTCAACAGCGGCAGTTTTATTTCTTGTTGATTCTGCCAGTAGATCCGTTATTTTTCCACTTCTTGTAACAGACCAAGGTGTCCAGCAAAATGAGTTACTTCATTGGGAAAAAACATATTACGCTGGTGTGGGTGCTCTCAACGGTCAGCTTTTATTCATATGGTCTAAAGCTGCACATCAGTCCAAAAAAAGATAGCAAAGTGCTAAATGTCTTAGGGCCGTATTTAAAAAAAAAAAAATGAAGTACTCTTTGCCTTGTGAAACTGCATGTGCATTTGTTCTGTGTTGTCAGGCAGTCTAACTTCCTATTGAGGGCAGTGGTAATGTCTGACTATATGCATTTGTGAATTCAGTGCCTTCCTTGCTATAATTATGAGATATTAGGAAATATAACTAACTTCAGGTAATGAGTTCAGAATTGGCTTACACCCTTTAGACATTAAAATGGAAATTTGGCTCACTGGTATTTTGCTTTTTTTTCCTCTCTGGATCAATAGTATGTATAAGAATAAGACCTGGTAAAACGAATGGACAATTGTTTTTGCCGACATCATTAACAAAGTAACTATGGTGGGTACACCTAAGTGCTTCTAACAACTTACGGTGGTGGTGGTACACTGTCTATGATTTCTGGTGGTGGTACACTGTCTATGACCTATGGTTGTGGTGGTACACTGTCTATGATCTATGGTGGTGGTGGCACACTGTCTATGACCTATGGTGGTGGTACACTGTCTATGATTTCTAGTGGTGGCACACTGTCTAAGATCTATGGTGATGGTGGCACACTGTCTATGATCTATGGTGGTGGTGGTGGTGGCACACTGTCTATGATCTATGGTGGTGGTGGTGGCACACTGTCTATGATCTATGGTGGTGGTGGCACACTGTCTGTAATATATGGTGGTGGTGGTACACTGTCTATGATGTATGGTGGTGGTGGCACACTGTCTGTTATACATGGTGGTGGTGGCACACTATCCATTATCTGTGGTGGTGGTGGCACACTATCCATTATCTATGGTGGTGGTAACACACTGGGGTGATTTACTAAAGGCAAATAGACTGTGCACTTTGCAAGTTCAGTTGCACTAATTTTTCATAGAGCTTATGTATGTAGTAGTATGAATGTAGTAAAGCTCTGCTGATTTCTTTGATCCGATGTAGTGAAGCTTCACTACATTACTAAGCTCTGCATTTGCAAAGCACACAGTCTATATGCCTTTTGTAAATAAAACCCAATGTTTATGATATGTGGTGGTGGCCCTACACTATAACTGTTATGGTGATGCTCTCTGTATAGGTTCTTACTGTGACTCTCTTTCAGGTACTCTTATCGTGGCTCGTGCTCTGTCTGCACGGGCTGGCTCTGTCCTACATATGGAAGTGGGAGCTCAAGATGGAGGTGGAGTCAGAGCCGAGATGAATGCCCGGGTAAATGTCAGCATTCTGCCGAGTGCTGCCCATGTGCCTACATTTCTGCAGCCCCAGTATGACTTCACAGTATCTGAGGATACACCTCCTGGAACAAGTGTGGGTAGTGTGAAAGCTACCAACCCAGCAGGTATATTCGATTATGACTTCTGCACTCTGTATCTACACCGTTTTGGGATTTCTACAAGATCCCATACATCTGCTTTATCCACAATTTACCTAGACGTTTACAAGCATTGGGTTTCGTTACCATTGGGGTGGATTCACTAAAGGAAAATAGACTGGGCATTGGAAATGCAGTTGCTGCAGAACTTAGTAAATGAGGGGAAGATCTGCTGACATCCATTATCCAATCACACACAAGCAAAAATTATGTTTTTTTTTTAAATTTTCCTTGCATGTGATTGGGTATTCTTTGCAAAGTGAAGCTCCACCTCATTTACTAAGCTCTGGATCAACTGCAGTTGTAAAGTCTATTATTTGACTATTTTTAGTAAATACACCCCAATGGATCTGCATTGTCTTTTGACCCTTAGTAGGATAAAACATTTTTCAAATTCATTTATTTATTCCTAAAAACTCAACTCTGATAAATATAAACATTTTGCCATCTATACATTACATGAGGTCAACAAGTAATGCAAAAGATTTGAACACTGATTTTGTTAGAGTTAATGGAAAAGTTAGAATGAGGCTTAAAGAAAGCTCATTGAAAAAAATTCCATATACCCTGGGTGCTGAGTATGCAACAATACTTTAATCGACAAAATAATGCAGACCTTACCAGGTTGGGCAAGCTACAACTATTTTCTTCATACTGCATATCTACAAAGGCCTATTCCAAGCATTACCCACACACATACAGTAGGTCTCACTGTTATACACATATGTTGTGCAATTCAACCACCACAGTAAAATGCTTTTAGGGTGACAGAATATTAACCCATTAATGTGAGTGCATTATTTCCATCTAATTTTGCATACCTGTTCTTTCGCTTTAAAAACACTAAGAGACTCTTCTTTTACTATTCCTAGGTGTCTCAAGTGTGATCCTGTACTCCCTGGTCTTTGGTGACCCTCGTGGCCTTTTCTCTCTGGACCCTCGTTCTGGAATATTGTCCACACATCGACCACTTGACCGAGAACAAGACGCTGAGCTTACTCTAGAAGTTCAAGCTCGTAGTGGGTCTCCTCCAGCCTATACCAGGGCCCGGATTAACTTTAAGATCACTGACATCAATGACAACCCACCAATCTTTGCTTTGACCTCACATACCTTGAGACTCCAAGGCTCCCCACCTACTGGATCTGTTATATTTACTGCTAAAGCAACAGACCCTGATGCAGGAGCCAATGGACAGATCCATTATCAGATTGTGTCACAGGGACCCTTTAGTGTTGACAGTTCAGGACAGATCCAGACTACTGGGCCCCTGACACAAGAAAGTTATGAGCTGCGTGTTCTTGCCCTTGATGGTGGATTCCCACAGCTGACCTCTGAGTTAGAAGTCACCGTTCTTGTGCTGGAACAGGAATCTGAGCCAGCCTGTGGAGCCTCTGATTATCGCGTAGAGGTCCGAGAAGGTAGCCCTCCAATGAGCCGCCTGGTGCAGGTGCAAGCTTTACTTCCGGTTGGAGGGGAGAACCCTTTACGTTATAGGCTGAGACCAGATGCTGATGCTGTGGGGTTCAGCGTTGAGCCAGAGACTGGGTGGCTTTATGTACGAGGGGCCTTGGATCGAGAAAGTCGGGAAGTTTACATTCTGGCAGTCTTGGCATCTGGGGGATCTGGCATCCGAACTGCCACTTGTACCGTGCGTGTTCGAGTGACTGATGAAAATGACAATGCTCCGCGCCTTAGCGAGGAGAGGTATTTTATGAGTATTCCTGAGAATCAGGCCTCAGGGGAAATTGTGGGAAGGGTCAGTGCTACGGACAGAGATGCTGGTCAGAATGGACGTATTACTTACAGACTTCCAGCTCAAGAAACTGACTTCAGTATACACCCACATACTGGTAAGTGGCCATTAAGTAGGGAACATTCTGTGTTTTAATAAAAAATCCAAACATAGCCATTAACTTCATCTTCCTCCAAAATATATATTTACAAAATGTCCTTCCTTCTGTCTGTACAGGAGAACTGTCTGTAAGAAGGAGTCTTGACCGGGAGCACCAGGCCAACTACCAGCTATTGGTCATTGCCCAAGATGGTGGAGCTCCTCCACGTAGTGTAACCGGAACCATCCATGTCTCTGTGTTGGATGAGAATGACAATCATCCTGAGTTTTTGTACCCCATATCTGGAAGGGAAACACCAATACAGGTGACAACAGGAAGATATGATAATGAAGTTTTCTGCTTGATAATGGGGGAAGGTTTTTTTGGTGGATACCATGATATCAGGGAAACTATAGCTTTAGGAGGGGCACAATATTTATTGATTCTGCTTAATATATCTTCAATTGACCAGAGTGTAATGTAAAGTGTATCTCTATCTTGACCAGAGTGTAATGTTCTTCTGTTTCTTCTCTTTCTGTAGATAATGGAGGGCAAAAGTTCAGGCATGTTTGCAGCATCCATTTTGGCAAAGGATCCAGATGAGGGGGAGAATGGAACAGTCATCTACAGCTTGTCAGGTACCTACCTCTACTACAAATAAAAGACCTCTCACTGAGGTGGCCAGTCCAATAATGTAGATGTGGGAGGGTCAGTAAAGCTTTTATTTTTTATGGGATTCTGCAGGCTTGATCTCCCTGTAGCAAGAGTGTACTTTGAAGTATCAAGTTGTATCCGTACTTCAAAGGAGCCTGAACCTAACAACTCCAACAGGATGGGGACCCCTGAAAATGGGGCCTTGCAGAAGGTGCAGCTGGCATGTCAGATTGACAAGTGCAGAAATATAACAAGCTGAAATTTGACAAGGCAGTGTACATTGCATCCACCCACGAGTCAAAAATATCCACTCTGAGTGAACTGACCTTTAAAGCACAATTTTAGCTTTCATTCTTTTTGGTTATCTTATGCTCAAGCCCTACCCCAGTCTCCCCTTTACAGACAGCACACTAGACATCATAATTTCTGCGCTCTTTTAGAGGGCATAATATAAGAGAGAAAAATATAAATTACTATTACCATGAATAAGAAATAACATATTTATAAGATTAACAAAGACCACTGACGTAGGGGCATTATGTGCTGTAGATTAGTAAATCCATTTCTTCAGAGTGTTCAGAATTTACTCTCTCTCAAATCTTGGGTTGGGTCTCTATATACTGTATACATATATGTCTTCACTCCTTTTTTTAAATTTGCTTATGCATCAAGTTATGTGTTTCTTGTTTATTACTACCAAGGTCCATGGGCAGAGCGATTCACCCTTCACCCGCACACAGGAGAGCTACGCACAGCAACAGTTTTACACCATGCAGAACGATCCCATTACACAATGACTGTCCAGGCTAGAGACTCTGGATCTCCAGCTAAAAGCTCAGAGGCCACTGTTCGCATTCAGGTACTGTACCCACAGATAAGTATTCAACTGTTAAAAAAAAAAATGACATTACTAATAATTGACTGTAGTAACATTTACATTTTTAGGTGGTGCCATCTACTCGTTACCCTACCAAACCCAACCCCAGCGTTTTGGTCCTGATGCCAATGGAAGGATTACCACCTGGGTCTCTTCTGGGTGCTGTTTCCCCTAAAACGCCCCATGGTTCTGCGATCTACACTTTATTAGATGACCAACATGGAAACTTTATGGTGGATGGTCGAACTGGCAACATATTTCTTGTACAAGAACTGGACTTTGAGAGTCAGCCCCATCACAGCCTCCGAGTAAGCATTGAGGAAGCCCGTGAAGTTTCTGGTATGTATCTGCCCCCAAGGGTAGTGCAAGTAGAGATTGAAGTCCAGGACAAAAATGATCACTCACCAATGTTTCCAGAGGATCCACTGACATTGGTGATTCCAGAGGATGCCCAGGTTGGTTCCTCCATCTTTACCTTCCAAGCTATAGACCGCGATGGTCCAGGCCCCAATAGCCAGGTGCGTTATTCCTTGATGCGGCAAGAGCCAGAAGCTGCTGAATCTACTTTTCGACTGGACACAGAAACTGGGGTATTAAGTGTAGCAAAGCCATTAGATCGTGAAAAAGTGTCATCTTACCTACTCATGGTGGAAGCTACAGATCGGGCACTGAATGCCAGTCAGCGTCGGTCAACTTCTGTTACTGCCAGAATTTTTCTCAGCGACCGCAATGACCACACTCCACGGTTCCTCACACCAGCTACATTATGGCTATCCGAAGACCTGCCTATTGGATCCACAGCTCTTTTCCTGGTGGCGCAAGATCCAGACCTAGGCGAGAATGGGAGAGTTGGCTATCAGATAGCCGGAGGTAACGAGGATGGTCGGTTCCAGATACATCCACACTCAGGTAAGATAGACAGGTTAATAGACAAATTTAAATAAAGCTCTCAATGACTTCTGTAGCAGCAGGTACTGTCGAGAAATTCATCCTCAAAAAGAGAAGCAGTGATGTATTTAAGTCTAGACTCAGAACTCAGCTTTTCCCTCCCTATGTGCACCTTTCCTGTGTTTACACTAGAGATTAGAAGGCTTTCAGGTCACTGATGGATAGGGATGAGCCTGGGTTTGGGTCTGACCTGGCTGATCCCAGAAGACAGCTGTAAATGACTGGCCAATCAGCTGTGGATTGAAATAATTGATCTAATATGGTCACATTGGATCCTCCACCCACAGCTGATTGGGCTGGCAATGACTTCTGGGTTTGGATTTGGATCAAACAGTGTTAATTTTGTCAACGAAAATGTTTTGGTCAGCGGCATTTTTTACAGTGAAGAAAACTAAACGAAAAGTACAGAAAATTTTTGTCCACTAACGAAAACTATGATGAAAATCAAATCCGTTTTCATTAAGGACTGAACAGGGACGAAAATGGCAAGGAGGGACGTTTATCCTCATGAACTAACTTCCGGTTTTCACTGAGCTGTATCTGTCAGTTTGTTCAAACCTTAAAGGGGTTGTAAACCCTCGTATTTTTTCACCTTATTGCATCCTATGCATTAAGGTGAAAAAACTTCTGACACTGACAGGCCCCCCAGCCCATTTTACTCACCTGAGCTCTTCAATCCCTCAGAGGAGACAGGCTCTTCCTCTCTGCCTGGGGCTCTCGGCTCTTGATTAGATAGATTTATAGCAGCGCAGCCATTGGCTCCCACTGCTTTCAATCAAATCCAATGATGCGGGCACCGGGGGCGGGGCCGAGTCTGGCATTCTGTGTCTATAGACGCATATGCTGACTCGGGATTGTGCCCGTAAGGTAACCCCCCCGAGAGAGCACTTCTCCCTGGGGGTTTACCGATGCTAGGAGGAGCCGCGAGTGCTGCCGGGGGACCCCAGAAGACGATGATCAGGGCCACACTGTGCAAAACAAACTGCACAGTGGAGGTAAGTATGATATGTTTGTTATTTAAAAAAAAATGAAGGTTCAGTGTCACTTTAATACCATAAATAATAACATGATATTAGATTTTTTTTACTCCATGAGTATATAATGAGTTTGGAAATTCTAGAGAAATGCTTAAATAATGCATTACAATTTAACTAAACACATTAGATATTAGTTGACTAAAATTATTTTATTTGACAAAAATGTACTGGAGATTTTAGTGGGCTAAAATACAATTACCTAAAGGACTAAAACTAAAATGGCATTTTAGTCAAAGACTATGACTAAAACTAAAACACTTGCAGAAGACTAAAATGGGACTTATACTAAAATGCCATTTTAGTCCTAAGACTAAGACTAAAATGAAATTTGCTGCCAAAATTAGCACTGGGACCAAACCCAAGCTTATTACTACTGCTCAAAGGTGGATCAGATAAGGATTTGCTGCTGAAATCAAAGTTAAGGCACTTTCCACTGTAGACTGAAAATGAGTTACTCTATACTGCCTACAGCCACAAGATCACAAGATTGGTGAAAAGCTGTTGCAAACGTATTTACTGCTTGTTTAGAATATGATAATATTAAAAAAATCTATAGCCTGGCCACATTTCTATTTTTAACTAGCTCTGAAAAGTTGACATTTTTGCAATAGTGACAATACTTAAAGTGGTTGTAAAGGGAGAAGGTTTTTACCTTAATATATTCTGTAAAGGTTTAGTATAATGCAGTATATAGTTGGTATAGGTGCAGTATAGAGTGCAGTATGAATTGGAATCAGCAATGGGCGAATAACCCTTATAACAGTCCCCAAGATACTGCAGTGACCTCTTGCTGTAAAAGAGAGGGGCCCCCTTGCTTTCTCCTTTAAAAGCCTCCAGGGATCAGTGGTGGAAAGCAGAGGCTGAGTGGGCGCTCCAATGTCCCTGCAGCAGCAGTGCAGGTGCTGTGATGTGGGCGGTGCTGCACTGCCCCCAGCTGACCTCACTCCCAGTCTTAGGCTCAAATCTCTGGTATGGTCTTTAGCTGCGAGGAAAATATTCAGATAGAGAGTGCTCACTATCTAACTCCCTCAGTGCCAAGAGGAAGAACCTTCCTTGGCAGTTTAATAAAAATCATCTCTCCAGTCTTCCTACTGCAAAAATGACTAATGGGATCGGTAGTGTGAGGAGTCTATTAGTCCCATTGCATGGCTGCCCACTCTGCATAGAAGTCTGTGGGATCTTTTAGCTTTAGCTCTCCCCCTGCTGGCTGAAGGAGAATGGTGCAGCATACATCAGTATCCCAATAGAGCAAGAGAATAATTAAAGATAATGTCTTCTTCTCCATATTGCTGTAGCCCAGCACCTGGCTACAATAATACAAATCATGCCAGCTTCAGTTATGGTGTTGGAGGCCTCTCACAGGGGTGTTTTATTTCAGGAGTTATAATTCCTTTAAAGAGGTACAGCCAAAGCCCGTATGGCTGTACTTCTACCTATGGATCACAGGAGTGCAGTTTGTTCTGCACTCGTGTGACCTGTTTTCAGTAGACAGCGGGCTGAAGTGGAGAGGACCATTTTCTCTAGTAGGCCTTCGAGCACTGGCCTAACCCTAAGTATGCAAGTGGCTTATAATAGCTTGTGGTTCAGCACTCTCTTTGGGTTTGCTGTGCTTTATGTATAGGGATTGTCACACCAAAATGTTTGCTGGTTTGTCCTATTAACTGACCGTACCATTGATATCTTTCCAATCAGGTGCCCTGTCTGTCGTGAGAGCTCTAGATCGTGAGGAGACACCTGGATATAACCTAACCTTAGTGGCAACAGACCATGGCTCGCCTCGCCTGTCCAGCACACAGACACTTTCCGTCTCCATTCTTGATGTAAATGATGAAACCCCCACCTTTGAGAAAACCCAGTATGAAGGGAAGGTGCTGGAAAACCAATCCGCCGGCACAAGTGTTCTGAGATTGCGGGCTGTGGATAGAGATCTTGGTGAGTGAAGGGAACTGTGCTAGCAGAATACATTTTGAGGCTGGGTTTGCTTCATTTGCACATCAGTATTTTCCCCCGGCATGTAAAGACAAATTTTGTTTTTCGTATTTTATTTGGGCAGCATAGTGGCTAAACGGTTAGCACTCCCGCCTAGCAGCAGTAGGCTCATTGGTTTGAATCCCAACCATGGCACTACCTGCACAGAGTTTGCATGTTCTCCCTGTGCATGCATGGGTTTCCTACCACACTCCAAAGATATGCTGGTAGGTTAATTGGCTACTGTCTAAATTGGCCCTAGTATGAATGTGAGTTAGGAACCTTAGATGGTAAGCTCCTTGAGGGCAGGGACTGATATGAATATATAATACATATGTAAAGCTCTGTGTAAATTGACAGTGCTATATAAGCAAATTAATAAATGCACCCATATTAATGAAAGAAAATATATACATTTATTAATTTTCTGTATTGGAGCTGGCAGAGCATTGGAACTGTTACCAGTGCAATGCACAGGCTCCTGTAGACTATTTGCCCCAGCCCCAGGTCTATGTGAAGGTACAGGTCATCGGTTGTGGGTCTAGAGGTAAACCCTGTCACTACATTTGTGCTCCATTAAGATTGATGTGTCCCTCTTTGCGGATGGGACTTGTGGTCTTCCATTTATAGATCCCTGTTAAGTGTGTGTGTGTGTGTGTGTGTGTGTCTAAATGTTTAATGTGACCATGTTTTGTGGTATACCCTAAATGTGGGTGTAACAAGAAACATCACCAGAAAGGCAGACCATTATTTTTTTGCATGTAGTACTTAAATTGTTGGACTAACATCAGGTAAATGGTCACTCCACCCTAACCTGATTATCCAGCTGATAGATACTGAACAGTTAAACCACTTGATGGCTTCTTCTGTCACCATCCCTGGTCCTGGGTCTGCCCATCTGCTATGCCCATTATGAGGGATTCCCAACAACCCTGGTCTCTGTGCAGACCCGGGAACTCACCACAGGGATGGTGAGTACCCCTAGCAATGGAACAGGAGGTGTATATATCAGTGGACTCAACACAGGGATAGTGGGAAACCCTCATAATGGCACAGCAGGGGTGCAGACCCAGAAACTCAGCACAGGGATGGTGGGAACCCCTCATAATGAGCACAGCGGATGTGCAGAACTAGGAGGTCAGCACAGTAATGGTGGAAAGCCCTCATAGCAGTCACAGCAGGTTTACAGACTGGGGAACTCAGTGCAGGGATGGTGGGAACCCCTCATAATGGGCAAAGCAGGTGTACAGACCTGGGAACGTAGTGCAGGGATTGTGGGAATGGGAACTCCTCATAACGAGTATAGCAGGTGTAGAGTCCCAGGATCTCAGCACAGGGATGGCAGGAGCCCCTCATAATGGGCTCAGCACATGTGCATATCAGTCTCTAAATATGGAAATGCTTCACTAACCAATAGTTGGAAATGTTGGGATGGTTCAGTACTTAATAGAATATTCCTATAAATGATTGAACTAAATAAAGTCACAACTTTTTATATAAAAATTGACCTTGTATGGTATTTCCACAATATGGAGGTGATAACAACTTCTTCAAAATACCTCTTGTTTCCACAGGTCCTGGTGGGCAGATCACATATGGAGGGGTGACCGGGGACGAGTTTTCTCTTGATCCAAAAACTGGAATTTTGACTACCAAGCGAGCATTTGATCGAGAGGCGAAGGAGGTGTACAAACTAACAGGTAAATGTTTTTGTTGGGGAAGATGATCCTACCCCCCCCCCCCCATATAACTGACTTATACTCTGTATACCCACTAACTGCATCTCACTCCTTGTATTATAGTTTATGCACGAGATGGAGGCTCCCCGCCGCGAGTGTCAGAGGCCAGGGTGCACATCGCCATTGATGATGAGAATGACAATGCTCCAAAATTTGAGAATGATAATGTGTTCTTGGAAGTGCCTGAAAATCAGGATCCCGTAACCCTGTGCATACTTCGCGCCTGGGACCCTGACGCCAGTAGCAATGGGCACCTCCAGTACCGGCTTATTGGTGAGTCACTTTCACGTTTTCTGGCATTTTCACAGATCACCCAAGTTGGAGGATTCCTATACGGCCATGCTTAATGTTTATTTTCTTCTTCTCATTAGATGGTGATCCATCCAGTGACTTCAGTTTGGACTCCAAATCTGGAGCCCTTTCCACATCACAGGCTTTGGACCGAGAATCTGTATCAGATTACCGCCTCACTGTATTAGTCCAAGATGGTGGCAATCCATCTCTCAGTGCCACTACAGTTGTCACTGTGTCTGTACTGGATCTTAATGATAATACACCGACCTTCTCAGCAGCCTCTTACAATGCAGAGATCTCAGAAGATGCCCCCGTAGGCAGTTTAGTTGTAAAGTTGATAGCTGTTGACCCTGACCATGGTCCCAATGGTCAAATAACATTCCACCTAGCTAATGGTACTCAGGGAGCCTTTCATGTTGATCCACTAACTGGACAGATCACAACCTCAGTTCAGCTTGACCGCGAGCGCCAAGCTGCTTACACATTTGTAGCATGGGTTATGGATTCCGACCCCTCGGGGCCACGTAGCGCAGAGGCCTCTGTGACAGTTATAGTCCGAGATGTGAATGACAATGCCCCAGCATTTCAGCGTAGTCTGTCCCTTGTAAACCTGCTCCATAACACTCCCATCAAGCGGACATTGACTACAATGAAAGCAGAAGACAAGGATGCAGGTGCCAATGCTTCTATTCTCTACAGGTTGGCTCCACAGTCAACAAAAGGTGGGTTTTCAGTGGACCCTTACACTGGGGAGGTACGTTTGCTGGAGCCACTGGAGGGAATGAGTCCCAAGGATCGGACAGTCTTTGTACAAGCCTCAGATCTGGGGGAACCTCCGCTTTCAACCACAGCTGTGCTGGTCATACATCTACGGGAGGAAGCAGCTAGAGGGCCTCGTTTCCCGAGAGATTCCACCGACATCAGCTTGTCAGAAAACAGCCAGCAAGGTGAGAGAGGGGTCATACCAGACCACAGCCTTCACTATTGTGCTTACAATATTTAGTCAAGTAGCACATAGCTCCCACAAAGTCATTTTAGAACCAGCCATACTGGTAAGCTTTCTGTCTTACATAATATTATGGACAAATAGCCGTCCACATAAGTAAAATGCTAAGATAATTCAAATGAACTAAATTCAAGATATAAAAGATTGTTGTAAGGGTCCAACAACGGCCTCCATCTGTCCCACTGATATAATAGCTGGCCAACCAGTAACGGAATAACTATTAGTTACCTAAAGAACTATGTATCATAAATAATTGCCATTCTTATTATTAAAATATTTTCTTCACCTTTTTTCATCCTTTTGCATCTCAGTGCTGCCCATCTCCTTAAAAAATTAACACAAAGGGGCGCCAGCTGAGTGCAGCATCAATGGGTTTATTACGATTAAAAAGTCAAATACAAACTCATAGAAATATAAAATCAAAGAGTTTATCTGCAGCCCTGCCACATTGGGTGGAACCCGTCATCTGGAAGAACAGCTTCTGATAGCAAACTGCATGTTGTCCGTGGGGAAACCTAGTCCACCCCCCCAAGGTGTCCCCCTGTGTCCTCCACCCCCCATGGTGTCCCCCTGTGTCCTCCATCCCCACTGTGTCCTCAATTGCCACGGTGTCCCCCACCCCCCATCGTGTCCCCCTGTGTCCTCCACCCCCCACAGTGTCCTCAATTCCCACGGTGTCCCCCACCCCCCATGGTGTCCCACTGTGTCCTCTACCCCCACTATGTCCTCCACCCCTACGTTGTCGCCCTGTGTCCTCCACCCCCCACGGTGTCCCCTTGTGTCCCCCACCCCCATTGTGTCCCACTGTGTCCTCCTCCCCCCCCTCATGGTGTCCCCCCTGTGTCCTCCACCCCCCACACTGTCCCTCTGTGTCCTCCACCCCTCTCCCTCTCACTGTGCCCCCCTGGGTCCTCCACCCCCTACAACAGTATATATACTGTTTTTGTGCGTATTTGCAAAATTAAAGTGGGCCGGTCTGAATGAAATCCAGGGCCAAATTTTTGTCCCAGTCCAGCCCTGTCTCTGTCTATGCATGCTCCAGCAATGGCTGCAAGGAATTTTTTCCTGATGTGACAACAGTAGAATATGCTTGTGTGATGTATGTCAAAACAGCCACCTGTAGCCCATTAGGCAGGGTGACAATGCAAGATCATAATTGAGAGACAAGGACAGAGCATTGCCACCCTACAGGATGTACTTGAAAAAGGGTATTTAAGGCACAATTGAAAATATTGAAAAAGACTTACATTAAAGCGGTAGTAAAGTCGTGAATGAAAAAAAAACTACAAAAAAAAAAAACGCTTCCCCTATAAGTTAATATCATATCATACTAGCACATTATAAAAGACTTACCTTAAAACTAAGCCTTTCCAGCGGTGCGCTGTCATCACTGACAGAGCTTCCTTCTTCACCCAGTCTTCCTTCAGGGCTCGTGGACTGTTTGAACAGCAGAGCCGCAATGACATCACTGCTGGAGCCACGGCAAGGTACCCTGAATGGACGACACGTGTCCTTTCAGAATGCAGTTTGCATGTGTCGGTGACATCACTGGCTGCTACAAATGGGAATAGCTCCTAAATGAGGAGATATTCCTTGTACCTGCAGGCAAGCTTTATCATAAGCTTATCTGTAGCTACTAGTGATGAAACAGTGTTTACTACCGCTGTAACATGTTAAAGCTTATGCAAGATTTTAGTGATTTGGTTTACATCTACTTTTTTTTTGCATTTTCCATGTGTTTCTCTTCCTCTGCAGGCTCTGTGGTTGGAGCGGTGAGAGCCACACACAACGGAGGCTCTTCTGGGAAAATCACCTACAGTTTCCTCAGCGGAAATGAGCATGGTGCCTTTAACATCAACCCGAACACAGGTACCCTTATAAATGGACTCCATATAGAAACAAAGCTTCCTGTTTTTAACAAAATAGAACATAAGGAAATGTGTGTTGGAGAACTGTGCTGAATATTTATTTATTTCATTTTTACATGCCCATACTTATACTCTTTAGGCTTCATGTACACGGGATGTTTCTGAACCTCTCCTGAACGCTGAAACATCACAGCTAGTAATCCACGTTTAGAAACGTGTGTTTAGCAGCATTTAGCTGCGTTTGCGTTCAGGAGCGTTTACTAAAGGTAATCTCAGGAGACTCTCCCAAATGATTAGAAAGCACTAAAAACAAGTATTTATTAACTATTTCAGCCATTCTGTGAGAGCACAGTGCGAGTAGGAGCTGAGAAAGCAGTGTGCTTGTAGCTAGCTGTTATTTTATGGATCCCATGATTAGCATGTGTGAGGAAATGCTCCTGATGTTGCTTTTGCTTAGGCTCCAAAGACGTAGACAATTGCGTCAGAATTTGTGGCTACTGGACACATCCATTGATGGCTCAACACATGTCCACGGGATGCTTTTCTAATATGTATGTCCAGCTGCGTAATTACCCAGAGAATGTGTATTGTACAACATAATTGTCTGATGAGGGGAATATCACATGGTATATCAAGCTTTCATACAGTGATATTTGAGTTTTTGGTGTGTTTTTAGCATTTTCCAGGTTCAAAAGTAGCAGATAAAATCTTTCCCTTTAAAAACGCTACTAGATGAAAAAAATGCCTAAACGCGGGTAGCCGCCTTTGGCATTTGAAATACCTCTAAACACAGCTTCTGAATGCATTTTTTTGGGTTCCAAAAAAAGCCTCTAAACTCAACTGCCTCGAAAGGACTCTAAACGACCCTGTGTACATGTACTGATAAGATAACATATAGAGGAGAGTTCAGGAACAGTTGAAAAAAATGCCCAACTGCTCCTAAACATCTGTTTACCAGCAGCAGCAGGCATGTACTAGCCATTAGGACCACAGGGAGTTTCCCGGTGGGCCGATGGCTCAGTGGGCCGGTTAGGTGCAGTCCTGGAGCCGCTCCTCTCTGACAGTGATAGTAGCAGCTGCCGTCACTTGCTGGAGAAAGCATTAGGCTTTCTGCTCCCTCCAGCCTGCAGAGGGAGATAGACAGCTGCCAGACGTTCCATCCTGTCTCCCCTTATCACTTGTCACGTATCACATGACTGGAGAGAGGAACGAGAAGCTACCTTCAAAACTGTGAGTACACGTGGGAGGGGGAGGAGAGGGAGGACACTCTGATGTAAGGGGAAGTGCTGATGGAGACACTCAAAATTAAAGTGGGCCGGCCATGATGAAGTCCAGGGCCAAATTTTTGTCCCAGTCTAGCCCTGAGCAGCAGTGTACATGAGGCCTTAATGTCCCCAAGTTACCATCTATCAGCTGGACAACAAATACCTAACTATGCATTCCTCCACAGGGCAGATTACGGTCCTACAGCCGGCCCTGTTGGACTACGAATCCAGCCCACGGCATAAGTTGGTGGTTCAGGCAGAGACGGTCCAATATTACGCCTTCACTTCCGTCAATGTCCTGCTGCAGGATGCCAATGACAACGCACCACGCTTTCAGCTCCCACAATACACAGTTTATATCTGGGAGGCCCAGGCTGATGGGAGCCGCATCATACAGGTAATCCTATAACCTCTCTTTTTTTTTTTTTTTTTTTTTAAATCCCAGATGTCAAAGCTGCTAGATATGTGCGTTTAGTTTTTATTACTTTTTCAGGCATAAATTTCATTTTCGGAGATTCAGATGTGTACTCATTTTTGAATGGCCATATGGTGAAATTAATTCAATTTTCAAATTTGTTTGATAATTCAGATAAAAAATGGATCCGAATTTCGTTCCATTTGTTAATTCAGATGCATGTGACGCTAGTCAATATTGTCGAATCAGCTCATGCCATTTCTCTTCTGATTCAATAATGTACAGTATAGTAATCTTCCAGAAAAACTGCAAAATTTTTCTAATCCACCTGGACCGATGAATATACGAAACGAATGCCAAAGATACAAAATGAATTCCAAAAACAAATCCGGATAACATAATAAATATGACAAAATTAAATTCTTCAATGAATGACTGCAAGGAAACAAAACAAAACTTTTTGATGTGCACATGTCTAGAAGCTGGCAGTTGAGTGGAAGCATTGGCCTTAGGGGAATGGTGACTTCCAATAAAAAAAATTGATCCTCAGATTGGCAAATAGCATAGACTGAATATGTGAAGGTTCTCATATATCCAGACCACAGTATAGTTAGTAGCAGATATTCACATTCAACAAGACTTGTTCCATAATATTAGAGATGTTTTGCCATTCATCCAAGAAGCTCGGCTCTAATAAGCATCAGGAACATACATTTATTTCTACACATGTAGCACAATCACTTCAACCGAATCAACATGAAATATGTCAAGGCAGATGTTGATTGTCCAATCAAAAGTTAGGGATCAGGGCTCTATAGGCCAGAATAAGGTAACTGTCAGTTTTTACATGGGTGACAAGAGTATTCTTCTGTCTTCCAGGTTCTTGCTGAAGATCCAGACCAAGGCATGAATGGTCAGGTCATTTACGCTTTTGAGCCATCACAGCCCATGAAGGATCTTTTTCGTATTGATTCCCAGACAGGAGTCATTGCAACAGCCGCCATTTTAGACCGGGAGATCTGGTCTGAGGCACGGTGAGTGTGGCCTCAATGCTGTCTCTATTCTGTCTATATGTTGACATCTTCCCTGTGTACACTAAATGTCCTACAAATCCTCCATGTTCCTCTGGTTTTGCCTCCACTGACTGGTACTTTTAGAATAATAGGATTTTTATAACAGCTTACCTGTAAAATCCTTTTCTTGGAGTACATCATGGGACACAGAGCCTTAAGTAACTACTTAATGGGTTATAGGCCACCTTCAGGTGATGGACACTGGTACACCCAATCCAGGAAGTTCACACCCTATATAACCCCTCCTCCTTCCAGGAGCACATCCGTTTTTGTAGCAAAGCAATATACTTAAATCCCAAAAGAGGAGAGGGACCTCTGTGTCCCATGATATACTCCAAGAAAAGGATTTTTATAGGTAAGAGGTAATAAAAATCCTATTTTCTTTATCGTACATCATGGGACAAATAAATGATGTAATGGGAAGTCCCATAGCAATGCTGCTTGAGGGGAGGGAAATACAACCCGGAGCGTACCCCCAAACTTGAGGACCTATACTGCTGCCTGCAGCACACTGCGCCTGAAGGCGATATACTTATACCTCCTTACATCCACTTGATAACATTTTGTGATCAACCAAGTTGTGAAAAACCAAGTTGTGGCCTTACAGATATGAGCCAAGGAGGCCTGGTGACACACTGCCCAAGAAGCACTAACCACCCGGGTGGGTGAGCAGGAAATATAGGAACATGCAGATATGCATGATGTCGATAGATGCCAGAAGTTCTCCTCCTGTAAGGATAGAAACTGCTGACCTGATCGTCTCCATGCGAAAGGAGAGGATCTTCAGGAACTGATTTAGATTTTTTAGATCTAGAATGGGTCTAACATCTCCATTTGGTTTTGGTACCATAAAAAGATTAGAATAAAACCCCAAACCTTGATGTTTTGCGGGGATCTATATGATCACCCCTTGAGATATTAATTGGTCTAGTGCCTGAAACAGAGATTGTCTTTTCTCTGGATCTTTGGGAATGCTTGACCTCAGAAAAACGAGAGAAAGTCCCGAAGATCCAGCTTGTACCCCAGCATTACCGTGGAGATGACCCAACTGTCCTGAATTTCCTCTTGCCACACTTCTGAAAACTGCAGAAGTCTTCCCCCCATCTTGGCGAGGGTGGTTGCCTCTTCATGATGAGGCTTTAGGATTCTGCTTTGCAGGTTTCTGGCCCTAGGACTTATTTTGAGTCTGGCTCTGACCCTGAGGTTTTCCCCTAGAGTCTGATGGCAGAGGCCATTGCCACTGCCTAGAGACCCCTGGCGCAGGGGAAAGAGTCTGTTTAAATGAAGGGCATTTTGACTAGCAAAAGAGTACTTTTCCCACTAGAAATTGTTTGGATATATATTCCCCAAATAGCCGCTCTCCATGAAAAGGGAACCCAGTTAGGAGGTTTTTACATGGTGTTTTGGCTGACCAATTTTTTTAACCACAGGATTCTACGCATATGTACTATCATAAGCGTAAGGCGGGATGCCCGGTGAATCAAATCTTTAATGGCATCTATGGCAAAGCATAATGCTTTTGGTAGTTCAGCCAATTCCTGGGCTTGTTGTGCAGGAACCTCTTTAATGGCCTGTTTAAATTGGTCCTTGAGGGATTGACAGACGCCTATTGCAGCGACTGCAGGCTGAGTAAGGGCACCTGCCAATAAAAAAGTTGATTTTAACAGGAATTTCAACCTTTTGTCTGTTGGATCCTTAAGCATTTGTGCATTTTCTACTGGACAAGTTAGGCTCTTATTCACGCTGGAAATCGCATCGTCAACTGCTGGTACTTTCCATTTCTTGGTGAATTTCTCCTCCATGGGATAGAGAACTTAAAATCTCTTTGAAGGGAGAAAATGCTTATCTGGGTGATCCCATTCAGAAAAAATAAGCTGTTCTAGAAGAGCATGTACAGGAAACGCATGAAAATGCTGTGAGGGTTTTAAGGAACCCAAAGAAGAAACCAAGCTTTCAGGAGACTCCATTACGTGTAGCATTAAAGTAGAACGAACCATCTCCGTAAGAGATTGTATCAGCAATTTCTCAAATTGTTAGGCTGAAAAAAGGTTCATCTATCGTTGTTTCCTCCACAGAGGAATCATCGGTTTGTTTTTCCTTCTGATCGCCTGAGGGTAACACCTCATCCTGTGCCCACTGTTCCCCTTGCAAAGGGTGTGAAGTGGGGGACAGGGATCTAGCACGCGTCCTATCCATTTGAATGGAGGATGCGATTAAAGCCGCCAGACCCTGCAGGGTGGAGGAAAGGACATCTTCAGTCATGTATACAGGGGCTGAGATGTGAGAAGCAGTTGCACCATTAACTTGTTCCAATGGCTCACCCTGGCTTGCCATAATTGATAATTCAGGCGAGAATGACAGCATAGAAATGCGACTCGAGATGGTAGTGCCTGGGGGTGAAACCTTTGGTACATTTTTGGTCTTTGTAGTGTCTTTTTTGGCTGGCATAGTCCCAAGCACAAAAACCAGAGGCACTATACAATTGCACTTAATCGCTGAACATAGTCATGGCAGTAAAGCCCCTATTCATTTCAGCCTAGTGCTGGGAAAAAAAGTGTCCTTCCTGTATCAGGAATGCCAGTTGCAACCCTCACATGCCCCACAGCTCCTGTGTCCCTGTGTGCAGACTGCTTGTTTCCTCCAAGTCAGCCGAGGAGAGACTGTCCCAGCTGTGTTTTGATTATCATTGCCTGCTGTGCATCCTCATGGACGTTGCATGGCCCTGCGCTTAGGCCCCGCACCCTCCGAAAACCCTCCCGTTTCATTTTTTTTTAAATGTTCCTGCGCTCGTGCCCAGGCTCTTCCGGGTCTGCAGACCCAGAGCCCTGTTACCAGCAGGAAAAAGAAAAAACAACAGTAACAGTAACCATGGGACCTCCGCACCCCCCATGGCGGGGGGAGGGGTAATGTAAAGGGGGTACACCGCTTATGTTCCCCTAACCCTCCGGTCCCTTCAGGGGGTAAAAAAGAAAGCATTTTGGCAGATTTCTTTTACCTGAAAAAATCCCCCTGCACAAGCTGCTGCAGCCACACAGAGACTGACTGAGCTTTACAGTGAAGACAACAGATTAAGGCAGTGATGGCGAACCTTGGCACCCCAGATGTTTTGGAACTACATTTCCCATGATGCTCACACACTGTTGTAGTGTTGATAAGCATCATGGGAAATGTAGTTCCAAAACATCTGGGGTGCCAAGGTTCGCCATCACTGGATTAAGGTATGTGCATAGGCTCCCTCTAGTGGAGAATTAAGGCATGACAAAAAATTTTCCCTTAAAGAAGAAAGCATAAGGTCACTTTTTAGTTCCTAAATTTCTTCCCTTACCTTATCCCTGCCACAGGATTTGCTGAATTAACAGACAATCCAACCTTCACCCATCACGACAAGCTGCATTTAGCAAACCTTCAAGGACCGGGTCCCTTAATGAAGGGGTTCCACTCCCTTGGACCCGTAAAAGCACCAGACCAGAAAAGCTTTAGGTAATGTAGCATGACCTAAGCCCTGGGTCCCGTGGTCCAGCCCTACAAAGAGGCGTTATACTTTGGCCTCAGTCCCGCTTTGGGTGGATCTGGTCTATGGAGGCTATTTAAATCCAGCATGGATCCCTCCTGGAGCTCCTCAGAGCACATCTTCACTCGTGACAAACACATTAGACACTGGCAAAAAAAACTGATGTGCTCCTGGAAGGAGGAGGGGTTATATAGGGAGTGAACTTCCTGGATTGGGTATACCAGTGTCCATCACTTGAAGGTGGCCTATAACCCATTAAGAAATTACTTAAGGCTCCGTGTTCCATGATGTACAATAAAGAAATATGGCTTTTTGTTACCCATCATAAGGTTGTGTTGTGTTTTATTAACACAGGTTCCTTGTAGCTCCTGTTCTGAAGACATCATATACTAGAGCAGCCCTCAAAATTTCCACTCGCTTTCTCATATTAGGCAAGTGGAAATAAGCTGAGAGCGAGTGTGGAGCCGCAGCGGAGGGGGCGGGAGTTACCGACAGGCGGGATTGAACGGGAGCTGATTCTCCTCCCTGCCCCCGCCTCCCTGTAATTCTCTTAGCAGGGCTTGGCATACAGCGTGAGTCAGCAAAGAACTAGATGAGGTGGGAACGGGGCAGGGTGGGGAGAGGAGTTGGGTGGGTGCTGCCAAAGTTTACTTTTCCTATTACCAAGCTGGTGATTGGTTGCTCAGGTCGCCTAGCAACCTTTTACCAGCTTGTTAATAGGAAAAGTTACCTTTGGCAGCTCCCGCTTCCCTCTCGTGCTGTGCTCCGCTATAAGTGTCTCTTCTCCCTAATTCAGTCAAAGTGTCATTCATTGGTTTTCATTTTTTTAATGCTATATTTTATATAGCATTAAAATATTTACTTAACAAGGCAGTAATGATGTGTACAGTACCTATAGTAGCCAATCATATTTTATCCCTATTTTATTTATCACGGTCAGATCTATGAAATATGCTTTATGTTAATATTGTTAAATTTGTTGTTGTTAATATTTATTTCTGCATAAAATATTTAATGGTGTAATTTCATGATGATAATTTACGAGGGCGTGTTTAGGGGCAGAATTAGGGGTGGGGCAGGGTAGGGGTTGGGTGGGGCAACTGGTGGTGAGTAACTCTTAAGTCCTGTCCTGTAATTTCCAGTTCAGGACTAGAAATTTTGAGCCCTGTACTACAATATATTACATACGTCATTGTGTATTTTAGGTTGCTGGTGACAGCGACGGACCGGGGGTCTCCTCCACTGACCGGGTCAGCAACCCTCACCCTGGTAGTAATGGATGTAAATGATAACAGTCCTACCATCCCTGTTCAGATGGAGCTGAGTGTTCCTGAAGGTAGGTCTACAATTAGCACCAGAATAATATTTTTTATATACTGGCCAGAATACACAGAAACTCAGCCACCTAAGGGCTTGTGTACATGGAGCAGGAGTCAGAATTGTTGACTTGGCCTTTGCCAAATACAAAAGAGCCAACCACATTTTCCATCTTCCAATGGGGACATCTGTTCTGGAGATGTATGTCTAAGCCCCTGTACACACGGTCGGAGATTCTGCCAACCAAATCCGTCGGATTTTGTCCATCAGATTTAGTCCGACGGATTGTGTCCGAAACTGTTGCATACACACACGGTCGGACTAAGTTGTCGAAAAATCCTATCTTTCAGAACGCGATGACGTAATTTCGTTAAGATGGGACTAGATTCAGGCTAGTAGCCAATAGCTTTGATGTAGAAATTTGATCTGAGCATGCGTGGCACTTGGTCCGATCAAAATTCTCTACACATGATCGGATTACGTCCGACCGGCCCAGTTGGTCGGGAAATATTTCCAACATGTTGGAAAATTGGGTCCGACGGAGATTCGAACGGAATCAGTCTGATGCATACCACACACAGTCGGATTATCTGACGACACGGTCCGATAAGACGCATTCCGACGGATTCTCCGACCGTGTGTAAGCGGCATAACAGGGGTTTTCCCTCACCTCCTATTGTGTCTTAAAGACAGGAAGTGGAATATCCCCTACAACACATAAACAGCAAAGCAACTACTATCCAAAACCCAATGAAAAATAGATTTTGGCCTTGGATATTCTAGTACAGGAGGGGTAAGAACACATGGAGGACAGTAGTGAAGTGATGATGCTAAATCAGCCCAGAGAGCAGACAGGTGACACAGAAAACTTCAACACTTCTTTAGTGAATATCAGGATCATCAGTGCAGAAGTGCAATGTGCAATGCAGTAGGGGAGGCCTTTTGGCAGGTAAAGTAGTTCAGAATCACTTTATTCAGAAATATCTCTAAGCTTACCATCTTTTACTCCATTTTCTCTCCATTCTAGATGCTGTGATTGGGTCTGAGGTTGCTCAGGTGACAGCAAACGACGTAGACTCGGGGCCCCCATTATGGTATGTGCTGTCCGTGGATGGGTTCCCGGGGAGCACTTTCAGCATCTTCCGCTATGGTGGCCAGATCTGGCTGACAGAACCACTGGACTACGAGGAGAGGACGTCTTACACGTTAACCATTCAAACTTCTGATGGAAAACACCAGAGTCGGGCGGACCTTCGCCTCCTGCTGCAGGACGTCAACGATAATGCTCCAGAGTTCCGACAAAGCCTGTATCAGGTAGATGTCACAAAATCTATGACCCAAATAGAAGGGGCCCCCAGGCCCTTCCTCATGACATCCCTATAGTGGTTGGTGACTGTACAAGGCTGGTGAAAGGTCTCCCCTGAACAGTCACAACGTGGCCCCCTGATTTGGCTTTCACATGTGTTTGCGGAGGGCAAAAAAAATAGGCTCATTCACGCCTGTGCTGAGTGTGATTCAGGTTTTTTTGAAGCCTTTTTATTTTGGTGAATGAAAAGAATGCATACAGAGTAATACAGCTATAGAGGCTCACTGTAGCAAAATAGGACTCCCAGTCTGTTTAGACCTGCTTCCAACTGTCCTGTCAGGACATTGGCCTCTTGTTCTTGCTCTTGAAATGCATAACTGTTGGGTCATAAGGACTGGGGTGTGCCCGCAGGGATACACGCCTTCACATCCATCATAGCATGGCCTTGCTCCTTTATTAATTTTTTTAGCTGGGTTATTTGGGTGAGAGGAGAGCAGAGGAGAAAAACTGCCCAATCCCAAAAAACATGTGAAAATGCTTGTGTTGCATGTTTATAGGCGCTTTCATTGAAGTCTGTGGAAGCTAAAATGTACAACAAGCTCATGTACCTTTTAAAGCTTCGATAGACTGAGCACAGAGATGTGAACAGCCAAATACAAAAGAATAAGATTTTCCATGTTAAGCCTTTTCATACGTTGGGAAATGTGCAAATACATACAGCAAAATGCTCAGGTGTGAATTGGGGGCTTAAAGTGTTTGTTACCCTAAAATAAAAAAAATAAAAAAAAAGCGTGTTATACAGCACAGTGCTTGTGCTATGTACCTTGGCCACTTCTATCACCTGAAATACCAGGCTGATCCTGACTGGTTGTGCACTCCCCCCTTTAAACTGACCACGGTTTATCATGGCTGCTAAGCCCCGACACTGTGGTCAGTTTACATGCCTCTGTCATCCGTAGCTCTCCTCTGTCCTCTCCCCCCTCCCTGCCTGTCAACTCTGTGTGTGTGTGTGTGTGTGTGTGTGTGTGTGTGTGTGTGTGTCGCTCCTCCCCTCCCATCCTGCTGCTATTAGTAGTATTTTAAACATTTAAAAAATGTACTGCCAGCCTCTCTCTTTTATCCAGCTATAACATGCAGTGTAAGGGTTTGTTGAAAACAAAGCATCTTAATACCTTTTTTGCAGATATCTTCAGGCCGGTCATGTGACTCCCATTCGCTCTCCGTCACCATCTAAGGGCTGCAGCGGGAGTAGCCGAGTGGCCAGCACAGCGGTCACGTGACCTCCCAGCTGACATCAGGGGGAGATCTCAGCTCCTCACGCTGTAGCCCTGGATCGGAGTAGAAGAGCGGCCAGGAGTTACGTGACTGGCCTGAAGATATCTGCAAAAATGATATTTAGATGCATCGTTTCACTTACAAACACTTAGCCCTTGTATACACGGTCAGAACATTCCGACAACAAAGTCCGTCGAATTTTGTCCGAAACTTGTGTTGCATACAAACGTCGGACAAAGTTGTCAGAAAATCCGATTGTTCAGAACGTGATGACGTTATTTCGTTACGACGGGACTACGTTCAGGCTAGTAGCAAATAGCTTTGGTCTAGGAATTTGATCTGAGCATGCGTGCCACTTTGTCCGATTGAAATTATCTATACACAATCGGACAAAGTCCGATCGGATCATGTTGTCAGAAAGTTTTATAGCCCAGCTCTAAAACTTTGTCCGTCGGATATTCTGACGGAAACAGTCCGATGGAGCCCAGACACACAGTCAGATTATCCGACAACACGGTCAGATCGGACATTTTCCGTCGGAATGTCCGACCGTGTGTACAAGGGCTAACACTGCGTGTTACAGCTGGATACAAGAGAGGGGCTGGCAACTGGCATGCAGTGTAGAGTTACAAACACTTTAAAGGCTAAGCTCACTTTTAACATAAACTAGCCCCATGCGCTGTGTACAAACACTCTTTAATGCAACACACATACTGTACCTGTAGGCCTTCTCCTTAACACAACACACTAACCTGTAGACCAAAGGCATAATTAGAACCTTCAGGGCCCGGATACAAGAAACCATGAAGGGCCCCCCGGCCTTCCACTGGAGCCCTTCCCACTGATCCTGGGGGAAGTTTACTCCCATTCTGGGACCCTTTATTATGGTCCCGTAGCGGCCCACCTTCCGGACATCTTGGGGTCCCCGCATGGTGGCTGAACGCCAGAGCCCAGTTGCAAGTGAAACCTTTGTAGTTCTGCCATTGGTGTCAGTAGTTTTTTTTATTTTTGTTGTTTTATTTTTTTATTATTTTTTCACAATTTTATTTTTTAATATTTTTTTACACATTTTTTAGGATCCCCATTGGAGGGGGCTTTGGTGAACTATCAGGGGTCTGTTTAGACCCCTGATGTCTCACTTTTGAGACAGAGAAAGTGACTGGTGACAAGTTCTCTGTAGCCTCAGCTGCACAGAATGAATGAACATGAATAGCTCTGTACAGAGCTTTCTGTTTATTCATAAACTGAGGCATAGTAAACATAGTTTACTATACCTCAGCTGTGAATGAATGAAAACAAAAAAGTGAAAAAAAAAAAAAAACAGTTACGGATCACTTACTCTATTCATAAAGACAATGAATGATCTGGTAAATGACACATTTACCGGCTCCTTACCCACTATGTATCCTGACAGATCCCCCGCAGTAGCCAGCAGGAGATAAGAGGGGGAAACCCAGCAGAGGTGGGGGCACCAGGGAAGCACCCAGGAGCCTGGGGATAGCAGAACAGCGATATGGAGGTGGCAGGAGCGGCATGTAGAGGAACGGATGCCCTCCATATCCTTCCTGCAGCTGCTGCGGGAGAAAGAGGAGGAGAAGCGGACTTTCAGACATTCAGCGGCTGCATGGAGGGATCAGTTCCTCTACATGCCGCCAAACTCCTGTCCAGGGGGGGCGTGTGGGCCCCCCTGGAGCATGGGGCCAAGGTCACTATGTATAGCACCCTGCTGGCCCCTCCCACCAGCCATAATCTGCCAGCACTGCATACAGAGGCAGAGAGACTTAGCGATAATGTGACTGGGCCTAAAATGAGGCGTGATATTAAAACAGAGATTTTATCTAAAAAAAATAATTAGCATGTTGTTGTTGTTGGTGAAGGGGTGGGGGGTCCAGGGAAGGGAATTTTTAAAGCGGGAGTCCACCGGGACTCCGCGTTTTTTTTTTTTTTTAAAGCCAGCAGCTACAAATACTGCAGCTACTGACTTTTAAAATAGTGACACTTACCTGCCTATCGCGCCCGCGATGTCGGCACCCGAAGCCGATCGCTAGGTCGTCTGTCGGGTCCTGCCGCCGCCATCTTGGGTATGGGAATCAGGAAATGGAGCCTTTCGGCTTCATTTCCCGGTTCCCTACTGCGCATGCGCGAATTGCGCTGCGCAATAAGGACGCTCCCCGCTGCCTCTGGGAGCTGTGTGTTTCCCAGCAGGCAGCGGGGCACTTGCGGGAAGGGGCGGGCACTTGCGGAAAGGGGCGTAAGTTACGCCCCTTTCCGCAGAGAGCTGTCCCGGAAGTGGGTGCAGTTACCTGGATTATCCAGGTAACTGCACCCCCCTCCCCCCTGAAAGGTGCCGATTGTGGCACCAGAGGGGGGGAGGGTTCCGATGAGCGGAAGGTCCACTTTAGGGTGGACCTCCGCTTTAAGCAGATTAAACATCAGCATTAACAGTTTTCTTTTTGGTGGCCACCAAGCTTTAAATGGCTTCTGACGGTTACAGAAGCTTCTGTCGCCTATCCCGGACTTGGCCTTGTGCCAGAAATTCCCCATTTAGCCATTATTTCACACATTAAATAAAAGCAAGTGAGAAAAAGCAACCAAACTCAAATAATCTAATAAATACAAAAAAGGGTAAAAAAACCTAATACAGAGACATAAATTCTACTCCCTAAACACATCCTATAAACAAAGAATTAGTCCATTTTGTTTAAAGCGGTATTAAACCCAAAACCAAAAATTTTATATATTGCAGCTTACCAATAATTAGATGTGGTGACTGCATTGGTTTTTTCCCCCTTTGCTTTCTAACCAGTAACACACCTCCTGTATTAGAGCGCCCCCTACTGATGAAGGAGCACAGGGGACACTGCAGACAGCAGTACCGTCAGTCTGGGGGGGGGGGGGGGGTGTTAGAAGATTTAGATACAATAACAAGTTCAAGCCAAACTCTGGCTAACACTTTATAAGCAGTTCACAACAACATTTTTTTTTTTTTTCCTTTTGGGATAAAGGTTTTACATGAATAAATAAAAGCAGATTATTCTAAGCACCCCTGACAGTGGTAAATGGTTTGTCTCAACCCTCTAACTGCTATGGTTTGTCTCAACCCTCTAACTGCTACACCTGCTTGTTCTATTTAAAAACAACAAACTTACTGGCCGAGGTGAAAAAAAGGCATAGAAAGCCTAAAAAAGAAAATGAATGCAGCCATCTAAGCCCCTGTACACACAGTCGGAGATTCTGCCAACCAAATCCGTCGGATTTTGTCCGTCAGATTTAGTCTGACGGATTGTGTCCGAAACTGTTGCATACACACGGTCGGACTAAGTTGTCGAAAAATCCGATCTTTCAGAACGTGATGACGTAATTTCGTTATGATGGGACTACGTTCAGGCTAGTAGCCAATAGCTTTGATGTAGGAATTTGATCTGAGCATGCGTGGTACTTGGTCCGATCAAAATTCTCTACACATGATCGGAATATGTCCGACCGGCCCAGTTGGTCGGGAAATATTTCCAACATGTTGGAAAATTGGGTCCGACGGAGATTCGGAGGGAATCAGTCCGATGCATACCACACACAGTCGGATTATCTGACGACACGGTCCGATAAGACGCATTCCGGCGGATTCTCCGACCGTGTGTACGCGGCATAAGAATAGTTAAGCTGCAAAATAATAAATATTTGCTTTTGGGTTTAATACCGCTTTAAGCAAATTCTGCCGAAGCAGCTGAATGAGCAAAGCTGAAAGTTTACTATCTAACAAAGCTAGTTCATAAAGGAAATCACTCTGTCCATCTCTATGCAGCACTGAAAAGCAATCATTTTGCAAATCTGGGATATAGATCCCTTGGTGTAGCTATTACATGGCTCTTCAGTGTTGTGGTGTCAAAAAGAGCTCCCTCTAGTGCTGATAGTTGAGTAAATGCCATTGCAATCACTGCATGTGTCTTGTTCTATTAGGTGACCATCATGGAACATACGAAGGCCTGGACTCCGCTTATCACCATCTCAGCCACAGATCGGGACTCCGGGGAGAACAGCAGAATCACCTACACAGTGCTGTCAGCCGGAAGTGGAGCGTTCTACATCCATCCAGAAAATGGTAAGTTCTCATTATCATAACTGTGCCACATATCGAGCAAACCACGAAAAGCAAGATCACACCAGTTCTTCCCAGACTAAATTTGTTTGACTTGTTGGTAACAAATACGACTTATTGTTATTAGACATGTGCACTGCATTTTCGTTTTATTCTGGGTTTTATTTATTTATTTATTTTTCGTTTTTTTGGATCATTCATTATGATCAAAATTCATAATTTCAAATAAACTCAGAAATTTGTAAAAAAAAAAATTGAATTCAGTACGTCCCATTCGTATAGATGCAGTATTCGTTATTTCGGTAATTCCTAAATTCGTAAAAATTTTAATTTGGTACATTCCATTCGTATAGATATGGTATTCGTTATTTTGAAAATTCATAAATTCGGATAAATTTGTATTCGTTATGTTCACTCACAACAGACAGCCAAATTTGAAATGAAATTCCAATACCTATATTTTAATAGTTTATAACTATTATTATAGTTTTTAATATTATTATTAATAAATAATAATACAATTATAATAATGGTTAACCTCCCTGGCGGTATGATTAGTTCTGGTTTTAGGTGCTGAAAGCGGTACAATTATTTTGCATGGAAATTTGGCGTTTTTATATTGTAGTCCTGTAATACTTAGGAATAACTCTCTTAAATCTGTTCAAACCAGAGTCTAGCAGACATCTCGGGTATGATAAAGTTTATAATATAATAAATAATAATAAAAATGATTCAATAATGTAATCAAATCCAAAAACACAGAAATTTGCTCATTTGCAGAATTGTCGCTGTCATTAGATTTAGTGTTTGATGATGAATTTCCCCACAAATCGCTATCGCTCAATTCTGCAAGTGATTATAATTTATTATCGCTGTTTTCTAGTTGGTCTAAAATCACTTTTGACATAAAGGGACACGTTTTGGTTGCTATGGACAATCTCCAAATTCCAGGCAGAAAAAAACAGTATTTATAATATAAAACTACATGCAGGGCACTGCACAGACCACTAGGGACAAAGGGGGTGTGTAATTTTTTTATACAGTACTGTAATCTGTAAGATTACAGTGCTGTGTGTGTTTTGTGTATTTTAACTTTTTTGAATTTGGCGCCGATCTCCGCTCCCGTGCGCCGTAACGTCGCAGGGAACGGAGCTCGGTGGCACTCGGGCACTGTGTGAATCGAGCGGAGGACAACTCGATCACACAGCGGGGAGGACATCGCTGGATCCAGGTAACAAGATAAGTAACTTCTCCCTGTGTCCTCCCTGTAACCAGCGATGCAATCCCGAATCTGGCTCGGGGTTACCGCTTATGATAGTAAAATCCTAACCCGAGCCAGACTCGGGATCACCGACAGGGAGGTTAATAATTTGTTACGTTCACTGACAGCCAAATCTGAAAGGAAATTTGAATACCTATAATTTAATAGTTTACAACTATTAATATAGTTTGTATTATTATTATAATGAATAATAATAATAAAAAAAAAACAATAATAATGGTTAATAAACGTAATAATTTAATTATAATAGAAATTATCCAAATGTTTTTTGTTTTTTCGGATTTTCATTCTTATTTTCAAATGTTCTTTCGAATTTTCGTTCTTATTTTCATTCTTTCATTATCGGATTTTCGTTCTTTTTGAAAACTCCTTTTTGGAAAAATTTGTTAAACGTTTTTTCCTTAATTCGGATGTTTCTGAATTAACCAATATGCTGAATTTTGATGAAAAAGGAATTTGGAGCAAAACAAATTGCACATGTCTAATTGTTATCACTACAGGTTTTGTTCTGTTCACCATGTACTTTAAAAGAGAACTGAGAACATCGCATGACAAAAAAAGGCAAAGGGGTATTTATACAAAAAAAATAAAAAAAAATAGGTGTATTTATATTTAAGAAAAAAAATTTCAGAGTTGTTTATCCTGTGAAAATGTATGTGCATTAAATCTGGGCGATTATGGAAAAATGGATTGTTATTAGGTTTTTTTATTATGGTTATGTGATAGATCACGTTTTTGGGGTTGTATTTGGATAAATTTGTATTCGTAACGTTCACTAACAGGCAGCCAAATTTTAAAGAAAATTCCAACACCTATATTTTTAATAGTTTATAACTATTATTAAAGTTTTTATTATTATTATGAATTAATAATAAATAATAATACTAAAACTATAACAATGGTTAATAATTTGTTATGTCCACTAACAGCCAAATTTGAAAGGAAATTCAAATACAGATACATTTTAATAGTTTTTAACAATTATTATAGTTTTTTATTATTATTATTATTATTAATTATTAATACATAATAATACTAAAACTATAACAATGGTTAATAATTAGTTACGTTTACTAACAGCCAAATTTGAAAGGAAATTCGAATACCTATAAATTTTAATAGTTTATAACTATTATTATAGTTTGTATTATTAGTATTAATTAATAAATAATAATAAAACTCTAATAATGGTTAATAATTTGTTACATTCATTAACAGCCAAATTTGACAGGAAATTCTAATACCTATAATTTAATATTTTATAACTATTAATATAGTTTTTATTATTGTTATTATTAATTAATAATAATAAAAAACTATAATAATGGTTAATAAACGTAATAATTTAATTATAATAGAAATTATCAAAAAAAAATTTGTTCTTTGTGTTCGGAAAAAATTTGTTAACCCCTTACCGACTGCCTTCTGTACATATACGTCGGCACTTTGAAGAGGGATATCTCGGTAACGGCAACAGCTGCTGCCACAACCGAGATATCCATCTTTACAGGAGGCGGTCATGTTTACAATAATAGTGGTCTCTGTGGCGGGTTCGCTGCAAGATCACCGCTATCGGCAGCGGGAGAGGTGACACCCCCCTCCCACCACTCTCCCGCACCCTCCGCCGCTTACCGGAGCCGTCGGTAGCAGCGGAGGGCAATCGGGTCCTTTCAGTGCCTGGGTATGGAGACAAGTGAGGCTAAGATGGCCCCCACTTGTCTCTATACCATAGGAGGGCGGAAGCGACGTCAAAACCTATAAAAGGAACATTTTTTCAATGTGATTTTTTTTAAACAGTGTAAAAATAAATAAAATCAAGTAAAGTAAATAAGAAAAAAAAAATTTTTTTTTTAAAACACCCCGTCCCGATGAGCTCACGCGCAGAAGCGAACGCATACGTGCGTAGCGCCTGCATATGAAAACGGTAGTCAAACCACACATGTGAGGTATCGCCGCGATCGGTAGAGCGAGAGTAATAATTCTAGCCCTAGTCCTCCTCTGTAACGCAAAACATGCAACCTGTAAAAAATTTTAAATGTCCCTTATGGAGATTTTTGAGGGTAAATGTTTGACGCCATTCCACGAGCGGGTGCAATTTTGAAGCATGACATGTTGGGTATCAATTTACTCGGCGTAACATTATCTTTTACAATATAAAAAAATTTGGCAAATTTTACTGTTGTCTTATTTTTTTATTCAAAAAAGTGATTTTTTTTCCAAAAAAAAGTGCGCTTGTAAGACCGCTGCGCAAATACGGTGTGAAAAAAAGAATTGCAATGACCGCCATTTTATTCTCTAGGTTGTTAGAAAAAAAACAATATATAAAATGTTTGGGGGTTCTAAGTAATTTTCTAGCAAAAAAAAAACTGTTTTAAACATGTAAGCACCGAATCTGAAAAAGAGGCCTGGTCCTTAAGTGGTTAAACGGTTTTTCGTTAATTCGGATGTTTTTCCAAATTGACCAATATGCAGAATTTTGACGGAACAAAACGAATTGCACATGTCTAATTGTTAACACTATAGGTTTTGCTCTGTTCACCATGTACTTTAAAAGAGAACTGAGAACATCTCATGACAAGAAGGCAATTTATATTTAAAAAAGGGCGTATTTATATAAAAAAAAATAAAAAAATTGCAGAGTTGTTTATCCTGTGAAAATGCATGTGCATTAAATCTGGGCAAATATGGGAAAATGGATTGTTATTAGGTATTGTATCATGGTTATGTGATAGTTTATGTTTTTGGGGTTGTATTTGATATGTGCAAAATGAGATCACACAAATACTTATAAGTATAACATTTAATTAGGTAATGACAGATAACAAATGTAAAAATTTTAGAAAATATAACAAGAATACTGGACTAAAGATGCTGTTCCCGCCATGGTTCTCTCCATTATATGGCATGACGCAGGTGACCAGAATCAGATGCATGCCTGATGGCGGCTCTGATAGGAGACAGTTACTCCAAGTTTTTGCTGAAGTATATATAGGAGTCGAATGTAAAGAAATGGTCAACCCACCCCCTTTGGAGCAAAATGGCCTTCTAAGGAAGATAGCACATTCCTGAAAGGAGATTAGTGGGCTAGCTTGTCCATATAGTCAGTTTACAATGACCTTCCTATAGCATTAAGTCATATAAGGTAACTAGGATATTGGAGGCTTTCTTTCTTAGATATTGTGAGACAATATGCAATTTCCCCATTATTAGGCTATTTTCTTTCCAGTTCGAATGTTATTTATTCATACAGAATAGAGTGAATCGATAAAATACTGCATTATGGCCACCACTTTTCATGGTGGATAACCACTTTTTTTTTTTTTCTTGCAGGGACACTTTTCACAACGCAGGCCATGGAGCTGGAAACACAGGGGCCACTAGTGGATGTCATAGTTGAAGCTCGAGATAATGGCTCTCCAAGCCTGGCTTCCGTTGTCACTGTGCAGATAATTTTGATGGATGTGAATGACCATGCTCCAGTCTTCCCACAGCAGCAGTACACTACATCTGTCCCTGAGGATCTTCCACTAGGCAGTACTATCCTCATCCTAGAGGCCACGGATGCTGACCAGAGTCTGGAAAATTCTGGACTGGATTACACCATCTTGAGTGGAAATGCTGGCAACGTGTTCCAGGTGCAGAGTGGAATGCGCTTGTGGAATGGACATTTTCAGCATGTCGGCTCAATCATCTTAACTGATGCTTTAGATTTTGAGACCACTAATTTCTATAACTTGACTTTGGGGGCATCAGACCGAGGCGTCCCACAACGTAGCCATTCTGTTCCTGTGCTAATCACCATACTGGATGTCAATGACAACCCTCCTGTGTTTCCACGGCCGGATTATAGTGTTCTCCTCAGTGAAGCTGCTCCTGTTGGCTCTGAAGTTCTTCGGGTCTTGGCACAGGACTCAGATTCTGGTGAAAATGGCATGGTTCATTACAGAATCACATCTGGAGATGAGAGCCATCTCTTCCAGATCAATGAGGCAACCGGTGCAATAAAGCTAGTCCGCCAACTGGACAGAGAAAGGCAGGCCATGCACACCCTTGTAATCTTGGCTTTTGATGGGCAGAATGGACCAGCCAACTTTGCTCTTGTTCCTTTAACTGTGGAAGTCCGTGATATCAATGATAACAAACCTTACTTCCCAGTGCAGATACTGACAACCAGCATTAGAGAAAACCAACCAGCAAACACTCTGCTCACAATCATTCATGCCATCGACCTCGACACAGGAATATTTGGCCAGCTGCTGTACAATGTGATTGAGCTTCCTCCAGCAGAACCTGGAATGTTGACTGGAAAAGATGTATTCTCTATGAACAGAACCTCAGGGGAACTACTTTCCCGGCAGAGTTTTGATTATGAGCGCAGTAAAGCCTTCAGCATGATAATAAAAGCAACAGACGCTGGTAATTTTTCTGCTACAGTCACTGTACAAGTCCTTGTGACTGGGGAGGATGAGTATGACCCTGTATTTGTAGCCCAATATTTCAATTTTGAGGTGCCAGAAGGAGCTGCTAAAGGCCAAATTATTGGCCATGTTCAGGCCACAGATGAAGATGAGGGGGCTGATGGGGTAGTTCTCTACTCATTTTCTAAACCATCACCATACTTTGGAATTAATGAAACCACTGGACAAATTTATTTAAAGGTAGACAGTCAAAGGCATCGTTCTGGACGTTCTAAGAGAGAGACTAGGGAAATGACCATGGATGTTCATGCCCACAGTCCCCTGCCATCCTCTCGAGTTGCCATTGCACAGGTTACAGTAGACATTACACATACATCTTTTGGTTTGGCACCTGATCTGAATTTGCTCCTTATTGTATCAGTGGCTTCCTCACTGGCAGTGGTTGTGGTGCTCGCTGCAGTTGCCATTATACTAGTGGTCTGCAGGTCTCGTGGAATCCCAAAGAAAGGCCAAGAAGGTGATGCACAAATGGACAGTTTACAAGGTGGAACTTTGCAACGGATGGGACATGAAAAATCGGCTATTGGCAGTGGCGATCGAATTTATCACCAGACTCTCCCAGGCTACCCCATGGATTCTTCTACTGTGGATGGATCTTACACTAGAGGAGGGTCTCTGGACCCCTCACATTCCAGTGGACGTGGATCTGCTGAAGCTGCTGAAGATGATGAAATTCGTATGATCAATGAGTATCCACGCGTGGCAAGCATTACATCTTCTATGCAAGAACACATATCTGCAAGAGGTCCAGATTCTGGCATCCAACAAGATGCTGATCAACTATCTGATATTTCCTGTGACCCCTCTATGGACAGCGGTCAGTGGTTCAAGAACAAAAAGTCTTCCAGCCAGTATCGTGATGATGGTGGGGGAGGAGGTGCTTTCATGGGAGTGGGCTGTGGACTTAATATGCCTCACCATAAGGACTACACTTTTCCTGAAGATGGCAAGCCATCTGTGGAAGGCTCTCTGACAGCCATTGTGGCTAGTGATGAGGAATTGCGTGGCAGCTACAACTGGGATTACTTGCTTAACTGGTGTCCTCAATTTCAGCCACTGGCCAGCGTTTTTATGGAGATCGCTCGACTCAAGGATGAATCCGCATTGAGAAGACCTTTCCAACCAAAGCCCAAAGCCATTCCTCAACCTCGCATTGACCCTCCTCCTCTTATCACATCTGTGGCTCATCCGGGTGCAAAGACCGTGCCTCCTAAACCAGCTGTGGCCAGAACCTTCCCTAATTTCTCATCTCTTCGCCGTTCTCCTATAATTAATGAAGCTTCTCTATCTTCAATAATACCGCCAAGCTTTTCCCCATCTCTGTCTCCATTGGCAGCTCGTTCTCCTGTTGTGTCCCCATTTGGCATCTCCCAGGGCCCCTCTGCATCTGTCCTCAGCACAGAGCACAGCCTTGACCCTGCTGGCGATGGGGAACTAAGAATTTAATAGCAGCAGGTGAACATAGAGGATGAAGACACATAGAAAAACAAATTGGAATTAACCTGTCTAAAATGGCAAGAAAGTCTCTAAGAGGCAATAACATTGAGAACCATAAAACCCGCTATGAAGCCAAAAAAGACAATTTTTCAGGAGGGTTTGGGTGAAACCCCTCTCTGACCAGAGCTGTTTTCTGAGGCTGAAATAATGGGTATTTCTATGAGACTTCCTTTAATTGCCCCTCTGTTGACCAGGGGTAGGTAGCCTTATATGACCAGTGCAGCATCCAGTAAGACAATTAGAAGTGGACAGTTTTGGGAACAATGCTCCTCTTAATGTATTTTTCAGTTGAATAAGTGATCTACGTGCAGTCCTGCCCACAGTACGGCAGCTACTTTTTCCCCAGCATTTCCTATATACCAGGCAGGACCTGCACACCAGCTTTATGGAATTTGTAAAGGGTTAAGGCCTACTTCTAAGCCCCTTTTCAGGAATTGTATACCCCAGATCGTGCTCCTGTACAGGATCATGTTCCTAAGCATTTTTCCATGCCAGGGTCATGTGATCAGGATTTCCTGCAGGATCTATGTGACCAAACCAACAAATGGATTCAGGAATGTCTGCAGATAAAGACTGATAGTCTGATGACATCCCCATGTAGCAGGCATTCTGTTATCATGATATGCATAATGTTTATGGAAAGTTTAGTGGAGAGAGAAGGCAGGTTGTCTATATAGGGTCAAATGTTAGTATAGTCAATTATAACTAAGGAGAAGATTACAGTATATGCATTTATCGAAGCATGCCACGGAGGGTTACAAAGGTTCTGAACCTTACAACACTGACCCTGAAAGAGAAATATGTAATTAAAATTGGCACAAATTCAGTTTACACTGCAGTACATATTGGCTATCTGTAATATCTTTAGTCCGCTATGCGGTATACAACACAAAAAAATATATAATGAAAAGTCGCCAACACATGGGTGACTTAGTCAGGAACATTGTCAAGAAACATGTGACCAAGTCAACTAATCATGGAATACTTGACTTGATCATAAGATAATTATGAAAGAGGTGATCTATGTAGGATGTTAATCACAACATGTGGATTTGTTAGAAAGGTAAGTACAGAAGAGGTGGCCTTGGAAGAAAGGTAATCATTATGGCCACAATCTAGTTTAGTAGGTAGGTAGATTGACATGGAATATTGGATGTTAACCATTGACCTTGTGATTTGGTCTGCAAGACTTTCCCATAACACAAGATCCAGTCATGTAGCTTGCCATGGAACATGTAAAAACAAAATAAAAATTCTGGTTTAACCTGGGACCTTGACATATTCAGGACCAAGGCCTCCCCAAATTTTTTAAAGGAGAACTGAAGCAACCTAAAATAAAGCATATTAGTTGGTTTTAAATGGAGCAGGATATGAAGGCTTCTCCAAAACAAAACACAATCTATGTCCATACAAGATGATTGTAGTAGGGAAGAGAAAATAAAGGCAACGCCTACATTCCCCTTTTGGCTATTATCTAACATGGCACAACACATAAAGCTGGTCACCAGATAGTGCCTCTTAAATAAGACCCAGTCATCCCAGTGCTCGGATTCTGATGTGGCCAACACTTGACTATACAAGATGTACAAAACTGCTTTATACCAGCAACTTGTACTCTACTTCTGCTAGAGTCTCTATAAATTAATGGTTTATTGTCCAGTGTCCATTATAATTTAATTGTTCACTTTCCAATAATTATCTATCTTTTGTTTGTCTCAGGCAATGACTGAGTTGCAATATCCCACTCTACCCAGTTATCCTGGTAGTTCCAGACATATCACACCCAGCGTCCATTTTTATTTTTGCACATTATCATAGAATTGACAAATTGACATATCATAGATTTATTTCATATTGATATATGTTATCTCTCCAGGCCACATACAGAGCTCCCACTTGACAACTTCTTTTAAGCCTTATTTTTCTGATGTCATGGAAATATTTTTGTTCCACTATTTGAATTCCAAACTTTTTTACAAAACTTTCCTAGCAGCTCCAACTCGCTGATAAGCTGAATGGCGGTATTTCATGTTGTACTGTATTCTTATCTTTAGTTCTCCTTTGAAAAAGGGTAAAGCACTAAAATGAACATATCAACGGGCCAAAGATCTTGTCCCACAACCTCTATACCTCCTAAATTCAGTGAGGCAGGTAAAGATGGTCCCTCATATTCAGCAATAAGTTCCCCCATTGTGACGTGTGTAATGTGTGGTCATATCTGTATTTCTGTAGAATTATTCCATATGGTACAGGGGGTCCCTTATGGTCTTGGGGGAGGTAGATATACCCCTATACTGCTCTGCTCTTTTCCTGTAGCGTTCTGTAAGGGGGAAGATGGGGGGAGGTATACCTCCTCTGTTTTACGGTACGGTACTTATCTCCTGGTATTGGAGTGTGATGATTTGTGTGTAGGAATGGGGGTAACACTTCCCCAAGAAGTCACATTCGTTATGTGTCTCTCCTTTGTGTCTCCTCTGAGGCTCCATGTTTGTTTCTGTGCATTAATGTTTCTATTTCTTCTCCTTATTGCATTGATCTAAACTCTGACTCTAACCCTGGTTACTATCCTAACACTTATGCTAACAGGTACCTTTATCCTAAACCTATACTTAGTCCTGTTTCCCATAACTCCAACTGTTAAACTTACCCTTACTGCCATGCTAAAACTTTCTCATCCAAACTCCAGCTGTAACCAACAATTTCCTTAAGAACTACCCATGCACCTCATTCAATTTCAAACACTTATTCCAACTACAACCCTGATACTTACCCTCACTTCTATCCTAATATTTATCCTTGTTCTAAAGCTAAGCCAACTTCTCATCCATACCCTAACAAATACTGTAAACCCACAAGTCTAGCTCCAGTCCCAAAGCTTACCCTTTTCTCAAGGCTAACCCTCGCACTTCAGCTGCCAAATCTCATTCCATTTTTCTCACAAGGTGACGTTGAGGGAACCTTTCCTCATATCACAGGCTCTATGTACAGGACTCCAGCGCCATTCCCATAATGCATCTGTAGGGTTGTCACTTTAAGGTAGCCCTGCCAGATTGCACTTCTTCTTCTCCCCGAAATTTACCTGTAAAAGTTTTTCCTTGCCAGTTAGCAATAGAAGATGTATAACAGCCACAAAGCACTGTGATGTCGTTATGAAAACATTCACATTCAAGTCGTAAAAAATCCTCCACAATGCACTTTTAGTGGCATCTCTGTCAACCAGCATTAGAAGACACAGCTGTCAATCTCACAATGCACTTGTAGCCGAAGCCACTCCTTATTGTTATACGTAGCGTAGAAGATCGTCCTTGCAGACACTTTGTACGAAGACGCTGCTGATTGCTCTTACGATGTCAGTATTATATTTCGAAGAGATGGAACTTCCAGTGTCAGTATTATCCAAACAGAGGGTGTAATGTTGACTAACATTATTAATAATGTCAGTATTATCTTCCACCGGAGAAATTTCCTTCACCTCCTGTTTGTCTTATTCACACGGAGCACCTTGTGGTACCGATGACCTCTTATTGTCACAGTTCTCCCACTAGATTTTCAGAGCATCTGTTATTATGATCCCTGATCTCATCTTATCAGGATGGGTCGATCCTCAGCATGTCGCTCTCCCCAAAATGCTCCAGTGGTGACAGTAGGGTCAGGTGAACACAAGAACATTGAATTCTGCAATATATTGGTTTTATCCTCCGCACCACATTGACTGACATGGACGATGTCTCTTCTCTGTGTATTACACACCCTTATTTATTGTAATCCAGAAAACCAGCATTCTTGCTTAATTCTTTATGTATTTAAAAAGCCTATTTGGGGGGTGGGGGAGGGGTTGTTTGTGAGGATTATTGTATACAGGGTGGATATTGGGCACGATGGGAGGCTCTGCTATGTACCCAATGTCTCCCTCCGTGCTACCAGTTCACAAGTGCCAAGTTTTATACAGAATTCCTTTTTAACTTGTGGAAAAAAACAAAATCTCTTTGTAATAAAAATAAATGAGAATTGACTTTTGTGGAGTGTCTTGGATGTTATGTTGCGTAAGGGCAAAACTCGCTTTATCTGTCTTTTCTGAACAGTCTGTACATAAACATTAGACAAATTATCCCATAATTTCACAGTTAGTGGGATTGGGTAGCCATCTAGGTTTCGCTATGAGCATAGCTCATTTATCTCATTTATATCATTCAGGTATCCCATCATACAAGACAAAGTACCAGGCAGCAGAAGATATAGAAAATCAAAAGAGAAGACTACTATATCCGATATACTGGACAAAGGTTGTACTTTGCATTGGTGATATATCCATTAAGGCAGTGATGGCAAACCTTGGCACCCCTGATGTTTTGGAACTATATATCCCATGATGCTCATGCACTCTACAGTGTAGTTGAGCATCTTGGGAAATGTAGTTCCAAAACATCTGGAGTGCCAAGGTTCACCATCACTGCATTAAGGTAAGTAATGCAGAGGATGCCACAAAGTCAGGTAAGGGCCCCCTCCCCTAGCTATAACACCATATTTATTAATGTTAGAAACACCACTAAAGAGGAGAGAAGGCTTTTTAAAAACGTAATAGTTGTGTAGGCCTACATGTTCCAGGAAAAAGAGCTACTCCATTGGTCTTAGCCAACAGAATATCTGCAAACAAATATAAAAAGCATTTACAGGGAGAAGGAGAAAGAAGGGAAATAGAGAAGATGAGAAATGGAGAGAGAGGGGATGTCTAGGTTGAATAGGGGAACCTCTGTATTCATGATCACAATCCAGTGTGGATACTGGAGACTGAGAGTTTCACAAATTTTGGAATCAGGTGCTATCTCGGAGGAGAATCCAGGAAGAGAAAAGAACTGAGAACATCTGCTGTTTGAGCTCACTAATGCATTCTGTTTTGGCTGGGGAATTCAAAGTTTCCCAGGACCTGGGAAGAAGCAGAAATGTTCTGCTTTTACCAACTGTCCCACAAAGGTAAGAGAAAAATTCTTTAGCACACAGGAACGTGCATGCTGGTTAGGTATAAGCATGTTTATCTTCAGACGTGATCCAAAAACTATCCAATGATCCAGCAACCATCCGATGATCCAGCAATCATCTGTGGCCAGACTGAGCACCCAATTGCTGGACATTCATTCAGTAAATTAAAATAACGGTCAGCAAGTTCCACACACCAAACTTAGTGCCCCACCACTGCCCTCATATATATGCGTGATATCCTCTAAAGCTGCCACTTAAATTGAAAATGGAATAAAAGCGTATTTTAATTGAAAAAAATAGTGGTGCTGTGTTCACAAAATAAAATGACACCAAATTGAATTTTTCCATAACACCACATAATAATACTAAAAAAAGCTACAGAAACCATGTATCCAACATATTAAAAATATTAAAAAATTGTGTATTAACAACAAAGGAATATATAAGTGAGATACATAAATAAAGTCCATGTAAAGTGATGTATTTCACATAATTAAATTGGTGAATAATCTTCTTATACACTTCTAAACTTCCTTCCACCACACCGATTGAGATCCACTCCCTTTGAAAATGCACTCACCAAAAACCATTTGCCTTGCACTCTCATGCTCGGCATAAATACTGTTAAAGCCCACCAGGGTTAATCACACTTCGAATTCCAGCAGTGCTCAATAGAAGAAGATGATATTTCTGTAATGGCCTCCTACCCTGCGACCCTCCTATACTCCCCTTGCCTACACTCTCTCACTGCTGCTTCCTCTGTTGCAACCAGCAACACTACCCGCCACTTCCAGGTATAGGAGAGTCTACCAGCCAAATGCAGCCAGATGACCAGGGAGTGAGGCTACAGCTCCCCTGGGTAGCTGAAACCCCGAATTTCAGTGACAGAGGACGGGTGAAGAATAAGCAAAAGTAAAGTGGGAATTAAAGGGGACACTATCACTTTGCCCTACATGGGCATAGTAAGTGTCTGTTTAAAGTATATTTAAAAGCACAACACTTCACCTAGTAGATGATGTCAGCTCCCATTCCCTCTCACTGACCAAGTAAGAACCGGAGGAAAGCAAGAAAGGCACTCAACATTTTGACAAAGATGGATCCTGAAGCCCAGTCCAGTCAGCTTACAGATTGAGTCATCAGAAATGATTGAGGCAAAGCCAGAGGCTCTGGACCTGGAAATGTGCACCACAGCTTACTAAAGAAAGCATCTTACCAGAGCCCTAACATCACTTCTGGGCTGGCCCAGAAGAGTCATGACTGAAGAACATGAAATTATCAAAAAGCAGCAGAGCTGAAGATGTCCATCCTCCTAATGGTGGCTATATGTGCTTTGTTTTAATTATCTGGTTGATGTGCGATTCAATCAAAAAGGGTTGAATCAGCAAATAATTGAATAGGCATAACCTCCATTGGTCAATGTGGAAAATGATTAATCATTTTACATTGATCAGCAGTGCTAATATGCTTTGGTAATGAATCTGATCAGATCTCAGTTAATCAGATTATGAGACTGAATGGTGGAAGCAGAGATGCCATCAGTAACTTATGATAATATCCTTCAATTATCGATCAGACTCTATTTCCCTGCGTGTGGCATATCGATCAATTGGATTGTCAACTATAGATCAATTCTTTCTATTGGAAGAGGTTGTTCAGAAAAGAAATGGTCACTATATGACTCTAACAAAAAACTGAGACATGCTGATAGTAGAAGGCAGTGTCATCGCTAGGGGGTGGCTTTTTGAACTTCCAGTGACCAGTATGAGTGAGAGCGATAACACCAAATTTATGTTTCAATATTTTTATTGAAAATAACAAGTTATACATATATGTTCATGGAATACTCAACATTAGCATTACAAGTAAGTAACGACATAAAATCAACCAATTGTTATGCAGCAGAAAAATTTGAATAAAAGAAGAGAAGAAAATAAAAGCAAAAGAAGAGAAAGAAGAGAAAAAAGAAAAAAAATGTCTACTCATACATCAGCGATATGCACTAAAGTAATCATGTAGTACGATCATAAGTACAGAGGTAAATAAAAGCAAATACTAATAACGCGTAAGTATCATATGTATAATATGAAATATCTATATCAGTGAGAATTATATTTGACCCAATTTTCCCATTGCTTATCGAATAATGGACCCTTCAAATCTTTATAAGCTATGAGGCGTTCAAGCGTGTAGTTCCTATGTACCATCTTGGTCACATCAGAAAGATTTATCACTGTGTCAGACTTCCAGTAGCGCAGAATCAAGGCTCTGGATTCCAGTAAAATATGACTGACCATTGTTCTATGTTTAGTAAGAAAGTTTTCCATACCAACATGCAATAATGCCAGTTGAGGGGATGGAGGATATTGATGCGCTGTAAGAGAGGATATAAGTTTGAACACTTGGTTCCAGAGGCTTCTGATATTGGGGCAGGTCCAGAACATGTGTAATAAATTACCTACCCCCCCACATTTTCTCCAGCACTGTGGAGACGTACCCAAGTAGAATGTAGATAATCGTAAGGGTGTATATTGCCACCTATTTAAAATCTTTAAAGACATTTCCCAGTGTTGGATACAATGTGTGGACGAATGAATGGATCTAAAGGCTGACCTCCACTGAAAGTCAGAGAGGTCTACCTGTAGATCTTTTTCCCAACTGGACATGGCTGTAGACCGCTTGAAAACAAGTTTGTCCTGCAGTTGATTATAACAGAATGAAATGCCTTTAACGCCAATTATCTGGCCGGAGTAAAAGCGCCATAGCACTCTTGGGACATGGATGTCTGGGTGTGGAAGTGATTGTAGAAAAGTAATAATGCGCAAACAAGTAAACATTTCTGCATATGGTAGATTTTGTTGTACGGCTAATTGCTCTACTGTTTTAAGTTTATCACCTGAGTATACATCCAAGAGAAACTTTATACCATAAGCCATGAGAGACTTAACTGATAACGAAGGTAATTTCCGTTCAAGTATAGTCAAAGGAATTTGTATTGAGAGCTTTTGAGTTTCAGTACGTTTGAGATTAAGAAAGGCTCTCCATGCTAGTATAGAGGCCTTCATAGGTGGAGACAGGTGAGTCAAGGTCCATGCAGACCAATTATCACTCAGCAACATTAGCTTTAGGTCAGCAGTAGGCGATAGGGCTTCCTCAATATCCACCCATATTGGAGGTTCTGAAGAACCTATCCAATGTTTGAGAGAATCTAGTCTAACTGCCATTAAATAATCATGTAGGTCTACCATACCTGCACCCCCAACTTTTTTGTGTGCCAATAAATTATTGCGTGAGCAACGAGCCCTTCGCCCTTTCCATATAAACTTCCAGCACATGTTGGATAGTTGGGTGAGAAAGTATACGGGGATATGGACTGGGAGGGAGCGAAATATATACAAAATTTGTGGTAAAATTAGCATCTTATAAGCAGAAATTCTGCCCATCCAAGAGATTTCCTTCTGGGAGAGATCATTAAGTTGGTGTTCTAGTTTTGGGATTAGTTGAGACATATTAGTTTTAACCAAAGTGGCTACAGAATTAGTTAGCGTTATACCTAAGTATTCTATACCTGTATTGCTCCATGTGTAAGGTAGTAATGATTGTAGTTTAGCCTTAATATTGGACTCCACTCCTAAGTCTAAAATCAGAGATTTATTAAAATTAACTTTGTAGTAGGAAGCCTCACCAAATTGCGTTAGAACCTGGTGTGCTTGAGGTAAAGATTGTATTGGGTTGGTTAAGAGTAGTATCACGTCGTCTGCAAAGAGATTTATGGCGTGTTTGCTGGTACCAAATTGGAAGCCTGTAATAAGCTGGTGTGAACGGATAGTTTCGGCTAGTGGTTCAATCATGAGGTTGAAGATAGTGGGGGATAAGGGACACCCCTGCCTTGTACCATTAGTTATGGGGAATGATTTAGACAGAAAACCTGCTGTTTGTACCTGCGCAGAGGGACAAGAATAGAGAGCTAGTATGGCAGAAAAAATGTGACCTGAGAAGCCAAACCTTGACAAAACCGATTTCATATATTGCCAATGTACCCTGTCGAACGCCTTCTCTGCGTCAATCGATAACAGCAGAGAAGGCGTTCTAGACTGGCCGGCCGAACTAATGATATTTATAATTCTCCTGGTAGCATCAGAGGTCTGCCTCCCCTTCACAAATCCCATCTGATCACGTGAAATTAATGTTGGTATTACATTAGTCAATCTCCTAGCTAATAATTTGGCGTAAACTTTTATATCGGAGTTTAACAGTGAGATTGGTCTGAAATTCGCCGGAGTGGTGGGATCTTTTCCCGGTTTAGGAAGTGTGACAATATGAGCTCTTAACATCTCTTGTGGAAAAGCTGCTGTCGTAGTGGCTTTATGAAAAACCTGTTGTAAATGTGGTGCAAGGTCAGCGTGGAAAAGTTTGAGGTATTCATTTGAGAAACCATCCGGCCCTGGAGATTTACCATTAGGAAGGCTAGCTATGGTCTGGGCAATTTCTGTGGTGGTAATATCCATATTAAGGTCTTCTAATTGTTGAGTGGTGAGGGATGGAAGTTTCAAGTGTTTGAGAAAAGATTGGATAGTGTCCATGGATGGTTGAGTTGTATCTATGTCATCCTTGAGATTATACAAGGAACTGTAGTAATCGGCAAATTGATTTGCAATGTCTAGAGGGTTGAATAATTTCAATTGTGTCGTGGATTTGTATAAAAATGGAATCCTAGTTTTTAGTCGTGTGGCTTTAAGTCTGTTGGCTAAATATTTGCCTGCTCTGTTTGCATTAGAATAGTGACTGAGACGTAGGCGTCGCAAGTGTCTGTCATATTGTTGTGTCAGATGTTCTCGTAGGGATTCCCTTAGTCGGTCAATTTGTTTGGTCAGAGCTTGTGTTGGGGACTGTTTATTTAGTTTCTCCGATTCGTGAAGTTCAGATAGCAATTTGTTTAGAGTTTGTGTGTGTTTTCTTTTTTGTTGTGCGCCTAATTGAATGGGAATCCCTCTAATGTAAGCTTTGTGGGAATTCCAAAGAGTGTAAGGATCAGCAACTGAATGGTGATTATCTGCAAAAAAATTCCTAATGTGCTGGGTTACAATATTGTTAGTATCTGGATTCTGTAACAGACGTACATTACAACGCCAAATGGGAGGGGATGAGGAGGCAGACCCTTCTGAAATAGCAATAGAAATTGCCGCATGATCAGACCATGTAATATCAAATATTTTAGTATCTACCACTCTTTGTAATAACCATTTGTCCGTTAGGAATAGGTCAATGCGTGAATAAGACCTATGTCTATGAGAAAAAAAAGTGTAGTCCTTTTCGTTTGCATGGTAACATCTCCACGCATCGAATAAACCTTCGGATTGTAGAAGAGGTTGTAGTGTTGGAGAACCCTTAGATCTTTTGGCAGTTGTGTCCATATGTAGGTCAGGGATAGTATTGAAGTCATCGCATATAAGAAGACTACCATATAGCATCGATGCAGTTTTCTTTAGAACCTTTTTGAGAAAACGAAGTTGTCGGTAGTTAGGAGCGTACAAGGTAAGTAATGTATATGGTTTGGAGTTAATATCACCAGTCACAATGATAAATCTACCATTTTCATCCAAAAATGTTTCACGAAGTTGAAAAGAAACAGAGTTGCTTATTGCCATAAGAACACCGCCTGCTTTACGTTCAGGGGTACAAGCCAGAAAAATATGAGGATAGTGTTTATTAAAACAATAAGGAGCCTTATCTTTTTGAAAATGAGTTTCCTGTGCGCAAAGGATATCAGCTTTATGCTTTTTGGCTTCAGACCACAAGGAAAATCGTTTTGCGGGGTGATTTAGCCCCTTGGCATTAACAGAGAGGCATTGAAGAACCATAGGGCATGCGGAAAGATTTTGAGTGCGGGAAGTATGTACTCACCATTATAGGGGGTGTGTAAGTCGTGACTCCATTACGGATGATAGGCTTGAAATGGGGCCTTATGCCGTCTGAAAACAAAACTTTCAAGTAACCAGTCTCACTGCATGTATCGAGAGTAGAGAACCAAACTGTGAGAGAACTAGACGATAAGAACAAAAGAGTAACATAAGATAAAAAAATAGTTAACACAACATGTTTAAGAAAAGGATCCATAATTGATCCGTGTGCAGATATAACTGCTATAAAGCACTGGTGAGGGCTGAAGAGCACTCAAGAGACAGCTCCAGCCACCGGAGAACTGTGTTTAAGAAATATTTTCAGTAGATCTGGGGACTCCACCTTTGGAATTTCTAGGAGATCTTTTGCGGGTGACCAAATGCCATTCTTTAGGGATGTGTTGTAGGTGTTCGTTAGGAGAGCGTGATGATGAGGGATCTGGTAAAATGTGCCATTTCCTCAGAGCCTCAATTCCCTCTTCTAGAGTTGAAATCATGACAGCAACCCCATTATGAGTAATGACTAGAGTCGCCGGATACTTCCATTTATGTGGAATGGCGTTGTTTCTCAGGGCCTTGGTAATGGTCGCAAGGTTTCTGCGCCGTTGTAATGTGTGTCTAGATAAGTCGGGTAACATCCGGACATCAGCATATTGAGGGGACAGTGCGTCTGGGTTGCGAGAGGCAAGCATCAACCTTTCTTTCACATGATAGAAATGAACTCTCAAGAGAACATCTCTGGGAGTTTCCACAGGGATAAACGAAGGTTTAGGCAGCCTATGTATTCTGTCCACTATGAGATCCTGGGCTGTCAGCTCCGGAATCAGCGTTGAGAACATAGCTTGAGCAAACTGCAATAGTTGAGTAGGCGGAACGGATTCAGGAATTCCTCGCAATTTTATGTTATTTCTCCTGGATCGGTCCTCAATGTCTGCGAGTTTATCTTTCATCCATTTAATATCATCCCCGTGTGCTTCATGAGCCTCCACCATAACATTGTATGAGGAAGCATATGTGCCCAGCTGCTGTTCTACTTTATCCACTCTAGTGCCTAATGAATGAACTGATTTCTGACAGTCAGCTATTTCTTTTACTAAGTCAGCTTGCAGGGATGCCCTGAGAGATAGGAGCATATCCTTTAGAGTAGATTCAGAGATTGGGGCATCTGTCGTGGGAAAGTCAGTGATGGGATCCCTTGCCTGCGGACCTTGCAGTACTGAGGGTTGCGGCCTGCTTACCTCCATCTGAGCCTCAGGCTGGCTTGGCGGCCCTTCCGGGGAAGACCTCCGCACTCTGGCTTTCGCTGGGCTACGTGTGGATGGCGATTGGTTGCTCGAGGAGGATCCGCTATGTAGGCAAGCCTGGTTTGAGGAAATCCTCTGGTCCGGATCACGTATGGTTGAAGCCTCGGTCGTGTGATGCGAACGGGAGCCGTCGCCATTTTGGTTAGGCCCGGGCAGGCCTGAGGTAAAATACGCGTCCAGCTTGTGCGGATGCATCACGAGCTTTCGTCGTTTGCCCATACCGCTGGTTAGATCAGTGTTCGGGGAACTCAGCAAGGTCGTTGGATAACGAATTGTGTATCGGTGGAGTCGGATGGAGGTCGATTACTCCGGCGGCGAGCGGAGCTCTCACGCTACACGTCCTGCATGGAGCTCGGTCGCCACGCCCCCTCCGATAAGACCAAATTTAACACACCAGCTCCCCATTCACACTTGAGACCTTCATACTAGAGTTGAGTGGACACCTGGATGTTCGGGTCCGGCCCGAATTTCGCAAAAAAAAAATTGAGTTCGGAACCCGAACTTGACCCCAAACCCGAACCCCATTGAAGTCAATAGGGACCCAAACTTTTGAGGACTAAAATGGCTCTAAAAAAGTAATGGAAAGGGCTAGGGGGCTGCAAATGGCAGAAAATGTTGTTAAGATCATGGCAAGTGCTCTGCAAACATAGGGAAATAACTTAAAATAACATAAAATACATAAAAGTAAAAAATAATATGCTGGAGGCCCCCTTCTCAGAAGAAGAGGTACAGGAAGTCATTAAGAACCTCAAATCAGGTTCTGCTCCAGGCCTCGCTGGTCTCCCTAACCCCTATTACAAGACATTTACCACCACTCTGACTCCACATTTGACGCAAAGACACAGGGAACCCCACTTGATCCTCACCTAAACACAGCCTACATTGCAGTCATACCGAAACCGGATAAAAACCTGGAAGAAGTCAGTAATTATAGACCCATCTCCCTCATCAATAGCGACTTAAAAATCCTTACCAAACTCCTTGAAAATCACCTAGTTTCCTTCATTAACTGATATGTTCATAAGGATCAAGTGGGGTTCATCCCAGGCAGACAGGGCCCTGATCAGATCAGAAAAGCCATGGACATAGTCTCCATCCTCCAGACAAACTGGCCAGGAGGTCCAAAACAATCAGGCATGCTTTTATCACTTGACCTTCAAAAGGCCTTCGATTTGGTCTCCTGGCCACACATCTTTACAATCCTTGAACCTTGGGGCTTTGGCGACAAGTTTATGGGCCTGATCGGAGCTCTTTATTCAAATCCTAAAGCCTATATTAGGCTTCAAGGCCACTACTCCAAACCAATACATATAGCCATATAGAGTTCAATGTGACTCTCAGGTTCACAAATGTGGCCTGTTTGCAGACGACATACTTCTATTCCTTACCTCCCCTATAATCTCTCTCCCTAATCTTTGCCACTCCTTAGATGAATTTTCCAAGATATCGTGTCTACGAGTAAATTATTCAAAGGTACAAGCCCTCAACATTCCCTTCCACCAGACACTGTAAACCTCTTACAAAAGAACTTTAATTTCTAATGGTGCTCTTCTATTAAATACCTGGGAATCAACCTCACAGCAAAAACAGAAGACCTCTATCACAGCAATTATCATCCCCCCCCATGTACCGGAAACCCGAGCTAGATCTCACAACATGGTCTAAACACAACCTATCATGGATCGGGAGGTTTAATTCTGTTAAGATGACCCTGCTTCCCAGACTCCTTTACCTGTTTTGCTCCCTTCCAATCCCTATTAAAAAGACCATCTCAAATCATTTCAAATCAAAGTCCTCAAATTCACCCGGAAAGCGGGCTATAGAATTCCACAACAGACTCTTTATTTACATAGGAAAAGATGGGGTCTAGGATTACCCCACTTACACAAACACTATTTGGCAGCCAGAATATCCCAAATGTCAGTAATTTACTCCAGGTATGAGAAACCAGACTGGGTGCAAATAGAAAAGCAGGCAGTACAACAATATACCCTTGACTACCTTCTCTGGTCAAACCCGAAAACTCGCCCTCCGATAATGGTCCCCACCCTCTCTCACATGTACGCTCTCTGGGACTCTTTACATTCGAGCTCCGCTTTAGTTTCTGCATATAAACCTTTGACACATATCTTCAACAATCCAGCCTTTCCGCCAGGAGAAAATATCCTAGCATTTAAATGGTGGTTGGATAAGGGGCTATACCGAATTGGACACTTCTTTACAATGACAGGCCCCATCATCCTATCCTACTGCAACAAAAAGTTAGACCTACCCACCTCAGAAAAGTTCAGATTTGGACAGATCTCTCACTTCCTACAAAAACTCCGGAAGGACAAACCCGAGGGGCCCTGTTACTATGTGCTACCGTATGTCCACTTGAATGGTGGGGCTTGAACCTGCACTCACGGCGCAGGCGCCGTTCATCTTTGGAGATTTTTGGACTCTCCTTGTCCTCCGTACTGCGCAAGCGCTACGCTTGCACAGTACGGGGCAGGCACTATCCCATGGCTGGACAGTTTTTGTCAGAACACCGGTATATATGTCTATTCTCCACAAGGTACGAACAAGTCCTGTGGGATCCATGCCTGGTTCATTTTAATGATTGAGCTTGTCCACATTGGCTCTGGACAGGTGACTGTGCTCGTCTGTGATGACGCCCCCTGCCGTGCTAAATACACGTTCAGATAATACACTGGCTGCCGGGCAGGCCAGCACCTACAAGGTGTAAAGGGCAAGCTCAGGCCATGTGCCCAATTTGGAGACCCAGAAGTTGAAGGGGGCAGACCCGTCATTCAGTACGTATAGGTGTGTGCACACATACTGCTCCACCATGTTGATGAAATGCTGTCTCCTGCTAAGACGTTCCATCTCAGCTGGTGGTGCTGGTTGTTGTGGCGTGCTGACAAGGCTTTTCCACATTTTGGCCATGCTAACCCTGCCTTTTGAGGTGCTGTTGGTGCCTCCGGCTGGGTTGGCAACCTCTTCCTCCTCCTCGGCCTTTGCCTTGTGCTTCCACCGTGCCCCCGCTGTCAAGCGGGAATGCCACCAGCAGCGTGTCTACCAGCGTGCACCTTACGATCATGCTCCGTGAGGGAAGTAGGGACGGTACCTTGTCCTTGTAACGGGGATCCAGCAGCGTGGCCACCCAGTAATCGGCACCAGTTAGAATGTGGGCAACTCGGCGGTCATTGCGGAGACACTGCAGCATGTAATCGCTCATGTGTGCCAGGCTGCCAAGAGGCAAGGAAAAGATGTCCTCTGTGGGAGGTGTATCATCTGTGTCCTCTGTATCCCCCCAGCCACGCACCAGTGATGGCCATGAGCTGGTCTGGGTGCTACCCTGCTGTGAACATGGTTCCTCCTCCTCCATCTCCTCCTCCTCCACCTCGTCATCCTCCAGAACTAGGTTTACAGTGGTGTAGTGGTTAGCACTCTCGCCTAGCAGTAAAAAGGGTCGCTGGTTCGAATCCCAACCACGATACTACCTGCCTGGAGTTTGCATGTTCTCTCTGTGCCTGCGTGGGTTTCCTCCGGGTACTCCGGTTTCCTCACACACTTCAAAGACATGCAGGTAGTTTAATTGGCTTCTGTCCAAAATTGGCCCTAGTATATGAATGGGGACCTTGGATTGTGGGCTCCTTGAGGGTAGGGACCAATGTGAGTGTGCAATGTACAGGGATAGGGACAATTGTAGACACTAACTTAGGTTGAACTGGATGGACTGGTGTCCTTATTCAACCATACTAACTATGTAACTGTGCCCTTGCTGGACAATTGTGTACCTGGCATTTGTTGGTACAGGAACCCACCCTCGTAGCCACTTGTGAATGACTGCCCTGAAAGCCTTGGATATGATCCCTCTTCCTCCTCCTCCTCCTCCTGTGCCACATCCTCTTCCATCATCGCCCGAAGCATTTTTTCAAGGAGGCATAGAACTGGGATAGTAACGCTGAGAATGGCGTAATTGGCACTGGCCATGTTGATGGAGTACTCAAAACAACGCAAAAAGGCACATGGGTCTCGCATGGAGGCCCAGTTATGGGTGGTGAAGTGGTGCTGTTTCGCAGAGCGACTCATGCGTGCATGCTGCAGCTGAAACTCCACTATCGCCTGCTGCTGCTCGCACAGTTTGGCCAGCATGTGCAAGGTGGAGTTCCACGTTGTAGGCATGTCACATATGAGGCGGTGAGCGGGAGGGCCAAAGTTACGCTGCAGCGCTGGCGAGCAGCAGCACGGTGAGAACACTGAAAGTGCGCACAGACGGCCTGCACTTTCTACAGCAGCTCTGGCATATTGGGGTCATTTTTAAGGAACCTCTGGACCACCAAGTTCAGCACATGCGCCAGGCAAGAGATGTGCGTCAAACCGGCTAGGCCCAGAGCTGCTATGAGATTCCACCCATCATCGCACACCACCAGGCCAGGCTTGAGGCTCACTGCCAACAACCACTCATCGGTCTGTTGTTCCATGTCCCTCCACAACTCTCTTGCGCGGTGTGGGGTTTTTCCCCCAAACAGGAAAGTTTTAAAACTGCCTGCTGTCGTTTACTCCTGGCTGTGCTGAAGTTGGTGGTGAAGGTGTTACGCTGACAGAATGAGGAGGCGATAGAGGATGAGGAAGTAGAGTAGGAGGAGTTAGCAACAGGAGGCAAACTGAAGCGCCCTGCAATCCTCGGTGGTAGAAGGACATACGCCAAACTGCTATCCGCCCCAGGCCCAGCCGCCACTGCATTTACCCAGTATGCTGTTAGGGAGATATAACGTCCCTGACCGTGCTTACCGGTCCACGTATCCGTAGTTAGGTGGACCTTGCCATAGATGGCGTTGTGCAGTGCATGCCTGATTTTGCCCCCCACATGGTTGTGCAGGGAAGGGATAGCTTGCCTGGAAAAGTAGTGGCGGCTAGGCACGACGTACTGTGGGACAGCCAATGCCATCAGGCTTTTAAAACTCTGCATCTCCACCAGACGGAATGACAGCATTTTAAAGGCCAGGAAATTTGAAATGCTGCCACTCAGGGCCAGGGATCGCGGGTGGGTAGGGGGGTACTTCCTCTTCCACTCTAGTGTTTGGGAGATAAAGAGCTGAAAGCTTCCATGGGACATTGTGGAAATGGTTGGTGACCCAGGTGGTAGTGTTGCTGGCAGATCCTCTGTTTGCGGGTTGGCAAGTTCCACTGTCTCTATAGAGGTGGATGAAGAGGCCGAGACTGCAGCAGAAGAGGAAGCCAGAGGAGCCAGTGACCTTTCTTGGTTTTTGAGGTGTCTACTCCACTGCAGCTCATGCTTTGCACTTAGATGCCTGGTCATGCAGGTTGTGTTCAGGTTGAGAACGTTTATGTCTCACTTCAGGCTCTGATTGCACAGCATGCAAACCACTCGTGTCTTGTCATCAGCACATTATCTGGGGCAGGGCTAGGTTGATGGCCCTGGGAAACCCTGCTAACAGAGTCATCAAAAAGCAGAAGAGACTGCTGCATGATTTGGGGCTCAGACTGCTTGGCTGATTTGCAAGGGGGTGAGGTGAAAGGCTGATGGACATCAGCTGCAGGTTCCAACTCTGATTTTTTTAGCAGGAGACTGGGTGAGAGACAATGTGAAGGAACTGGAGGCACTGTCAGCAACCCAATCTACTGTAACCTGTACTTGTCCTGGCCTCAACATTCGTAGAGCCGCATTAGGCCTGACCAAATACCGCCGCAGGCTTTGTCGCTAACTCGCACCTGAGGAAGGTGTTTCACTTGTGCGTTTAGCTGGCACAGATCGACCACGTCTTCTCCCTGCAACAGGAGCTCCACCAGGAGCACCACGACCGGGGCCACGTCCCTTCTTTGACGTTCTCCTCATATTTCTCAAATGTAGAATCTTGCCCTAAATGGGTGTTTTATGAATAGCAGAATAGAAGAACAGTCTAAAGTGTGTATTGTTAGGTGTGACCTCAACAAGTCACCTATTTGTCAGGTTATGTTACCGTTTCCCAATTGTTAGTTAGAGTTCTTATCTAAGCAAAGAGACACGGAGGTACTCAGTATTTCTGCTCAGAAGTCCGTGCTTAACTCTGACTCTGAGGTTCTTTATTACATCTCTTTTATAGACAGAAAAAGGCAAGCATCAGCAATGTAAAAAAACAACAATTTGCAAAGAAAAGGCAATTCTCCAGGTGTTATCAGCTGATAAGACAATCTTCTGGGCGTAGACTGCTTTTTAGGGCTGATGTGGCCTCTTCTTATGCGTACGTGACTAAAGATGATGAGTCCTTATATTACTGAGAAGGATAAAGATAGACAAGTATTTTAGTAAAACATACTGTCAACCATTTTGTTTCCACATACCTTGATCCTTACATTTCCCCCTTTGACATCACCCCTCCCTCTTGCCCTGGGTCCACCTGAACAAGTTCTAGTCGGCCTATATCCAGAGTACTCTCCCTGACCGCGAGTTGTCAGAGGGGTATACACCCATCCCCCTGGACAGTACCAACATCTAAAATTCAGGAAGAGTGGCTTTTCTGCAAGATGGGTGATGTCAAGAAACTAAATCCACCTATCTTATCCAACTTATCAACTTACAAAAGTTCCATCTTTTCTACAGCATTTACCTTGGCTTTCTTGCAAAAGCACATAAACAACTTAAAGCATGCATAAAAGAAAAATACGAATAAGAGCACCACTATAATCGTCATTGCTGCCTTCTTAACCCAAGAGAATAACCCTGAGAAACTAAAAGTTTCACCAAACGGATCCCAGTCGCGACCAATATTTCGGGCCTTCTCTTGTAAATTCTTTACTTCCGTACGGTGTTGTGCAATGATGTCATAATAGTCAGGTACCTCAATGCTGGTGTTATGTATCCAAGTACAGCACTCATAGTCCTCAGTAGTTTCACAGAGTCCTGTCAGTGCTGCACTCATACTTTCAATTGCTAATTCATGTAATTCTAATTGTTGTCTGATGGCTCTGGTCTCCAGATTTAACTTAGTAATGTCATCAGAGTTTTTCTCCAAAACATCATTAATAATTCCTGTATAGTTATTTAGTCGTTTCATTAAGTCTATACCCCATCCTGTCCAGGACGGGAACCAAGCCCATGCCATGTCCTTCTTCAGGAATATTTCTCTTTTACTACGATACCTGAGGGGATACCTAGGGTGCATGCTAGCTTCTAATAGGTGATCACCTCGTTCATCACCTACTACTCCCATTACTGGTACTAAACTTGCGAGGTAGCACCATCCCTGAGCTCTTCTAGGTATCCAAGTATAACATTTATCCTCACAACAGATATATATATTATTTCCCAGTGCTACTGATCTACTACCGATATTATTTCTATAAAGGGAGGTGTATCCATAAAGAGATAGGTTACTCACTAACCACCTGGTGTTGTTGTCTGAAATATTACCGAGGAACTCAGCTAACGATTGGTGTGTGTGGGTTATACTAGGGTAGAAGACCGTGTTTTTCCCAGGAGTAGCTTCTGGTATGAAAATGGACAAGTTAAATTTGCTGTCTTGGCATTCTCCATTTCCTCCCGTTGTGTTCCCTAGGTTGAAACACCAATCAGGGGAAAAGGCGAGGCCATTTGACTTAAACATTACTGTCTCGCTGGTATTTGTTCTAATTATGTTAATGCTACTGTTAGCAAGATCAGTATAGTTTATAGGAACTGCCATCAGTGGTATACTTGCTGTACTGGGGTGTAATTTGCTACAAATCCAACATTTCTCATATCCTGACTTCTGGGCATAAGCATATTTAAACTTCAGTAATAACATTTTTTTAGAAAATCCTTCATCCTTGTGTATTTTATTCTGTGAGGTAACCAAACTATTAGCCAGGATTACTGAAACAAAAAGAATAAAAAGATACATGTTGTCATTTGCCAACTGGCTCCTTTTTACAATGAGAAGCGTGGATCCAGGTAGGTTTCCCTTCCAATTTCACTGAGGTTGCTGTAATCAATAGCACCTGGAAAGGACCTTCAAACCTTGGTTCCAGTGTCTTCCTGGTATGTTTCTTTACATACACATAGTCTCCTGGTTGTAGATCGTGTGTACCTGTGACAGAATTAGGGTCTGGAAGAGAAGAATACACACTCTTGTGGATTTTAGTCAGACGCTGTTGCAACTGTATTACATACGTAGTTAAACTATCACATTGCAATTGCATACTTTGAGGAAAATATAAACCTAATCTAGGTGCACTTCCAAACAGTATTTCATATGGGGATAACCCGGTTTTTCCTGTTGGGGTGTACCTAATAGAGAACAAAGCTAAGGGTAGGCACTCAGGCCATGGTTTGTTCAACTCCTGCATGGCCTTTTGTATTTTCAGCTTGATTGTACCATTTACTCTTTCTACTGATCCTGAACTCTGTGGGTGGTAAGGAGTATGAAAACTTTGTTGAACCCCTAACATTGCCATCACATTTTGCATTATTTCTCCTGTAAAGTGTGTCCCCCTATCTGATTCTATGGTTTCAGGAAGACCAAACCTAGGTATTAACTCTGTGATCAGTTTCTTCGCTGTGGCTTTCGCTGTGGCTGATTTCACTGGATAACTTTCCGGCCAGCCTGAAAATAAGTCGATGCAAACGAGACAAAATTCAAATGGGCCGCTCTTAGGCATTTGGATATAGTCAATTTGCAGTCTCTGAAAGGGATATTGGGCCCGGACCTGATGTTTACGTGGGGTTTTCACTCTCTGTCCTGGGTTATTAATCAGACAGATTTGGCATGCAGCACAGTAGTTCCTTGCAGTACTACTGAATCCAGGGGCTAGCCATCCTTGGCTTACAATCCTATACATAGAATTGGAGCTGACATGAGTGGGTAAGTGGACAGCCGCTGCCATTGCGGGGTATAGAGAAGCGGGTAGACATATTTTGTCTCCTTCTCTCCATACATTGTCAAGGCCTGGTGCAGCTCCCTCCTTAACCCAACGGTCCTTCTCAATAGCCCCTGCTTGTTCCTGTAGTTCGATTAGCTGCTGCCATGTGGTTTCGGGCATACTCACCTGTACCGTGGCTAAGGTCTCAGGGCTTACTTCCCCTAGAGCTGCCTTCTTTGCAGTTAAATCTGCAAATGCGTTTCCTTTTGCCTCAGTTGTTTTTGCGCTCGTGTGTGCCGCTATCTTCATGATGGCTACTCTTTTAACCTTTTGAAGATTGTTCAGGACTCTTTTGATTCCTTCACCATGTTTAACAGGTGTGCCTGCTGCTGTAAGGTAACCTCTAGCTTTCCATATTTGGCCATAATCATGTGCCACACCGTAGGCGTATGCGGAATCAGTGTAAACGTTCCCTTCTTGTCCCTCCAAGTGTTCTAAGGCTTTCTCTAGAGCGGTTAGTTCCGCTTCTTGTGCCGACATGTGTGCTGGTAGTGACTTTGCCTCAATTACCTGTGTGTCCGTTACCACAGCATAACCTGTGTGATATTTACCTTTGTCATCGGCAAATCTACTACCATCTATGTACAGTGTGTGTTCTGCATTTGCAATGGGTATGTCTGTGACATGTGGGAACCCCGTGGTTTCTTGTTCCATAAGTTGGAAACAATCGTGTTCATCAGATGTTATGTCCTGAAACGAAAGTGTGTCAGAATCCTGAGTATCTTGTGCTGTGTCTACACCATTATCATCATTACTCCCCCCTGTCAAATCTGTCTGTAATGGTAAAAGCTGTGCTAAGTTAAAAGAAGTGCATCGCTGAAAGGTAACATTGGGGGGTAGGAGCAAGGTGCATTGTAGACGCAGCTGCCTTGCCATTGATATGTGTTTTGGCTGGACCTGTGACAAGATGGCGTGTATGTCATGTGTGGTATGTACCACTACAGGATTGTCTAAGACAATTTCTGAGGATTTGTCAATGATAATTGACACTGCTGCAACTGCTTGTACACAGGACGGTGATCCTCTAGAGACAGGATCGAGAGCCGCCGAGAAGTATGCTACCGGCCTTTGTTTGATGTGTTGTTGTGTCAACACCCCTGTTGCGTGTCCCGTGATTTCAGCAATGTACAAATGAAATGTTTTGGTATAATCAGGGATCCCGATCGCAGGTGCCGAAATTAGTAACCTTTTTAAGGTGCTAAAAGATTCATGACCTGCTTCTGTGAGTACATAGGGTACTATTTTCAAGCAATCATATAATGGCTGCATCAGAGAACTGGCATGTGGTATCCATTGTCTACAATATGACACCATTCCCAGAAACATACGAAGTTGCTTAAAGTTGCGTGGGACATTCATTTGTCTTATGGCCTGGACTCGTTCTTCAGTGAGGTGTCGAGTACCCTGGGATATACAGTGGCCCAAAAAGACAACCTTTTTCTGACATACCTGTAACTTAGTTCTATTCACCTTGCACCCTTTTTCAGCCAGGAATTGTAACAATGATAGAACAAACACAATTTAGTAAATGCACCTTTTCAGTTCATTAGTACAAGTCTTGGCTCAGGTCATTTGCATGTCAATACAGTTTGCTTTACATTCTCACTGACCTGGTCAGAAAGAAGGGGGGTCATTTGAATGGGCTGTCAGCAGCTGTGAACAAACTTCACAGGACACATCAGTATTGCATACTCCACACCCCCCCACACTCACAAAATTAGGTCAAAGATGACCTCTAGATATGACACCTACTAACATGTTTTCTATCAGAACCTGTACTTCTTGTTAAACCCATAACGTCTGTTTGGTAAGTTTGAAATTCTTTCCGAGATCCATCCCTCCTCTTTAGCCCTGTTGGAAACCTTAATTAAACATTGTATTTGTGATACCCATCTGTTCTGTAGGACCTCTCCCTGTCTGTCTCTCCTTATATTCTCCCAATCTTCTATACTTAGCCCATCTTCTCCATCCATTCCAAATTTCTTGAGAACCCTATTCGTGCCCTGTGCCTTGTCCTTCCCATACAACATTGTAATTATATCTTTAACAGTATAATCATTTCTGAGATTCCTCCTGGGGTATACCATGTGTCTGGCCCATTTTGACAGTCTTGCCTAGGTGGCGTTTGGATCACTTACTAAGTGTCTCGTTGCCTTCTCCTCCTAGGGTGCCAAAATACTAAAAACTTCTCCTAGATGAGATTTCTGAAATCGAATTACTTTATATGCTAGCCAACTGACAAATATTATGACCAGACTGACGGCTACAACATATACAAGCATTCCCTTTTGGTGGCCAAACACATATGACTAGGTCTCCGGGACTTTGTGGAGACCTTATTCCCCTCCCATTACCATGGAATCTCTCAGCATTCGTTTCTTATTCCTGCTTTATCGAGGCAGTCAGGACTTATACTTTCAACCCGTTTTTAGGCTCATGAATCAAAAAGCGTATATCAAACTTAAGTGTCGGACCCCCAAAGTACTCTTACGAGTTAAGGGCGCATTCCGTTACCCATTGGGATGATATATGTTTCAATTCACACCATACAAACAGGGCTTATTTCATTCACAACAGACAGATGACAAGTAGACAGACAAGAAACAACGGTAACATAAGCCAAAATATTAAGTTCAAGACCTGCTTACTACAGAGGTTGGTGTTTACCTGAAGAACAATTCAGACAGATCAGGTGGGCACAAATCTAAGAAGCACAGAGTTTATAAGAAAATAAAGCTTTTCTTACCTGCGCAGGTTTTTGTCTGTGGTTCTTGATGTGCCCGACCTCTTTGTTCCGTCCTTATGTTCGTTCGCCTCTTGTAGTTTCTTTTAGCAAAGTCCCTGTTCGCGGCGCCAGAATTGTTAGGTGTGACCTCAACAAGTCACCTATTTGTCAGGTTATGTTACCGTTTCCCAATTGTTAGTTAGAGTTCTTATCTAAGCAAAGAGACACGGAGGTACTCAGTATTTCTGCTCAGAAGTCCGTGCTTAACTCTGACTCTGAGGTTCTTTATTACATCTCTTTTATAGACAGAAAAAGGCAAGCATCAGCAATGTAAAAAAACAACAATTTGCAAAGAAAAGGCAATTCTCCAGGTGTTATCAGCTGATAAGACAATCTTCTGGGCGTAGACTGCTTTTTAGGGCTGATGTGGCCTCTTCTTATGCGTACGTGACTAAAGATGATGAGTCCTTATATTACTGAGAAGGATAAAGATAGACAAGTATTTTAGTAAAACATACTGTCAACCATTTTGTTTCCACATACCTTGATCCTTACAGTATCTATGAAAAATGTTGGGTATTTTATGCTGATACCATCACGTTTTATATGACCCCTATGCACGGGTGTATATTTGTTCTTATTTTAGCCATTTTTTTATTTATTACATTTGTGCAATACTTTTTGATACTGTGACTGCTGGTCATACCACTGGTCTCTTTCTTTTTAATAATAAATATCCTTATCCTAAACGGTAATTTACGATTGGAGTCAGTTTGTTCCTCCCCCCCCCCCCCCGTCTTCAATCGTGGCTGGCCGGCCTGAGTGTGTTTTTCAGATTCACAGATTCATTGGCTGAGAAGTCTCTGTTCATCATCTTTCATTGGAGAGATCTCCCAGCCTTATCCTGGAGAGACGCTGAATCCTAGGAGTGATTGGTGAGTCGGCCAGTTGGTTATCCTTGCTTTGTCACTGGCTGTAGGAGACGTATCGGCTGATCCCGGAAGCTGACGCGGTATTCAGTACTACGGAAGAGGTTTTGCAGCAGCAGAGACTCCCTGGGAAGTTATCAGAGGTGATGGGAAGGGAAGCCTGGCTCAAAGCAGGACATGATGTCTCCAAGGAAGCAGTCTACTCACTGTGCAGAGTGATGTCATCCATGACCTGCCCGCAGAGGAGGGATGGGAGGGTCGTAATGTAGCACATCACTGGGACAGACTCAGGGAGACTCAGACTGAGCTAAGGGGGAGGGGCGGGACAGGGACGTGACGTAACCAATGCCGAGCTGGATAGGATGGAGGAGAAAACAAATCCACTTGACTTATCAGCATTTGGGGCCCTACAACAATGAATGGGCCCTGGGCAGATGCCTCATTTGCCCTGCATTAAAGACTGACTTCACCGCACATGCCTGACACAATCCTACACCCACAGTCGATACAGAGGAAGGCAAAAAACCTCAGCAAAGCATGATCCAATTTGCTCCAGCAGGGGAAAATTTTCCTTCCTGATCCCCCAAGAAGCAATCAGATACTCCCTGGATCAACTTTAGCAATAAATGTTAGTACCCAGTTATATTATGTACATTTTGGAAAGAATCCAGGCCTTTTTAAAGCAATCTACTGAGCTGGCCAGAACCATCTCTTAAGGGAGTCTATTCCACATTTTCACAGCTCTAAGGCCGCGTACACACGCGGGGACTGTTCGCCCAACTTTGTCCGTCAAACAGTTTCGGCAAACAGTCCGCTCAAAATTAGCATGGACGGACATGGCCACACACGACGAACAAACAGTCCGCTGAAACCGTGCGCGATGACGTACGTCACGTACGACGGGACTAGAAACAGGAAGTACAAGACACAGCAAAGCACCCTTTGGGCTCCTTCTGCTGACTTTGCGTTAGTAGAAGTTTGGTTAGAGACGATTCGCGATTTTTAGACTTCAGCTTAATTTGTCCGTTCACTGCGGCGCAGTCTACCTGTGAGGTTTATATCTGCCTTTCGGTACGCGTGGATCAGTTGTACCTGTTATTAGGCGCTTCTGGTCCGCTCGTTTCTGTGTTTCAGGTCGTTCTTCATAGGTCTGGCTGTTCTTCAGTGCGTTCAGTTGAGCTTGTCTGTCCAGCCGACCGTTTCAAAGCCATGGAGAGTGGACGTACTCGGGAACGAGTTCGTGCTATATTGGGGCTTGGTGTTTTAGTTGTTATGAATTGTTTTTATTTAATGACTATTTTTTTATTTATTTTTTTTCCCTGTGTTTGACTCCCCAGTGTCCTTCCACGCCACAGGAATGGCAGACAGTGGCTTCCCAATTCGCTGCCCGTTGGGACTTCCCCAACTGCGGAGGGGCGATCGGCGGGAAACGTGAGGATTGTGCCCCCACCACATTCGGGGTCCTACTATTGGAATTATAAGGGGTTCCATAGTGTGGTGCTAATGGCGGTGGTGTCGGCACAATGTGACTTTCTTTATGTGGATGTGGGGAAGAACGGCCGGATGTCTGACGGAGGAGTCTTTAGGCAGACCGAGTTCTGCCACCGTCTCATCACTGGTGGCCTGGACTTGCCACCAGATGCCGAGAATGTGGAGGGTCTACCGTTTGTGTTTCTGGCTGATGAAGCGCTCGGTCTGAGTGAACATCTTGTGAAACCCTTCCCCCAAAGGACCCTCACCCCGGAGAGGAGGGTTTTTAATTACCGGCTGGCCAGAGCAAGAAGGGTTGTGGAGAGTGCCTTTGGCATTATGGCCAGCCAGTTCCGTCTGTTACTGACAGCCATCAACCTTGCAGAATATAAACTGAACTATGTGATTCTGTGCTGCTGCATTCTGCACAATTTTCTAAGTAAATTTTCAGGTAACCAGTACCTGCAGCCTATTGGGCCTGAGGCCGGACTCATATTTCCAGAACTGACAGGGCTGGATCATGCCCTTCCTGGCTTAGCCCCCCAAACAGCGCGTGAGGTGTGTGACCGCTATGTCAGCTATTTTAATGGTAGGGGGGCTATTCCAATGCCAGCTGAGCAATAAAAATGTATTTTTCTTGAAATATGTCTTGTCTGTTCAAATTTTTAAGTTTGGTTCTTGTTTGCTTTTCACGTTGCTTGTATCCTACATTGACCTAATTCAGGGATATGCAATTGGCCAACCTCCAGCTGGTGCAAAACTACAAGTCAATCATGCCTCTGGGTCTCATGCTTGTGGCTGTCAGTCTTGCTATGCTTCATGGGACTTGTAGTTCTGCAACAGCTGGATTTCCACTAATTGCATATTCCTGTCCTAGTGCATTTGTATTGCAAAGTGGTTTTTGACAATAGGAAATAAGGCCCTTTGTGACAGAAAACACAAAATGACTTCCCAAACTGGTATTGAGTATTGAAAGAAGTAGACACACACACACACACATCTTTTTTTTGATTTTTTAATAGTGCACATGCCAACTAGTGCCTCTGTTTTAGATATTTTGTTGGTGTTTTTTTTTTTTTTTTTAATTGTTTTTTTTTTTTTTTTTTTTTGGGAATTTTTTTTTTTTTTTCTTTTTTTTGTAAACATAGAATATATATAGAAATATCTAAAATACAATTATCACAAAAATAAAAAATGAAATCAGATTTTTAACTATTTACATAAAACAAGGGGTAAAGCCAAATTTTGAAGATGCACACCAAAAAATGGTAATGTCAACATGTGCTATGTACCATCATGAGTGATCAATGGACCTGTTTGGTGTGTGCAATCCCTTCCTCTCACATACTAGAATGAGGAAGGGTTTGCAAACACCAAATGCGTCCATTGCGATCCTCTGATGGCACATAGCACATGTTGACACACCGTGTGCATCTTCAAAATTTGGCCTCTAAAAACTATGTTTTTAAAACATTAAAAACGTTGTTCCAAGGGAATGAAGAACATGATCGATTGGGTTTTAGGGAAAAGGGGCTTAGATTCTCCCTAAAACATCGATCATGTTCTTCATTCCCTGCCTCATAGTAATCAGTTCTCTTTGTATGTTGAGAATCTGGTTCTCCATACGGTCAATCTGCCCATTCCAGGCCATGATGTCACCAATCATCCTCTGGGCACTATCACTGGTAAATGGGTCCGCGACTTGTTCTACCACAACCAGATCACCTAAAAACATGTGTAGATAAAAAATTGGTTAAAATATACAGCCATTAATTGTTTACCTTAAGCTGGGTTGTCAGACACTCACTTTGTGGGGTGTGTAACTCCACCTGCTCTTCCTCCTCCACATCTAGCCCTGGGCTCGGCTCATCCAGTGGAGCTACGGAGCTTGGTCCAGCGGAGGATACCGAGCTTGGCTGCTCCCTCGCAGACACAGGACTGGGCAGCTCCAATACCGACGCAGGGCTGGGGCTAAGTGCCCAATCAGGCTGGCGAGGTCGGGGGGTCATGGGCTGCTCCGCCTCTTGTCTGAGTCTTTGTTCCCCTATGAGAATGAAAAGAAAAAAAAAAATAAAAAGAAAAAAATAAAAGATACTTTTAAGCATAGTGATATTTGAGTTCCGAAATGTGAATATGAAACATTGGTTTGAAGTGGTGTACAATTATTAGCTGGTTATTACAAGATCCTAGTTTAATACATCCTTAAAATGACTTTTTTTTTAGTTAGGCTGTGTTCAGACTGGTGCGATGTGCGAACGCAGCAAATCTACTGTGGTTTCACGCATCGCATGTGCAGTTCACACTGCCCTATGTGACCTGCTGGGAGTATCAGTGTAAAGTTTTATTGACACCTCCGAATTAGTTCTCATTTCACAGTGCAATCTTTAAACTCGGACAGGAATCGGACCACATGGTGTGAATACCCATGTGATCCGATTCGGCTGTGGACTAAAAAAAGGGCCATGTACAAGTTTGGGCCGGATGCGATGCAAATTCAGCCATACTATATGTATGGCTGAAATCGCATCACACAGAGATCACATGTGATTTGCACTGCAGTGCGGTGCAAATCACATTTGATCTCGTACATTGCAGCAATGTGAACCTAGCCTTTAACCAAACTGTGATACTTTATATCTTTTGTCCAAGTTTCACAGACGGACACACTCGAATCATCCCCTGGAGTACCTGTGTGTGATTATGTCAAAAAATGTTCTATGATGTCCCAAACTACACTTAAATGTTTCCCAGTCCAGATGTTGAACCAGCATTCTATCTATCTATCTATCTATCTATCTATCTATCTATCTATCTATCTATCTATCTATCTATCTATCATCTATCTTTTTTTTTTTTTTTAATTGAGTCTACATTGCACTGAATAAATTTAGGAAACTTTAGTAAAAATTCATTTCCTATAAACTGAGCGTGACAATTCAGTTTATCATGAACAATACCAAAAAAATAATAACTAATTAAAATCTAATCCAACACCAGATAAATTTACACCATATACAAATTCATGCTATTTACGCCCACATATACGAACAACCATATGAGCTCATTACATGAACTATTAACTACACGAACGATCAAATCCGCCGGATTCACATACGGTACCTACACGAAAGATTAGGATCAAATCCGCCAGATTCACAAACGGTACCTACACGAACGATTGAGATCAAATCCGCCAGATTCACCTACGGTATGATCACGAACGATTAGGGTAAAACCCGCCGGATTCACATAAGGTACCTACACGAATGATTAGGATCAAATCCGCCGGATTCAGATACGGTATGTACACGAACGATTATGTCCGACAGTCACGGAAAAAGCGCAGTTTACTCACTTTTTTTCAGGGCCTTCATGATCCGATGATATTGCTCCGGCTCCCTGGACTTGATGTCCGACCATCGTTTACGCAGCTGGTCCTTGCTTCTTCGTACCCCAAATTTGTGGAATAAAGTTGTGACAACCTCATCCAAGATGCCGCTTTTCCTGACATTGGGCTTGGGGTACGGGCCATTTTCCCCATCGTAGTCCTCCCTTCTTAATATAGCCACCATCTCCACCATCTCTTCAAAGGCCATATTGGTGGCCTTGTATCTCCTCCTTGCTCCAGAAGCATGGGGTCCATGGCTTTCCTCTGCGCTGCTCACGCTGCTAATTGAATTTGCGTCCGCCATCTTCTCCTATCATTCACCCACAGCGGAACGAGGGTAAAAGGGGCGGGGAAATACGGTCACAAGGAACGTCAGGGGCGGGCGACGCAGGCGGAGCCTGAGCGCACGTACTGTATATAAAGCGTTACCGCGAGGCCGTACGCTTATCCGAACGGAATCAGCGAGTGCTACACGCGACGGTAAGATAGTTGTCGTTTTATTTTTGTTTAATTTAAAGTCTGCATTAGGAATGTGTATATTGAAATTTAGTCTTATTGATGTTTAATTGATTTTTATGTGGGTTGGTGGTTGAGTGGGATTGGTGTTTTGTGTGGTAGTGTGGGGGTGGAGGTGGGTGTATAGGGGGGGGTGGGGGGTAGTGTGTGTGTGGGGGGGTAGCGTGTGTGGTAGTATGTGTCTCGCCTACATTGTCACAATATAGTGTGCATTTGGTCTGACTTTTTTTTTTTGTCCAGAAAATGCAAAGGTATACCCCAGACCCCTTTAAGGAGGAGGCCTTCCTCTCAACATTTCTGGACTTAATTGAGTCGCACAGTAGTCTTTGGGATTCAAAACACCCCCAATATTCAAGCCGTGCTGCCCGGAAGAAGACACTGGAGACAGTTTTGGCGTTTGTGAAAACCCGACTCCCCCAGGCAGACACTGACTTTGTGAACGCCAAAATTAAGAACCTGCGTAGCGCGTATAGGCGGGAGCAAAGAAAGATCCTAGAGTCCCAAACATCAGGATCAGCAGCAGGTCAGGTCTATGTACCTAAGCTGTGGTATTATGACAGGCTGCGTTTTCTGGATGACACGTCAGAAGCCAGGCAGTCACTTTCGACTCTTCCGTCTACCCGTCCCTCCACCCTTCCCTCCGCCTCAGGTGAGCCATCCCTGGAAGATCCAGACCCTTCCTTGCTGGACGAAGTTGATGCACCCAGCTGGAGCCAGGTATATTTTCGTTTCTAAAGTTTGGATTGCTCAAATATTAATGCTGTAAAGTTCAATGTTTGAATTGCTTCCAAATCTAGGATTTCATCACAAATTAAATTAGATAGAAGGATACAGTAGTTTACATAAATGTGGCTCAAATCTTGGTGAACTGATGGAAAAATGGTGGTGTCAAAATGATAGCCTTTTGTATTTCAAGACAAATGTATTTGCAAGTGAGAACTGTAAAATTGTTAGTGATTGATGATTTCAAAATATAGACATATTTTATTTATTGATTTCTTTGTTTTTTACACAGGATGAGCTCACCCAGGAGGAGGCCGGGACCAGCCCCACACAAGAGCTAGCTGGGCCCAGCAGGAGTCGGACTGAAAGCCAGGTCCCTCCCCTCCGCCTAGCCAGCAAAAGGCCCAGGAGGATGACCCGTATAGAGGAGGAGTCCTTGGCGCTTATACACCAAGCCACACAAGTTCTGTCCAAACCCCCCAATCCGGAGGAGGCCTATGCCACTTATCTGGCTAGTAAGCTACTTGAAATGGACAAACCACAGCAAAACTTGTGTGAAGCAATATTTTTTGATGCCATCCAACGGGGTCTGAAGGGTGAGCTCACACCCACCACCAAGCTTTATAACGCAGACCCTACTGCTCCTCCTCCTCCTCCTCCTCCTACCACATGTCCACCACCAGAGACACAGCATCCAGCGACGCGTGGAGGGAAGGCTGGACGGAAGAGTCGCAAGTGACTGCCTGGCTTCAGTCTGCTCTGAAAGAAGACGCAGGCTGTTGTAGTACCACAGTCTGGGGACATAGATCTCATCTGCTGCTGTTCCTGGTCTTTGGGATTCTAGGACCTGGTTGTGCTCCCTATGTACATGCTACACAGGTTCGGAATTTTGGTGGCCACTCACTTGATGTGTGCCTGGGGAATAAAAGGCTTCACAAACGTCAAAATTGTCTCCAGTGTTGCCTCCCTCTTGATTTATTTTTGTTCTGAGGAAAAATAAAAATTTATTATTTCAAAAAAATATTGTATGTTTTTTTTTATTTTTTTTTTTTTTTATTTTGGCTTAAAAAACAAAGTTTATTTGTGAGTAGGCAGATACACGTCAAAAGACTCTGGGGTTATTTACAAAACACACGTTCATGTTAATATAAATATGCTAACTTCAAGTGCAATTTTTAAAGCACTGCAAGTGCACTTGGAAGTGCAGTCGCTGTAAATTTGAGGCTTAACATTTGAAATGAGGGGAAGCTCTGCTGATTTTGAACATGCAATCATGTGTAAGCTAAAATGCTGGTTTGGGTATCTATCTATCTATCTATCTATCTATCTATCTATCTATCTATCTATCTATCTATCTATCTATCTCTACTTGCATAGTCCTGCTTGGCCCAAAAAAAAATGCAAGTCCATCTTGTTTCAAACCCCCCACAAAAAAAAAAAAATATATATATGACAATAGTAGTTCCAAAAATATATAGTAATAGATAAATTCTATATTTTTTTTTCAGAAATAAAAATATATATATAAATTTTTTTTATTTTTTTATTTTATATATATATATAATTTTTTTTGTCTTTTTTTTTTTGGAGGTTTTTTTTATGTTTTGTTTTTTTAATTTGGAATATATTTTTTCTATAATTGGAAGATTAATCATAGGATGAGGATGAATAAAAACATGTAGTATAACTCTGTGTGAATATAAGCAGCAATGCTACTTCACTTTTCTTGCATTACGAAGAAGAAAAGAACGGGCTATATTAAAAAAACACAAAATTAGCAGCATGACGAATATGCTAGCTTCAATGCGAACACTAGTTTTACAAGACCGAGCGCTTCCGCCCTGTAAATTCTTTCTGAGTATGCGCGGAACTTAGTTTGACGAGCAAGCCTACACACGGGCGGACTGTCCGCTCAAACAAAGTTTCAGCGGACAGTTTTTCGGAATTTCCGAAAAAACCTTGTTCAGCGGACTGTTCGCTGAAACTGTCCGCTGAAAGCCCACACACGCGCGGACTGTCCGCCGAAACACTGTTCAGCGGACAAAGTTGGGCGAACAGTCCCCGCGTGTGTACGCGGCCTAATAAGGCTCCATGCACACTGGACATTGAAATAACCTTATAAAAATGCCAGTAGCTTTGGAGAGAGTCTTTCGTTTTTCCGTTAGCTTTTATTAGCGTTTTTTTCTTTAAGAAAAATTTTATTTATTTATTTATTTATTTTTTCAATGGATCAAAAACGTTAAAACACTGGTTTAGGAGGCACTCCGCTGGGGTCACCTGATGTAAGAGGCACTCTGCTGGGGACACCTGATGCAAGGTAAGACTGTGCTGGGGGCACCTGATGGCATCTGGTGGCAGGTAACACGCTCAGGGGTCCCACTGATTCTGGATTATGGTGAGTTGAATGATTTCATTCTATATTACAATGTAATAATAGTAATAATGCACTTCAATCATCCTGACACCACAACAACCATGGTGCCGGGGTGATTGAAGCGCTAACACCAGGTGTTTGGAGTATCTTTATCTGCTGATTTGTTAAACTCTGAAATACACATTTCTATTGTGGTATAGGATCTGGCCCTGCTGTCCCTCTATCCCTCTTTCCTTCCTTCCCTCCTTCTTTCTCTCTCCCTCCCTCACTCTTTTCCCCTTTCTTTCTCCATCTCTCATTCATCTCAGACTCTAACCACACCCCCATTTGAACAAGCCCATATAAGCCACGCCCACTATTTCATGTAAACCACACCCATTTTTTGGCCCGGCGTGCTGCATGTGTCCCATTTTTGCCCTTAATTTTTTTTTTACAATGTTGGCAACTATGCATTGAGGTCGGCTTGTTGGCTTGTAAGTTGGAGACATCCTGTAAGGACATTATTCCACTACATAGCTTGGTGTCATCTGCAAATACTGAAATGGTACAATTAATCCCAGCCCCTATATCAAGAATCCTTAACCGGTTCCCAACCAGCTCACGAATGGCACGGGTGCGCAAAACCACGTACCCATACTTCGCTCGCGCTCACAGACAGGGGGCGTGCGTATGCACTCCCGTGGTGCCTGCGGAAATCGGATTTGTTGCAGAACCGATCAGCCTTCACGTCCAGGCCAATGATTTCTGGCCTGGACCTGCTGATGGGTTCTGACCAACGAAATGCCTCCTCTGCCTGTGTAATGTAAACGCAGGCAGAGAAAGGGATGTCACTTCCCCTGGGAATCCTTTTTGGTTCCAGAGAGAGGAGAGAGGACATCCAAACGTGAGCTTCACCAACACTACAATGACACAGTACACATTGGCACACATTCCTCTCCCCCCAGTTAACCCCTTCGCCCCCTGTTACTTGCAGTTTCAGATTTTTCACTGATCACTTGCATTAGTGTCAGCGTTAGGGCAGTTAGTAGTAGGTCTAGGGTACCCCACTAATAAAGGTTTAACCCCTTGATTGCCCCCATGGTTAACCCTTTCACCAGTGATCACCATATTAGTGACGCTGGTTAGTTAGTTATTTTTTTATAGCGTCAGGACACCCGCCGTATATTACCTAATAAAGGTTTAACCCCCTGATCGCCCAGTGGGTGACATCTGTTAGGGTCAGCGTCAGCCCCAGGCTGCGTCAGATTAGTGCCAGCGTAACACCCACGCATGCACCATATATCTCCCTTAGTATTATAGTGTCTGAACGGATCAATATATTTGATCTGATCAGATCTATACTAACATCCCCAGTAGTTTAGGGTTCCCAAAAAGGGGGATCAGAGCAGATACTTGCTAGCATCTGCCTTAGGCCCCTCCGCCCAGCCCGGCCCACCCAAGTGCAGTATCAATTATTCCTAATTTTTACTGACAGTCTACTGATTGGAATAGTACCAGCGGATTGGAGAAAAGCCAATGTAGTACCAATATTTTTAAAAGGGGGCAAAACACATCCCTGGGTATTACACAGTTCCCCATAAACGTTTACTGTACAAAATAATGTCCGTTGGCATGCACCATAGGGTGAGTACATGGATTGAAACCTGGCTACAAGGATGAGTTCAGAGGGTGGTGATAAATGGGGAGTACTCAGAATGGTCAGGGGTGGGTAGTGGGGCCCCCCCAGGGTTCTGTGCTGGGACCAATCCTATTTAATTTGTTCATAAACAACCTGGAGGATGGGGTAAACAGTTCAATCTCTGTATTTGTGGACTGTACTAAGCAGGGAAATAACTTCTCTGCAGGATGTGGAAACCTTGCAAGAAGATCTGAACAAATTAATGAGGTGGACAACTGCATGGCAAACAAGGTTCATTGTTGAAAAACTTAAAATAATGCATTTGGGTGGCAAAAAAATATGAATGCAATCCTAACACTAGGGGGAGAACCTCTGGGGGAACCTAGGATGGAAAAGGACCTGGGGGTCCTAGTAGATGATACGCTCACCAATAGCATGCAATGCCAAGCAGCTGCTAACAAAGCAAACAGAATATTGGCATGCATTAAAAAATGGATTAACTCCAGAGATAAAGTGATAATTCCACCGCTCTATATGACTCTGGTCTAGCTGCACCTGGAGTATGCTGTCCAGTTCTGTGCACCAGTCCTCAGTAAGGATGTACAGGAAATGGAGCGAGTAAAAAGAAGGGCAACAAAGCTAATAAAGGGTCTGGAGGATGTTAATTATGAAGAAAGGTTGTGAGCACTGAATTTATTCTCTCTGGAGAAGAGACGCTTGAAAGGGGATATAATATCAATTTACAAATACCGTATTGGTGACCTCACAATAGGGATAAAACTTTTTGGGGGAAGGGAGTTTAACAAGACATGTGGCCACTCATTAAAATTAGAAGAAAAGAGGTTTAACTATAAACTACATAGAGTGTTCTTTACTGTAAGAGCAGCAAGGCCTGATCCCTGAGAATGCTAACAGTTTTTTGGTAGTGTTTGAAGCAGTCGCTGACAAACCAGTTGCTCTTTTTGCCGTGAGTCACACTAGTTGTACTTGTAAATTTAGAGGCCACAATGTCCAAACAAAGGTACACTAATGAAGAGGCCTACATGTTTATGAGCATGACAGATGAGAGTGAAGAGGAAGTCACCTATCTGTCAGATTCAGGCTCAGAATACGAACCGGTAGACAGCAACGGCACCCTGATATATAGCTCTGGTGATGGAGTAGTGGTCCCTGCTAAGGTCAGGCGTACCCGACCCCATTCTTCTTCTGTTGTTGAGGTGCAATTACCACAGGGCTCTCATAGAGAGCAGAGAGCCAGTACTAGTGACGCTCATCCTTCTGGTGTACTGGCAAGCACCAGCAGCCTAGTACACCTTGGTCGTACATCCAGCACTGCAGTATCACATGGTGACGTGGCGAGTCCCATGAGTGCAGTTCAAGCTGGCATGGTGGCAAGCACAAGTAGTGTCCGGCAGCCACCAAGAAGACAAACACAGTCCCATCAAGCCCATAATGTCCTTCCTGCTGCATTTGCTAATCCTAATTGTGAGCCCACCACTTATGCAGCACCCATACTTCCCCCATTCGCTGGACAACCTGGAATTCAGGTGGAAACAGCTTTACGTCACTTGATTTTTATTCGCTGTTTTTCACGGAAGATCTTTATAGATATATTGTGGACCAAAGCAATTTGTATGCTGGTTAATTCATCGCCGCTAATCCCCAGTTGACCCTTGCCAGAGATGGGAAACCAATTACAGTTTCCAAATTTAAGTCCTTCCTGGGCCTATCCCTCCTCATTGGCATAACTAAAAAAAAAGTGAGTTGCGATCATATTGGTCCTCTGACTCAATTCACCATATCTCCGTGTTCTCTGCATCCATGACCAGGGCTAGATATGAGCAGATCTTGCAGTTCATGCATTTTAACCACTTCAGCCCCAGAAGATTTGGCTGCTCAATGACCAGGTTATTTTTTTTTGCGATACAGCACTGCCTCCTTTTAACTGACAAGAACGCAGTCGTGCAATGCTGTACCCAAAAAAAAATGTCGTTCTTTTTTTCCCCATGAATAGAGCCTTCTTTTGGTGGTATTTGATCGTCTCTGCGGTTTTTATTTTTTGCACTATAAATAAAAGAAGAGTAACAATTTTGAAGAAAAAAAAACACAATATCTTTTACTTTTTTACTTTTTTTTTTTAATCTTTATTTATGGATTGCAGGTAATACAGAAGCAAACTGTAAAAGATACAAAAGACACCCAGTCTTCTCATTACATCAAATAATATATTCAGTACATGTTGGGGAGCATTTGGTAGCTTATCATATTACAGCAGTATCAGACCTAGAGTATCTAAGGCCCTAACACTTACTGGCTTCTTTGGTTCTCCCGCTCGGTACTCTCTTTTATATTAATGCGGCACTTGGAGTGGTCCCAAGACCCCCGAGGGGTCTTCGTTAATGGCTTGGGATCACTCGCAGAATGGGAAGCCCAGTCGGGGCCACTCCCATGGCCAAAAGTAAAAATATTTTACTTTTTGTTATAATAAATATCCCACATTTTTTTTTATAAAAAAAAAACGTATTTTTTCTCAGTTTAGGCCGATATGTATTCTTCTACATATTTTTGCAAAAAAAAAAAAAAAAAAAGCAATAAGCCTATATTGATTTTATATATATATATATATATATATATATCTATATATTTATATATATATATATATAGATATATATATATATCTATATATATATATATATATATATATATATATATATATATCTATATATATATATATATATATAGATATATATATATATATATATAGCTTCTACAAAATAGTGGTTACTGTAGATTTATGGCATTTTATTATTTATATTTTACAGCGATCTGCACATTTTATGGGGACTGCGATATTGTGACAGACAAATTGGACACATTTTTTGGGACCATTAACAATTATACAGCGATCAGTGCTATAAAAATGCACTGATTGCTGTATAAATGTCACTGGCAGGGAAGGGGTTAACACTCGGGGGCGATCAAAGTGTTAACTGTGTTCCCTAGGTGTGTTCTAACTGTAGGGGGGATGGGACTGTCTAGGAGGAGAGAGAGATTGTGTTCATCGCACCCACCGAGCACTCGCATCGGCTCCGGGGTCTTGTTTTATTGTTCTCTCTCTATTTTCTCTTAACTGCAATGTTTTATTGTTACTATGTTTTATCATGTTTGCTTTTCAGTTATGTAATTATTTTATACTTTACTGTGTTTTATTGTTAACCATTATTTTCTTTTCAGGTACGCCGTTCAGCTGCAGCACTGGTTTAATTATCATGACAGCAACAGCGTTTGCTCTCATAATACACAACTCCATCACTGTAGGAGGTGATTTCACCACCACAGTTTACTATTGTTATTATTATACAGGATTTATAATAGCGCTAACAGTTTACGCAGTGCTTTACAACTTGAGGGTAGACAGTACAAATACAATACACTTTAATATAGTAGGAATCAGAGGGCCCTGCTCCTTAGAACTTACAATCGAAGCCCTTGTACACACGGTCGGACATTCCGACCACAAAATCCGTCAGATTTTTTCCAGACGGATTTTGTCCAAAACTGGTGTTGCATACACACGGTCGGACAAAGTTGTCGGAAAATCCAATCGTTCGGAACGTGATGACGTTCGTTTGCTATGATGGGACTACGTTCAGGCTAGTAGCCAATAGCTTTGGTCTCGTAATTCTCTACAAACGATCGAACAAAGTCTGATCGGATCATGTTGTCGGAAAATTTTATATCCAGCTCTCAAACTTTGTTGGTCGGACATTCCGACGGAAAAAGTCCGATGGAACCAACACACGGTCGGATTATCCGACAACACGGTCCGATTGGACATTTTCCGTTTGAATGTCCGACAGTGTGTACGGGGACTAAGGGGGAGGGTTAAGAGATACAAGAGTTAATAACTGTGGGGGATGTGCTGAAGGCGAAGATAAATGTACAGTTGTTAGGTGGGGGCAGGATAGGCTTCTCTGAAGAGATGAGTTTTCAGGGATCGTCTGAAAGTGGATAAAGTAGGAGAAAATCGGACAGATTGTGGTAGAGCATTCCAGAGGATGGAAGCGGCTCTGGAGAAGTCCTGAAGGCGAGCATGGGAGGAGGTGACAAGGGAGTTTGAGAGCAGGAGGTCTTAGGAGGAGCAAAGAGAACGATTAGGCTAGTATTTTGATACTAGATTGTGATATAATTGGGGGCCAGGTTGTGGATGGCTTTTTGGTGACATTGGTTAGGAAAGGGCATATCTTGGAAATGTTACAGAGGTTGAGGCGCCAAATTTTCAAAGATGGTTGTGTATATATATATATATATTATTTATTTGTATGTTCTATTGTTTTTCTATGCTAACCTTTTCTATTATTTTCTATTCTAATCTTTTCTATTCGAATTCATTCTAGAATGAATTTGAATAGAAAACATTAGAATAGAAAATAATAGAAAATAATAAAATAAAATATATATATTATTGTTTTATTGTATTCTCTTATTTTTTATTCTATTATGTTCTATTCTATTGTAATCTTTTCTATTTAAATTAATTCTATGCGAAATTCGAATTTTGGAAGCCATCTTCCGAAATTCGAATTTCGTATAGAATGAATTCAAATGCGAGCAGAAAATATTAGAATAGAATAGACAATAATAGAATAGAAAAAAAAATAGAAAAAAATTATTTTTTTCTATTTTGTCCTATTGTTTTTCTATGCTATTCTTTTCTATTCTTTTCTATTCTATTCTAATTCGATTTCATTCCATATGAAATTCGAATTTCGGAAGATGGCTTTCGAAAATTGAATTTCGGATAGAATGAATTTGAATACAAAAGATTAGAATAGATTAGAAAAAAACAATAGAACAGAATAATAAAAAATATATATATATATATATATATATATATATATATATATATATTTATTATTTTTTTTCAATTTTGTCCTATTGTTTTTCTATGCTAGTCTTTTCTATTCATATTCAATTTAATTCTGTACGGAATTTGAATTTTGGAAGATGATAATATATATATATATATATATATATATATATATATAATTCGGAATATATATATATATATATATTTTTTTTTTTCTATTCCGTCTATTCTATTTTCTATGCTATTCTTTTCTATTGTAATCTTTTCTATTCAAATTCATACTTTACGAAATTCGAATTTCGGAAAGCCATTTTCTGGAATTTGAATTTTGTATAGAATGAAATCGAATTAGAATAGAAAAGATTAGAATAGCATAGAAAAACAATAGAACATTCTATTCTATTGTTTTTATAGTCTATTTTTTTCTATTTTCTATTCTATTCTTTTCTATTGAATTCATTCTATATGAAATTCGAATTTCGGAAGATGTTATGTATATATATTATATTTTATTCTGTTCTATTATTTTTCTATTGTATTCTTTTCTATTCTATTTATTCTATAGGTAATTCAAATTGCGGAAGCCATCTTCTGAAATTCAAATTTCTCATAGAATGAATTCAAATTCAAATAGAAAAGATTAAAATAGAACATAAAATAATAGAATAGAAAAACAAAAGAATAGAACAGAATAAAATAGAATATATATATAATTTTTTTTCTATTCTGTCCTATTGTTTTTTCTATGCTATTCTTTTCTATTGTAATCTATTCTATTCGAATTCAATTTCATTCTATACAAAATTAGTATTTTGGAAAATGGTTTACTTTTTCGAATGCGGTACATATTTTTTAGAATGCAGAATGTTCCACACGAACATAACAAATGCAACAAATTTAACTAAACAAATTTAGTTAAATAACTAATCGAAACAAATCTAAACTAAACACATTTTTTCATCCTGCACATGTCTACCAGCAGAACATGATTCTTATGCCTTGTACACAAGGTTGGACATTCCGACCACAAAATCCGTCAGATTTTTTCCAAAGAATTTTGTCCTAAACTGGTTTTGCATACACTCTGTCGGACAAAGTTGTCGGAAAATCCGATCGTTCGGAATGTGATGACGTTTGCTCGTTCTGACGGGACTACGTTGAGGCTAGTAGCCAATAGCTTTGGTCTCGTAATTTGATCTGAGCATGCATGGCACTTTTTCTGAATGGAATTCTCTACAAACGATGGGAAAAAGTTCAGATCTGATTTTTTTGTCGGAAAATTTGGGATCCTGCTTTCAAATTTTTTCCGTCGGAATTTCCGACTGAAAAATTCTGATAGAGCCCACAAACACGATCGGATTTTCCAACAATATAATCTGATTGGACCTTTTCCGTCTGAATTTCCGACCGTGTGTACAAGGCATTAGTCTCAATTTCCAGGTAGTTAAAATCCCCAATTATTATTACTGTCCCGGCCTTTTCCATCTGTGTAAGGAGCCGAGTCTCTACCTCCTCATTAACACTCCATATCAACTACTCTGGAACGGAATGTGTATTACTCCAGAACATTTTTAGTTTTTATTGCATCTTAACTGTCTATAGCTCTAGGCCAGTGATGGCAAACCTTGGCACCCCAGATGTTTTTGAACTACATTTCCCATGATGCTCATGTACTCTGCAGTGTAGTTGAGCATCATAGGAAATGTAGTTCCACAAAATCTGAGATGCCAAGGTTCACCATCACTGATCTAGGCTATCTATGGATTATTTTAATGTGATGTTTTTAAAAATGGAAGTAGCGTGCATGGCTTCTGTCCATCAATTTTCACCTAAGCTGGAAAATCTGGTAAATACAGCAAAATTGGGGGGGGGGGGGGGTTGCCACAAGATCTACATATTATAATTTACTTTCTGCCACTCCAAACCCAGTGGCATACTGTATATGGAATTCCACCTCCAATATGCAAAGAGATGCACAATTCCATACAGTCCTGTCGGGGGGGGGGGGGGGGGAGCAGCAGCTAAGGTCTTTGGGAGTCCCGAGTCTTTATTTAAGACTCAGTTCAGTATCCTTTTGGGAAGGGTATTTAGGTAACCAACAGCGCCTGCAAAATCTTTGCTTCACTTTTTGTTGTATATGTAGCGGCGACACTTTTGCCAAAGTGTCCACTATGTGCAAATTTAGTTTTTCCTCAGAACAGTAAAGGGGTTCTGAGGGTTAATAGGGCAGGTTTAAGTTTGGCCTCAGTTTGGCTGGGCTGTGTTAGAGTTCTGTCTGGTCATGTGTACAGTTAGGTGCACATGACAGGACCAGAACTAGGCCTGGTTGGAAGTTTTGGGTATCAGCGTTCCTCTGAGCCAATCAGTGGGTGTGTCTGGCCCTGCTGAGGAGTCTGGGGAAGGGTACTTAAGAGGCTGAAGTCACTTGTTGGAGGTTTGTTCGTTAGGCGAGAGCTGCTTGTTCCTGAAGCTGGACCGTGGTAGCCCCGCGAAGGGTCCCGGGACCGTATGCCACTCCACAACATGGTCAGTTTGACTAGCCCCATTGGACCCGCATGGTCTGGGGTGAGGATCCATCTGTTCCTGAGTCTCGGAAACTGGGTGGTCCAAGGCGCAGTAACTGAGGGAGGATTCAAGATGTCCAGGTGTGCTCTCGCGTTAGAGGGGCACCGCAGCCTGTGTAAGCGATCGGGGGAGGACTCTTTGGAGGAGGGCCAACAAGCTGGCATCCCAAGAAGTGCCTGGTTGCTGGGTTGTCAAGGACATTAACGGATCCACCTTGTCCAGTACTGCCAAGGAGACAGAGAATGTTGCAGGTACTAAGGAAAGGTTCCTGTTCACTTTAGGTTGCAACATGTTCAAGGATAGAGACTTTGCAAGTTCTGGATTAAAGTGCTGACTGCCATGATCTCTGGCTAGAGATTTGTTAAGCTTTGAAATGCCCAGCTGCAAGTGGCTACTCTCTGGTTTGTATTAGAGACTTTCTAGTGACTAGCAGTTCAAGGTGCCCGAGTTTCTTCACCCTTGCCCTCTGTTCCTATACGGGACTGTGTTTGTTGGATGTTACCCCTGCAAATAAAAACCTTTCTAAAGGACTTTTTTGGTGTCAGCGTCCAAGGTTGTTGGGTACTAACTCTGGGAACCCCTAGACATGGAAGAACAAGCCAAGCGGAGGTGACCGGTAAGTCCAAAAGTCAAGGCCGCCCCATTGAGGGTTATGGCCGCTACACATAGAAGTAATAAGATAACTCTGAGATAAGATAAGATTGCTAATTGGTATTGGTAGATTACTTGTTGTAGCAGCTTGGGATTCTATCATGTTATGCCCAGGTTGGCTTTAAGCATTTTGGGAACGCTGTAGAAGAGTTTTGGCAATGCAGTGGAAACGTGTACACACCCATTGGAAGCTTGGTGCTTGTGGGAATAAAGGTGATCGATCAGGTAGGTAGGAATTTTTGTCAGAAATAGGGACAAAGTAAATTAGAAATTTTCCCTTGCTTATATCCAAATATTGTGAGAGTGGTGAGTACTTTTGTATGTATGTTCATATAATCTGCTAAATTTTCTTTAAAGAATGAAAGAAGGTATGGGGAAAATTCAAGTGTGTGTATGTCTTAACTCACAAGTTGCTGAACGACCAAGATCCTCCAATGATTAACAATGAAAACATTGGGAGTACTAGCTACAACAATATGAGCATATACATTGGGTATAGAAAATAATCACATTTTGTTGCTTTGCAGCCTGAAATGAAAACAAAGAAGAAATTGGCCGCCCACCACCACAGAACTGATGCAACTAAAATCTTTTATTGTCCTCACAGACAGAGAAGCAAAGAAGAACAAGCTGTTGATGCGTTTCACACTCAGATCGCATGCTTAACCATAACCATGGGAGAGTCAGAAATATAACTATTTAAATAGTTAGTCCAATGACCACACACCTATGACTACCTAATTATATTAGACACCCTCCTGCTGATCATTTGTAAACAATTATATAAAACCATTCATTTGGACACATAAAACAGATACGAATATGATACAAAATAGAGTTGGCAATCATGCAAAAAATATATATATATTTATAGTGAAAATACAAACATTAATGAAAGACCAAAAAGAACCAAAAAAGAAAAAAGCAAAGAAAACATCCTTACATAAAAAAAAACATAAGTAATATATAAACAAAAGATATCCAAAAATATCAAGAAAATGATATAAAGGAAAATGTCAAAAAGAAAAATTCTGTATAAATAAATAATAATGGAAATAAGTGAAAATGTAGATCCATAATAAAAGCAATAACTGTATATTGTATATGTATACCAAAACACCTAGATGTTGCTGCAAAGTCTTAGCCCTTGTACACACGGTCGGATAATCCGTCGGAATGTGTCCTATCGGACCGTGTCGTTGGATAATCCGACTGTGTGTGGTATACATCGGACTGATTCCGTCCGAATATCCGTCGGACCCAATTTTCCAACATGTTGGAAATATTTCCCGACCAACTGGGCCGGTCGGACATACTCCGATCATGTGTAGCGAATTTTGATCGGACCAAGTGCCACGCATGCTCAGATCAAATTCCTACATCAAAGCTATTGGCTACTAGCCTGAATGTAGTCCCATCGTAACGAAATTACGTCATCACGTTCTGAAAGATCGGATTTTTCGACAACTTAGTCTGACCGTGTGTATGCAAGAGTTTCGGACACAATCCGTCAGACTAAATCCAATGGACAAAATCCGATGGATTTGGTTGGCAGAATCTCCGACCGTGTGTACAGGGGCTAACACTGCTGTCCAATGTCAATAGCGATTCACACTTTTCCATAATAAGAACAAATTCCTCTATCAATATATAAAAATTAAAGATCGAATACACATATGGGTAGTGTGTGCCACAGGCAATGGGCAAGACTGTATGTCACCATCGGACATAAATATAGAGAAAAACTTCGAACTATTGTTAAAATAGAATCTGGAGCAATAACAGAGAATGCTTACATTGGGCATCCAGGAAAAGTGTAATCGAAATAAGTACCAAATAAATGAATAAATGCACTACCCGTCAATCAAACAATTGTGTGGTTCAATCCATGTGGAATATGGGTTTTCAGATTAAAAGTCCAATAAACGTCTGTCACCGCTGTCCCTAGTAAATCACACTTCCCATAATAGGAACAAGTTCCTCTATTAATATATAAAAAGATATATAGATAAAAATTAAAGATCAAATACACATATGGGAAGTGGTTGCCACCAGCAATGGGCAAGACTGTATGTTACCACCGGACTTAAATATAGAGGTAAAATTCGAACCATTGTTAAAATAGAATCTGAAGCAATAACAGGGAATGCTTACAGTGGGCATCCAGGAAACGTATAACCAAAATAAATACCAAATAAATGAATAAATGTATTACCTGTCATTAATACAATGGGTGATATCCCACTCATGGTTCAATACATGTGGAATACGGGTTTTCAGATTAAAAATCCAATAAACTTCTTTCTTACATAATAAACAGAACACCTCTCCCCCTCTCTTTAGTGGTCAAATTTTTTCTATAACCTGGTGTAATATCAACCGGATGTTTGTTATTAAAGTGACATGCAACATTAGTGGATTGTTCCTTCTCTATGCCGTGTAGGTGTTCACAAAAACAATCTCTTAATCACCTGGTTGTTCATCCCACATATTGTGCCTGGCAGATTCTGCAGGAGATAACTTAAATGACGTAGGTGGTGCTGCAATTAAAGAACTCATTTATTTTAAATTCCTTGCCATTTGAATGCCAGTGAATGATATCACCTTTTATTACCTGTGCACATCAGGGACATTGGGAACTATCACAATGATAGTTATCCTTGAAATGAAGCCCTGTGAGGGATTGTACAACTGTTGGGTTAAAATAGCTGGGAGACGAAGTTTGTCCCAATGTGGGGGCAGATTTGGTGAAATCAAGAAAATTATCAATAGACACCTGCCAGTCCTCTTTGGGGATCAGACATGTGCAGAGCTGCTTAAAGATGGGATTGACATTGTCTCTATAAGGGCCCCCACATTGGGACAAACTTCATCTCCAGCCTTTTTTAACCTGACAGGTGTACGATCCTTCACATGGCTCCATTTCAAGAGTAACTACCATTGTGGTAGTTCCCAATGTCCCTGTTGTGCACATGTAATAAAAGGTGATATCATTCCCTCGCATTCAAATGGCAAGGAATATAAAATAAATTAGTTCTTTATTTGCAACACCAATATATAATTTATGTTATCACCTGCAGAATCTGTCAGGCATAATTTGTGGGATGAACAACCAGGCAATTAAGAGATGATTTTTACGAACACCTACACAGCATAGAGAAGGAACAATTCACTAATGTTGCACTTCACTTTAAACATGCGGGTGATATTACAGCAGTAGGGGTTCAGGTTGTAGAGACGATTTGACCACCAAAGAGACGGGGAGATGTGTTTTGTTTATTTTGCAAAAAAAGACGTTTATTGGACTTTTAATCTGAAAACCCGTATTCCACATGGATTGAACCATGAGTTGGAATATTACACAATTGTTTAAGTGACGGGTAGTGCATTTATTAATTTATTTGGTACTTATTTTGATTACACTTTTCCTGGATGCCCACTGTAAGCATTCTCTGTTATTGCTCCAGATTCTATTTTAACAATGGTTCGAAGTTTTTCTCTATATTTATGTCCGATGGTGACATACAGTCTTGCCCATTGCCTGTGGCACACACTACCCATATGTGTATTCGAGCTTTAATTTTTATATATTGATAGAGGAATTTGTTCTTATTATGGAAAGTGTGAATCGCTATCGACATTGGACAGCAGTGTAAGACTTTGCAGCAACAACTAGGTGACTTGGTATACATATATATAGTTATTGCTTTTATTATGTTATGGAGCTACATTTTCACTTATTTCCATTATGATTTCTTTATACATAATTGTTCTTTTTGACGTTTTCCTTATATAATTTTTTTGATATTTCTGCATATATTTTGTTTATACAGTATATTACATATTTTTTATGCCCCTGTGTCTGTGCCTTATTAAAAATGTAGCTATATTCCTGTTTTCAGAGCGCCAATCGGTGCTCACGTGACCCGTCGCCTTTCTTGTCTCTCGGTCTGACAGCTGCAGTGGGTGAGGCCAAGGATCCCCCGCTAATGTCAGTCATGAAGGGAGGAAGCGAGAGGCAGCGGGTCACGTGAACCCCCGATCGGTGCTTTGAAAACAGGTGTCACGTACCTGGTTGGTGAGGCTGACATTTAAAGGAAGGCCTCTTGTACAGCTTTGGCTTGAGGACTACTGATAGTGAGACAGCAGCCACTGGAGCACGGCGGGGTAAGAGTGCCTAGGATCAGTCCAGAAGTCTGTGCAAGTAGTATCCAGGAACTCGCAGGCAGGGAACCAGACTTGGCTGGTAGCAGTTAGATGAGGCAGCAGACAGGCTGGCAGACTTGGCTGATAACAGACTGTGGCTGCACAACAGGAAGCAGGAACCTGGAGGTGCTGAGCTGGACTGAAGGAGCTGTAGCAGGCTGGAGGAGCTGGAAGCAGGGTCAGGCGAGCCGGGTCGGTAACAGACAGGCAGATCAGACAAATGGCAGGCAAAAGCGTAGTCAGGTCACAGGCAGGGTTGGCAACAGATTCAGAGTAAACAGGAGCAGCAGGCAGTGACAGAGTCCATAGTTAAGCCAGAGATCAGAGCAGAAAGCAGAAAGGGGTAGTCGGGAGCAAGCCGGATCAGTATCAGAAGTCAAACACAGGAATCAAGATTCACATAAATGCTGCAGACCAAGCAGCAATTAGACCGAGCTGAAGCTCCATTTAAATAGGATGTTTAGCGCAAGTCCTGGTGACAGGCGCACGCACACGATTGTGCAGCCGCGATTGCGCATGTGTGTTCACATATGTGCCGTGGCTGTTATGCTCATCCCTTGCTGGCACTACACATGTGTGTGTCTGGAAATGGCAGCTGTACAATGCAGATGTATTTCCTGACAACAGGTATATTGCTGCATTTTATTATAACGCACAGACACAGGGGCACATTACATGAATAAACCAAGAGGATACTGTCAATTTGACCCTAATTCCAGCAGCAGGAGAGGGGAGGGCGGGCACAGACATGGAGTTGACAGGCATGTAAACTGACCACAGGCCAACTGAACATATATATAATGAGCCTTTGTCATGTTAGAAGTTATCTTTCTGATAACTGAAGAATGGGGCAGCAGAAAGACACGAGACTTAGAGCTTTAAAGAGAGATAAGAAAACACTGCAGATATATGTGCCTAGCTGAAATTTCATGAATCAGGTTTACATCCACTTGAACTCTTCACTGATTAGTCCACAAAGTATGTGCATTAAAGTGTAGGTAATATGTATAGTCAGGCCCGGACTGGGACAAAAAATAGGCCCGGGAATTTTAGACTGAGCAGACAACCTTTCCAGGGACCGGGGGGGGGGGGGGGGGTTTCGGTAGACATTAGCGGGGGTGGCTGGTGTTGGTCCTCCACACTGTAATGCAGGGACACTGTGATATAAAGGGAACTGCACTAAAAATGATTACAGTGCCCCTTTACAGGGCAGTCCCCTTTATTTTACAGTGCCCCAGTCCTATTGTGGCCATACAATGCCAGTACTGTCTGTCTCCTATTGTGTCCATGGCCCAGTGACACTGACCTGCTCTCTGGCGGTGCGGTAGAGCATGGCTCTCTCTCTGGTTGTGCAGGTACATCGTGGCTCTCTCTCTGGTGGTATGGTACAGCATGGCTCCCTCTGGTGGCGCGGGTACAGGGTGGCTCCCTCTGGTGGTGCGGGTACAGGGTGGCTCTCTCTGGTGATGCGGCTACAGCGTGGCTCTCTCTGGTGGTGCGGGTACAGCGTGGCTCTCTGGTGGTGCGGTGCAGCGTGGCTCTCTGGTGGTGCGGTGCAGCGTGGCTCTCTCTAGTGGTGCGGGTACAGCGTGGCTCTCTCTAGTGGTGCGAGTACAGCATGGCTCTCTCTAGTGGTGCGAGTACAGCGTGGTTCTCTCTGGTGGTGCGGGTACAGCGTGGCTCTCTCTGGTGGTGCGGGTACAGCGTGGCTCTCTATGGTGGTGCGGATACAGTGTGGCTCTCTATGGTGGTGCGGTGCAGCGTGACTCTCTCTGGTGGTGCGGGTACAGCGTGGCTCTCTCTGGTGGTGCGGGTACAGCGTGGCTCTCTCTGGTGGTGCGGGTACAGCGTGGCTCTGTATGGTGGTGCGGTGCAGCGTGACTCTCTCTGATGGTGCGGGTACAGCGTGGCTCTCTCTGGTGGTGCGGGTACAGCGTGGCTCTCTCTGGTGGTGCGGGTACAGCGTGGCTCTCTCTGGTGGTGTGGGTACAGCGTGGCTCTCTCTGGTGGTGCGGTACAGCGTGGCTCTCTCTGGTGGTGCATTACAGGGTGGCTCTCGTGGCTCTCTGGTGGTGCGGTACAGCGTGGCTCTCTCTGGTGGTGCGGGTGCAGCGTGGCTCTCTCTGGTGATGCGGGTACAGCGTGGGTCTCGTGGCTCTCTGGTGGTGTGGTACAGCATGGCTCTCTGGTGGTGCGGGTACAGAGTGGCTCTCTGGTGGTGCGGGTACAGAGTGGCTCTCTGGTGGTGCGGGTACAGAGTGGCTCTCTCTGGTGGTGCGGGTACAGAGTGGCTCTCTCTGGTGGTGCGGGTACAGCATAGCTCTCTCTCTGGTGGTGATGGGGCTATTAGTTCCCCAAGCACAGCCCTCTCTTTCGTTTTCCATGTCTCCTGTAGTAGCTGCTACAAGCACTCCTCAGCTTGTTTCTCGGTTTTCTCTTTCACCCCAGCAGAGTGCATGCTGGGGACTGTAGTCTGCTCCCTGCTGAGACCAATGGTGCCACCTATCTCTGGGACTACAGTTCCCATGATGCCCCTCTAGTTTCTTCTGATTGGCCCTCTGTTTTGGCCAATGGGGGAGGTAAAACGAACATACAGGAAAGGGAGCCCCGTAATGATCCGCCCCAAGGGGAGGGGTAATGGAGGGGCGGGCATGACCTGGTGCCCAAGGAACCAGGAAGATAGAAGAGGGAGTGGCAGGTAGAAAAATAGAAGAAGGGGAGGAGCGGTATAAAAGGGGGGCGGAGCTAGAGCGGGCACCAGTCCACGAGGGAACTCAGCGGAGGAGGCAGCTTTCCCACCCTCCCTCCCTACTGTGGGGTTGTTCTTTAGTGCAAGGGGTTTTTGTTATCTGGCTGGTGTCTTTTTTCGTTTCTGTTTTTCTTGCAGGGGCAGATGGCTGGTCGTCACAACAGTGGAAAACGGCCCTTTTGGGGGGCTGCAGCGGTATCTTTCTGGTGGTCTTTGACGGTGGCAGTAAACGGAGGTGATCAAAAAGGGGTGGGGGGCTCATCGGTAATATGGGCCCCTCCGGTGTATTCCTGAACGGTGGACGGAATACTGGGAGGTTGGGTATTCCTGAACGGTGGACGGAATACTGGGATGTTGTGTATTCCTGAACGGTGGACGGAATACTGGGATGTTGTGTATTCCTGAACGGTGGACGGAATACTGGGTATGTTTTTCACTGCAGGAATTGGTTGTCTCTGAGCGGTCACAGCTGGAGGCCTGGTATGTTAAAGGTACCGCAGTGAGGTTGGTGTTTTGGTTTAAAGTGGGTCACCGTCAGAGATCACCAGACTGGAATTTAGTTTAAAAATGTTGTTTATGGTTTGATATACATGTTTATAGATTTATATATTTATATATATATCTTTGGAGTGAGTAAAAGTTTGGGTTGTGTTAATAAAGGCTGTTGTGGCCAGTTTACTCCAAAGAGAAGGTGTGGTCTCATTATTATTATTAAGGTTGATAAGAAGGTCAAGGTGGCAGTGGGTCAGGAAAAGGGGACCTTTGGGCTACGCAGGTCATGCCTTCTCTTCCCCTGCTGCCGACTTGAGAAGGGGAGGGGGAGCGAGGGGGGAATAGTGACAGCAGCCTGCAGCTCTCCCCACCGTGCAGACACCCATGGCTGGAGGAGGAGAGAGGGACTGTAAGCACGGCTCTGAGGCTGAGTTGTGTGTGAGAGAGACACACAGCTCTGCCCATGCAGCCGCCAGTTCCGCATGACACAGGCACGGCCGCATGGCGGTAGGCGAGCGGTGGCCATGGCATGTGTTACCCACGATCAGGCCGCAGCCACCGCTTACCTCCTGCTGTGCGGCCTGACCATCAACAGGCCACGGGTGGCCCCGGCCCACCGGGAAAATGCCTGGTCTGCCCTATGGCCAGTCCGGGCCTGCGTACAGTATAGCCAAAAGGTTTGGCTATACTCATACACTTTTTGGATGGAATAGGGTAGGGTTGGAAACTCTGTCAGGCCTGTATAGCCACCTGCTAGAGAGATTCACTCCCTCTACTGGAACAGGAAGTGATGGAAAACCAAAATTTTTCAGCGGCCATCAGGATTTGAGGGAAAATCGTCTAATGAGGATACCTGTTCTGTTGACAACCATCTTATTCTTAACAGACGAATTCCCAATAGTGATGGACGAACATCTAACGGGATGGTTCGCGGACGCGCAGAAATGTTTGCGAACTGCGGCGGGTCCCGTTCATTTTAATGGCTGGTGAACATTAAAAACCTCCAGGTCATATTTTCAGCCCCAAAATACTTACTAGCTGTGCACACATAGTCCCACAACATGGACACTGACATACCAGAAGTATTAAGTGAATCTGCGATCGACAACGACAAGCATTCTTATTTTATCTGTGAAATTTTGTCAATTCAGGAGCGCATGAAGGCCGTGGAGGAGAGGCAAGGCCAGGCCAGGCTATGAAGGGGGTGCAGGAGATGATCCTGCTATTGGAAAAGTTGCCATAATTTTTTATTTTTTTTTATGTTATTGTAGCGGGTATCCCAAATGTAGGGGTGACCTGAGCAATAGTTGGCTCGGGTTTTCTAATTGTTTGGACTTTCACCTGGCGTGCAGTTCCCCTTAGATGTATAGGTGGTGCTGACACTTGTACCCGGGGGTTGAACCACAGGTGATGGAGTGGCTATTGGGTGTCCTCTCTCGGCAGCTGTGCAGTGGGCATGGGCTACCTGCTGTGCATCCCGGAAGAGGGTACAAAAGGGGCAGATGCCATTGTTCTGGGCGCGAATACCTGGGGACCTGTACCCGGAGGAGTGTATCCCCTCGAGGGGGGATACAAGCATTGACTGTGGGGTCTCGGGCACCTTCAGCCCGAGGGTACGGAGTTCCAGGTAGTCCCAGTACCTTTAACTGGGTCTACAAAGCCAGAAAGGAAACCCAGGGAGCCCAGGTGAGGGCGACCGCTCTGACTAAGAGGGAGCCAGGGGAGGATCGGTCCAATAACGGGAGGCAAGTGATAAAGGTTGCTGTCTCGGGAGAGGCCTGGTGACCTGTTGGAGGGAAGGATTCCTTGCTCCGCAGAATTCCTTTGCGGAGTGCTGCTAGCCTGCTACCTAAGGAGGGATCTCCTTGACTTTGTCCTTGGAGGGGACTAAGTCACTGTTTGAGCTACATGCCGGCTGCTAGTGCCATTGGGTAACTATCCGGGTGAGCTGTACCCACTCTGGACCTAGTGGCGATGAAGCCAAAAGTGAGCCTGAATCAGTTCTATCTGCTAACTGCTTTCTCTTTTCAACTCTCCGGTTACTGAAGCATAAACGGAAAATAAACTTGTGTTGGAGTTGAAGCGTGGTGTGGACATTGGCCTTCTTTGGGAAAGGTAAAGACTTGCCTCTAAACTCTAGAAGGGAGAACCAGTGGAAGGAAGCAACTCGCTGCGGGACCCAAAAATATGACACCGCTCAACCCCTTCAAACAGGAGGGTACGGGCATATAGTACGGTATGCTTTTTTTCTACAAGTGAGCCAAAGGTAGAAAAAGGGTGCGTGTGCTATATTATATAAATCGTTTATACAGTTATGCATATACATGGTCTACTGGTCACATGTGTTGAATTCCTCCGAGATCCATGCCTCATTCATTTTTATAAATGTGAGCTAGTCAACACTGTCGTGAGCTAGGCGAGTGCATCGGTCACGATCGCCCCTGCTGCGCTGAACGTCCTTTTGGACAGGACACTGGATGGGGGGGCAAGCCAACAGTTCCATTGCAAATTGTGCAAGCTCTGGCCAGAGGTCAAGCCTGCCCACCCAGTAGTCCAGGGGTTCATCACTTCTCAGAGCATCCACATCGGCCGTTAACCCGATGTAGTCGGACACCTGTCGGTCTAGGCGTTCCCTGATGCTGGATCCGGGTGACACCTGTCGATGGGTCGGCTGAAAGAATGATCTCATATCAGAAGTGACCAACACATCTTCAAACCGCCCTCTTCTTGCAGGCGCTGTTGGATTGGTACCCGCAACTGTTTCTCTGGGAGTGGAAATTCCTCTGCCAGCGCACACAAAAGCAGAATGCAGCATTTCTCGAAGCAAGGACTGGAAGTGCTCCATTCTGACAGCCCTCTGTGATGGTGGTAACATTTCCCGCATTTTTTGTTTGTACCGGGGGTCTAAGTACGTTGCCACCCAGTACTGGTCCTTGACCCTTATGCTTTTTATACGGGGGTCCCTAATAAAACACTGGAGCATGAAGGCCCCCATTTGCACTAAACTGGAAGTGGTGTGGTGGCCTGGCTCCTGCTCATCATACAGGATAATGTCGTCCTCTTCATTCTCCTCTCCCCATCCACGCACAACAACAGGGATCCCAGAAAGGTTTAAAGCATACTCTTCTTGCTCCTCCTCATCCGCCCGGCACCATCCTCCTCTGACTCCTCTTCAGACTCCTGTTGTTGACTTGTCTCAGATAGAGTAGCCCCCCTGGGAATTCATCCAGCATTGCGACTTCCTCATCTTCCTGCTCCTCGACGGCTTGATCAATGACTCGACGCAACGCACGCTCCATAGAGAAGGCGTAAGGTACAATGTCACTGATGGCGCCATGGCTGCGACTGACCAGTTTGGTGATCTCATCAAATGGCTGCAGAAGTCTGCATGCGTTGCACATGAGCAGCCACTGGCGGAGTAAAAAAACAAGCTCCCCAGAACCTGTTCTGCCGCAGAGTTCGTACAGGTAGTCATTAACTGCACGTTTCTGCTGGAGTAGCCTATCAAGCATATACAAGGTTGAGTTCCGTCACATCAGGCAGTCACAAATAAGACGTCTGACCGGCAGATTGTGTCGCCGCTGAATGTCAGCAAGGCGAGCCATGGCCGTGTAAGATCTTCTGAAATGGGGCGAGATTTTCCTTGTCTGCCGCAAGACGTCCTGGACCCCAGGGTATTTGACAACAAATCGCTGCACGACCAAGTTTAAGACGTGTGCCATGCATGGCATGTGTGTAATTTTGCCCTGTTTCAACTCGCTCAGCAGATTGGCGCCGTTGTCGCACACCACTTTACCAACTGTCAAATTGAGCAGTGTTAGCCACTGATCTTCCTGTGAACGCAAAGCTGAAAGGGCCAGTGTGGCTCTTGGCTTCCAGGCACAACAGACACAGCACAGCATGGCAACGTCTCACCTGGCATGTCGAATAGGTTCTGGGGATCTTGGGCGGTGCAGCGGAAGAGACGGTATCAGCGGAAAAGGAGGAGTCAGACGAGGAAGAGAGGGAGGAGGATGGAGTAGGAGTAAGAGGAGGAGAAGAAGAGGCAGGCCTGCATGCAATCTGTGGCGGTAAAACCAAATCTACACGGGTGCCACGCTTGACGGCCGTCAGAAGGTTCACCCAGTGGGCAGTAAAAGTTATATACCTTCCCTGCCCGTGTTTGCTAGACCACGTGTCTGTGGTCAGATGTATCTTGACACTGTGTGCCAGAGATAGTCACTTGCTGCTGAACATGGCCATATAGCTCTGGGATGCCCTTCTGTGAGAAATATTTCCTTTCTGGGACCTTCCTTTGTGGTGTTCCAATGGCCACAAATTTTTGAAAGGCCTCCGAGTCCCCCAGTTTATATGGCAGTAGCTGGCGGGCTATCAGTTCTGACAAGCCAGTGATCAACCGTTGGGCAAGAGGGTTATCCGGCATCATCATTTTTTTATGCTCAAACACTCGGTCCACAGAAGCCTGCCTTTTTCCAGAAAAACGTGAGGACGGCATGATGGAAGGTGGAGTGGAGGACAATTGTGAGGAGAGAGGAGAAGGAGAAGTAGAAGAGGCTGGATGGAGAAAGCCTGGAGTGTGGCTTTGTGGGTTCTGACGGCGTTGTTCCCACTGGGCTTGGTGATGAGAGTTCATGTGCCTTCTTAAGGCTGTCGTCCCTAGGTGAGTGTTGGGCTTACTGCGACTTATGCGTTGACTGCAAAGGCTGCAGATCACAACACTATTGTCAACAGGGGACACGTTAAAAAAAGGCCACACTGCGGAGCCATGTGCCGGCGTCCTGGGAGCACCAGATGTGACCGTACATGGTTGATGGCTCGCTTCTGACACATTAGCAGTCTGGTTTGTCCCTCCTGTGCAATGTAAGTTCAGCCTGCTTCTCCTCCCTATCTGCTGGCCCATCTCTCCCTCTGAACTCCCCTCCTCTTCCTCTCTTGTGGGTAACCACGTGACGTCCCTAGACACGTCATCATCAACATCACCTTCCCCACCACTATAATTAGAGAGTAGGCAGCAACAGCGGGGAACAACCTGCTTGGGCTGATCTGGGTACTGTTGTCAGATTGCTGAGTGGCGGTTGTTGCTACCTCCTCTTGCTGATCCAATGTCAAGAATGGCTGCGCATCGGAAATGTCTTGTGATGGATCGGAAAATAATTCCTGTGACTCAAGCGGAGGGTATATGGTGGTGGTGATGGTAGTGTCTTTGGGGGTGCACACAGCAGAGAGTGAAGAGGGTGCAGATAGAGAGGATGAGGAGGGTGCAGAAGAGTAAGCCTGAGTGAGCCACTCAACCAAGTTTGATGTGTCCTTTGACCTAATCGAACGCACCTTCTGCAACTTCCCACTTTAGCTCAAGCCTGAGGCTCCTGCCCTACCCCTACCACCCCTGCGGAAGGGCCTGCCTCTTCCTCTGCCTGTCATTTTTTAAATGACCCTGTGATAAAAGTCTCTAAAGAAGTGCCGTATATGTGGAAGAAGGTATATAACACCCCGCTTCATTCTGTCGTTTTGGGGGGCCACTGGTCTATCACACCAGTTATAATACTTTTTTCTAATTGCGTTTGTCACTCTTTGTAGTATCGCTGCAGAACCGCTCAGCAGTCACAATGCTGCACAATAGAAATGCACTATAATATGCTTTCTATATTTGAAAGTATATTATAAGTGTATTACACCCCTATATACTGCACACCAAACAATAGTACACCTATACCAGTCCTTAAAAGGACTTTTGTGGACCTAATAGCTAGTGATTACAGACTGTCCCTGCTCCACACAGCAACCTCTCCCTACGCTGAAAAAAGACAGAATGTAAAATGGCAACCAGATCAGGTCTATTTATAAGGTAGGGGGTATGTCCATGTGCTGAAATGTCTCAATTGGCTGTCCTGTACCACATGATGGATGTGTCATGGGTCAAAGTTCTTCACAATGTAAAAGAATATGTCGGCCGTGAACAGTGCCATATGTCCGCCAGTTTGGAGAATAGCAAACACGCCACGAACTGACAGCGGGGTGAACCGCAAGGCCATCAAAAATGTTTGGAATTAGAAAGAGATTTCCTCTCAATTCCATTTCAGGAATGGGAATTGAAGAGAAATCTCCTCAATGGGCGGGGGATGACAACATTTCACCCCTTTTCAAAACAAAGAGAAAAGATTTGGCTATAAGTGATTGTAATTATTTTTTTTGTATAAAATAACAAATGTCTATATTTACCTGCTCTGAGCAATGCAAGTGCACAATGCGGCCACAAATCTCCTTATTTCAGGTCCCCCACTGGCGCTCTTGGCTGTGATGACCTCGGACACCCTGACTGGGTATCTCTGCCAAGAAGTTTTGGAGCAAACCAGAATAAGAACTGTTTATTTGAACAAGAATACAGAATATATACACCACAGGAGGACATCCCACCCGATCATATTACCTTAACAATACAAACGGCACACAGGAATATAATTACAATAACCAATGTCATGCCTTTGGCCTATAAGGAAAAATAATATCTTCTGGACTTGCAATACTAACATTGTCCACTAGATGCCACTCTAACAAAACACTACTGATGGGCAGTGTTCTATGGTTATTACACATTTCCACTTATAGCACTTCCTACTACATGTCTCTTTCACCTTCTCCATTGTGACAGCCCGCATGGGAGCCAGCTAAGACTGTAATACGGGTTTCCAAGGAAAATCCCAGTCCTTCTAAGGCAGCATCGGCGTTTCACCGCGTGTACATCCTATTCTTATATGGCCACCACCTGTTCATTGTAATAAAGATCCAAAGTTACAGACAGTCTGGTTATTTTAGGATTTAAGGTTTAAGCTGTATGTTGAGCTACATACACGCCAGGGGCAAACGTGTAGCGAGAACAGAACAACCGGCATATACTATAAACATTACATTAATTAGCCATCTGGATGACTCAAATGTCTCACTGAAGGTCAGACTTGACAGTTCCAAGCTCAGAAGGTACAATATACATTATCATAATTATAAACACAGAACACGTTCAGACAATAGCAGGAGACCCCAGTAGTAGACTGTCCGGCTCGTACATTGAACAGAGGCCAATGTGACCAGCTCTTTCAATTAACGTGTATAGTTCAGAATCAAACAAACCAGGAATAGCCTTTATATAGTTCCTGGAAGATATTGTGGATAAATATTACTGGTCCATTTGAAGTAATCCAAACCCCATTCTCAGTGTCACCCTGTGCCCCTAATAGACACAGGGTTTATTAAACATAAGAGGGCATGAGGAGCTGAAATAAGGGTTTTCCAATCTCTCCAAGGGGAGCTGGGTTCCACAGGCCCCCCACCCAAAGTGGCTCCGGTCACACTGACCCCTTTCCTCTGTCCAGTGCCCCCATGGGAAGCTGCTTCCCATGGGAGCACTCGTGCATGCTCGCACCTGAGTCCCGCTGCTGAATCCATTGACACAGACCCCGCTCCCTCGTCACTGGATTTAATTGGCAACCCTGGAAGCCAGTGGATCCCAGTGCCCCAGCAAAGCCAGGGAGACCCAGAAGGGGAGAGAAGAGCTGCAGACGTGCATGGTGCTGGATTGATTGAGGGCTCAGGTAAGTAAAAGGGGGGGGGGGGGTGAGATGGGATGATGACACCTAAACATGTTTTACCTTAATGCAAGGAATGCATTAAGGTAAAAAAAATTTAGGTTTTACAACCACTTTAAACAATCTGTGCATTATTCTCCCAGGAATCAACCTTCTCTATCTGTTCCTCAAGGACCATTCTCTAATGTGCATTAACCCATCATCAACACAGTCTTTGGTGAATAGACAGAAGTGTATGTCCATGTGCTTATTGGTGAGTGGTCTACAATGTATGTACACCAATTTCTCAGTGACCAGTAGGGATGGGCTATCTGTTCGAGTCGAACACGAGTTCGACTCGAACATTGGCTGTTCGCCCGTTCCCAGAACAGCGAACAATTTGGGGTGTTCACGGCAAATTCGAAAAGCCGCGGAACACCCTTTAAAAGTCTATGGGAGAAATCTAAAGTTCTAATTTTAAAGGTTAATATGCAAATTATTGTCATAATAAGTGTTTGAGGACCTGGGTCCTGCCCCAGGGGACATGTATCAATGCAAAAAAAAAAAAAGTTTTAAAAACTGCTGTTTTTTTGGGAGCAGTGATTTTAATAATGCTTAAAGTGAAACAATAAAAGTGAAATATTCCTTTAAATTTCATACCTGGGGGTGTCTATAGTATGCATGTAAAGGGGTGCATATTTCCTGTGTTTAGAACAGTCCCAGAGCAAAATGACATTTCTAAAGGAAAAAAAAGGAAAAAAAAAAAAACACACAAGAGACAGCTTGGGACTAGTGATGGCCGAACGGTTCGCCCGGCGGTCGTTTCGCGGCGAATTTCCGACATTCGCGGTCCGCACGTTCGAACGCCTTTTTCCGTCGTTCGCCGCGGCGGACTTACGTGTTTAATGTATACAAGAACTTTAACCTTTGGTGACACGTTTATCATGTGATACAGGACAGCCAATTGAGACATGACAGCACATGGACACTTGTACATTCCCCCTAACCTATAAATACACCCGATCCGGTGGCCATTTTACATTCTTTCTTCTGTTAAGATAGGGACAGGTTCCTGTGTGGAGTAGGGAGAGATAAACCACTAGCTATTTGGTACACAAAAGTTCTTTTCAGGACTGGTATAGGTGTTAGGTGTTGATAGGTTTGCTGTGCTGCTGATTCTTGCAGCAGCCTGAGTGTCTTTTGTTAGTTTAGAGAAAGGGAAAGGACGGTGTATGCTACAGGGACAGCCAGATTAGTCTTTCATCATCATCATCATCATCATCATCATTAGCTGTTACTATCAAGGTCCACAAAAGAGCTGTTCCAGTAACCACTAATCGTTCTCTTTTTTTGCCAATTTGTATAGGGACAGGAAGGAAGCAGTGTTGTCAGGCAGTGAGGGTAATTTTAAAGACTTGCTGTTATTATTAGTTCCACAAAGGTTCTTTTCAGGACTGGTATCAGTGGTACAGTAATAGGCTTGTACATGTATAATATTCTTTCTTCCAAATATAGAAAGGATATTATACTTGACTGCTGCCCTTCTGCTGCAGTCTGCTAAACATTCACAACTCACTTGTTCCACAAAAGTTCTTATAAGGACTGGTAACTTGGTATAGGGTGCTACGGTACATAGGCTTGAGTGCGGTACAGTCTGCTGTTCTGTAAGGACCGCTATCGGTCCACAATAGATAGGGTTGACGTGCACCACTGCTGACCGCTGCCCTATACTGCAGCAGTCCTTCAGCGGTATAGGGACTGACGTACAGTCTGCTAATCACTAACACACAACCTGCTTGTTCCACAAAAGTTCTTATAAGGACTGGTAACTTGGTATAGGGTGCTACGGTACATAGGCTTGAGTGCGGTACAGTCTGCTGTTCTGTAAGGACCGCTATCGGTCCACAATAGATAGGGTTGACGTGCACCACTGCTGACCGCTGCCCTATACTGCAGCAGTCCTTCAGCGGTATAGGGACTGACGTACAGTCTGCGAAACACTAATACACAACCTGCTTGGTCCACAAAAGTTCTTATAAGGACTGGTAACTTGGTATAGGGTGCTACGGTACATAGGCTTGAGTGCGGTACAGTCTGCTGTTCTGTAAGGACCGCTATCGGTCCACAATAGATAGGGTTGACGTGCACCACTGCTGACCGCTGCCCTATACTGCAGCAGTCCTTCAGCGGTATAGGGACTGACGTACAGTCTGCTAAACACTAATACACAACCTGCTTGGTCCACAAAAGTTCTTATAAGGACTGGTAACTTGGTATAGGGTGCTACGGTACATAGGCTTGAGTGCGGTACAGTCTGCTGTTCTGTAAGGACCGCTATCGGTCCACAATAGATAGGGTTGACGTGCACCACTGCTGACCGCTCACCTATACTGCAGCAGTCCTTCAGCGGTATAGGGACTGACGTACAGTCTGCTAATCACTAACACACAACCTGCTTGTTCCACAAAAGTTCTTATAAGGACTGGTAACTTGGTATAGGGTGCTACGGTACATAGGCTTGAGTGCGGTACAGTCTGCTGTTCTGTAAGGACCGCTATCGGTCCACAATAGATAGGGTTGACGTGCACCACTGCTGACCGCTGCCCTATACTGCAGCAGTCCTTCAGCGGTATAGGGACTGACGTACAGTCTGCTAAACACTAACACACAACCTGCTTGGTCCACAAAAGTTCTTATAAGGACTGGTAACTTGGTATAGGGTGCTACGGTACATAGGCTTGAGTGCGGTACAGTCTGCTGTTCTGTAAGGACCGCTATCGGTCCACAATAGATAGGGTTGACGTGCACCACTGCTGACCGCTGCCCTATACTGCAGCAGTCCTTCAGCGGTATAGGGACTGACGTACAGTCTGCTAAACACTAATACACAACCTGCTTGGTCCACAAAAGTTCTTATAAGGACTGGTAACTTGGTATAGGGTGCTACGGTACATAGGCTTGAGTGCGGTACAGTCTGCTGTTCTGTAAGGACCGCTATCGGTCCACAATAGATAGGGTTGACGTGCACCACTGCTGACCGCTCACCTATACTGCAGCAGTCCTTCAGCGGTATAGGGACTGACGTACAGTCTGCTAATCACTAACACACAACCTGCTTGTTCCACAAAAGTTCTTATAAGGACTGGTAACTTGGTATAGGGTGCTACGGTACATAGGCTTGAGTGCGGTACAGTCTGCTGTTCTGTAAGGACCGCTATCGGTCCACAATAGATAGGGTTGACGTGCACCACTGCTGACCGCTGCCCTATACTGCAGCAGTCCTTCAGCGGTATAGGGACTGACGTACAGTCTGCTAAACACTAATACACAACCTGCTTGGTCCACAAAAGTTCTTATAAGGACTGGTAACTTGGTATAGGGTGCTACGGTACATAGGCTTGAGTGCGGTACAGTCTGCTGTTCTGTAAGGACCGCTATCGGTCCACAATAGATAGGGTTGACGTGCACCACTGCTGACCGCTCACCTATACTGCAGCAGTCCTTCAGCGGTATAGGGACTGACGTACAGTCTGCTAATCACTAACACACAACCTGCTTGTTCCACAAAAGTTCTTATAAGGACTGGTAACTTGGTATAGGGTGCTACGGTACATAGGCTTGAGTGCGGTACAGTCTGCTGTTCTGTAAGGACCGCTATCGGTCCACAATAGATAGGGTTGACGTGCACCACTGCTGACCGCTGCCCTATACTGCAGCAGTCCTTCAGCGGTATAGGGACTGACGTACAGTCTGCTAAACACTAATACACAACCTGCTTGGTCCACAAAAGTTCTTATAAGGACTGGTAACTTGGTATAGGGTGCTACGGTACATAGGCTTGAGTGCGGTACAGTCTGCTGTTCTGTAAGGACCGCTATCGGTCCACAATAGATAGGGTTGACGTGCACCACTGCTGACCGCTGCCCTATACTGCAGCAGTCCTTCAGCGGTATAGGGACTGACGTACAGTCTGCTAAACACTAATACACAACCTGCTTGGTCCACAAAAGTTCTTATAAGGACTGGTAACTTGGTATAGGGTGCTACGGTACATAGGCTTGAGTGCGGTACAGTCTGCTGTTCTGTAAGGACCGCTATCGGTCCACAATAGATAGGGTTGACGTGCACCACTGCTGACCGCTGCCCTATACTGCAGCAGTCCTTCAGCGGTATAGGGACTGACGTACAGTCTGCTAAACACTAATACACAACCTGCTTGGTCCACAAAAGTTCTTATAAGGACTGGTAACTTGGTATAGGGTGCTACGGTACATAGGCTTGAGTGCGGTACAGTCTGCTGTTCTGTAAGGACCGCTATCGGTCCACAATAGATAGGGTTGACGTGCACCACTGCTGACCGCTCACCTATACTGCAGCAGTCCTTCAGCGGTATAGGGACTGACGTACAGTCTGCTAATCACTAACACACAACCTGCTTGTTCCACAAAAGTTCTTATAAGGACTGGTAACTTGGTATAGGGTGCTACGGTACATAGGCTTGAGTGCGGTACAGTCTGCTGTTCTGTAAGGACCGCTATCGGTCCACAATAGATAGGGTTGACGTGCACCACTGCTGACCGCTGCCCTATACTGCAGCAGTCCTTCAGCGGTATAGGGACTGACGTACAGTCTGCTAAACACTAACACACAACCTGCTTGGTCCACAAAAGTTCTTATAAGGACTGGTAACTTGGTATAGGGTGCTACGGTACATAGGCTTGAGTGCGGTACAGTCTGCTGTTCTGTAAGGACCGCTATCGGTCCACAATAGATAGGGTTGACGTGCACCACTGCTGACCGCTGCCCTATACTGCAGCAGTCCTTCAGCGGTATAGGGACTGACGTACAGTCTGCTAAACACTAATACACAACCTGCTTGGTCCACAAAAGTTCTTATAAGGACTGGTAACTTGGTATAGGGTGCTACGGTACATAGGCTTGAGTGCGGTACAGTCTGCTGTTCTGTAAGGACCGCTATCGGTCCACAATAGATAGGGTTGACGTGCACCACTGCTGACCGCTCACCTATACTGCAGCAGTCCTTCAGCGGTATAGGGACTGACGTACAGTCTGCTAATCACTAACACACAACCTGCTTGTTCCACAAAAGTTCTTATAAGGACTGGTAACTTGGTATAGGGTGCTACGGTACATAGGCTTGAGTGCGGTACAGTCTGCTGTTCTGTAAGGACCGCTATCGGTCCACAATAGATAGGGTTGACGTGCACCACTGCTGACCGCTGCCCTATACTGCAGCAGTCCTTCAGCGGTATAGGGACTGACGTACAGTCTGCTAAACACTAATACACAACCTGCTTGGTCCACAAAAGTTCTTATAAGGACTGGTAACTTGGTATAGGGTGCTACGGTACATAGGCTTGAGTGCGGTACAGTCTGCTGTTCTGTAAGGACCGCTATCGGTCCACAATAGATAGGGTTGACGTGCACCACTGCTGACCGCTCACCTATACTGCAGCAGTCCTTCAGCGGTATAGGGACTGACGTACAGTCTGCTAATCACTAACACACAACCTGCTTGTTCCACAAAAGTTCTTATAAGGACTGGTAACTTGGTATAGGGTGCTACGGTACATAGGCTTGAGTGCGGTACAGTCTGCTGTTCTGTAAGGACCGCTATCGGTCCACAATAGATAGGGTTGACGTGCACCACTGCTGACCGCTGCCCTATACTGCAGCAGTCCTTCAGCGGTATAGGGACTGACGTACAGTCTGCTAAACACTAATACACAACCTGCTTGGTCCACAAAAGTTCTTATAAGGACTGGTAACTTGGTATAGGGTGCTACGGTACATAGGCTTGAGTGCGGTACAGTCTGCTGTTCTGTAAGGACCGCTATCGGTCCACAATAGATAGGGTTGACGTGCACCACTGCTGACCGCTGCCCTATACTGCAGCAGTCCTTCAGCGGTATAGGGACTGACGTACAGTCTGCTAAACACTAATACACAACCTGCTTGGTCCACAAAAGTTCTTATAAGGACTGGTAACTTGGTATAGGGTGCTACGGTACATAGGCTTGAGTGCGGTACAGTCTGCTGTTCTGTAAGGACCGCTATAGGTCCACAATAGATAGGGTTGACGTGCACCACTGCTGACCGCTCACCTATACTGCAGCAGTCCTTCAGCGGTATAGGGACTAAGAGTTTTGTCACAGGGTCATTTAAAAAATGACATGCAGAGGAAGAGGCAGGCCCTTCCGCAGGGGTGGTAGGGGTAGGGCAGGAGCAACAGGCTTGAGCCAAAGTGGGAAGTTGCAGAAGGTGCGTTCAATTACTTTAAAGGATGCACCAGACTTGGTTGAGTGGCTCGCTCAGCCTTACTCTTCTGCACCCTCCTCATCCTCTCGATCTGCACCCTCTTCTTCACTCTCTGCTATGTGCACCCCCAAAGACACTACCACCAACAACACGACCACCACCACCACCACCACATACCTTCCGCTTGAGTCACTGGAATTATTTTCCGATCCATATCAAGAGGACATTTCTGATGCGCAGCCACTCTTGGTATTGGATCAGGAAGAGGAGGTAGCAACAAGCGCTACTCAGCAGTCTGACGCCAGTACCCAGATCAGCCCAAGGAGGAGGTTGGTCCCCGGTGTTGCTGCCTACTCTACTTATAGCGGTGGGGAAGGTGACGTTGATGATGACGTGTCTAGTGATGTCACGTGGGTGCCCACAAGAGAGGAAGAGGAGGGGAGTTCAGAGGGAGATATGGACCAGCAGATAGGGAGGAGAAGCAGCAATGACTTACATTGCACAGCAGGGACAAAGCAGACTGCAAATGTATCAGGAGCGAGTCATCGACCATGTACGGTCACATCTGGCGCTCCCAGGACACCGGCACATGGCTCCGCAGTGTGGGCTTTTTTTAACGTGTCCGCTGCTGACAATAGCGTTGCCATCTGCAATCTTTGCAGTCAACGCGTTAGTCGCGGTAAGCCCAATACTCACCTAGGGACGACCGCCTTAAGAAGGCACATGAGCAGCCATCACCGAGCCCAGTGGGAGCAACGGAACACACAAAGCCACACTGCAGGCTCTCACCGTCCAGCCTCGTCTTCTACTTCTCCTTCTCCTCTCTCCTCACAATTGTCCTCCACTCCACCTTCCATCACGCCAAGCTCACATTTTTCTGCAAAAAGGCAGGCTTCCGTGGGCCTAATGTTTGAGCGTAAAAAAATGATGACGCCGGATAACCCTCTTGCCCAACGGTTGGCGGCTGGCTTGTCAGAACTCATAGCCCGCCAACTACTGCCATATAAACTGGTGGACTCGGAGGCCTTTCGCAAATTTGTGGCCATTGGAACACCACAATGGAAGGTCCCAGGAAGGAAGTATTTCTCAGAGAAGGGCATCCCAGAGCTATATGGCCATGTTCAGCGGCAAGTGAATGTATCTCTGGCACACAGTGTCGGTGCCAAGATACATCTGACCACAGACACGTGGTCTAGCAAACACGGGCAGGGAAGGTATATCAGTTTTACTGCCCACTGGGTGAACCTTCTGACGGCCGTCAAGCATGTAACCCGTGGCACCCGTGTAGATTTGGTTTTACCGCCACGGATTGCATGCAGGCCTGACTCTTCTTCTCCTCCTCCTACTCCATCCTCCTCCCTCTCCTCCTCAGCTGCCTCCTCCTTTTCCGCTGCTAGCGTCTCTTCCACTGCACCGCCCAAGCTCCCCAGAACCTATTCCACATGCCAGGTGAGACGTTGCCATGCCGTGCTGCGTCTGTTGTGCCTGGAAGCAAAGAGCCACACTGGCCCGGCACTCCTTTCAGCTTTGCGTTCACAGGCAGATGAGTGGCTAACACCGCTCAATTTGACAGTTGGTAAAGTGGTGTGTGACAACGGTGCCAATCTGCTTAGCGCATTGAAACAGGGCAAAATCACGCACGTGCCGTGCATGGCACACGTCTTAAACTTGGTCGTGCAGCGATTCCTTGTCAAATACCCTGGGGTCCAGGACATCTTGCGGCAGGCAAGGAAAATCTCGGCCCATTTCAGAAGATCTTACACGGCCATGGCTCGCCTTGCTGACATTCAGCGGCGACACCATCTGCCGGTCAGACGTCTTATTTGCGATTGCCCGACGCGATGGAACTCAACCTTCTATATGCTTGATAGGCTGCTCCAGCAGAAACGTGCAGTTAACGTCTACCTGTATGAACTCTGCGAAAGAAACGGTTCTGGGGAGCTGGGTTTTTTTTCACCGCGCCAGTGGCTGCTCATGCGCGACACATGCAGACTTCTGCGGCCATTTGAGGAGATCACCAAACTGGTCAGTCGCAGCCATGGCGCCATCAGTGACATGGTACCTTATGCCTTCTTTCTGGAGCGTGCATTGCGTCGTGTCATTGATCAGGCTGTGGAGGAGCAGGAGCGGGAAGATGAGGAAGTCGCAATGCTGGATGAATTCCCAGGGGGGGCTACTCTATCTGAGACAAGTCAACAACAGGAGTCTGATGAGGAGTCAGAGGAGGATGGTGCCGGGGCGGATGAGCAGGAGCAAGAAGAGCATGCTTTAAACCTTTCTGGGATCCCTGTTGTGCGAGGATGGGGAGAGGAGAATGAAGAGGACGACATTATCCTGGATGATGAGCAGGAGCCAGGCCACCACACCGCTTCCACTTTAGTGCAAATGGGGGCCTTCATGCTCCAGTGTTTTAATAGGGACCCCCGTATAAAAAGCATGAGGGTCAAGGACCAGTACTGGGTGGCAACGTACTTAGACCCCCGGTACAAACACAAAATGGCGGAAATGTTACCGCCGTCGCAGAGGGCTGTCAGAATGCAGCACTTCCAGGCCTTGCTTCGAGAAATGCTGCATTCTGCTTTTGCGTGCGCTGGCAGAGGAGCAATTCCCACTCCCAGAGAAGGATTTGCGGGTACCAATCCAACAGCGCCTGCAAGAAGAGGCCGGTTTGAAGATGTGTTGGTGACTTCGGATATGAGGTCATTCTTTCAGCCGACCCATCGACAGGTGTCATCCGGATCCAGCATCAGGGAACGCCTAGACCGTCAGGTGTCCGACTACATTGGGTTAACGGCCGATGTGGACGCTCTGAGGAGTGATGAACCCCTAGACTACTGGGTGGGCAGGCTTGACCTCTGGCCAGAGCTTGCCCAATTTGCAATCGAACTGTTGGCTTGCCCCTCATCCAGTGTCCTGTCCGAAAGGACGTTCAGCGCAGCAGGGGGGATTGTGACCGATAAGCGTACTCGCCTAGCTCACCACAGTGTTAACTACCTCACATTTCTAAAAATGAATGAGGCATGGATCTCGGAGGAATTCAACACATGTGATCAGTAGACCATGTATATGTCTATAAACAATTTTTGGAATCAAGCACACAGACCTTCTTAATTCATTTGGCTCACTTCCCTGACCCAAAAAAGCACACCGTACTATATGCCCCTACCCTCCTCTTTGAAGAGGTTGAGCGGTGTCATATTTCTACTGGGGCTGCTTATTATGAGGGGTTCCCACCATCCCTGTGCTGTGCTGACTTCCTCCTGGGTGTTCTTATTATGAGGGGCTCCCACCATCCCTGTGCTGTGCTGACTTCCTCCTGGGGGTTCTTATTATGAGGGGATCACACCATCCCTGTGCTGTGCTGACTTCCTCCTGGGGCTGCTTACGGTGCTGCTGTCAGCGCTGTATGTCACGGAGCTGCTGTCAGCGCTGTATGTCACGGAGCTGCTGTCAGCGCTGTATGTCACGGAGCTGCTGTCAGCGCTGTATGTCACGGAGCTGCTGTCAGCGCTGTATGTCACGGAGCTGCTGTCAGCGCTGTATGTCACGGAGCTGCTGTCAGCGCTGTATGTCACGGAGCTGCTGTCAGCGCTGTATGTCACGGAGCTGCTGTCAGCGCTGTATGTCACGGAGCTGCTGTCAGCGCTGTATGTCACGGAGCTGCTGTCAGCGCTGTATGTCACGGTGCTGCTGTCAGCGCTGTATGTCACGGAGCTGCTGTCAGCGCTGTATGTCACGGAGCTGCTGTCAGTGCTGTATGTCACGGAGCTGCTGTCAGCGCTGTATGTCACGGAGCTGCTGTCAGCGCTGTATGTCACGGAGCTGCTGTCAGCGCTGTATGTCACGGTGCTGCTGTCAGCGCTGTATGTCACGGAGCTGCTGTCAGCGCTGTATGTCACGGAGCTGCTGTCAGCGCTGTATGTCACGGAGCTGCTGTCAGCGCTGTATGTCACGGAGCTGCTGTCAGCGCTGTATGTCACGGAGCTGCTGTCAGCGCTGTATGTCACGGTGCTGATGTCAGTGCTCTGTATTACGGTGCTGCTGTCAGTGCTCTGTATCTCCTGCACCCTCTTGTTTGCCTACCCTGGTCCCTGACCTTCCCTCTCCTCCATTGCCTTCATTAGCTCCATAGTCCTGAATTGTCAGAACAATTTCCCAAATAAAAAAAAAATGCTTGTAGTTATCGATCCCAAATTCACCTCATACATGTATTATGCTATTGTCCAGGTGGTGGGACTACGTGCTACCCCCTAATAATTACCCCGTGGCCGCAAATTCGACCTAAAGGTTTGCGAAATTCGCCTCCCATTGAAGTCAATGGAGCCCGCGGCGAACGGTCGTTTTCGCGAACGTTTGTGTCCGTTCGCGTTTCGCGTTCGCGAAACGTCCCGTCGGAAGTTCGTCCATCACTACTTGGGACAAGTCCTTTATTAAAAATAAAAAAGAGATTCCAGCGATGTAATCCAATAAATCCATGCTCCTACTCCCGCGGTGTAATACAATTCTCGATCTCCAGCGATGGATGATCTCCAGCGAGGAACATTGACGCAGCACAAGCTTGACCCAGTCATGTGAGGGGTGGCCCAGATTGCGATAAGCCCCCCCGCCTTCAATGACTTTTATGTGTATTGGATAGAGAAAGAAAAGCTCTGGACAGCCGCACTCCGGATCGAATCTGGAATAGTTGATGTCTTTATTTTTCAAATAAAAATCACTACATCACACGAACCACAGCAGCAAAGAGGACATGAAACAAGAAAAAATGTTGACGCGTTTCGCCCTGAATTTAGCGCTTACTTTTTCTGCTGTGGTGCGTGTGATGTAGTGACTTTTATCTTTCTCTATCCATTGGTTTGTGCAATTAGCCTGCACCTGGGAATCCCCTTGTCTGGAAACTTCACCGTTTTTTGAGATAGACTGGCCTGGAGCGGTGGTTTTCCCCTCTCCCTACTGAATTTCTGTACTTTTTGCATACTTTTATGTGTATTGTCAGGACCGACAATTCATTAATAGCCGGCAGTAGCGCTAGTACTTTTAAATGACTTTTTGTCCCTTTAGTCACTTTGCTTTGTCACTTTTTTTGTCACTTTGCTTTGGGACTGTTGTAAACACAGTAAACATGCGCCACTTTACAGGCATACTATAGACACCTCCTGGTATGAAATTTAAAGGAATATTTCACTTTTATTGTTTCACATTAACCAGTTCCCGACCAGCGGTCGCCGATGTATGTTGGCAGAATGGCACGGGCAGGCATATTGGCGTACAGGTACGTCCGATCTTTAATGCCGCCCTGCCATCGCGAGCGCACCGCGAGTCCGTGAGTCTGGCCGCGGGTCCCGCGGACTCGATCGCCGCGGCCATACCCGCAATCGTCTCACGGGGTGGCTGAACGGAGAGATGCCGTTGTAAACAGCATCTCCCCGTTCTGCCTAGCAACTAGTGACGCTGATCTCTGCTCCATGTGATTGGAGCAGAGATCAGTGTTCAATAAATGAAAGCCCAGCCCAGTTAGTAACACACCCCTAGGAACACTTAACCCCTACACTGCCACCCACTGGTTAACCCCTTCACTACCAGTGTCATTTACACAGGAATCACTGCATTTATATAGCAGTGATTGCTGTATAAAAGACAATGGTCCCAAAAATGTGTCAAAAATGTCCGATGTGTCCGCCATAATGTCGCAGTCACAATAAAAATCGCTGATCGCCGCTATTACTAGTAAAAAAAAAATTATTAATAAAAATGCCATAAACTATCCCCTATTTTGTAAACGCTATTACTTTTGCACAAACCAATCAATAAACGCTTATTGCGATTTATTTTTACCGAAAATATGTAGAAGAATACGTATCGGCCTAAACTGAGGGAAAAAAATGTTTTTTTATATATTTTTGGGGGATATTTATTATAACAAAAAGTATAAAATAATTAGTTTTTTTTTTCAAAATTGTCGCTCTATTTTTGTTTATAGCGCAAAAAATAAAAACCGCAGGGGTGATCAAATACCACCAAAAGAAAGCTCTATTTGTGGGAAAAAAAGGACGTCAATTTTGTTTGGGAGCCACGTCGCACGACCGCGCCAATTGTCAGTTAAAGCGACGCAGTGCCGAAACGCAAAAAGTGGTCTGGTCTTTGGCCAGCAAAATGGTCCGGGGCCGAAGTGGTTAAGCATTATTAAAATCACTGCTCCTGAAAAAACTGCAGTTTTTAAAACTTTTTTTTTTTTTGCATTGATACATGTCCCCTGGGGCAGGACCCAGATCCCCAAACACTTTATTACAATAACTTGCATATAATCCATTAAAATTAGCACTTTTGATTTTGCACGTTTGTGTCCCATAGACTTTAATGGTGTTCGAATGAATTTTTTGCCTGTTCGCATGTTCTGGATGTGAACCAAACAGGGGGGTGTTTGGGTCATCCCTAGTGACCAGACTTCAGTGTATCTGCATTAACTTGATGGTGACCATACTGCAGTGTACAAACATTAATTAGGCTTTAGTAGCCAGACTCTAGAGCAGTGATGGTGAATCTGCCCCCCCCCCCCCCAGATGTTTTGGAACTACATTTCAAATGATGTTCATGCATTCTGTAATGTAGGTGAGCATTATGGGAAATGTAGTTCCAAAACATCTGGGGTGCCAAGGTTTTCCATCACTGCTCTAGAATATGTGTGTTGCCAGAATATGTGTTAACACCTTACAAAACAATCTTCGGAGTACGCTAAATTACCCCTCATAGGCTAGTCTCCAGTGTGTATAACTCTAATGCCCCATACACACTATCAGATTTTCTGCTGATTTTTTTCTTCAGGTTTACCAAAACCATGTAGTGTGAGGGCCTGCCTGATTGCATACACATTCCTAAGGTTTGACCTCATATTATAGGGTTTTGGTAAATCTGAAGACAAAACTCAGCAGAAAAACTGATAGTGTGTATGGGGCTTTACACCTCAATGTCTAGTTTCAAGAGCATGAGCATTTGCATTACAGTGAAAAGTAAGGGCCCTCAAATAGAAATCCAGGCTGCCAAAGACAAAGTAATTTTTATTCAACCACTCTTGTGATTCATACATTTCTACTCTCCCCAATATTTCTGACAAACTCCAGTTACCTCTTTCAATTTCAGTGTCCCCCATGTAACCAGTGCTGCTGACTTCCAACTACTTTCCTTTTCCCATAATAACCTGGTTCAATTTCAAAGGTCCCAGTTCTGGGACTCTGAATTTGACCACCTCTTCTTCCATAAATGAAGATTCCTAAACTGTCCTGTTCAATTTTACATTGTCTTCTGCTGTTTTCTACATCGTTTTTAAACCTTGGTTTAGATTTTCATTGACTTCAACAAGACTTTGGTTCAGAAATTCCAAAGTTCAGCCAACCCACAGCTGCAGTTACTATTTACTATGAGTCTACTTTGTAAATGGGTGCCAATTGTATTACAGACAGGGCAGGACTTAGATTGGTGGGGGCCCCTGGGCTTGAGTCACTTTCCGGCCCTACCTTCTATACATTACCGCATTTATCGACATATAACAAGCTTAGGAGGGAATTTTAAGGGAAAAAACTTTTAGGGGGGGAATGTAAAAATGACGCCGCTGAGATACAGAGTCCTGTGTATCTCCATGGCTCTCAGGTCCTCTTGGTGGCTCTTGGGTCCTCTCGGTGGCTCTTGGATCCTCTTGGCGGCTCTCGGGTCCTCTTGCAGTCCCAAGCGGAGCCGAGAGTAGCCGAGTGTACTCGGCTCGGTTCACAGTCACGCCCACTCCCTGTGTTATGTCCATTATAGGGCGGGACTGGGCGTGACTGTGAGCCGAGCCAAGCCAAGTACACTCGACTATGTATCTCGGCGGGGGGCCCTGGGGCTTGAGCTCAGTGAAGCCCAATGGTAAGTCCAGCCCTGATTACAGAGCACATATCTCTGCCCCTGTCATTTACCACAAAGGTGGTTAACCAATGAGAAGTATTCCAGAGACCATATTTCAGAATATTCTATTGTTGTAATGATTCCTGAACAACAGAAATTCAAGGTAATTTCAAGTGAAACTGAAGTAAAGAAATATACAAAATTGCTAGGAGATGAGAGTTAGTTTTTTTTGGCAGAAGAGACATGCATAGTGTAGCGTATACTCCCGACATCTGTAAAATATTACAGCCAGGTGACGGGGATGATGTAACTTCTGTGCACATGTGCAGGAGATACATAACCAGTGGCCACCCACAGTAAGAACAACACTAAACCGGGAAGAATAACCAGGGGGGATAATAATGGCAACAGCAAGCCTGGACCAATCCCCAATGGAGGGGGGTGCACTTGTAGCTAAGTCTGGCATAACACACAACATACTTGTACATTATGGCAAGAGCCCAACCAAGTGGTCTGAGATCCGCTTTAAATTAATAAACTGAAAAAAAAATACAACATTGCAGATTCCATAACTATCACCTGTGTGTAGTCCAGGGCATTCAAGTGGCTGTATTTGAAATATACTTGTATCTGGAAGGTCCAACCTTTGATGTGTCAATATCATGACTTAACCTACAACACAAAAAAAGAAAAAGAACATGTCAAGCAATATGCTATACTTAGCTATGCAAGTAAACCATACAAGAAAACGAAGCCCATGAGTGCAATGAAGAAAACAGGAGATTTATATCAAAAGACATACGTACAGTGGTGAGAACGTCTTGATGTGTTTTAGCACTTACTCATAAGAAATAAGAGTTAGTATTATGAGTAAATGCAGTGGCACGAAACACATCAAGGCCTTTTCATCACTGTGTGCTGTGGGATGAAATGTATCAAGGCATTTTCACCATGTTTGTCTTCCTTAAAGCTGAACTCCGGGAAAAATTATATTTGGTCACATAAAAGAATACAAGATATTATGACCCACCCACATAGCCTTCACTGTATGCATTATGTAGCACCAACACAGTTGCTAGTGTAGGTAAATTTAGTTTGGCTCCCCTGTAGGCAAAGGAACATGTGTTAATTGTGTTTAGGAGGCTGGGCAGTGCTTCACAGGCTGTGGCTGCCTTCTGGAACTCATCGTATGTTTCCAGAACATAGTAAGCTACTTTAAGGGACAGAGTGAGTACAAACCAGCCATCACATACAAAGGAAGGAGAGGACACTGTAATGCATTACCTCACATGTCTGGGACCAAGGGGGACAGCTTGAGTGCAGTGCAAGACAGCCAGGAGCACCCCAACATTTCTAACTTTGGGCCTAGAGCAGCCAGGTGCCATTCTCAGAGACTGTGTTTCTACCAATTAAAAACTGTTGTTGCCCATAACAACCACCTGGGGATCCAGCGGCTCCTTCGGGGGTAGCTCTACGCATAAGTATTATTATTATTATATAGGATTTATATAGTGCCAACAGTTTGCATGGGGCTTTACAACATGAGCGCACACAGTATGGTTATGGTACAATTAAATACAGGAGGAAACAGGGGGCCCTGCTCATTAGAGCTTACAATCTAAGAGGGAGGGTCAAGTCATACAAAAGTTAATAACTGTGGGGGATGAGCTGATGGAGAAAATAAATGTACAGTTGTTAGGTGGGGCAGGATAGGCTTCTCTGAAGAGGAGGGGGTTTCAGGGATCGCCAAAAAGCAGACAGGAGTAGGAGATAGCCAGATAGATTGGGGTATGGAGTCCCATGGGATGAGAGGGGCTCAGAAAAAGTCCTGGAGGCGATCGTGAGAGGAGGTGACAAGGGAGCTAGAGAGGAGATCTTGGAATAAACAAAGAGAATGATTAGGTTGGCATTTTGAGACTAGGTTAGTGATGTAGCTGGGGGCCGGGTTGTGTGTGGATTTGTCAGTTGTTAGTATTTAGAATTTTGGGTGAGCAGAAGCCAGGGGAGGGATTGGCAGAGAGGGGTAGCAGACACTAAATGGTTGATAGGGTGAATGAGTCCGGCAGCAGCATTTATGATTGACTGAAGAGGGGATAGCCTATGGAGAGGTAGGCCTATGAGAAAGAATTTGCAATAGTCAAGGGGAGAGATAGCAAGGGAGTGAATGAGTAGCTTGGTGGTTTCATGAGTTAAAAAGGGTCGCATTTTAGAGATTTTACAGAGGTGAAGTCTACAAGCTTTTCACAGCGATTGGATTTGAGACTGAAAGGAGAGGTCAGAGTCTAGGATTATACCTAGTACCCTGGCGTGAGAGGAGTGTTGTGAATTCATGAAGAAATACATTTAATATTCACTGGCAGAGATGAGAGATTTCAGTAGGCCTAAAAAAAAGTGGATGAACTATAATGTTGATATTATTGAACTGTGACCCTCTTGGAGAACTTTAAAGCAAAATACAGGATCTCACATGTTTTTCCAAATGTTCAGGGGATTAGTTATCCTTGTAAGTTTTACAAGCCTGTATTGAGACAAGATGTTGCCTGAACAAAAGGATGTTTTGTCACAGACACCAGAAAAACTCTTATCTATCTCCTTGAATGGACAAGGAAGGCTGTGCAAATATATATGGCAAGGTTTGGGCCATACTTAGGATGTACCTGTGACTAACAGTCATTAAACCTGAATGACCAGAACAAATATCCCATTGTCTCAGAAAGTGAGAGATCAACAAAACCTATTGTGTGAATTGTAGAGACTTGAAGGGCACAGCTAAGATCTAAACATTTATTGGACTGCTCCAAAGTTCATCTCAAAACATGGTGTGAGAGGTATATACAAGTCAGACATATTTCAAAAGTACTTCAAGTAATTCAAACTATATGTGTAGGTCACCAAAGAGATATTATAATTTTAGTATCTAATGATCTAAAGAACTTTGTCATAAAGAAATTATATATGAAAGTGTGATCATAAGTAGAAGTGTTTTAGCAACGAATTAGTATTATGAAAAACATATAATCGTGATTATAACTGTATAAGAATTTAACCTATGTTTAGATAAAGAAATATTGATTGGATACCCGAATTATACATGTATCCATATAGATAATAATTGTATGTGATATTGTTTTATATAGATCTAACCTGTGTCCTTTCTAAATGGACTAAAGATTTAATAGATATATATTGATATACATATATAACCATTTTATACAATGGGGATTATTCAAAATTATGTTAAGCGTATTTTATATTATACCGTTTACTGTCATTCCTGAACACTCGAGATATATTCGTTAGAACATATTTAAAAAAAAAAATACACAATATAAAATTAAATATATCACTTATAGAGATAAACCACAAAACACATGTGAGACACCTGGTGGTTGAAGGTGCAATTACCTTAAAAACATTTAGACTACTGGGAAAGGTGATCATTAAAGTGGAGGGCCGGTTATAAAAAAAAAAAAATAAAAAAAAAAAAAAAAAAGTCAGCAGCTGCAAACACTGCAGCTGCTGACTTAATAAACACACTCACCTGTCCAGGGCGCCCGCGGTGTCGGCCGCCCGAGGCCGACCCATCCCTCGGCTCTCGGGTCCCGGCGCCGCCATCCCTTGTAAGGGAAACAGGCAGCGGAGCCTTATGGCTTCACTGCCCGTTTCCTACTGCGCATGCGCGAGTCCCGCAGCTACTGCGCATGCGCGAGTCCCGCAGCGCTTTCTGAATGGGACGCGCTGTGTTCTGGAACACACAGTTCCCAGAACACAGCGCGACTCATTACCCAGAAGACGCCGCGACGAAGACAGAAGACAGAAGATCTCCGCGGAGGAGGAAGAGGAAGATTAGGAGAAAGTGCCTAGCAACAGGCATTTCTGGTAAGTAAAAAAAAAAAAAAATTTCATTTTTTTTTTTTTAGATTTTTTGTAATTTTTAACATTTTTTTGTTTTTCAGGGTGGCCCTCCCCTTTAAGTCTGCCTGCCAATAGGAAAGGGACACATACCCTCTGGGCAGAACTTAGTATAATTTTATGATCTTTTTGTTTAAGAGGATATTTAATAAACTAGAAAGATGCCATAAGGGAGAGCGCTCAGGGGAGAGCTGAGGGATACCCTAGGGGGGGGACACCTGAAGACTCCCAGACAAACTGACACTCATGCACCATGCATGAATACATATTTTTACATTCATGAAGATCCCTGCTCCTTGGAACTCAGAGGTCACATAAAGTAATTCCTCTGTAAGAGAATCTATGTTGAAAGCCACGGCAGCCATCTTAAAATTCCTGGTAACCAACAATCCACACTAGTAGCCAATTGGAATAGGTAAATAATTGTTTATTATATCTTCTATGTTCTCTTAAATATTGATGTTTGGAATATTCTATTATTGAAAATCGTTCTCCCGAATCAATAACCGCCTTTTAGATTTTCCTCTAAATTCTATTTTTCATTATAAATTTCTCTTTTTGCATAGTTACCAATTTTATTGACAAACAAACGTCTAATTTATTTCATATTGTTAACCACTTACTTACCTGCAGTATAGTAACGGTTGGACGTGTGAAATACAGACATTCTGTTTAATTGTCAATTATCAAAAGGTTATTGATTCTACCAAGAAGTGATAATGGTGATAATTAAGTCCAAAGTACGACACTCCCATGTTGTGGATGTTTCCATTAATTGTCAAGGTGTTCATGTGACGCAATCGATATTTTAATTTCATGTAAATATTTGTCTTTTGTCAACCAATAAATGTAACTATTTTGTATGATCACTTGTCTCCTTGAATACGTTTCACATGTATAGACTGTGCCATATAGATTGATTCTGTATCTTAAAAATATCTTAGTTAAAAATTACTTAATAAATATTGGGCGGGAAAATGTCCTTAAAAAGCACAACAGGAGAGACTGATAGTTGTATTATTGATCTTAATGGAAACAGTCGTGGAGGGGCACGAGCAGGAGGGAGGAAATGTTACCAGAGCGTATCTTAAAGATACCAAACAAATATTGAAGTTACTTGAAGAAAGAATATATACTGGACCATTACTGATGGCAGTAGTGGACATTTCATCTTTATACACTATTATTCTCCTCTATCAGGCATGCAAAGCTACGAAATGGGGGCTTAGGAAATTTACAAAACTCCCCTGTATGCAAAGAAAATTCCTTGTCAAATGTCTCGCTTTCTGTCTTAAACACAGTTATTTTTGGTACCGTCATCAATACTACCAACAAAAAACTGGGGTCGCCATGGGAGCCAAGTTTGCCCCTAGTGTTGCAGGACTTTTCATGGCCCAATGAGAGGGAGAAAGAATTTTTAATGATCCACCAGAAGAACTAATTTTTCACAAACATTATATTGATGATGTGTTTGTTACATAGAAAGGGGATCGAGATCATCTATAAAATTTCTTCAACTTGCTTAACGACGACAATAGGAACATGAAACTATCATGACAAATTGAAGAGGACACCATATCTTTCCTAGATTTGGAAATATCTCAAGTAAATGACAATTATATCACCAAAAACCCATTTTAAGAACGCCGAACAAAACAGCTATTTACCGATCAAAAGTTACGATCATAAAAACTGGCTGTTTAATATTCCAAAAAGACAGATTATGCGACTAAGATGTAACTGCACCAATGTAGGGGATTTTCTTATACAGGCTAATAAGATTGGTGATAAATTTGTACAGAAAGGATATGACAAGAAATGCATTAAAAGGGAAAATCATGGAAGTAACATACATGAACAGGGGAGATTTAATTAAAGATAAGAAATCAGATTGCCAACAAGATTTGGTACCCATAGTGTTGGAATACAATATCCAACACAATAAAATTGAAAAAATAATACATCATTGGCATATTTTAAAGTCGGACAGACTTCTCCAAGCTTTATAGAGACCTAAGTTTATATATAGGAGAGCCTCCACCCTTCGTGGCCAACTAGTTAAAAGTGTTGTAGATCCTTAAAAAAAAAAAGAGTTTTACATTCTTTACCGGTAAAGTTTTTTATTTGTGTAAGAGATGTTTTGCATGCACTCGGAAACTCACAACGAAACATCCTAATGAAAAGAAGTTACAGTTCAAATCTACTACTAATAGCACCACCTACGATATAAAGGAATTTATTGGGTGCAATACTGAAGGAGCAGTGTATGCCTTTGCCTACCACTCTTTTATTAATTTATTCTTAATCTTATGCGATAGTAATGATACATTGATTTTTATTGATTAGTTTGTATTAACCTTGCTATTGGCATTTGCATTTGCTATCCCCTTTATTGTTCCTTATGCCATTCCTGGTACCCCTTTGGCTCCTATCTTTTTTGTCTAAATTTTTTTTAAATATTCCATATTTTATTTATATATATATATATATATATATATATATATATATATATATATATATATATATATATATATATATATTAATTACAATTTTAGACCATAGGTGTCCTACCTCAAGTCTACTACAGTGCGTTTTGTTCCATGTCCATAACCTACCTATACATAATTTTTTTCCCCCTTTCTTGCTAAAATTCATGCTCATTTCTTATCCCCATTTCGGGGGTTTTTAAATGTCCTATATCCTTAGTGGCCTCCATGTCTCTTTACTAATGGCTATTTAGTGCTAGTACATATGGAGACCAATTGAGTATGGCTGCTGTAATGTTAATATATGCAGAAACCAAAGGAAAATGGCCATCATGTTATCATATGGGAGACCAAGGTAAAATGGCCAACGCCATATATCCCAATGGCGGACTACATGAAAATTGCCACTGCCAATCTAATTCAATACACTATTTAAGGACAGTAATGATAGCCTATTGTCATCCCCTGATGAAGTCACGTGATGCAACGATACGCGTCGGGATTGGAGCAATAGGCGATACTGTTGTAATTTTTTTCAAATTTTAAAAAGTGAGTGTATCTACTTGTTTGTTGCAATAAAGTAAATGTTTTTTTAAATGAGATTACGCTATTGCCACCTCTCTTCCCTATTTTTAATTTCCCCATACCGAGTATATTAATGAGGGAAGCTTCATTAACAACAAAGAAGGATCCCCTGAAGACTGCTGCTTGTGATCCATTCATGCTGTAACCTTACGGCAGTAAGATGAGGGGATTTTACGCACACAGGTGCTACCACAGAGGATTGGCCAGGCACCAGCTTTTATTATTCATTCACGGTGGAGGGATTTACTGTTAATTTTGGATAAAAAAATCATTAGACTGTCACAGTATTGTTTGGACTGCATCGTCTAATCGTTATGCCTTGTGCACACGGTCGGACATTCCGATGGAAAATATCCGATCGGACCATGTTGTCAGAAAATCTGACCGTGTATGGGCTCAATCTGACTTTTTCCCTTGGAATTTCCGAGCAACAAACTTTGAGAGCTGGATCTCAAATTTTTCCGCCAACATGATCCGATCGTGTCAATTCCGATCGTGTGTAGCCTAGTCCGACGGACAAAGTGCCACGCATGCTCAAATAAATTCTGAGATGGAAGCGATCGGTCAGGTAAAACTAGCATTCGTAATCGATATAGCACATTTGTCGCACTGCAATGTTAAAAGTAAAAAAATTTCTTTATAATGCTAGAAGAATGAAGTTGTTTTGCTGCTCATATTCACACAGACTTCTCCCAAACTTATTTATTTTATTCTTTTTCCTGATTTCATGAATAGAATATTTTTATTTGTCAGATCTCCCGAATCATTTTGGATTTTTATCTTTTAATTTTTTTGGTCATCTTCGTAATTATTTTGGTGTGTTTTGTGTGTCAACTTACCACAACACCATTATTATCTTTTTATTTTATTGTTTTATTTTTTAATCTCGAGGAAGTTGTTTGGTGTTGGTGGCCCTTGTTAATTTGACTTTGTATTTTTGAAATGTACCTGCCTACTCACAAATAAACTGTCCTTTTTGAAGTAAAACACATAGGCAAGTATTTCTTTAACCAAAAAACAACTTTAATAGGTGTCATAATCAAATCCCGGCTGAGGTCTTCCTGTGTATGAAAATGGGACATAGTTTTAGTTTTTTGTTCATCAATCACACAATTTTCAGCTCATGACTGTTGCAAATTGAATGTCAATAAATAGAACAGACTATCATTCTGAGCCCAGCATTTTTTATTCTTGTCCCAATCATTTTTGGTCACTACTGTCTATTGATATGTAAAACACTTTGTTAAATCAGAACTTACTGATCAATAATAACATCTAGTTAACATCATTAAATGTACGACAATAAATATGTTGAACAATGCTATACCTGTCTCAAGCTGGGCCCCTCCACATGTTGCTGCCTGGAAGGCCCAGGTTGGACATTGGAAGCCTCAGCTGGGGGGAGGAAGCCATGAAGGAAGACGGTAGAGTGGTGGCCTGGGTTCCCTCAGGTCTGCCAGAAAATGCAGCCTGTCATAGTACAGCATCCTGGGGACATAAAGGTCATCTGGATCTCCTGATCTCATGGAAACCCGGACCTTCTTGCTCACTCTCAGATATGTACTCCTCAGGGCACCAATTTTGGGTTTCGCATAGGTGATGTCTGCTGTGGGGACCATCATCTTCACCAAAGCAAGCAGTTTCTCCAGCGCTGCCTTTCTCTTTCTTAGATCCTTATAAAAAGGGTTGCTCATCTGCCACAGGCAGGGCAGCTCCCTGAGCATATCAATGACTAGCCCCAGAAAATGTGGTTCCTTGAAGGGATCCATATTCTCTGCAAGACACAACACAAGACAAACCCTAATGTCAGGCTAAACTCTTCTAATCTTGTCCCAATATAAGGCTCAATCTAGAAGCAGTATAGGCTAGTGATGTACCAAGTTAAAATTGTACCTTTGTTTGAACGATCGGCTCTTCAGTTGCTTCTTCCTCCGCTCACAGATTGTACGTACGACGCATGCGTGTTACGTTTTATATAAAGTGCGCATGCGTGAAACTCCGCTTGCCCCTGACATTCTTTCTAGACTATTCCCTGCCCCTTCTCTTTCGGCGCAGTGGGGAAAGCACATGGTGCAGACACAGCAGGTGTGAACTAATTATTCCACTAACAAGGAGGACGACGAGGAAAGCCCAGAGCCAGAAATGTCCCGATCCCAGAGGAGAAAATTTAAAGCCTCAAATATGTCTTTTGGAGAGATGTTGGATATATTGAAGAGGAACGACTATGATGGGAAGTATAGACCTTACCCAAACCCAAATGTCAGAAAGGCCAAAATCACGACTAAAGTTGTGAAGAGTCTACAGGAGAATTTTGGGGTACGATCCAAGGGTCAACTGAGGAAACACTGGTCAGACCAGAAACTGAGGGAGCACAATCAGTACAGAAGGATCAAGCGAGTTCTTCAAAAAAAGTAAGTAGTTGTTGTGTGTTCATATTATTATTGCTTGCATACTGCTCCATGTGCTTTGATTTAATGTTGTCCCATTTAAAATGGCCACTTTCATGTTCATGGGTTCAATCGTTCGTAGTTAACATAGTTCGTTCGCCCAATTCAAAGACGATGTTTTGGCAAGTTGCACTTAACTACATTTGTTCAGGCCTAGCTCTAGTCAAATGAAGTTTGTTGTCTAGAAGGGTTTGTAATAGAATGAAATGCAAACTTGATTTAGTGTAAAGGAGAGGACACTCAGTACCTATGACACCAGAACACCCTTTTTATTAGGGTGTCCCAAACACGTGCTCCAGTGGATACTATAGGGGTGTCTCCATCTGTCAAACTTGCACAAAACAGGTAAGTATTCCAGCTTTAGAAAGTGTCAAAAATAATATTTTCAGTTTTGAACTCTTTTTTTGGCAGACAATTGTACGACACTTCCAAGCAATGTTTCATATTCCTATTTCTGCCCTCAAATATAAGTGTGCTAAGTATTGTGTGCTAAGTATTCCTTTTTTACATTCTCATAGGGGAGAAAAGACTCAGGATGGCTGGAGGACACCAGGGACCCCACACCTCCCAAAGAAGGGGAAATACCAACACCAGAAGTAGAGGAGAAGGAGGAGGAGAAGGAAGGAAAGGTTGTTGAAATTGGCACCACAACAGGTAAGTGGCTGACACCACAGCTTCAGGTAATCAATGTATGCCTGCATATTTATAATACACAGTGTTTTTTTGGTTTATTTTTAGGTCATGTGGATGTTGTGGAAGAAGAATCGCATTTTACCAGTGAAAGTGCCCAGATCATCATTGGGGAGATAATGGGGTGTAATCGCGATTTAGATAATATCAAGAAAAACATCAATGATGTTCAACAAAAAATAAAGAACATCATTGATGTTTTAGGGAGAATCTGAAACACCCAAAACTAGCTAGCATCCATTTTCATTTTTAAAAAACTGTTTTATATTTTTAGAAAAGCCAAATTTGGAAGATGCACACAGTGTGTCAACATGTGCTTTCTCCCATCATGGAGGATCAATGTTCGTGTTTTGTGGGTGTAACCCCTTTCTTGCTACTAAAGTGGCTGAGATGAAGGGGATGCACCCCCAAAACACATACATTGATCCCCCATGATGGGAGATAGCACATGTTAACATTAGGCATGGGATCAGGAGGAAATGGCCAGTTTGATTCACAATTTGTGAGCATCTTCCAAATTTGGCTTTTATAGGGGTGACACCACATGTGATGAAGGCAATATCAACACAGTTTGTACATACTCATGTCTGATATTGTCTTTACTTTTCAAAGTTGAACTTTGTAAGTTCCTGTGTTCTGTATTGATACATGCCTGTTTCCACAAAAACGGCAAGTTATATTAATGTTACCAAAAATAATGTTATATACACCAAATATGTTGGTTTGTTGTAAAAACCCTTTTATAAACGCACATGTGAATGTGCTTTGAGTAAATTGTTTAATTATGAACAACGTGTGGCTTCCTTTTTCAATGCGCAAAAGCAGTATTTGGTAGTAAAGTTGTTGTTTTCTGTGACAATGGGATTTTCCCCAATTACGCCATTTTCATGACTCCACACATTTCTGTCATGGTGCTGAAAATTAGCAATATTTTTGTCAGTAATGCACTACATACATTAACAAAAACAAGGTGTGTGTGTAGCAGACCCACAACATAATAATATTATCTGAAGAAGAGACTGTCACCTCATCTCGTACAGAAATTGGGTTTGCACTGTTGAAAAAAAAATAATTAAAAAAAAAAAAGCTAGGAGACACCTAAAACAAACCCAAGCAGTAAATGAAAACAAATATTATTGCATTTTGAAATGCCTGTCAGACATTGTCTGGCATATCAATCCCTACCCACAAACAAAGTACTCCATATATCTGTTTCTGACCTCGTGGGCGCTTTGGGGGGGGGGGAAGCCAGGACGGCCAGCTTCAAGGGCCGTCAGGTAGGCATGTTCCGGTAAGTCTGCATCAGGCCCAACTGAGGCCACATAGTTCGGTAAGTATTTTTTCAAAAAATTTTGCAGAATGCAGCACGAAAGCACAATATGATAGAGTTTATATTCCGCCATGTGGATTGGAGTCAAAAATAGGTGTAACTGGCTGGCCATTATCCCGAAAGTGTTCTCTACTACTCTTTTGGCTCTGGCCAGCTGGAAATTAAAAACCCTCTGGTCCGGGGTGAGGGTCCTCATCGGGAATGGCCGCATCAGATGGTTTCCCATCGCAAATGCTTCATCCACAACGAAGATGAGTCCTTCCACATTCTCCTCTAGAGGTGGCAAGCCCAGACTGCCATTCTGAAGATGCCAGTAGAACTCCATCTGCGCGATCACTCCACCATCCGGCCATTTTTCCCCATGTCCACATACAGGAAGTCATATGTCGCCGACACCACCACCAACATCACGATACTATTATACCCCTTGTAATTATAATAGTAGGACCCCGAGTTGGGGGGTGGAATGATGCGGATGTGTTTCCCATCAATTGCACCTCCACAATTGGGAAAGTCCCAACGGGTGGCAAAGCGGGAGGCCACAGTCTGCCATTCCTGTGGCGTTGAAGAAAACTGTGGAGTCAAACAAGAAAAAAAAAATTGTCATTTTGCACATCAACATTGCAAGCACATTAGACACAAACATTTTTGGCCAAGATCAGTATAACATTTTTTGGAAATTAGTATTTAAAGCCAAAAGTATAAAGTCCCCTTAGGCCTCATGCACACGAGACGCAGTTAAACGCGCGTTCAGATGCAGTTGGACAGTTTTTTCAACTGCCCCTGAACTCATTCAATGTTATCCTATGTGTCCATGCACACAGTCTAGTTTTTTTCCGTTTTTATGCAGTTGCGTTTAATCTCGTTTTTCCAGAAGCAAAAAAATGCGCTCAGAAGCAAAAATTTCCACGTTTCAGACGCAAAACGTGGCTAAACGCGGCTAAACGCGGCACCCGCGTTTGCGTTTATATGCGTTTTTAAAGGTGACCTTTTTTTTTACATTAAAAATCTCAAAAATGATTGCAAATGATGAAAAACCATTAGAAAAATATTTTAAACAATTGCAATTGCAAGTGGACAATCCACAACTTGTGGCAAGTGACATGGCAGGTGGTAAGTGACGTGGCAAGTGGACAATCCACAACTTGTGGCAAGTGACATGGCAGGTGGCAAGTGATGTGGCAAGTGGACAATCCACAACTTGTGACAGGTGACGTGGCAAGTGATGTGGCAGGTGATGTGGCAAGTGGAAATCCACAACTTGTGGCAGGTGATGTGGCTGGTGACGTGGCAAGTGGACAATCCACAACTTGTGGCAGGTGGCATGGCAGGTGACATGGAAAGTGGACAATCCACATCTTGTGGCAGGTGATGTGGCAAGTGACGTGGCAAGTGGACAATCCACAACTTGTGGCAGGTGATGTGGCAAGTGACGTGGCAGGTAATGTGGACAGTCCCCAACTTGTGGCAGGTGACGTGGCAAGTGGACAATCCACAACTTGTGGCAGGTGACGTGGCAAGTGATGTGGCAGGTGATGTGGCAAGTCACGTGGCAAGTGGAAATCCACAACTTGTGGCAGGTGATGTGGCTGGTGACGTGGCAAGTGGACAATCCACAACTTGTGGCAGGTGGCATGGCAGATGACGTGGAAAGTGGACAATCCACATCTCGTGGCAAGTGACGTGGCAGGTGATGTGGCAAGTGACGTGGCAAGTGGACAATCCACAACTTGTGGCAGGTGACGTGGCAGGTGATGTGGCAAGTGGACAATCCCCAACTTGTGGCAAGTGACGTGGCAAGTGGACAATCCAAAACTTGTGGCAGGTGACGTGGCAAGTCACGTGGCAGGTGATGTGGCAAGTCACGTGGCAAGTGGACAATCCACAACTTGTGGCAAGTGACGTGGCAAGTGGACAATACAAAACTTGCGGCAGGTGACGTGGCAAGTGACGTGGCAGGTGATGTGGCAAGTCACGTGGCAAGTGGACAATCCACAACTTGTGGCAGGTGCCGTGGCAAGTGACACGCTAAATACAAGTACACTGCAGCTCTCACAGCTGCTGCTACTCACTCTGGTCTCACAAAATTGCTGAAATAGTTAATAATACTGTTTTTTTGAGCTGGGGAGGGTCTATGATGTTAGCTTAACTAAACGCTTCTAGACGCAAACGCGGTAAAACCCCGCTAAATCGCGGCAAAACGCGCATTTCCAACATGTGTCCAGCAGCGTTTGCATCTGCGTCTCGTGTGCATGAAGCCTTATCAGATTTCTCACCCCATCTGATGGTCCATTGCAAAACATTAGAGGGAGGGGGGATGTTTTTGACAGGTAACCCTCTCCACTTCATTGAGAGCTGAATGCATAAATAATGTGTGATACTTTGGCCAGCCCCTCCTTACTTACACTATTGGCAGCCCACTGGACAGGTAAGAAGCATCATAATAAAAAAAAAAAAACACACTGAACAAAGGGAAGCACATTTTTACATTCTGCTATTACCTATCAAGATAATAATAGGAGAAAAAACTTAAAACAGTAGCGTTTGAAAGTATTGAGGCGGGCCCTTGCACTACATGCTTTGGTGAATTCATTCATAAATCTAACCATAAAAGAGGTAGGTATAGTGTGTATTGGGTTTGGCAAAGTCAGCAGATAGAGGATTGCTATCAGCTGACCTAGCAGTTAGGGGAGGGGGGTTCCTAATGAGTTTGGCCCACCAAAAAAAAAAACCTCTCTCACTCTGCGTGAATTTAAGCACACACATAACATTTGTACACATTTTAGGAGATGTTTACGGGAAATCAATACTATGGAGCTGACAAAATACATTGCTAAGTGACTAGGCTATAGGTGTATGGGCCCAGAGGAGCATGTTGGGGAGGTTAGTGAAGGCAAATATGCATGAAGGACAAACATTAAAAACATAGAATGTGATGTTAAAGGAGAAAACTTAATATAGTCCTTCTACAGGACCTGTATGATGGCAGTACAGGTCTCTGGAATAATGATCCGCAGAGCCTGGGGGGAGATGCCTGTGGAGAACTTGAGGTCCTGAAGACTTCTCCCTGTCACCAAGTACTGCAATGTGGCAACTAGCCTATGCTCCGGAGTGATGGCTTGCTCCATGCAGGTATTCCACCAGCTGATATAAGGGGACAACAAAGCCAGCAGACAGTGAAAAATGAGGTCCATCATCCGGAGATAATTCCTGAAATCATCAGGATTATTCTCCCGGATCTCACGAAGCAAAGTCATGTGCGAGAACTGGTCACGCTGGAGCAACCAATTCTTGCTTCATGAACTCCTCCTCGCCCTGTTCATGGACTGGGCTTGTGTCAAAGCTAAAAGCCCAACACCAAGCCCCTGCACAGCACGAACTCTACGACGAGTACGTACATGAAACTTGGCTTCAAAGCGGTCGGCTGGTCAGAATGGACTAACAGAAAGCACCGATAAACAGCAATGCATGAAAGAAAAAACTGAAAACCAGAAACGAGTAGACAATAAGCACTGAACATCAAAGCGTACTATATAATAATAGGTCGCAATGACAAACAAATGCGAACTGCTTACACGCACTGATAATCAGATACGCACCGACAAGCACAAATTGTAGAGCAGTAACGATCTGAAGCACAAGTCTGAAAAGCGCGAATCGTCTCTCACCAAACTTCTACTAACATGCGATAAACACCAGATCAGCAGAAGGAGCCCAAAGGGTGCCGCATGTGGTGCTGAACTTCCCTTTTATAGTCTCATCGTACGCGGTTTAGGTCACCGCGTTCTTGACGACCGGAAATTCTGACAACTTTGTCTGACCGTGTGTAGGCAACACCAGTTTCGGACTAAATCCGTCGCAAATTATCCTACGGATTTGGTGATCGGAATGTCCGACCGTCTGTACAGGGGGCCAAGACTGTCACAGCCTTGCTTGGATCGCACTTATATATTCAAGATTTTTATATAGTGGTGCGCATGGGACTTTTGATACTTTGATTCACTTATTCACATACCTTTATTGGTTTTATGTTTATTATTAAGTTTTCACTTATGAATATTGATGTTCATTATTTTTAGCAAGTTTATTTGTGGTACTTCCCACCAGGCACTGTAACACTTTTAGTTTTATAGAGATTTTGTTTGCGGATGTAGTGTGACAGTCATGTTGGGTGAGGTGAATAGTAGAGAGATAGATTCATGATTTGGCATTCTTATTCTTATCACTTCACGTCAAGGATAAGATTGATGCAATTCCTGGGGACACCTCCACTGTATAGATATCTTCCCCACCTAACATATCCTGTCTATCTGCACATTCAACGCTTTCCTCTTTGAAACCGACTACCAAAACCGGTCTGCAGTGGTCAGGACCCACCAAAAGTGGTCCAAGGAAGGAAAACCAAAGAATCTGTGACAGGGTGATGGACAGCCAAGGCTCATTAATGGAGGTGGGGGAGGGGAGGCTCACTGATGGAGGTGGGGAGGGAAGGCTCACTGATGGAGGTGGGGGGAGGGGAGGCTCACTGATGGAGGTAGGGAGGGAAGGCTCACTGATGGAGGTGGGGAGGGAAGGCGAAGGTGGGGAGAGAAGGCTCCTTGGTGGAGGTGGGGAGGGAAGGTGAAGGTGGGGAGAGAAGTCTTGTTGGTGGAGGTGGGGAGGGAAGGTGAAGGTGGGGAGAGAAGTCTCGTTGGTGGAGGTGAGGAGGGAAGGCTCGTTGGTGGAGGTGGGGAGGGAAGTCTCGTTGGTGGAGGTGGGGAGGGAAGGCTCGTTGGTGGAGGTGGGGAGGGAAGGCTCGTTGGTGGAGGTGGGGAGTGAAGGCTCGTTGGTGGAGGTGGGGAGGGAAAGAAGGCTGTTCTGTGTAGTCCAATCCAATAGACGAGCTACTGTAGATCAAATAGCTGACAAACATAATGCTGATTCTGATAAAAAGGTGTCAAAACACACAGAGCATTGCAGTGTGTCGTTTATGGGACTGTGTGGCCACAGACTGGTCAGGGTAACAATGCTGACCCATGTCCACAGCCAAAAGAGCCTACAACATGCACATGAGCATCAGAGCTGGGCCATGGAGCAGTGGAAGAAGGTGGACTGGCCCGCTGAATTCAAGAATGGTTTGAGGAACACGGCAATGATTTTGAGGTGTTGAACTGGCCTCCAAATTCTCCAGAACAGAAGTTGAGCATCTGTGGGATGTAAAAAAAACTAGTCCGATCCATGGAGATCCCACTTCACAACTTACCCAACTTAAAGGATCTGTACTTATGGCTTGGTGCCAGATACCACAGCGTACCATCAGAGGTCTACTGGAGTCCAATGACGGGTCAGGGTAGTTCTGGTGGAAAAAGGGGGACCTACTTAATATTAGGTGGGTAATCATAAAGTAATGGTTAATGTCACCCTGGCTGGGGGGGGGTGGTCTCATTTAATCTATGGGGGGGGGGGGTTTACTTACACATTATGGATATTGGGGAGAAATCTCAGCACCTATCTTGAAGGGCACAGGGATCGCCAAACGCCTCTATATCCGGCGCTGTGTGAATTCCAAATATCATGGGCTAGTGGGGGAATGGGGTGCTAATATGTGGGGGGGATTGGGGTGCTGAGATGTGGGGGATGAGTGATTTGATGTGGGGGGTGGGGTGCTGATATGTGGGGGGATGGGATGCCGAGATGTGGGGGGGTGGGTGCTGATATGTGGGAGGGATGGGGTGCTGAGATGTTGGGGGTGGGTGCTGATATGTGGGGGGATGGGGTGCTGAGATGTGGGGGGGATGGGGTGCTGAGATGTGGGGGGGGTGGGTGCTGAGATGGGGGGATGGGGCGCTGAGATGTGGGGGGATGAGTGATTTGATGTGGGGGGTGGGGTGCAGAGATGTGGGGGGATTGGGTGTTGAGATGTGGGGGGAATGGGGGTGGGGTGCTGAGATGTGGGGGGGTGGGGTGCTGAGATGTGGGGTGGGGGGAATTGGGTGCCGAGATGTGGGGGGTGGGTGCTGATATGTGGGAGGGATGGGGTGCTGAGATGTGGGGGTGGGGTGCTGAGATGTGGGTGCTGATATGTGGGGGGGTGGGGTGCAGAGATGGGGGGTTGAGATGGGGTGCTGAGATGTGGGGGGTGAGTGATTTGATGTGGGGGGCGGGGTGCTGAGATGTGGGGGGCGGGGTGCTGAGATGTGGGGGGGTGAGTGATTTGATGTGGGGGTGGGGTGCTGAGATGTGGGGGGATTGAGTGTTGAGATGTGGGGGGAATGGGGTGGGGTGCTGAGATGTGGGGGGGGTGGGGTGCTGAGATGGGGGGGTGAGTGCTGAGATGTGGGGGGATGGGGTGCTGAGATGGGGTGCTGAGATGTGGGGGGGGGTGGGTGCTGAGATGGGGGGATGGGGCGCTGAGATGGGGGGGATTGAGTGTTGAGATGAGGGGGGGGTGGGGTGCTGAGATGGGGGGGGGTGCTGATATGTGGGGGGATGGGGTGACGAGATGTGGTGGGTGTGTGCTGATATGTGGGAGGGATGGGGTGCTGATATGTGGGGGTGGGGTGCTGATATGTGGGTGCTGATATGTGGGGGGGTGGGGTGCTGAGATGTGGGGTGGGGTGCTGAGATGTGGGGGGTGGGGTGCTGAGATGTGGGGGGTGAGTGATTTGATGTGGGGGGTGGGGTGCTGAGATGTGGGGGGATTGAGTGTTGAGATGTGGGGGGAATGGGGTGGGGTGCTGAGATGTGAGGGATAGGGTGCTGAGATGTGGGGGGATAGGGTGCTGAGATGTGGAGGGGTGGGGTGCTGAGATGTGGAGGGGTGGGGTGCTGAGATGGGGTGCTGAGATGTGGGGGGTGGGTGCTGAGATGTGGGGGGGTGGGTGCTGAGATGGGGGGATGGGGCGCTGAGATGGGGGGATTGAGTGTTGAGATGTGGGGAGGGTGGGGTGCTGAGATGGGGGGGTGGGTGCTGATATGTGGGGGGATGGGGTGACGAGATGTGGTGGGTGGGTGCTGATATGTGGGAGGGATGGGGTGCTATGTGGGGGTGGGGTGCTGAGATGTGGTGCTGATATGTGGGGGGGTGGGGTGCTGAGATGTGGGGTTGAGATGGGGAGATGGGGTGCTGATATGTGGGGGGGTGGGGTGCTGAGATGGGGGGATGGGGTGCTGAGATGGGGGTGGGTGCTGATATGTGGGGGGATTGGGTGCCGAGATGTGGGGGGCTGGGTGCTGATATGTGGGAGGGATGGGGTGCTGAGATGTTGGGGGATGGGTGCTGAGATGTGGGTGCTGATATGTGGGGGGGTGGGTGCTGAGATGGGGTGCGGGTGCTATGTGGGGGAATGGGGTTCTGATATGGGGGGAAGGGGTGCTGATATGTGGGGGGTGGGTGCTGATATGTGGGGGGATGGGGTGCGGGATGGGGTGCTGAGATGTGGGGGGGGGGGGGGGTGGGTGCTGATATGTGGGGAGATGGGGTTCTGATATGGGGGATGGGGTGCTGATGTGGGGGGGTGGGTGCTGATATGTGGTGGGGATGGGGTGCTGAGATGTGGGGGGGGTGGGTGCTGATATGTGAGGAGATGGGGTTCTGATATGGGGGATGGGGTGCTGATGTGGGGGGGGTGGGTGCTGATATGTGGTGGGGATGGGGTGCTGAGATGTGGGGGGATGGGGTGCTGAGATGTGGGGGGATGGGGTGCTGAGATGGGGGGTGGGTTGCTGAGATGTGCGGGGCTGAGGTGCTGAGATGTGGGGTGGGGTGCTGAGATGTGGGGGATGAGTGATTTGATGTGGGGGGTGGGGTGCTGAGATGTGGGGGGAATGAGTGTTGAGATGTGGGGGGGTGGGGTGCTGAGATGGGGGGTGGGTACTGATATGTGGGGGGATTGGGTGCTGAGATGGGGGGTGGGTTGCTGAGATGTGCGGGGGGGGGGTGGGTGCTGAGATGTGGGGGGCTGAGATGTGGGGTGGGGTGCTGAGATGTGGGGGATGAGTGATTTGATGTGGGGGGTGGGGTGCTGAGATGTGGGGGGAATGAGTGTTGAGATGTGGGGGGGTGGGGTGCTGAGATGGGGGGTGGGTACTGATATGTGGGGGGTGGGGTGCTGAGATGTGGGGTTGAGATGGGGAGATGGGGTGCTGATATGTGGGGGGGTGGGGTGCTGAGATGGGGGGATGGGGTGCTGAGATGTGGGGGGATGAGTGATTTGATGTGGGGGAGTGGGGTGCTGAGATGGGGGTGGGTGCTGATATGTGGGGGGATTGGGTGCCGAGATGTGGGGGGCTGGGTGCTGATATGTGGGAGGGATGGGGTGCTGAGATGTTGGGGGATGGGTGCTGAGATGTGGGTGCTGATATGTGGGGGGGTGGGTGCTGAGATGGGGTGCGGGTGCTATGTGGGGGAATGGGGTTCTGATATGGGGGGAAGGGGTGCTGATATGTGGGGGGTGGGTGCTGATATGTGGGGGGATGGGGTGCGGGATGGGGTGCTGAGATGTGGGGGGGGTGGGTGCTGATATGTGGGGAGATGGGGTTCTGATATGGGGGATGGGGTGCTGATGTGGGGGGGTGGGTGCTGATATGTGGTGGGGATGGGGTGCTGAGATGTGGGGGGATGGGGTGCTGAGATGGGGGGTGGGTTGCTGAGATGTGCGGGGGGGGTGGGTGCTGAGATGTGGGGGGCTGAGATGTGGGGTGGGGTGCTGAGATGTGGGGGGAATGAGTGTTGAGATGTGGGGGGGTGGGGTGCTGAGATGGGGGGTGGGTACTGATATGTGGGGGGATTGGGTGCAGAGATGGGGGGGGGCTGGGTGCTGATATGTGGGAGGGATGGGGTGCTGAAATGTGGGTGCTGATATGTGGGGGGGGGTGGGTGCTATGTGGGGGATGGGGTGCTGATATGTGGGGGGGTGGGTGCTGATATGTGGGGAGATGGGGTTCTGATATGGGGGATGGGGTGCTGATATGTGGGGGGGATGGGGTGCGGGATGGGGTGCTGAGATGTGGGGGGGTGGGGTGCTGAGATGGGGTGCGGGATGGGGTGCTGAGATGTGGGGGATGGGGTGCTGAGATGGGGGGTGGGTTGCTGAGATGTGCGGGGGGGGGGGTGGGTGCTGATATGTGGGGAGATGGGGTGCTGAGATGTGGGGGGATGGGGTGCTGAGATGTGGGGGGATGGGGTGCTGAGATGGGGGTGGGGATGGGTTGCTGAGATGGGGTGTGGTGGGGGATGGGGTGCTGAGATGGGGGGGGTAAGATTGGCACTGAGGGGAAATTAGGTTGTTGGGGATAAGATGAGGATGGGGGAGGGGGAGAGGTGATGAATGCCATACAGGTGACGGTAGAATGGAGGTGAGGTGAGGTGAGGTGTGGCGATGTCAAAGGGTGACGTCGCTCAAACCGGAAGTCTCGGTCCTGGAGGCGGGTCCTGTCACGGTTCTCCTATCGCAGTTCCCGCTCTCCCACCACATCCGAAGCGTCCAATGGGGGCCGAGCGGCCGAGGTCACGGCGTCTGAGGGCGGGGCCAGTGACGTAGGTGGGGTCGTGTGATGGGAGTCGCTGCACTGACGTCGCCGCTCTCAGCTGTTCGCTACAATGGCAGCCGGGGAGGCCTGAACGGAGGAGACCCACCGGTACCGACCAACCCACCCCTCCCCCACCGACCCCTCACCTACCACACCCTGCACCATCCGACTCCACCCACCTGTCACTGTTTCCATCCACCCCGATCTCCACCTGTCAGTGTGTCCTCCACCCATCACCAGCCTCCAATACCTGTGTGTGTGTCCTCCACCCATCTCCATCTATATCCGTGTCTCTTCCACCCATCATCCATATTTCTGTGTCCTCCACCCATATCCAGCTTCCACCCGTGTCTAGTGTCCTCCACCCATCTCCAGCCTCCATCCAGATCTAGTGTCCTCCACCCATCTCCAGCCTCCATCCATATCTAGTGCCTTCCACCCATCTCCAGCCTCCATCCATATCTAGTGTCCTCCACCCATCTCCAGCCTCCATCCAGATCTAGTGTCCTCCACCCATCTCCAGCCTCCATCCATATCTAGTGCCCTCCACCCATCTCCAGCCTCCATCCATATCTAGTGCCTTCCACCCATCTCCAGCCTCCATCCATATCTAGTGTCCTCCACCCATCTCCAGCCTCCATCCAGATCTAGTGTCCTCCACCCATCTCCAGCCTCCATCCATATCTAGTGCCTTCCACCCATCTCCAGCCTCCATCCATATCTAGTGTCCTCCACCCATCTCCAGCCTCCATCCAGATCTAGTGTCCTCCACCCATCTCCAGCCTCCATCCATATCTAGTGCCCTCCACCCATCTCCAGCCTCCATCCATATCTAGTGCCTTCCACCCATCTCCAGCCTCCATCCATATCTAGTGTCCTCCACCCATCTCCAGCCTCCATCCAGATCTAGTGTCCTCCACCCATCTCCAGCCTCCATCCATATCTAGTGCCTTCCACCCATCTCCAGCCTCCATCCATATCTAGTGTCCTCCACCCATCTCCAGCCTCCATCCAGATCTAGTGTCCTCCACCCATCTCCAGCCTCCATCCATATCTAGTGCCATCCACCCATCTCCAGCCTCCATCCATATCTAGTGCCCTCCACCCATCTCCAGCCTCCATCCATATCTAGTGCCCTCCACCCATCTCCAGCCTCCATCCATATCTAGTGCCTTCCACCCATCTCCAGCCTCCATCCAGATCTAGTGTCCTCCACCCATCTCCAGCCTCCATCCAGATCTAGTGTCCTCCACCCATCTCCAGCCTCCATCCAGATCTAGTGTCCTCCACCCATCTCCAGCCTCCATCCAGATCTAGTGTCCTCCACCCATCTCCAGCCTCCATCCAGATCTAGTGCCCTCCAGCCTCCATCCATATCTAGTGCCCTCCACCCATCTCCAGCCTCCATCCATATCTAGTGCCCTCCACCCATCTCCAGCCTCCATCCATATCTAGTGCCCTCCACCCATCTCCAGCCTCCATCCATATCTAGTGCCCTCCACCCATCTCCAGCCTCCATCCAGATCTAGTGCCCTCCACCCATCTCCAGCCTCCATCCAGATCTAGTGCCCTCCACCCATCTCCAGCCTCCATCCATATCTAGTGCCCTCCACCCATCTCCAGCCTCCATCCATATCTAGTGCCTTCCACCCATCTCCAGCCTCCATCCAGATCTAGTGTCCTCCACCCATCTCCAGCCTCCATCCAGATCTAGTGTCCTCCACCCATCTCCAGCCTCCATCCAGATCTAGTGCCCTCCAGCTTCCATCCATATCTAGTGCCTTCCACCCATCTCCAGCCTCCATCCAGATCTAGTGTCCTCCACCCATCTCCAGCCTCCATCCAGATCTAGTGTCCTCCACCCATCTCCAGCCTCCATCCATATCTAGTGCCCTCCACCCATCTCCAGCCTCCATCCATATCTAGTGCCCTCCAGCCTCCATCCATATCTAGTGCCCTCCATCCATATCTAGTGCCTTCCACCCATCTCCAGCCTCCATCCAGATCTAGTGTCCTCCACCCATCTCCAGCCTCCATCCAGATCTAGTGTCCTCCACCCATCTCCAGCCTTCATCCATATCTAGTGCCTTCCACCCATCTCCAGCCTCCATCCATATCTAGTGCCCTCCACCCATCTCCAGCCTCCATCCAGATCTAGTGTCCTCCAGCCTCCATCCAGATCTAGTGTCCCCCATCCATCTCCAGCCTCCATCCATATCTAGTGCCCTCCACCCATCTCCAGCCTCCATCCAGATCTAGTGTCCTCCAGCCTCCATCCAGATCTAGTGTCCCCCATCCATCTCCAGCCTCCATCCATATCTAGTGCCCTCCACCCATCTCCAGCCTCCATCCATATCTAGTGTCCTCCAGCCTCCATCCTTATCTAGTGCCCTCCACCCATCTCCAGCTTCCATCCATATCTAGTGCCCTCCACCCATCTCCAGCTTCCATCCATATCTAGTGCCCTCCACCCATCTCCAGCTTCCATCCAGATCTAGTGTCCTCCACCCATCTCCAGCCTCCATCCATATCTAGTGCCTTCCAACCATCTCCAGCCTCCATCCATATCTAGTGCCCTCCACCCATCTCCAGCCTCCATCCATATCTAGTGTCCTCCACCCATCTCCAGCCTCCATCCATATCTAGTGTCCTCCACCCATCTCCAGCCTCCATCCATATCTAGTGTCCTCCACCCATCTCCAGCCTCCATCCATATCTAGTGTCCTCCAGCCTCAATCCATATCTAGTGCCCTCCACCCATCTCCAGCCTCCATCCATATCTAGTGTCCTCCAGCCTCCATCCATATCTAGTGTCCTCCACCCATCTCCAGCCTCCATCCATATCTAGTGTCCTCCACCCATCTCCAGCCTCCATCCATATCTAGTGCCTTCCAGCCTCCATCCATATCTAGTGCCCTCCAGCCTCCATCCATATCTAGTGCCTTCCAGCCTCCATCCATATCTAGTGCCTTCCAGCCTCCATCCATATCTAGTGCCTTCCAGCCTCCATCCATATCTAGTGCCTTCCAGCCTCCATCCATATCTAGTGCCTTCCAGCCTCCATCCATATCTAGTGCCTTCCAGCCTCCATCCATATCTAGTGCCTTCCAGCCTCCATCCATATCTAGTGTCCTCCAGCCTCCATCCATATTTAGTGTCCTCCAGCCTCCATCCATATCTAGTGTCCTCTAGCCTCCATCCATATCTAGTGTCCTCTATCCTCCATCCATATCTAGTGTCCTCCAGCCTCCATCCATATCTAGTGTCCTCCAGCCTCCATCCATATCTAGTGTCCTCCAGCCTCCATCCATATCTAGTGTCCTCCAGCCTCCATCCATATCTAGTGTCCTCCAGCCTCCATCCATATCTAGTGTCCTCCAGCCTCCATCCATATCTAGTGTCCTCCACCCATCTCCAGCCTCCATCCATATCTAGTGCCTTCCACCCATCTCCAGCCTCCATCCATATCTAGTGCCCTCCACCCATCTCCAGCCTCCATCCATATCTAGTGCCCTCCACCCATCTCCAGCCTCCATCCATATCTAGTGCCCTCCACCCATCTCCAGCCTCCATCCATATCTAGTGTCCTCCACCCATCTCCAGCCTCCATCCATATCTAGTGCCCTCCAGCCTCCATCCATATCTAGTGCCTTCAAGCCTCCATCCATATCTAGTGCCTTCCAGCCTCCATCCATATCTAGTGTCCTCCAGCCTCCATCCATATCTAGTGTCCTCCAGCCTCCATCCATATCTAGTGTCCTCCAGCCTCCATCCATATCTAGTGTCCTCCAGCCTCCATCCATATCTAGTGTCCTCCAGACTCCATCCATATCTAGTGTCCTCCAGACTCCATCCATATCTAGTGTCCTCCAGACTCCATCCATATCTAGTGCCCTCCATCCATATCTAGTGCCTTCCAGCCTCCATCCATATCTAGTGTCCTCCAGCCTCCATCCATATCTAGTGTCCTCCACCCATCTCAAGCCTCCATCCATATCTAGTGTCCTCCACCCATTTCCAGCCTCCATCCATATCTAGTGTCCTCCACCCATCTCCAGCCTCCATCCATATCTAGTGTCCTCCACCCATCTCTAGCCTCCATCCATATCTAGTGTCCTCCAGCCTCCATCTGTATCTGTGTGTCCTCCACCAATCTCCAGCCTCCATCTATATCTGTGTGTCTTCCAGTCTCCATCCGTGTCTTCTACACCCATCTCCAGCCTCCATCCATATCCGTGTGTCCACCCATCTCCAGCCTCTATCTGTCTCTCCTCCAGTCTCCATCTGTGCCACTGTGTTGTCCATCCATCTTCAGCCTCCTATATATCTCACCATGCCCATCCAGCCCCCATCCATTACCAGCCTTTAAACATGTGAGTGTGTTCTCCACTCATCCCCGACCTCTAATACTTCTCACTGTGTCCTTCCACCCATATCTGTGTGTCCTCCACCCAGCTCCCACCTCCATCCATCACTAGCCTCCCATACATCTCCTGTGTGTGCGTGTAAATATTCGTTTCAATCTAGCCTCCATCCATTTCTGTCTGTCCTCCACCCTTTCAGCCTATATGTCCTATGATATCTTTGCATTTTAGAATTCTATACATCCGCCCAAAATTCTCCTTTTACTCTTTCTTATACAGCCTCCACTTCCTCTCTCCACCTGTCCTGTACAGCCTATGCTTCCTCTCTCCATCTGCCCCATAGAGCCTCCTCTTCCTCTCTCCATCTGCCCCGTAGACACTTCTCTTCCTCTCTCCATCTGCCCCGGACATCCTCCTCTTCCTCTCTCCATCTGCCCCGGACATCCTCCTCTTCCTCTCTCCATCTGCCCCGGACATCCTCCTCTTCCTCTCTCCATCTGCCCCGGACATCCTCCTCTTCCTCTCTCCATCTGCCCCGGACATCCTCCTCTTCCTCTCTCCATCTGCCCCGGACATCCTCCTCTTCCTCTCTCCATCTGCCCCGGACATTCTCCTCTTCCTCTCTCCATCTGCCCCGGACATTCTCCTCTTCCTCTCTCCATCTGCCCCGGACATTCTCCTCTTCCTCTCTCCATCTGCCCCGGACATTCTCCTCTTCCTCTCTCCATCTGCCCCGGACATTCTCCTCTTCCTCTCTCCATCTGCCCCGGACATTCTCCTCTTCCTCTCTCCATCTGCCCCGGACATTCTCCTCTTCCTCTCTCCATCTGCCCCGGACATTCTCCTCTTCCTCTCTCCATCTGCCCCGGACATTCTCCTCTTCCTCTCTCCATCTGCCCCGGACATTCTCCTCTTCCTCTCTCCATCTGCCCCGGACATTCTCCTCTTCCTCTCTCCATCTGCCCCGGACATTCTCCTCTTCCTCTCTCCATCTGCCCCGGACATTCTCCTCTTCCTCTCTCCATCTGCCCCGGACATTCTCCTCTTCCTCTCTCCATCTGCCCCGGACATTCTCCTCTTCCTCTCTCCATCTGCCCCGGACATTCTCCTCTTCCTCTCTCCATCTGCCCCGGACATTCTCCTCTTCCTCTCTCCATCTGCCCCGGACATTCTCCTCTTCCTCTCTCCATCTGCCCCGGACATCCTCCTCTTCCTCTCTCCATCAGAAAAGACTCCTTCCATCCTTCTGCCTTGTACAGCCTCCTCTCCTCTCTAGCTGTCCACCTTTCAGAACATTCTCTTCCATTCTGTCCACCGTCTACATCTGTTCTGTGTCTCATTTTTCTCAGGTGTTTCTTTCATTCTCTTGCCTCTTTGTGTTCAGGTTATTAAACAGGTCACTGTGTAAATACGGTCATGGCGAGCCCAGTGGTGCGTCAAATTGACAAGCAGTTCCTCATCTGCAGTATTTGCTTGGAGCGCTATCACATTCCTAAGGTCCTGCCATGTCTGCACACCTTCTGTGAGAGGTAAGTGTGTGTTCCTGAGTAGTAAGTAGACTGTTCCCTTTTATTTCCTGCCTAAACAGCATTCTGCATACCTCTGATGTCATGTAGTACTTAACCGATCTGGCTTGCATTGATTTATTGATGGATACTTGTACTGGGCCTATAGGCAGTGTCATAAACCATGAAATCAGACCGAGGCAGAAGCACAGTTAAATCACACTTGCTTAATAATAAAAGTAAATATAACAAACATAGTCAAAACATAACTGGAGTTCAGGAACCGGAACGGATAGTCAGACAAGCCAAATGTCAGGGAGCCGGAGATGAGCGTAGTAAAACAGCAAGCAGGATCTGGAGCTAAAAGGGATGTCAGCAAAGCAAGGAATGCAGGAGAGCGTCTGTGATGTTGACCAAGGTGAAAGCAGAGATCCTCAGGGATGGATGGCTTAAAGTGGAAGTAAACCCTCCTATCATTTTTAGTCAAGGAAGCCGCCATCTTGGCCTCTAATAATTCTTCAACTGCCATAATGCTGCACATGTGATCAGTTATGACACCAGCCATTGGATGGTTTGAAAGTTTGGTTGAGAGCACAACCAATGTGAAAGTTAGCATTTCCGGCATGCCGGGAATGTAAGTGTTTTTTTGAAACTGGGTTTACTCCCGCTTTAATTAGGCAGGACTGACGAGCAGGATATCATCAACAGCTGAGTAATTGTGGAGAGAGATGAGAGCTGGCGATTAGCCAGAGAAGGAAGGGCTGATCCCAGCCCTGACAGGCAGTTTTCATTGGTTCCTTTATGTGGCCCTCAAACTGAAGGCTGGCTCTTTGGCCAGTATGGAATGTATATGATAGACACAGGTCATGATGTTCTAAGCCAGTGGTTCTCAACTCCTGTCCTCAGGACCCGCTAACAGGCCAGGTTTTATGTATTACCTTGGGGAGATGCAGACTAGAATACTGCAATCACTGAGCAGCAAATGAGATCACCTGTCATGTATTTTGGGTATCTTGCAAACCTGGCCTGTTAGTGGGTCTTGAGGACAGGGGTTGAGAACTACTCTTCTAAGCAGTGCTTTTTTGGAAGGGTCAGACTTCGTTGTAAAGGTGTAGAGAAGGAGGCTGATTATGTCTTTATGGGCGTTTTCACCTTGGTATTGATGTGAAGTAAGACAATGATATCTTCATAGACGTGTACTAGATTATAGTTCCTCAAATACGCACCTATAATAATACACTCACATCTAAAAAGAAATATCTGTATGCAAACACCAAGTGCCAAAAAGTTCTTAACCACTTCCGTACCGCCGCACGCCGATATACGTCCTAAGTTTGAAGAGAAATATTGTTACGGCACCAGCTAGCTGCCATAACCCTGGTATCCTCTTTTTCGTCCGGTTACCGATAAGTGGTCTCTGCGGCGGATTCGATGCAAGATCACTTTTATCGGCGGCGGAAGAGGGGGGGCCTCCTGCCATGCTCCAGTGCCCTCCGCCGCTTACCGGAACCGTCGGCAGTGGCGATCGAATGTTCTTCCATGCTGGGTATGGAGACAATTGAGGGGAAGATGGCCCACCCCCACCCGTCTCCATACCATAGGAGGGCGGAAGCGACGTCATATTTTTTTATGACCATTTTTTATATATATATATATATATATATATATATATATGTGTGTGTGTGTTGCATTTTAGTGTAAATATGAGATGTGAGGTCTTTTTGACCCCCAGATCTCATATTTAAGAGGTCCTGTCGTGCTTTTTTTTTTTTTTTTTTTTTTTTTTTCTATTACAAGGGATGTTTACATTCCTTGTAAAAGGAATAAAAAGTGAACCAATTTATTTTAATTTTTTTTAAAGAACAGTGTAAAAATTAAAAAATAAAAGCTAAAATGTGAATAAAAAAAGTCTTAAACGTGCCCCGTCCCGCCAAGCTCGCGTGCAGCAGTGAACGCATACGTGAGTAGCACCTGCATATGAAAACGGTATTCAAACCACACATGTGAGATATCACTGCGATCGTTACAGCAAAAGCAATAATTCTAGCCCTAGACCTCCTCTGTAACTCGAAGCGTGCAACCTGTAGAACTTTTTAAACCGCACCTATGGAGATTTTTAAGGATAGAAGGTTTGTCTCCATTCCTCGAGCAGGCACAATTTTGAAGCGTGACGTGTTGGGTATCAACTTACTCGGCGTAACATTATCTGTCACAAAAAAAAAAAAAATTGGGCTAACTTTACTGTTTTTATTTTTTTATTCAAAAAAGGGTATTTTTTTTTTTTCAAAAAAAAGTGCGCTTGCAAGACCGCTGCGCAAATACGGTGTGACAGAAAGTATTGCAACAACCGCCATTTTATATTATTATATAGGGCAGTGATGGCGAACCTTGGCACCCCAGATGTTTTGGAACTTCATTTCCCATGATGCTCAGCTACACTGCAGAGTACATGAGCATCATGGGAAATGTAGTTCCAAAACATCTGGGGTGCCAAGGTTCGCCATCACTGATATAGGGTGTTAGAAAAAAATAGAAGAATAATGTTTGGGCGTTCTAAGTAATTTTCTAGCAAAAAAAATAACCTGTTTTTAACTTGTAAACAACATATCTCAGAAAGAGGCTCGGTCCTTAAATGGTTAATCGTACCAAGTCCTCTTTGTGCTGACCCCTCTGTGTGAAGTACTCAAGTATATAACCTTTAGGCTGGGTTCACATTGCAGCAATGTGGGAACGCTGCGAATCTACTGCGGGTTCCCGCATCGCATGCCTCCCGCCAGCAGTTCACACTGCCCTATGCGAACTGCTGGGAGTGTCAGTGAAATGTTAATGACGCCTCCAAATCAGTTCGCATATCGCAGTGCGATCTGCAAACTCGGACAGGTGTGAACACCCATGCGATCCGATTCTGCTGCGGACCAAAAAAATGGGTCCTGTGCGAGTTTGGTTTGGATGCGATTTCAGCCATACTATCTGTATGGCTGAAATGGCATTGCACAGAGATCGCATGTGATTTGCAGTGCGGTGCGAATCACATCCGATCTCGGTACACCACAGCAGTGTGAACCCAGCCTTAGCCAGCGATATAATGCGTCTCTCCTCCAACTCCAACCGTTCCAATAAGATGTCTAGTAATCACTATCCCATCTCAAACCAGCAAGCCAGCCATAGAACAATCCAAAAGGAACAAATCTCATAGGCTACTTTCACACTTTTCGCGCCACTAGTGGGGAGCTTTTGGAAAGGGTTAAAACCGCCCGTGTTGTGCCGCTTCCGAAGTGCTTTTTCAGGTGTTTCAGAAGCTCTGCCCATGCATTCAATTGAATGCATGGGCAGGGGTGGTTTAGGAGCGCTGTGTACAGAGCTGCCAAACTGCCCCAAAGATGCCGCAAGTGCACCGCCCCAGTTTGAGAGCACTCTGGCTTTCACACTGTGGTGTCATGGGAGGCGGGTTTCAGATGCTGTTTTTGTCGCTAAAACGCTTGAAAAAACGCCTTCAGTGTGAAGGTAGCCATAGTGTACTATTGTTTACTAAAATAATTATAAAATTCCCATTAAAATTACACTCTCTCATTGCCAAGCTACCTTTGTGGTACCAACCAAATCAGCCTGTAATACAATGTACAAGAAGAGACTCCTCCGCTCTCACTGGAGTAGACACGCACTCCAATTGCCGGAAGTCGTCGGCCTGGATGTGACATCACAGGAAACCTGTAGTGACGATTGTGGACTCTGTCTCAACGCGTTTCGGCCTATCTTTAGGCGTTTGTCTATTCGGATGGAGAAAAGTGGCATTTTGGTCCCATAACGTGACCGAATAATTCAGGTAGCGGACATCAGAACCGTAAAACCTTATTTGACCTCTTTATAACTCGGGGGGTCAGTCCTTCCGGTGAGTGAGTACTTTTACACCAAGGCAGCTCTTAGAAGAATTGTGATCTACAGCAATGTTTCTCAACTCCAGTCCTCAAGTACCACCAACAGGTCATGTTTTCGTGATTTCCCTCAGATGAAACAGCTGTGGTAATTACTAAGGCAGTGAAACTGATCAAATCACCTGTGCATAATAATGGAAAGCCTGAAAACATGACCTGTTTGGGGGGGAACTCGAGGACTGGAGTTGAGAAACCTTGACCTACAGCACATTGAAAAGAGAAGACGTTGTTTTTTTTTTTTTTTTTATCTATAAGGCTGGGTTCACACTGCAGCGGTGATGAGATTGGCAGTGCGGTGCAAATCACATCCGATCTCTGTGCGATGCGAGTTCAGCCATACAGATAGTATGGCTGAATTCGCATCGCATCCGGCCCAAATTCGCACAGGACCCTTTTTTTGGTCCGCAGCAGAATCGGATTGCATGGAGTGTTCACACCATGCGAATTCGATTCCTGTCCAAGTTTGCAGATCGCACTGCGATATGCGAACTGATCTGGGGGTGTCATTAACGTTTCACTGACACTCCCAGCAGTTCACATAGGGCAGTGTGAACTGCCGCCGGGAGGCATGTGATGCGGGAACCCGCAGCGTTTCCGCATCGCTGCAGTGTGAACCCAGCCTAATACTGGTAGGTATTTATTTTATTTTTTTGTGTAGCGACATTTTGGTTTCATATATTCTGGTTTAATAGGTGCGTATGCATCTCCTTAAAGGGACAGCCACAGATCATTTATCATTGTCTTCATTCACTCGTTGGTGTAACGCCGCTTTTTTGGATTATACTTAATAGATGTGTAGACCACTGTGTTGATGTGACGTAACGCATTGTTGGTTTCCCAGAAATGTACACCGTTGTGTTGATGAGACTCCTGTCTTCATGAAACTGTTGGCCCTTGTGTTAGTATGGAGGAAGACTCTTGTATCTTAACAAAAGTATTACATATTGATGTGGAATTTATTATGATTGTATTGTCACAAAATTGTCATACTTAGGCTGGGTTTACACTGCAGCGATGCGGGAACGCCGCGAATCCGCGGCGGGTTCCCGCATCGCATGCCTCCCGGCGGCAGTTCACACTGCCCTATGCGAACTGCTGGGAGTGTCAGTGAAATGTTAATGACACCCCCAGATCAGTTCGCATATCGCAGTGCGATCTACAAACTCGGACAGGAATCGGATCGCATGGTGTGAACACTCCATGCAATCCGATTCTGCTGCGGACCAAAAAAAGGGTCCTGTGCGAGTTTGGGGCGGGTGCGATGCGAATTCAGCCATACTATCTGTATGGCTGAACTCTCATCGCACAGAGATCGGATGTGATTTGCACTGCAGTGCGGTGCGAATCACATCCGGTTCTCGTAGCCGCAGCGGTGTGAACCCAGCCTAAAAGCTCAAGTCACTTATTTTAACACAAGGATAAGGATCTGTATGTACACTGTGGCTATTGTTGCATTTTATAGGATTCAGCTGAAAATAAATTAACTTGAAAATAAGAATCCGTATTCTGGTGTCCGGGCTTTGTGAATTGAGCTTATGGTGTTGACATACCTGTAAAGGTATATATATATATTTTTTTTTGTCTTAATGGAAATGCCATGTATCTTGCCAATGTGAAGGAGTCTTGTCTTTGTGTCTTGATGGAATTTTCATATAGTGTTGATGAGGAGTAGTGAGATTGCAGGGCAATAACTTCAGTGGCATGCAATGCCAAGCTGCTGCTAACAAAGAAAACAGAATATTGGCATTAAAAAGGGGATCAATTCCAGAGATAAAACGATAATTCTCCCGCTCTACAAGACTCTGGTCCTGCCGCACCTGGAGTATGCTGTCCAGTTCTGGGCACCATTCCTCAGGAAGGATGTACTGGAAATGGGGCGAGTACAAAGAAGGGCAACAAAGCTAATAAAGGGTCTGGAGGATATCAGTTATAAAGAAAGGTTGTGAGCACTGAACTTATTCTCTCTGGAGAAGAGACGCTTGAGAGGGGATATGATTTCAATTTACAAATACCGTACTGGTGACCCCACAATAGGGATGAAAATTTTTTGCGAAAGGTAGTTTAACAAGACTCGTGGCCACTCATTATAATTAGAAGAAAAGAGGTTTAACCTTAAACTACGTAGAGGGTTCTTTACTGGAAGAGCGGCAAGGATGTGAAATTCCCTTCCACAGGCGGTGGTCTCAGCGGGGGACATCGATAGTTTCAAAAAATTATTAGATAAACACCTGAACGACCGCAACATACAGGGATATACAATGTAATACTGACATATACCGTATTTATCGGTGTATATCACGCACCCCAAGTTTAGGAGGGAATATTAAGGAAAAAAACTTTTAGGATGGAAGTTTAAGGAAAAAAACTTACAGTGCCTTGCGAAAGTATTCGGCCCTCTTGAACTTTTCAACCTTTTGCCACATTTCAGGCTTCAAACATAAAGATATAAAATTTTTATTTTTTGTGAAGAATCACCAACAAGTGGGACACAATTGTGAAGTGGAACGAAATCTATTGGATTTTTGAAACTTTTTTTAACTAATAAAAAAATGAAAAGTGGGGCGTGCAAAATTATTCGGCCCCCTTGCATTAATACTTTGTAGAGCCACCTTTTGCTGCGATTACAGCTGCAAGTCGCTTGGGGTATGTCTCTATCAGTTTTGCACATCGAGAGACTGAAATTCTTGCCCATTCTTCCTTGCAAAACAGCTGGAGCTCAGTGAGGTTGGATGGAGAGCGTTTGTGAACAGCAGTTTTCAGCTCTTTCCACTAATTCTCGATTGGATTCAGGTCTGGACTTTGACTTGGCCATTCTAACACCTGGATATGTTTATTTGTGAACCATTCCTTTGTAGATTTTGCTGTACGTTTGGGATCATTGTCTTGTTGGAAGATAAATCTCCGTCCCAGTTTCAGGTCTTTTGCAGACTCCAACAGGTTTTCATCCAGAATGGTCCTGTATTTGGCTGCATCCATCTTCCCCTCAATTTTAACCATCTTCCCTGTCCCTGCTGAAGAAAAGCAGGCCCAAACCATGATGCTGCCACCACCATGTTTGACAGCAGGGATGGTGTGTTGAGGGTGATGAGCTGTGTTGCTTTTATGCCAAACATATCGTTTTGCATTGTGGACAAAAAGTTCGATTTTGGCTTCATCTGACCAGAGCACCTTCTTCCACATGTTTGGTGTGTCTCCCAGGTGGCTTGTGGCAAACTTTAGACGAGACTTTTTATGGATATCTTTGAGAAATGTCTTTCTTCTTGCCACTCTTCCATAAAGGCCAGATTTGTGCAGTGTACGACTGATTGTTATCCTATGGACAGACTCTCCCACCTCAGCTGTAGTTCTCTGCAGTTCATCCAGAGTGATCATGGGCCTCTTGGCTGCATCTCTGATCAGTCTTCTCCTTGTCTGAGCTGAAAGTTTAGAGGAACGGCCAGGTCTTGGTAGATTTGCAGTGGTCTGATACTCCTTCCTTTTCAAAATGATCGCTTGCACAGAGCTCCTTGGGATGTTTAAAGCTTGAGAAATCTTTTTGTATCCAAATCCGGCTTTAAACTTCTCCACAACAGTATTACGGACCTGCCTGGTGTGTTCCTTGGTCTTCATGATGCTCTCTGCGCTTTCAACAGAACCCTGAGACAATCACAGAGCAGGTGCATTTATACAGAGACTTGATTACACACAGGTGGATTCTATTTATCACCATCAGTCATTTATAACAACATTGGATCATTCAGAGATCCTCGCTGAACTTCTGGAGTGAGTTTGCTGCACTGAAAGTAAAGGGGCCGAATAATTTTGCACGCACCACTTTTCAGTTTTTTTATTTGCTAAAAAAGTTTAAATTATCCAATAGATTTCGTTCCACTTCACAATTGTGTCCCACTTGTTGGTGATTCTTCACAAAAAATAAAAATATTATATCTTTATGTTTGAAGCCTGAAATGTGGCAAAAGGATGAAAAGTTCAAGGGGGCCGAATACTTTCGCAAAGCACTGTACATTTAAATGCCCATCAATGCAGCCTTGTCAGTGTCCATCTGCAGCCTTGTCCATCATTGCAGCCTTGCCCAGTGCCTTTGCAACATAGTCTAGTTGCAGCACTGCCCTGATTTAAAATTGGGGCCGACTGAGCGGAGAGGAGCGAGTGCCGACAAAATCCAGAAAGCCGAGTGAACTTCGGGACTGCGAGAGGATCCGAGACTAGCCAAAGTACACTCGGCTTTCTGTATGTTGTCGGCGCTCGCTCCTCTCACAATCAGTGGAGGTGGGCGGGACTGCAAGAGGAGCCGAGTAAAGCCGAAGTACACTCTGCTTTCTGTATCTCGGCTCCGTGCGCTCCTTTCTTCAGAACCAGCGGGGATCGGCGTATAATACGCATTCCCACGATTTTCCCCTGATTTTTAGGGGGAAAAAGTGTGTGTTATACGCCAATAAATACGGTAATCACACACCTAGTTTGGATTTGTCTTTTTTCAACCTCCCCTAATAAAAATGTTATTTTTGTATTTATTGGCATATAACACTCACCTTTTCACCCTGAAAATCGGGTGCAAATAGCATGTGCGTGTTATATGGCAAAACTTCAATTTTAGCTGCCTCGGAAGGGGCAGGGAGAGCGCCGTCAGATTACATACAATGAGAATCTCCTATTTACTTGGCGGCTTCTGTAATAGGAAGTCCGGTCTCCTGGGCCACCATTGGACCTCTGTTCTGCCTATCATAAGGGATTTTCACTGTTTGGAATCTGTCGGCGCTCATGCCTCCCCCTCTCTATCACCTCTAGGCTGCACTGATGGCAATGGTGAGGCTGCTGAATTGATGGCAATGGTGAGGTTGCATTGATGGCACTTGTGAGGCTGCAGATGGGCATTGATCAGGCTGCATTGATGACAATGGTGAGGCTGCAGGTGGGCACTGAGCCATATTTTTCTTCAAAGTTTTTTTTCCTGTAACTTCCCTCGTAAAATGAATGTGTGTGTGTGTGTGTGTGTATGTATGTGTATGTGTGTGTATATGTATATATATATATATATATATATATATATATATATATATATATATATATATATATATATATATATATATATATATATATATATATATATATATAAAATATAATAATGTTTCTCCTTGGGAAAGTAGTTTGAACTTGTTTTGATGTGTATAAAGATTGTGCCTTCATGTAATTGGCATATGTGTTGATATTGAGGAGTGTTAGACATTGTGTTGATGTCGAGGTATACGGTTGTGTCTTCAAAAGGGTGTTCAGCATTGTGGTGTTGTTTGTGTAGAGTTGTGTTTTTTCATGGAAATGATTGTTGAAATGTATAGTTGTGTATTCATGGGAGTTATGGTCAATGGGTTAATGTAGCGATTGTAGTGTTTTTCTCTTCATGGCAGCATTTGGTATTGTGTTAATATTGGGCATATAGTTATTGAAATGAATAGACACTGTGTTAATGTTGCAGTATAGATTTGTGTCTTCTTGGAAGTGTTTGGACATTATCTTGAAGTGTATGGTTGTGTATTTATGGACGTGATGGCCATTGTATTGATGTTAATGTGCAGGGACATGTGCTCATGGAAGTCTTGGACATTGTGTTGATGAAGTGTAGGGTTGTGTGTTGATGTTGGGTTCGTGGAAGTGTTTGCATATTATGTTGAAGTGTATGGTTGTGTCTTCATAGAAGTGCTGGCCATTGTTTTGGTGTTGACTTGTTGGCTTATGTGTTCATGGAAGTTTTGGACATTGCTTGATGAGGTGTGTTCATGGAAGTGCTCGTTGTTGTGTTGATCTTGAGGTATAAAGTTGTGTCTTTTGTGTAAGTGTTTGGACATTATGTTGAAGTGTATGGTTGTGTCTTCACTCTTCATGGAAGCGATGGTCATTGTATTGATGTTGAAGTGTGTGGTTTCATGTTGCTGGAAGTCTTGGACATTGTGTTGATGTTGAAATGTAGGGTTATGTGTTCATGGAATTTTTGGCTGTTGTGTTCATGAGGTGTAGGGTCATGTGTTCATGGAAGTGTTCAGCGTTGTGTTTATTGTTGAAGTATAGAGTTGTGTCTTCGTGAAAATGAAGCGGCAGCGCTGCTAATGCAGAAAGCAGACGGTGGGCCTAGGTGTGGTCAGGTGTCGATTGACCAGCTATAGGTTTGATAATCAGCAGTGGCAATGCCAATACCCACACCCCCCTGCAACATCATCTTCTCCCACGCGATAATGGAAACTCTACCCCGTATTCATAATAAGATGAGCAGCGTTGTCGCTCCATCACAGGAAGCTGCTACAGGTAAACTCCACTGGCAGGATGAACGGTTATTTGTGGGGCTTTGCAGGAAATGGTTAGTGCAGACACATCTATAAATATGTACTGCAGCACTTTATTTTTAATGGGAGGTCGGAGTTCTGCTTTAAACAGGAAGCCATGTGTAGGTCACTACTGAAGTTCTGTCATCTCCTCTAACTTAAGGAACTCTCTGACCAAGGAGGTACAACGAGTATAGCATGCTTCTCCTAAACACAGGAAGTTACTAAGGGAAGTTTAGACAATGAGGGACATTTATAGATACACAGGAGGATCATCTTCAGACTTCCCTTTTTCTGGACTTTTATTTCTCATGAGTATTGATGTGTCACGAGTGCAGTGTGCACCCCTGCTATCTATACAGACTCTGCACACAAGCATTTCTCTTGTCCTATATGCTGGCAGTAATTCTCACTATCTGTTCTAGGCTTGCACCGATACTAGTATGGGTATCGGTGCCGATACCGAGTATTTTCACAGGTATCGGCACTCGTGCAAATGTACCGATACCTGAAACCGATATGTTCAGGCTCAGCTCTTTGAGCTGTCAGTGGGTCTCCCCTGTGTTAAAGAAGTCCGGTAATTGGAGCTGTCAAAAATAAAAGCAGCGGGTGTTCTGTCCAAAAATGTCCGCCTATCAGATAGTGTACGCCCCGTACTACGCAGGCGTAGCGCTTGCGCAGGACGGAGCCCAAGGAGATTTGGAAAATCTCCGAAGATGAACGGCGCCTGCGCCGTGAGTCCAGGTGCAAGCCCCACCATCCAAGTGGACATAGGGCTGCACATAGAGGGCCCCTCGTGGGCTCGCTTCGCTCGGCTCTTTTTTTTATTCTAACTCTATGTCCACTTGGATGGTGGGGCTTGAACCTGGACTCACGCCGTTCATCTTCAGATATTTTCAGAATCTGCTTGTCCCGTGTACTGTGCATGCGCAGTACACAGCGGACGATATCCGATGGGGGACAGTATTTGAAAGGACATTGGCAATGTTTATTAACAACATTACTCAGCACTGAAACACTAAAATAAAAAGAAACTGTTTCTTTTTGTATATTTCTGTTTCTTCATCTGCAGATCAAAGGGATGAACCAACGTTCCTCTGTTTAACCCCTTATTAACCCAAAATTTACTCTAATCAGCCTTAATTAACTCCCTATTCTCCTCCCATTTAAAGCGGAGGTCCACCCTAAAGTGGAGCTTCCGCTCATTGGAACCCCCCCCCCCCCTCCGGCGCCACAATTGGCACCTTTCAGGGGGGAGGGGGGTGAAGATACCTGTACAGTACAGGTATCTTCACCCACTTCCGGCGTAGATTCTGCAGAAGGTACGCCCCTTTCCGCAGAATCTACGCCCCTTTCCGAAGGTCCCCCGCTGCCTGCTGGGAAACACACGGATCCCAGAGACAGCGGGGACCAACCTTATTGCGCAGCGCGACTCGCGCATGCGCAGTAGGGAACCGGGAACTGAAGCCGCAAGGCTCCACTTCCCGATTCCCATACCCAAGATGGAGGCGGCAGCACCCAAGAGACGATCGAGAGATCGGCTTCGGGTGCCGACATCGCGGGCGCGCTGGGCGGGTAAGTGTCATTATTTTAAAAGTCAGCAGCTGCTGGCTTTTAAAAAAAAAAAAAAAAACGGCGCAACTACCGCTTTAATTATTATTTTCCTGCTTTTCTTTTCTTTTGTTCAAGTCTATTTTATAAATGATAAACAATTAAAACTTTTTTTTTTTTTTTGCTTTGTTAGTGAATATTTTTACACATAATATCTCTATCTGAAATATATATATATATATATATATATATATATATATATATATATATATATATATATATATATGAAATTTCACATTGAAAAAGTTCTAAATTAAAAAAAAAATCAATTTATCTCATTTGTAAATAACTTTTCAATGCTTTGTACTAGGGCTGCAACTAACGATAATTTTCATAATCAATTAGTTGGCCGATTATTGTTTTGATTAATCGGTTAATAGCCTTAAAAAAAACTGTAATTTTCCTGTGATTTGCATTTTTACATATTTTTTTTGCCCAATTTGTTGTTGGGCAGACTGAAAAACACAAATTGCCGCAAAAACGCATTATTACATGCTTTTCTGCAGCTTCTCCATTGAAGTATATTGAACCAAAAAAACTAAATAGCACAGTTTTGCGTAAAAAAAAAAAAAAAAAAAAAAAAAAGGCCTTGTCTTTTCCAAATACACAGCAGCTGAAAAAATCATAGATGTGAACGTGTCCCATGGGAAACCATGTAAATGAACTGTAGTGTGTTTCTGCAAAAAGCACCAAAAAACATAGAGGTGTGACCCAGGCCTGAGATGTTTAGTAACATAATGGGGTTAAAAAAACTAAAATTAGTACAAAGAGAGCAAATAATCACTACTGTAAGGGTCCTTTCACACACTGATTCACCCCATGGATATCCGCTTGCTCAGCGGGGATAGCAGGAGCGATCTCCGCTGAGCAGGAAGATGACAGGTCTGTCTGTGCACACTGCGCAGGGGACGGACCTGTCATAGCGCCGCTCTACCCCTATGGGAGATCGGGTGACGATGGACCGCAGTGTCCGTCGTCACCCGATCCGATGACTGATGGAAAAATAGGTTTTTCCTCCGTCGCGCTTTTTCGGATCGGAGCGGGTCGGATGTCAGCGGACATGTCACCGCTGACATCCGACGCTCTATGGAGCATCCGTTCAGGTCCGCCTGAAAAACTGACAGGCGGACCTGAACGGATCCTCCGTGTGAAAGGGGCCTAAGGGGTTTATTTTTTACTACTGGACAGTAAAAGTAATATTTTACAGTAGCGATTTGCTCTCTTTGTAGAATAAAGGGCTATTTTATTTATTTTTTTTAACTGTATTATGTTAGTGGCCAATTTAATCGATTATGAAAATAGTAATCAATTAATTTCATAATCGATTAGTTATTTCGGCACCTACCGTATATACTCGAGTATAGGCCGACCCGAATATAAGCCGAGGCCCCCAATTTACCCCCAAAAAAACTGGCAAACTTATTGACTCGTGTATAAGCCGAGGGTGAGACATGCCTGTCAATCCCTGTGTGTGTGTCCGTCCATCCCTGTGTGTCCGTCCATCCCTGTGTGTCCGTCCATCCCTGTGTGTCCGTCCATCCCTGTGTGTGTGTGTGTCCATCCATCCATCCATCCCTGTGTGTGTGTGTGTCCATCCATCCATCCATCCCTGTGTGTGTGTGTGTCCATCCATCCCTGTGTGTGTGTGTCTCCATCCATCCATCCATCCATCCCTGTGTGTGTGTCTCCATCCATCCATCCCTGTGTGTGTGTGTCTCCATCCATCCATCCATCCCTGTGTGTGTGTGTATCCATCCATCCCTGTGTGTGTGTGTCTCCATCCATCCATCCCTGTGTGTGTGTGTCCGTGTGTGTGTGTGTGTGTGTGTGTGTCCAGCCTACCTGTGTCCCGAGCCTGTGTCCCGAGCCTCCGTCCCTTGCCTTGCCTCCTTGCCTCCGTCCCGTGCCGTGCCTTGCCTCCTTGCCTCCGTCCCGTGTCGTGCCGTGCCTTGCCTCCTTGCCTCCGTCCCGTGTCGTGCCTTGCCTCCGTCCCGTCCCGTCCCGTGCCGTGCCTTGCCTTGCCTCCTTGCCTCCGTCCCGTGCCGTGCCTTGCCTCCGTCCCGTGTCGTGCCTTGCCTCCGTCCCGTCCCGTGCCGTGCCGTGCCTTGCCTTGCCTCCGTCCCGTGCCTTGCCAGGATCGCCGCTCTTCGTCGGCGCCTCGGCGGCCATTCTAAAATTCAAAAGCCGCGCCTCCGCCTTCGCCTGTGATAGGCGGAACACTGAATTTCCCAGCAGCCTGTGTTCCGCCTATCACGGACATCGTCTCATCCTCGTCCGTAGTACGAGGATGAGACGATGTCCGTGATAGGCGGAACACAGGCTGCTGGGAAATTCAGTGTTCCGCCTATCACAGGCGAAGGCGGAGGCGCGGCGTTTGAAGGGTAGAATGTCCGCTGTCTGTCTGCTCGACACGCTGATCGAGCAGGCAGACAGCGATGACTCGAGTATAAGCCGAGGGGGGCACTTTCAGCCTCAAAAAAGAGGCTGAAAATCTCGGCTTATACTCGAGTATATACGGTACTTTGTACCATTGACAGCTGAAGTTTAAAACGGTTACGGTAGGTATTGGCAATTGGTTATCGGTGAGTACTAAAAAAAAAAAACGTATCGGTGCATCCCTAATCTGTTTTTATTCTGTGTGTATGGACTCTGCACAGTGCCACTTCTCTTGTCCTTTCCTACTTAGAATAATAAGCTGACAGATGAGTAAAACAGCGATATCAGAACCGATTCAATCATACAGTTTGTAGTGTACAAAGATTTGCAGAACCATGGGATAAAGGAAGATTGCTGAACTTTGTTTTATCTCATGGTCACTGTGCATTATGTGAATGCATCAATGCAGCACATGCTATCTCAGCTTGGATTCATTGAATGAGTTTACCAAAAATGTAAATATTGCAGAATATACAGCCTCATGCTACATAACTAAGCTTCATTTCATGCTGAATAAACTAAATTATTAATATATCTTAAATAGAAAACTATCTTTTAGATGGCTTTTTAATCCAAAAGCATTTTTTTAAAATACATGTGATAAATTTTAAATAAATAAAAAAAAAAAATCAAATTTTTTTATTTTTTTTTTAAAGCGGGATTCCACCCTAAAGTGGAACCTCCGCTGATCGGAACCCTCCCCCCCTCCGGTGTCACAATTGACACCTTTCAGGGGGGAGGGGGGTGGAGATACCTGTCAAAGACAGGTATTTACACCCATTTCCGGGCATAGACTCCCGTGGGAGTCTACGCCATTTCCTGCCCTACCGCGCTGTCTGCTGGGACACACACGGGTCCCAGTGACAGCGCGGAGATTTCCTATTGCGCGACGCGACTCGCGCATGTGCAGTAGGGAACCGGGAAGTGAAGCCGATTCGCTTCACTTCCTGATTCCCTCACCTAGAATGGTAGCGGCAGCAGCCGAGAGCTGAGCGATCGATCGGCCTCGGCTGCCGGCATCGCTGGACCCCGGGACAGGTGAGTGTCCATTTTATTAAAAGTCAGCAGCTGTTATGCCCGCAAGGCCATTGCGCTCAGCTGGCGTAAGCCCACTCCTCCCCCTCTCTCCCTGTGGAAAAAATTGGTGAACGACAGCCTGCCTCTCTACAAGGACTGCTATGTTAATAGGGGTTGCCCGCAAAAATATGACAAGGTCTGGTCCAGCTGGCTGGCGGATGCCTCCACGGCCTCAGACCCATAGCCTACTTAACGCATTTTCGTTTGTTAATGAATAGGAATATGCACCAGTGGAAATGTTGTATATCTGAGTAGCATGGTTTAGTCCTGAGTCATCCTACTGCACATGGAGTCGGCTCTTTGTGGCCGGTGAGATGCCTTGAATTCTCCGACATGTTTTTTTATGTAATGCACTGTCTTATATTGCAACTCTTTACATGTCACGCCTGTAACACTAATCGTGACCAATGTATGTGTTTTTGTTTTTGTTTTTGTCTGTCTTGTTTTGCTTTTGGTTACTTGTTCACTGTCTGAAATTCCAATAAACAGATTTGCAAAAAAAAAAAAAAAAAGTCAGCAGCTGTAGTATTTATAGCTGCTGGCTTTTAATATTTTTTTTTTTTTGGTGGAATCCCTCTTTAATCATTGTTTATATCCACCCTGCCTCTACAGTGTATTGTTGTGTTAGATGGTTGGCAGCCTGTTTGTACACTCTCATCATTCTCTTGTTTGGTTCTACAGGTGCCTGCAGAGCTACATCCCACCGCAGAGCCTGACTCTTTCCTGCCCGGTATGCCGCCAGACTTCCATCCTTCCAGAACGGGGAGTGTCTGCCCTGCAGAACAACTTCTTCATCACAAACCTCATGGAGGTTCTCCAGCGCAGCCCGGAGAGCGGCCGCCAGGAGCAAAGTGTGCTGCCAGGAGAGGGACACCCCTCTGGTACCTCGCTTTCCTGCCCCAACCACCAGGGCAAGGTAGGTGCAGCACCCTCTGCAGATCTAACGTAGAAAAACGTTCTCCTTTTCCCCCTCTGGTCACTGAGTCTGTTTCCTATCCTCCTGCAGACCATGGAGTATTACTGCGGACCCTGCGAGACAGCCATGTGTGTAGAATGCACGGAGGGAGAACACAGAGAGCATTGCACTGTTCCACTGAAAGACGTTCTAGAGCAACACAAAGCATCGCTCCGCAGCCAGCTTGACAACATCAAGGGCAGGTAAAGGCAGAGGGTGCTCAGATCATCTCTCTGGTGGGCCGTGTCTGAGGTAGATCCACCATCTTTGGACGCAGCAGGGTCTAGCTCATAAACCTATTCACAGAAAGGTCTGTCGCTTCATTGACAAGTCTCTGGAGTGATCTTATGTGGTCACTGCACTTACCAAGACCCAGGTCCTATTTGCACCAAGTGCATTAGTCTGCACTAGGCAACCTTGCCCAGCCTAGTCCCAATGCATGGACACTATTGGTCAGTTCACACCACTTCACTGTCAAGTACTTACCAGTCCATGGAGACCAGCGCTGTCGCTGCGCAGCTCATTTTTGTCATAACTGTAAGTCCACAGTGCCACCATCCTTGATTTGGGAACTGGCTGCGTCTTCTTGATCAATTACAGCCAGGTCCCCACTTTGCATGCATAAGCAGTGAGACTTGTCCTATAGGAGGCTGCGAGCGTAAGGAGGTACCTATCAAAAAAGGTGCATGCTCCCTAGAAAAAAAAAAAAGACATACAGGAAGTAGGGAATAATCGGCAACAGGGGACACAGATAGAAATAAAAATCTGACGGGTTCTAGCTTCTCCCACTCTGCTAAAGCATTTTTTTGCTGCTGTTGGATATTTTTGCTCACCTGACTGGTGAAACGTTATGAACAGGACAGAAAGTGAGGGGAAAGCAGAGCTCTGGATAGCAGTTAAAAACATACGGGGGGGTTCTAATCCTTCCTCATTCCATCTAAACTGGAAAAAAAAAGAGTTTTGGCTGGACCTACACTTTAATGTCCAAATTCAAGTTTCAGCAGTGTGTGCGTGACAAGCTTGAAAGCGGGTAGAAACTGTTGGCATGACACGGGCTCCTTTTTAAGAAAGCTCCTCCTTTCTCTGGCAGAATCCCTCAGCTGACCTCCGCCATCGACCTTGTGACTGACATCAGTCGGCAGCTGAGCGAACGGAAAAACGCTGCCGTCAACGAGATTTGTACGACATTTGATGAGCTGGAGCGAGCCCTGCAGCACAGGAAGAATACTCTCTTGCAAGACTTGGAGGCCATTTCTATCACCAAGCAAAAGGTGGGCATGTCTTTTGGGGGGGGGGGGGGGGTGTTTATGAATGTCAGTATCCATCCAGACCATTAAGAAAGAAAAAAAAAAGTGGCCTTTAAATGTCTGACTCCACCCAGAGAGGTAGATTTACTAACACTGGTGCACTCCAGGTCTAGTGCAGCTGTGCATGGTAGCCAATCTGCTTCAAATTCCACTTTTTCAGTTAAGCTTTGGCAGTAAAACATGTAAACTGATTGGTTTCTATGCAGAGCTGCACCAGATTTTGGATGCTCCAGCTTTAGTAAATAACCTCCAGTGTTTTTAGTTTTGGATAGAGTGGGAAAGAGTTGAAGGAGGAGTGGGAAAGAGTTGAAGGAGAAGTAGGGCCAAAGCTCTGTTGGCCCTGCTTCTCCTGTGGGTCGCAGGAGGGCACTTTGTTCTGCACTCCTATGACCCACATTTAGCTGACAGTTGTCTAAAGTCCATTGTCGGTTGATGTCACTCACCTGTTCCAGGCCCTGGAGGGATCCTGACTTTAATGTCTCACATTCAGCCAGCCGCTAGCACCCCCTTCACAGCTTATCGCTCCAGTGAGTACTGGAGGGGCAGAGCGGAGAGCTGGTGACTTAACAGTCACCGGCTCTCTGCTCACTCAAGACAGAGAACATTGATCAATGGTATAAGAAGTAAGAATCAGTCTTTTTTTTTTTTTTCTATGCCACATTTCTCTTTTAAAACCTCAGCCTGGTTTCTGTTGCTGGCTGTGTCCCTACAGGAAATGAGGGCAGTAGTCCCCAAGAGGGAAAAACATTTCATTGCTCGTTTATTAAGAAACCTAGGGAGCCATCTACTGTCAGTCTGTTTCTACTGCCTTCCTGTAGTCACCTCTGGCCGCCGCCCCTACACCTAGTTCCGGTGGTTGGATTCATAGTACTTCAAGAAGTCATAAACTGTTGGGACTGGTCCCTCCTGCGTCTACAACCAGAAATGTTGCACCACAAAGTGGAAAGCATCATAGCTCAAGGTTTGGCAATGCCTTAAGTACTCACAAACCCAACCGCTAGAAGCAGGTGTAGGGACAGGATGCTAGAGGTGACCAAGTACCTGTTGACAGGCGATGAAAACGGACAAACAGTATATGACTTCTTGTGTCCTGAAAAGGAGTTGGCTACCCTAGGGGGAGACAGGAGACAGTAACTAAAGCTTGAGTATGATCCCAACACAAAAAAAAAAAAAAAAATTTACACTCAATATGTGACCCATGTCTTTGAATGACGCCACGTTTATAATCCAGCCAACTGGTTTGGGCCCATCTTTAAGTGTGACTAAGGGTGCAGACATTGGAGAATACCTGTCCAGACAGGTCACAGCTGTGAACCACCATCGGCAAGAACAGAAGCTTTGCATTTCCCGGGTTATATGGGTTCCATGTTGCAAACATACACTATATTGCCAAAAGTATTGCGTGTAAAGGCGCCTGCCTTTTACACACACATGAACTTCAATGGCATCCCAGTCTTGGTCCATAGGGTTCAATATTGAGTTGGCCCACCCTTTGCAGTTATAACAGCTTCATCTTTTCTAGGAAGGCTGTGCACAAGGTTTAGAATTTGTTATTTAATGATTAAGTTTTTTGTTTTTTCTCATCCTGCATGTTGTCTCTCCAACTCCAGGTTCTTCAGGCACAGCTTTCAGCATTAAGACAAGGCCTAGACAACATGGAGAGCAGCATGCGTTTTACTGAACAGGCTCTTGGCCACGGCTCAGAGACAGAAGTTCTCTTGGTGAGGAAGCAGATGAGTGAGCGATTGAATGAATTGGCTTCTCGTGACTTCCCTTTACACCCTCAGCAGAACCCACAGCTTGAATTCCGGGTAGAGACTGATGGCCTCCGCCGATCCCTCCAGAATTTAGGGGCCCTTCTTACTACTAGCACCGTGGCTCATTCCTCAGTTGCAACAGGGGAGGGCTTGCGCCAAGCCTTGGTGGGACAACAAACTTCTGTCACGGTCACTACTAAAGACAAAGATGGAGAGTTGTTCCGAAGTGGCAATGCCATCCTACAAGCTCAACTGACTGGTCCAGATGGAGCCACCCAGGACGGGGAGGTGACGGACAATAAGAATGGGACTTATGAGGTGCTCTATACTCCACGCCATGAAGGAGAGCACCAACTCTCCCTGCGACTTTATGGGCAACCACTACGTGGGAGTCCATTTAGGGTGAGAGCTGTAAAACCTGGGGATGTACCGGCCTCACCAGAGGATGTCAAGCGCAGAGTTAAGTCGCCCAGTGGAGGGCACATACGACAGAAGGCTGTGAGGAGACCATCAAGCATGTATAGCACCAATAAGAAGAAGGAGAACCCAATTGAAGATGAGATGATCCTGAGAGTTGGTAAGTGACTAGAGGGAGACTTTGAAGAGTGGAGGGTAGATGAGGAAATTGGTTTGGAATTTGTGAGGTGAATGGAAGATGATCTTGATCATCCCAATCTCTATCTAGCTTCCGCTTTGAAGGATTTCTCGGCTTCAAGACCTATAGATTATATGAGCTAAATGGTCCACTGAAGGGTTTTGATGATAAAGATATCTAAGTTAAAAGCCCACTAACTTTGTTTATTTTGGGCTGTCAAGCATCTTTGTCAAGTCCTCAGGCAATGCACATACAAACCAAGGAAAAGCACAGATATTTGAAAGCTTGAAATATAATTTTGCCACGATACCATGAATGCCGGAAATCTGTTCATTTGTATATATTTAATATGTACTAGGGCTGCAACTAATGATTATTTTCATAATCAATTTAGTTGGCTGATTTTATTGTTTTTGATTAATCGGATAATAACCTTAAGAAAAAGTGTGGTGTATAATTTCTAGTTAATATATAAAGATTAAAATAAAGGCCAATTTCTTTATATATATATATATATTAATTATGGTATTAAATACAAATAACAGACAGAAGAGATATACTGTATCAATTATTAGAGGTTGAATCTGGTAAATCTCATCAGACTCGGAGAGCAATTCTTTTTTTTTTTTTTATTTAAAGGAAAAAAAAAATGAAAGACATGTCAGATTTTTAGACAGAAGTGTAATATATTCTATGTATGACAGACTCCCTTGTCATAGGCAGGTGGCTTGATAAAAGCTACCTGCGCCTGCTGTCCCTTATGCTGGCCATAAAAAAAAAAAAAAAAAAAAAGAAGTCTTCCTTCAAAAAAAATTTCATTTTAAGAATGTTTTCACAGAGCAGCCCTAATGCTCCTTTTCTGGGGTCCTCCTCCTGCCTTCAGAGTGCCCCAATAGCAAGCTGCAAATTATAGTATAGAGTGCAAGGTAAAAAAAAACTTCTGCCTTTTAAAACCACTCACTTCCTGCCCAGGACTACATGTCCCATGAGGCATTGCTCCTCACAAATTCACAAGTTCTCAGGCACTGACTGACATGTATGGATGGTGTACTGAAGCTGTATGTGTGCTGCACTGTATTTCCTGATATGTAAAGAAATAATGCATTCTTTATGCAGGCCAACTAATCGGCTGGCCGATTAATCGATTATGAAAATGGTTGACAACTATTTTCATAAACGATTAGTTGTCGATTAATCGATTCATCGATTCATTGTTTCGGCCCTAATATGTACTGTATAATAGTTGTAACATTGGAGATGTATGGTGTAAGGTTGACAATATGCAGGATTTTTGGTTTCATGGCAGATGTGTCTTTCAGGAACCCGTGGTCGAGACAAAGGTGAATTCTCCAACCTGCAAGGCATCTGTGCCTCCAGTAACAATCGCATTGTGGTTGCAGACAGTAACAATCAGTGCATACAGGTGAGGTTGGATGTTACCATTTTCAGTTGGGTTTTTCCTCTCCTGTTTCATCTTTTACTAGGTCTGATGTATTTTCCTCATGGCAGGTGTTCTCCAATGAGGGCCAGTTTAAGTTGCGTTTCGGGATTCGAGGCCGGTCCCCAGGGCAGTTGCAGCGTCCAACAGGCGTGGCTGTGGATACAAATGGTGACATCATTGTGGCGGATTATGACAATCGCTGGGTCAGCATTTTCTCTCCAGAGGGGAAGTTTAAGGTATGCTTACAGGTTGAGCTTTTGTGTTGCTACTGTCCATACACAAAAAAAAAGTTTGCTTCATCGTCAGACGTTTTTCGTTTTATTTTATGCTCCAATGACTTTGTATTCCTGGCTTTTTTCCACCTGTTTCATCTGGCTTTCTTGTAACTACAGAACAAAATTGGTGTCGGCCGTCTAATGGGACCCAAAGGAGTAGCCGTAGACCGCAACGGTCATCTGATAGTTGTGGATAACAAATCCTGCTGCATCTTCATCTTCCAGTCCAATGGAAAATTAGTGGGGAGGTTTGGAGGCCGAAGTCCAGGAGACAAGCATCAGTCTGGAACACTAGACGGTAATCGTGATCAGGATAAAACAAATCGAGGTTCTTGGTGGGAAGGGGGAGGGGAGGCTTAATGGGGCTGCAGATGGGTTGGGAAGCTAGCTGAAGCGTTCTAGAGTTTAACTCTCACCTGGTATTTTCACCAATGACATGCACTTTGTCTAAGCCCTTGTACACACGGTCGGACATTCCGACAACAAAATCCGTCAGATTTTGCCCGAAACTGGTGTTGCATACACACGGTCAGACAAAGTTGTCGGAAAATCCGATCGTTCAGAACATGATGACGTTATTTCGTTACGACGGGACTACGTTCAGGCTAGTAGCCAATAGCTTTGGTCTAGGAATTTGATCTGAGCATGCGTGGCACTTTGTCCGATCGGAATTCTCTACAAATGATCGGACAAAGTCCGATCGGATCATGTTGTCGGAAAATTTATAACCCAGCTCTAAAACTTTGTCAGTTGGATATTCCGATGGAAACAGTCCGATGTAGCCCACACATGGTCAGATTATCCGACAACTCGGTCCTATCGGACGTTTTCCGTTGGAATGTCCGACCGTGTGTACAAGGGCTTGGGGTGCTAGGCTGCTTTCCTGAATCAAATTAGAAACACCTCCTGCTCTCCTCATCTCCAGAGGGGTGTTACTTTTGTAGTTTACAGAAGATGGTTGAGAAAGCTGATTGTTTCCATTTCCATTCAGTCCACATGAAGTGATTAAGTCACTGGATTGTGTTTAGCAGGATCAACGGGTGTTTTTCTGTACTTTCAGAAAATGTACTGGTCCTTGCAGCCACCGCATCTAAGGACTGGTGAGCTGCAATATAAACATTTTTGTTCTTGGGTTTAGATGTTCTTTAACCCCTTGTCCCGATCACGCGCAAATGTGCGTTCATGGCTTGGAGGGGTTAAACCAGGGGGATGCCTGCAGGTGTAAAATCCCGGGAGCGACGTCACTTCCTGTTTACTCGGCTGCCAATGGCGCAGATTTTAGGGAAAAAAATGATAGTATTCAGAATTGGCAATTTTGGCGATCTGAATACTTTTAAGTGCAAAGGAGGGATTTGGGGTCTTTAAGACCCCCCCCCCCCCCCGATCCCTCCATAATGAGTACCTGTCACATGCCTATTACTGTCACAAGGGATGTTTACATTCCTTGTGAGAGCAATAAAAGTGATCAGAATTTTTTTTTTTTAAAGGGGAAATGTAGAAAAATAGAAAATCTGGAAAAAAAAATTGTAATCACCCCCGTCCCTGCCTGCTCTCACAGCAAAGAAAGTGCATACGTAAGTCACGCCCGCAAATGTAAACTGTGTTCAAATCGCACATGGGAGGTATCGCCACGATGGTCAGAGTGAGAGCAATAATTCTAGCAAAAGACCTCCTCTGTAACTCTAACCTGGTAACCCTTTAATTTTTTTAAACCGTTGCCCAAAAAGATTTTCAGGTTCCGCAGTTTGTTGCTATTCCACGAGTGTGTGTAAGCATGACATGTTGGGTATCTGTTTAGTCTGCGTAACATCATCTTTCAATTATACAAAAAAATTGGGCTAACTTTACTGTTTTTAGTTTTTTTTTAATTCATGAAAGTGTGTTTTTTGTCAAATAATTGCTCTTGAAAGACCAGTGGGCGAATACCGCGTGACATAAAATATTGCAACAATCACCATTTCATTCTCTAGGGTTTCTGATAAAAAAAAAAAAATATATATATATATATATATATATATATATATATATATATATATATATATATATATATAACAGATTATAAGAACGTAAAAAAATTCATTCAAAATAATCTAAGCAGCGCTCCCATCAACTCTACATATTCACATAGTTGATTCCTATACTCACATAAATCTCATAAAAATTACAAAAACACATAAATAATAAGTGAAATCAATCGATTGCTGTTGCTAGAAATTACTCAAACAATTCCTATGCTCAGAGTAAAGCAAAAGCTGAGAAGGTCAACAAGTCCATAAAAGGGCCGTAGTGGGTGACTCCAGTGGGTATAGATGGAAAATAAGTGCACTTCACACAAACTCCTCCACACGGTGCTCCACACTCCCCCAGGGGGTTAAACTCACCAGAGATTCAACTATAATGAGCCTTACTCCAACTGTCATCACAATCACTTCAGATTTACATTTCCGTCCTCCGGTAATAAACAGAAGATAGTTGTGTGTGTTGAGCCCACGCTTCCACTCCAGATTTATACCTCCGTTAATCAGCAATAGCAGCAGCACATAGAAAAAAAATAAGCTCCACATCGAGTAGATCCTTTTTTGTTTCAATTTATTCTTATTCAAAACAGTTTCTTATTTGGCAAATGCAGTAGGCACTTAACATAGCCGATGAATCTCTACACAGTTAAAATTGCCAAGCACAGCGGATCCCACAGCAGATCACATAGCCAGATAGGGTACAGTAATGTCCGCCAGCCCTGCTCCACTTAAGTTATCTATTGCACTAATCCAGAAAATACCTGAATCGATATTTAGCTCGCAGCAGGGCTTCTATTACATAGCTGTTTGTCCGGGTCTCAGCGTGCATAGGTGTCACTTCTGGTCGCCGTGAAGCCAATCCCTGACCGGTTTCGTCACTACGACTTCGTCAAAAGGGCGTGGCTTAACGGCGCGGCATCCCGGCTTAAAACGTAAATTAGTCCCGCCCTCTAGCTACCACCTAACCAATCACTCATCCCAAACCCTCCAACCTATCGGATACGAGGGTGGGCGGGGACAGTGCCAGCCGTCAGGCTATGGATCCTCTGCACTGAAAATATCCGCTCCCCATGCAGTTTAAATATACAGCGCATATTTTAATATACAATGTTTCCTTCATTCCTCCTTCATGAATAAATATGATTTGTCTGTATAATGATCTAATTTTAAATTTATTTTTATTTTCACTTTATTTTTATTTTATTTTTTTATTTTATTTTTATTTTCATCTTCACTTTTTCAGTTTATTTTTTGTATTTTATTTTAAGCAGTATATTACGTTTAAAGAGTAGTATGGTAAGATGCAGGTTGGGTAGCAGTATAGTCACTTCATTGGTGAGTGTGACAGGCAGGAGGAGGACAAGGTGCAGCTTAACCACTTTCAGACCGGACCATTTTGCTGGTAAATGACCAGAGGTCTTTTTACACTTTGGCACTGCGCTGCTTTAACTGGTAATTGCGCGGTCATGCAATGTTGTACCCAAACAAAATTTGCGTCCTTTTCTTCCCACAAATAGAGCTTTCTTTTGATGGTATTTGATTGCCTCTGCGATTTTTATTTTTTGCGATATAAACGTAAAAAGACCGCAAATTTTGAAAAAAAATGATATTTTCTACTTTTTGTTATTAGAAAAATCCAATAAACTCAATTTTAGTCATACATTTAGGCCAAAATGTATTCAGCCACATGTCTTTGGTAAAAAAAAAGTCAATAATTGTATATTTATTGGTTTGCGCAAAAGTTGTCACATCTACAAACTAAGGTACGTTTTCTGGAATTTACGCAGCTTTTAGTTTACGACTGCCTATCTCATTTCTTGAGGTGCTAAAATGGCAGGGCAGTACAAAACCCCCCCAAATGACCCCATTTTGGAAAGTAGACCCCCTAAGGAAATTGATAAGAGGCATGTTGAGCCCATTGAATATTTTATTTTTTTGCCTCAAGCGATTGAATAATGACAAAAAAAAAATTTTTTTTTTTTTTTTACACAAAGTTGTCACTAAATGATATATTGCTCACACATGCTATGGGCGTATGTGAAATGACACCCCAAAATAAATTCTGCTGCTTCTCCTGAGTACGGGGATACCACATATGTGGGACTTTTTGGGAGCCTAGCCGCGTACGGGGCCCCGAAAACCAAGCACCGCCTTCAGGCTTTCTAAGGGCGTAAATTTTTGAGTTCACTTCTCACTACCTATTACAGTTTTGAAGGCCATAAAATGCCAAGATGGCACAAAACCCCCACAAATGACCCCATTTTAGAAAGTAGACACCCCAAGCTATTTGCTGAGAGGCATGTTGAGTTCATGGAATATTTTATATTTTGCCACAAGTTGCGGGAAAATTACAAACTTTTTTTTTTTTTTTTTTTTTTTCACAAAGTTGTCACTAAATGATATATTGCTCACACATGCCATGGGCATATGTGAAATGACACCCCAAAATAAATTCTGCTGCTTCTCCTGAGTACGGGGATACCACATATGTGGGACTTTTTGGGAGCCTAGCCGCGTACGGGGCCCCTAAAACCAAGCACCGCCTTCAGGCTTTCTAAGGGCGTAAATATTTGACTTCACTCCTCACTACCTATTACAGTTTTGAAGGCCATAAAATGCCAAGATGGCACAAAACCCCCACAAATGACCCCATTTTAGAAAGTAGACACCCCAAGCTATTTGCTGAGAGGCATGTTGAGTCCATGGAATATTTTATATTTTGCCACAAGTTGCGGGAAAATTACAAACTTTTTTTTTTTTTTTTTTTTTTTCACAAAGTTGTCACTAAATGATATATTGCTCACGCATGCCATGGGCATATGTGAAATGACACCCCAAAATAAATTCTGCTGCTTCTCCTGAGTACGGGGATACCACATATGTGGGACTTTTTGGGAGCCTAGCCGCGTACGGGGCCCCGAAAACCAAGCACCGCCTTCAGGCTTTCTAAGGGCGTTACAGTTTTGAAGGCCATAAAATGCCAAGATGGCACAAACCCCCCCCAAATGACCCCATTTTGGAAAGTAGACACCCCTAAATTTAGGGGTACACTAGTGAGACTAGGTAATAAATGGCGGGTGCCCTGAAACTATAAAAAAATAACTAACCAACCAGCGTCACCTGTAACAGTTATATGGTGATCACTGGTGAAAGGGTTAACTAGGGGGCAATCAGGGGGCTTTATGCGGTAGTATATGGGGGTCCCTGGCGCTATAAAAAGCTGCGGCGAACCTAAATACCTACTTGCCTAACTAGCGTCACCTGTGACACTAATACAGCGATCAGAAAAACGATCGCTTATTAGGCTGGGTTCACACTGGAGCGATGCGGGAACGCCACGAATGCGCGGCGGGTTCCCGCATCGCATGCCTCCCGGCGGCAGTTCACACTGCCCTATGCGAACTGCTGGGAGTGTCAGTGAAATGTTACTGACACCCCCAGATCAGTTCGCATATCGCAGTGCGATCTGCAAACTCGGATCGCATGGTGTGAACACCCATGCGATCCGATTCTGCTGCGGGCCAAAAAAAGGGTCCCGTGCGAATTTGCGGCGGGTGCGGCGGGTGTGGCGGGTGCGGCGAATGGCTGAACTCGAATCGCACAGAGATCGGATGTGATTTGCACTGCAGTGCGAATCACATCCGTTCTCAAACCGCTGCAATCTGAACCCAGCCTTAGTGACACTGGCGACGGGGGGTGATCACGGGGTTAAACCTTTATTGGGGGGGTTAGGGGGGTACCTTAGAACTAAAGGGGGCTAACCCTAACTGCCCTAACAGTTATTAGTCACAAATGACACCCGCCGGGTGATCAGGGGGTTAAACCTTTATTAGGTAATAAATGGCGGGTGCCCTGAAACTATAAAAAAATAACTAACCAACCAGCGTCACCTGTAACAGTTATATGGTGATCACTGGTGAAAGGGTTAACTAGGGGGCAATCAGGGGGCTTTATGCGGTAGTATATGGGGGTCCCTGGCGCTATAAAAAGCTGCGGCGAACCTAAATACCTACCTGCCTAACTAGCGTCACCTGGGACACTAATACGGCGATCAGAAAAATGATCGCTTATTAGGCTGGGTTCACACTGGAGCGATGCGGAAACGCCGCGAATCCGCGGCGGGTTCCCGCATCGCATGCCTCCCGGCGGCAGTTCACACTGCCCTATGCGAACTGCTGGGAGTGTCAGTGAAATGTTACTGACACCCCCAGATCAGTTCGCATATCGCAGTGCGATCTGCAAACTCGGATCGCATGGTGTGAACACCCATGCGATCCGATTCTGCTGCGGGCCAAAAAAAGGGTCCCGTGCGAATTTGCGGCGGGTGCGGCGGGTGTGGCGGGTGCGGCGAATGGCTGAACTCGAATCGCACAGAGATCGGATGTGATTTGCACTGCAGTGCGGTGCGAATCACATTCGTTCTCATAAACCGCTGCAATGTGAACCCAGCCTTAGTGACACTGGCGACGGGGGGTGATCACGGGGTTAAACCTTTATTGGGGGGGTTAGGGGGGTACATTAGAACTAAAGGGGGCTAACTCTAACTGCCCTAACAGTTATTACAGTCACAAATGACACCAATGCAAAAAAAAAAAAAAAAAAAAAAAAAATGACATTGGTGTCACTGTGACTGGGGGGCAGGGGTAATTGGGGGGGTGATCGGGGGGTAAAGGGGGGGTGTGAGTGTGCCTGGCATGTTCTACTGTGTGTGGGATGTGTTGGTGCAACTCACTGATCCGCTCTCCTCCGTGTCGGAACGAAAAATACCGACACGGAGGAGAGAATACATCACTTCCTCTCCTGTGTTTACATTACAGGAGAGGAAGTGATGTCACCGGGGATTTCTATTCGTCGGGAGCGATCGCGAGGGGGTGGCCATGAATGAATGGCCGTCCCCTCGTCCGGGATCGCTCCCGAACGAAAACCGACCGCCGCAGGCACCGGGCGGGGGCCCGATCGGGCCCCCGACCCGCGGGAGGCAAATCACGTACATGTACGTGCTTATGCCTGCCCGTGCCATTCTGCCGACGTACATCGGCGTTAGGCGGTCGGCAAGTGGTTAATTGTGGTCAGATTTGTGGTCATTTCAAGACTGCTTCATTATTTAACTGCCCTTATGAATATTTCCCCTTTCTGGCTGTGTTTCACCTGTGGTGATTATACGCCGGTATTATTTAATTATATTATAGTTTTACTATTGTGACTGTTGATGTTTTCTAGATGGCTCTTACTATCATTCAAAAAAATGAAGGAAACATTGTATATTAAAATATGCGCTGTATATTTAAACTGCATGGGGAGCGGATATTCTCCGTGCAGAGGATCCATAGCTGTAGTATTTATAGCTGCTGGCTTTTAATATTTTTTTTTTTTGGTGGAATCCCTCTTTAAGTAGATAAGTTCTTATAAATATGTTTATTTATTTCTTTGTATATTTTAAAGTAGCTGCTGTCTTGGGTGCAAACCAAATACTACTATAATTTTATGTTGAGTGTGAGTTTTGAAACTTTTAGCGCCGAGGTGGGAGAAATAGAGGAAGCGCAATTTTGAGGTTTTCTCCCTTATTGTTTAATTGATGGATAGGTATATATATATATAATAATTGGGGGTTTTAAGTAAATTTTCTAGCAAAAAATACGGATTTTAACTTGTAAGCAACTGATTACTGACTACTTAATCCTTTCATGCCCAAGCCTATTTCTGTAATCTATAAGACTATAGATATAGGTGTTAGGTGGAATTTTGTTAACAGGCTGCTCTGTATCTGGAGTCTGGACAAGAGAGCAAATGAAGTAGAGTCCTGGCAAAATGTATTTATTTCGTTTTTTTAAACAGCCTTTTACTTTGTTATAAATACATTTTTTTTTTTTTTCTTTAGGGCCACATTTTGTGGCAGTTAACAACAAAAATGAGATTGTGGTGACGGATTTCCACAACCATTCTGTTAAGGTAAGCAAATCCACACCCCGCTGTGCCCCCAAGGAATTATCATATCTGCTGGGTTAACCCTGTTATCATGTGTTAACGCGGTCGCGGTATGCTGCATGATAAAGTGGTAGTTAACAAATTTTGCCTATTTTTACCTACAGCTAAGCTTATAATAAAGCTTACCTGTAGGTAAAATTTTATATCTCCTAAACATGCACCGTTTTAGGAGATATTCCAGCAAGCAGCAGCCGGTGACGTCACCAGCGCATGCGCTCTGAACAGCATATCTGTGCCGCACCTGGTGCTGCCGTGCGCGGCGGCAATGTCATCGCTGCTCAGCCAGCCAGATGACCAGAGCCCACAAACCTGGGTGAAGATAGAAGCTCTGTTTGGTTAAGGTAAGTATTTGTCTTTATGTGTGTATCTCACATTTTAGCTGCTGCTTAGTTTTTTAGTTTTGTTTGTTTACAGCGCGGTATTTCCCTTTTTTTTTTTTTTCAATATCATAATGTGCAACACATACTAGCACATTATGATATTGAAAAAAAAAAGGGAAATACCGCGCTGTAAACAAACAAAACTAAAACTAAGCAGCAGCTAAAATGTGAGATATACACACATAAAGACAAATAGCTGCACTGAAAGTAGTGCTAGATACAAATTAAGACAATATAAAAAATTAGTGGTAAGTAATCAAAGCAATGACTCTCATTTACATAGTGAATGTGAAAAATGAAAATAAAAGTCCAAAGCTGAGAATGAATCAAATAAATTGAATGGTTCAAATAAATTTGAAAACCGTTTTCTTGAAATAGTACCCAAATAGGTGAATAAATAAGACTTAATCTTCCACCACCAAAAAGTGCCAAACGCCAAATGAAATGCACATTTACCAAAAGGCAAACGAATTGAGGGGAATATAATTGAATCCAGTGAGGGACACAGATTACACCGCATTGCATTTATGATCATGCTGTGATGCTGTGTCCTACAAACGGAGGCATGCTGGGTGGAGGAGGGGTTCTACTGGGCTGGCCTACAGAATTTGTTTGCCGATGTCCAAATCCTTCTGTAAGTGGCGGTATACTCCACAATATAACTTCCTGTGTCACTAAGGCTGCATTCACACCCGAGCGTAGCGTTTTCAAGCAGAAAAAAGCTTGTTTTTTACCGCGATTTTGTGCAGGGCAAAAGGTCACCAATGTTAAAAGAAGAAAAACGCCCAAATCTGCTCAATTCGAGCGACAAAAAAAGGGTCCGGAACTTGTTTGAGCTTGAGGCGTTCGGCTTCAGGCGACATGTAGTGGAGATGTGAACCATCTCCATTGAGAATAATACATTTTTTCCCCTCCAGCGTTTTGCAGCTTCAGGCTTCAAGCTACAAAACGCTCAGGTGTGAATGGGGTCTAAATGGACTCCCAAGAATTACTGCACGGAGTGTAAAATCCTATAATTTGGTACATCTCCCCGATACATGTGCATCTCCCCAAGGTTTAGCTCTAAAAACACTGCAAGGATTAATAAAAAATTAAGCTGCCAGAAATCTAGTGAGCACCTAACTTCCTGTTGCTGTCTGATGATGCTGCCGCCTCAGAAAAGGTGTTATTGGCTCTGCCCAAGTTCTACCCTGTTGAACTACTGAACACCTCCCTCTTGCCATAACTCAATGTGCAAATGCCTGTTACAAAGATACGTGTAGCATACAGTCCCTGACAAAAGTCTTGTCGCTTGTGTACAAATTGACCTGAAGTGCCTCTAAAATATATTTCTAATCAAGATTTTGTTACAAGAAATGGGTCATTTTAATCCCAACAGCTTTTGTAATAATGTTTCAGTGCAAAACGAAACTGACAAAAAGTATTCTAATATTCACAGCTTGGTAAAGCCCATTGAGTCAATTTTTGCCAAGACATAAGTGTTGTCGCCTTGTTGTTATATGAGCTTCATCTGTGACTAATAATGGATCAGTTAGGTCTCAGGTGTGTATAAAAAAAACACCAGTACACTAGACCTTCTCAACAGCAACTAGACCTCTGCAAACATGCCTAATGCCGCGTACACACGGGCGGACTGTATGGCGTACTTAGTCCGTCATACAATCCGACGGACAGTCCGTCATACTTTCCACTGAACGGACTTGACCACACACGGAGGCACAAACAGTCCGTCGAAAGCTTGCGCGATGACGTGTACAGCGCGTACGACGGGACTAGAAATAGGAAGTCCAATACACAGCAAAGCACCCTTCCGCCGTGTAAATCCTTTCTGGGCATGCGCCATTCTTAGTCCGTCGAACTAGCCTACTGACGACCGTATTGTCCGCTGAAACCAAAGTACCAAAGTACGACGGACAGAATTTCGAAAAATCCGAAATACTTAGTACGCCAGACTGCACGCTGAAAAAGTCCGCTGAAGCCCACACACGACCGGACTGTCCGCTGAAATGTGTTTCGACAGACTAAGTACGCCATACAGTCCGCCCGTGTGTACGCGGCATAAGATTCACCCGGAGACTAAAGTGTTGATTATCAAGAGGCTGAAGACCAGATCCACTGCTGATGTTGCAGACACCTTCAACGTGTCTCAGCGTCAAGTTCAGAGGATAAAAAAAAGATTTGAAGAGACTGGAGACGTTTTGGACAAGGCCAGGTCAGGCCGAGCGCGCAAGACAACTGCTCAAGAGGACCGTTTGTTGGCTCGAAAATCCAAGGCCAGACCATTTTCCACTGCAGCAGAGCTCCACGAGACCCGGTCACCTGAAGTCCCTGTGTCAACCAGAACAGTTTGTCGGATTTTCTGTCTCGAAATGGCCTCCATGGTCGAATCAGTGCCCATAAGCCAGCACTAAACAAAAGACAATTGAAAAACCGTGTGGCATTTGCCAAGGGCCACAGCCTGCCTAAAGGAAGGACTCTGGAAAAGTGGCAGAAGGTGGATTTTTTCAGACGAATCTTCTGTTGAATTACACCACAGTCGCCGCAAATATTACAGGAAACCTACTGGAACCCGCATGGAGCCGAGATTTACCCAGAAAACAGTGAAGTTTGGTGGAGGCAAATCATGGTCTGGGGTTACATCCAGTATGGGGGTGTGCGAGGGATCTGCAGGGTGGAAGGCAACATCAATAGTCTAAAATACCAAGAAATCTTGGCTACCTCCTATATTCCCAACCATAAAAAAGGCCAAATTTTGCAGCAGGATGGTGCTCCATCGCATACTTCCATCTCCACATCAAAGTTCCTTAAGGAAAAGAAGATCAAGATGCTCCAGGATTGGCCAGCTCAGTCACCAGACATGAACATCATTGAGCATATGTGGTGTAGGATGAAAGATGAAGCATGGAAGACGAAACCAAAGAATATTGATGAACTCTGGGAGGCATGCAAGACTGTTTTCTTTGCTATTCCTGATGACTTCATCAATAAATTGTATGAATCCTTGCCAAACCGCATGGATGCTGTCCTTCAAGCTCATGGAAGTCATACAAGATATTACATTTGGATCTCACAGCACCACTACTTAATTTGCTGACATATTTTTGGATTTTCAGTAAAGTTGTTCAATTTCTGTATAGGCGACAAAACTTTTGTCTTGCCAAAATTTAACCTGTCTGTCTTGATTAAATGATAAATCTTTTTTCAGTGAAACTAATTTTATTTCAGTGCATTAAACATCATTTGGGAGGGCTTTAGCTTTTCATATGAGATATTTCTAACACTAATTGATTAAAGCGGAGGTCCACCCTAAAGTGGAGCTTCCGCTCATTGGAACCCTCCCCCCCTCCGGCGCCACCATTGGCACCTTTCAGGGGGGAGGGGGGTGCAGGTACCTGTACAGTACAGGTATCTGCACCCACTTCCGGCGTAGATTCTGCAGAAGCTACGCCCCTTTCCGAAGGTCCCCCGCTGCCTGCTGGGAAACACACGGATCCCTGAGACAGTAGGGACCATCCTTATTGCGCAGCGCGACTCGCGAATGCGCAGTAGGGAACCAGGAACTGAAGCTGCAAGGCTCCACTTCCTGATTCCCATATCCAAGATGGCGGCGGCAGCACCCGAGAGACGATCGAGAGATCGGCTTCGGGTGCCGACATCGCGGGCGCGCTGGGCGGGTAAGTGTCATTATTTTAAAAGTCAGCAGCTGCAGTATTTATAGCTGCTGGCTTTTAAAAAAAAAAAAAAAAACGGTGGACTCCCGCTTTAATTAGAAGTCAGGTTAATAGCAGGAGTTTCTACAAAATAGAGAAGTGACAAGACTTCTGTCAGGGACTGTATATGCAAATAAAGTGCTATTGTGCTAATAAAATGTCTATTAAATCAATTTGGGTAATCATAACGAGCAACATTCATGGAATAAAGTGCTGTTGGGCTACTGAAACAAAACCTATGACCTAGTAAACAATGGTAATGTCCCACGTGCCTAATAAGTGCTCAATATTTAATGTCCATAGTAAATGATCTTTGCAAAGTTCCAAATGAAGTGAATAAAAGTAGATCCTTGTGATAGTGTTCCAAACCTAATAATAAGTGTCAACAGTCTCGTGCTCCCCTCCTCTTCTCTCCTTTGTAATTATCCTCACCTCAAGGAGCGTGACCGTATAATCCAGTTTGGTCAATACACCCAGCTGAACCACCCCTGGGCTCTGTGTAATGTGGACCTTGCAGGTTCCTGACCAGTTCTGAGAGTGTATCTGCAATGCATATAAGAGAAGACAACTAGATGGTGTTTTAGCATTTAAAATCACAATTTATTAAAAAAAAAAAAAAACATCCAGGGTACTCACACATTTTGAGGTGCTTATAGCGCACCAATATATATCCAGCAAAAAAGTTTATAACCCAATGGAAGCTGTAGGTCCGTTTTGATCACAGCAGGTTGTCCTAACGCTGCTGCTTCTGCATACACCATTCTGTCCCCTCCCCAGTGCGTGTCGACACAGGGAATCACGTGTCTTTCTCAGGGGGATTGCTGTGATTGTCAGGAAGATGCGTAATTCCCTGTAAAAGCCATTTGCTGCTGTCAATCACAGCCAGTGAACCAACAAGGAAAGGACGGGAGCAGGGCCGAGCTGCACTCCTTGTGTGAATGGACATCATTCACGGGAGTGAGGCTCGGGACGAGACTGCTCGTGTGCTCCCATAGCAAGAGGCTTCATAGCAAGAAGCTGGCCTCCATATATCATTTTTTTTTTTTTTTTTGCCTGTGTCCTAGGACAATGGATTTTATTTTATTTTTTCCCCTATAGCTCTGCTGAGGAAAGTCTAACCAGTCTTTGCTAGAGTCCTCATTGTTTTACATTGGTGTACTACATATTTATTTGTGTTTTTGTCTATATATACACTTTTGATTTTGAGAATTATAATGATGTTTGTTATTTATCATGCAAATTGATACATGAGAATGATGCACTTTATGGCCAAAACTCCTACAAATGGTTGGATTCAGGTGTTTCCATTGAATGGTACTGCTATACTGGTACATCGTACAAAGACATTGTAGACAATTGTGTTCTTCCAGTCTTGTGGTTAGGGTTTCGGGGGAAGGCCCTTTTCTGTGTCGGCATGACTGTGCCCCTGTGTACAAAGCCAGCTCCATAAAGACCTGGTTTGAGGAGCTTGGTGTGGTAGAACTCAAGTGTCCTGCACAGAGCCCTGACCTTAACCCTACTGAACACCTTTGTTGGAACATCAGTTGTGATTCAGGTCTTCTCATCCAATATCAATACCTGACCTCAACATTGGGCACTAAATTCCCGAAGACTAACTCCACTAGCTTGGAGAAAACTTCCCTGGGGAGCATAGGCTGTTATGGCCCCACTACATATTAACGTCCGTGACTTGCAATTAAATGCCAATTGTGAGGCAGGTCTTCTCATCCAACAACGGTATCTGACCTCGCAAATGTTCCTATGGCTGAACGGGCACAAATTCCCACAAACACATTCCAAAATCTTAAAGGAGAAGTCCAGCCTTGGTTCGTTTGGCTGGGCTTCACTCCTGTGACCCGTTTTCAGCAGAGAGTGATCTGAAGTCCACTCTCTGCTGACGTCACTGGAATCAGTCCAGGCACCGGGTCATTGCGACAATAAAGTCTGGATCCACCAGGTGCCTGGACTGATACCCGTCTTAGCCTCTCAGCGAGCCGCTGTGATCCTGAGGCGGCCACTCCCTGTCCCTCCGCAGCTCAGCGCTCGGGGGGGGGGGGGGCAGAGCGAAGAGCTGCTCACTGACAGGCAACAGCTCTCTGCTCGGGGAGCTGAGAGAACCGAGCCATCAGCGATGTTTGATCGCTCGGTTCTCAGTGTAGAGGCAGCGGGGGACAGATGCAGCATCGGACTTTGCTGGATTCACCTAGGTAAGAATGATTATGGAATAAAAAATAAATTCATGCCCATGGCTTTGGGATAGGGTGTCCAACAAGTTCATATAGGTGTGATGGTGCACAAATCTTGAAGCAGTTCATTAAATTGTATTTTCATTCCTCTTGAATAATTGCTGTTGGTCGCACATGTGGGTTTTCTCCTCCTATTTCCTTTTTCTTTGCTTTTGTAGGTTTACAATGCAGAAGGAGAGTTCCTCTTTAAGTTTGGCTCGCACGGTGAGGGAAATGGTCAGTTTAATGCTCCCACCGGTGTTGCTGTGGATTCTAATGGGAACATTATTGTGGCTGACTGGGGCAACAGCCGGATTCAGGTGCGGATCTTGTAACGGTCAGAGTGAGAGTGTTTCCTGGGAGGAAGTTTTGAAATATTGTTTTACTCCCTTTTCAGTGTTGCAACGGTTGCAGTCAAACACAGTTTGGTAGCAAACCTGCAAACAAAAGGCACACTGCATGGTCATAGAACCTCTGTAAAGTGTGGATCCTAACTTTAATATAAAAGTTTCCCTCTTGGGAGATACAAATGATAAATATGAGGGTGGGTATCTGTTTTTATATTTTGACAACATGCTGTTTTTTTTAAAAAAAAACCTGTTTAATTGCATGCAAAAATTGAACAAAAAGGTCCGGATGGCCTCTCTCCAATGAAAACGATTTGTATAATCTATGCAGCAAGGATAAAACTACTGACGCGTTTCACACCATTATAGCAGGTACTTATTCACAGCTATGAATAAGCACATGCTATAACGGTGTGAAACGCGTCAGTGGTTTTATCCTTGTTGCGTGGATTTATTATAACAATAAAGAAATTATTTTTAATTGGAGTGCTGCCATCCAGACTTTTTTTTTTTGCATATTGAGCCGCAACCCACGCCTGGAGGAGGGGAGAGATCACTGGGAAGTAGACACCTGGAGCGGGTTCTTCTTCTTTTTTTTTTTTTTTCAGTTGATGTGTCCAGATCTGTTTCATTACCTTATTCATACCCACTGACCGCATCAGGTGTCTGTGCTTCTCTATACAATAAAGTCAGATCATGGCTGGTGTGGGGGGGGGGGGGGGGGGCTGGCAGGGTGCTGTACTTTCTTCCTAAAAAAATAAAATTACAGCACCCAGCCTCAGTACTCCCCTCAATAGCCCTCAGCCCTGCTGCAAGCAGTGGTTTGGCTCTTAAAGCGGAAGTTCCCCCAAAAGAGGGGTCCACTTGTCTGCATCTTCCCCCTCCTCTGCCACATTTGCAACTTTTTTGGGTGGGGGAGCAGATGCCCGCTGCCACTTCTGGTCAGATCGCCACGGCGCTCAGAATATAAGTTGCCCCTTCCCCTGCAATCTTCTTGGACACATCACAGGTCCCAGAGGACTGCGGGACCATTCACAAAGCGCAGAGCGGCTCCCACATGTGCGGTGGGAAACCAACTGGGAGGCCGCAAGGTTTCTGCCAGTTTCCCTTAGCTAGGATGCCGGCGCCTGCACCTGAAGCTGATTGAAGAATCAGCTTGGGTGAGAACAGCGCTGGATCCCTGGACAAGTAAGTGTCTTAATATTAAAAGTCAGCACCTTCAGTATTTGTAGCTACTTACTTTTAATTTTCGGAGGGGAGACTGAAGCTCCTCTTTAGGAGGAGTTCTGCAAATTTCAAACTGCCTTGATGAATGGATATCAATTTGGGGAAGTGAGTGTTCCTAGGCAGGTCAAGGCTTTATGCCAGGGATCCTCAAACTACGGCCCTCCAGCTGTTGCGAAACTACACATCCCATGAGGCCTTGTAAAACTCTGACATTCACAGACATGACTAGGCATGATGGGAATTGTAGTTCCTGAACAAGTGGAGGGCCGTAGTTGGAAGACCCCTGCTTTATGCATACTGGGCGACAAAAATTACACTTTTAAGGGCGTTTTTTTTTTATTTATTTATTTTTCTTCCTCTAAATGCCCCTCTAAGTTAGCCTATGTGTCCTTGAACACACAGCTGTTTTTACAGGTGTTTAGAGGCAGAAAAAAATCCCAGTGGCAACGCATTTCGGAGAGGAGCGTGTTGCCGCCAAAAAAAAAAAACGTTTGACATGTCTGAAGGCAATTAAAGGGGTTGTAAAGGTAAATATTTTTTCACCTTAATGCATTCAATGCATTAAGGTGAAAAAACATCTCGCAGTGCCGGCGCCCCCAGTCCCCCCGTTTTTACTTACCTGACCCCTCGAAAGTCCCGCGCTTGCCCCCGACGTCCTCTTCGCCGCTCAGCCTGGCCGCTGATTGGATGGATTGAAAGCAGCGCAGCCATTGGCTCGCGCTGCTGTCAATCACATCCAGTGACGTGGCGCACCGGAGGCGGGGCCGAGTGATACAGTGAGCGGCTATAGCCGCCAGCTGGATCACGGGAGCGCGCCCGCAAGTGCTTCTCACCATGCGAGGGAGCTCACATGAACGTGAGAAGTACTTGCAGGAGGAAGCAGAGACAGCCGCCGAGGGACCCCAGAAGACCAGGTTCGGGGCCACTCTGTGCAAAACGAGCTGCACAGTGGAGGTAAGTATAACAAGTTTGTTGTTTAAAAAAAATATATAATAATAATAACTTTACAACACCTTTAAGTGCTGGGCACATTTTAGAGCTTGAACGCTCATTTATTCCGATGTCCAGAATAAATTAATATTTTGGCCAGTGGAATGAATGAATGCCCAGACATTTTGGTGCACTGAAACATTAGGTGCATATTTAACAGCACTTTCTTTTTCTCCCCTGGATCAAAGGAGAGAAAAAAAAATGTCCTGTGTGCACAAGGTTTAAAGTTGCATCCAGACTGTCCTAGGTAATACACACGTGTGATGTTGTGCAATCTATGATTGCAAGAACTGAAATCGCCAAAAGGGACATGGCAGGGGCAGCCAGGCTGGAGAGGAAAGGACTGAATGATGCTACGCATCCTCCAGCAAGGAAATGATGTGGGCTCTATTTTACTTGCTGGAGCACCTACTGTAGGACAGGTGAGCATTCGAGATGAGCTTGGGTTTGGTTCGAACTTGGGCTATATAATAGGTCAATGGCATTGTCCATATTGGGTCAATGATATCTGAAGCATCCCCATGTAGATGCAGCTACCGAGAGAGGATTGCCTAGGCCACAGTTGATAAGGTGGCATTGGGGGAGTGACCGCTTTCTTCTGTGTTAGGTCTATACCCAAGTTTGGACCAAAGCTGTGCTCACCTCTTCTTCTTTTATGGGGGGGGGGGGGGGGGGGGTTTGCATATTTGTTTTTTGTTTTTTTTGTTCTTTGAGTTTATCTTTTGGCTAAGTATTAGCTGCTACCCACTGTGATTGGTGCCAGGATGGGCAAAATTAAATGCTCATAAAACCTTCAAGTAGAATTTAGCTTGGAAAGGTCTGTGGATGCTACCAAGAAGCTAATAACCTCTTTTCACTTTTTCCTTCATCCTCCATGCAGGTGTTTGACAGTTCTGGCTCCTTCTTGTCCTACATAAACACCATGGCAGACCCTCTGTACGGGCCTCAAGGTCTGGCCCTCACCTCTGAAGGTCATGTGGTGGTGGCCGATTCAGGAAACCACTGTTTCAAGGTGTACCGGTATCTCCAGTAATCGAATTTAGGGACAGGAGACTCAGCTGGCACCATACCATACTGTCCTTGCCATGCCCGAGATGTCTTCAAGCTCTCTGCCCAGCGCTATATTCAGCCCGAAGTGGTGTTTCCTCTTTGTCTGTTCTAAGCCGCCAGTGCCAGCTGCTCGTCCTAGTGCCAGATGCGATGTGTACAAACGGCTGTAACCTTCTGTCCTCCTGCCAAACAGCTCCTTCTTAGCACAAATGACCTTTGCTGCCCTGCCCAGCTGTTTGTAAAACACCCAGGCTTTGTTCTGTTAATGTCCCCCCCCCCACAAAAAAAAAAACTTTTTGCTTGCTTTCTATATATCCCTGAGGGTCTTCTGCCAACTCTGCAGTTCCCTGTACTGAGAACTTTTATGGTCCCAACGAATCTGCTAAGGACCGCTGCTGAATGTCAATCGGTAACAGAGAATTATGGACTCTCTGCCATCCCTGGTCTATACTTCATTGTTTACAGGCCAAAGTGGGCACTGACCTATGGACTTTACTTATCACTGCGCTTTGCATAATGGTGGTTCAGGGCTGTTCGCTGGCTTTTTGCACTCATGGATGACTGAGGGAATCCATTGGGTCCAACAAAACTTCACCAATGGATCTCTCCCCTACGAGGACACTTTGGCCCTGGATGTCTACCGGATTGCTGCAATGGTAAAGGTGGCTGCTTATGGGGCATTTGCACTGACCGGTTATGGTTTCTGATGAACTGAGACTGAATTACCCCCAAACGTGACAGGTCCTTGCCGCAAGGTATATCGGAGCAGTCCTTCAGGGACCGGTTTCCACACATCCACCCTAATAAGACAGTAATACACACCGGTTCTGTGGCTTTATACACTTTGCATCCCATGGCATCTCCCGGTGTCTTCTAGGTAGATGGTGTTCCCTTCTTCTACCAGAAGGTACAATGGGGAGCCGGGTTTATGAATGTAAATGCCTGAAGGATAAACAGGGTCTACCCAAGATTCATTCGCTTATCATTACCCCTTCAGGGGCTTCTTCATTATTACACAAGATGGCGGCCTCTTCTGCATACGTGGTTTCTTCGAGACCAGAGACTCGGTGGTCTCTCATCCACCCCTGTAGGGAGGGGAACCTCATCTTCAGCATTTCCGAGGTGACTGTAACCCCAGGTCACTTGTACTTGTGGACTTTCATTTTTTTTTTTTTTTTTACATATTTGTTTTATTTATGTCTTAACCTTTTCAGTATGTATGTCAGTGCACAGATTGTCCTGATCTACACAAAGTTTGTGCCAAATGCTGCACCGCCACACTTTTTAAAAGTGATTTCCATGAAAAAAAAAAAAACACTCTGGGTGGATTCTTCCCCTTCCTAGCCATGGGCTTCATTCAGGTTGCCACAAAAAGTGTTCTGTCAGAACTAATGCCAGCCATAGATGGTTTGAATTTCGAGCTAGAGATTCGTACCATGTATGGGCAGGCTGAATGTAGCAAGTTAATCGAATGACCAGCCTGCCGGATTTTATTTGCGATTTATTACTAGCGGCTGTTAGCAATAATCACTGGCTTCCCCCACTGGGAGAAGACAATGGCTTGGCAGGGGAGATTCCCACATCGGCGCTGTCTGTGTTGATGGAGTAATCGAGGAAATTTTTTTTTCCCTGCAACTCGTAGTTGGGCTATCCGTGCAGTTTGTGCCCACCAGCACCACTTTACAGCACACTCATCATTTGCACATTGGCACGCATTTTAAACCAAGCCCAGAAAGTGACATTTGGTTGGTTTCTAACTAGGCTGGTGATAATGGTAGCTTGGCTGAAAAGCCAAATTTAGCATTTCACATTTGTAGTGCTAGTGGTGTAGACTATTCCCCCGGGGTGACATACTGCATTAAAGAACCATTTAGTAGCCAAAGCCTATCTCATGTTGCCAAAATTTAAGGAATGCATTTTGGGGAAAGAACAGCCCGGTAAAAAGTAACCAGATCAGAATTATTATTTTATTTTTTATTTTTATGGAAATCCTCTTTTAATTGTGCATACTGAGAATGGCTAAACTGGTGGCCTAAGCGTTACCCCATCCATCCATCCCCTGCAGTAAGCGTCATGTAATCCATTTTGCTGATGTGCATAGCGCTGGCCAGAGCCTATTAGCATTTGAGATTCCTGAATTTTCAATTTTGCATTTTAAAGTTTTGTATGTGTTATGTTTTTGGTTTTATTTTTCATTTTTTTTAGTTTTTTTACACTATGTTGCCATATAATTTTGCCACACGTCACAGTGCCACAAGTACTAGAGACTGGCGACTGTAATGAGTGATATGATATGCCCTGTCTTTATGATATGGTGACGATGTAGAGGTGGGAGGTGATCTGCCACAGGTGAGTGGTCTCTCGGCGTCAATGGCAGGTCAGTCGGTCACCGTGGAAGGATAGTGGTACCGTGTGACTTATGTCACAGAAGTGTAGATTGTGGTGGAACGTTGGATGGTGGCATGATAGATGGGGGAGTGTGTGTGTGTGCATGGCTCCAGCTGAGGGTATGAGCGGGAGTGACGATGTAGGTTAGGGTAGTGAGAAATGAGGGACGTGGGACAGTGGCAGCTTTATCATACAGAATGTAGTGCTACATGAGCAGGAAAACTTCAGTGCCTTTCAAAGAAGTGCAGCCTTTCTCCTTTAGAAGGTTCCAGTTCTGTGGATGTCATGATGATGCTTCACTTGCCTAAAGCAGAACTAAGCCCATCAATTTAACGGCTTCAAAAAAATGCTTAGAACGCTAACTCACATTTTGCTTATGTCCTCAACCAAACTGTCAAACCATCAAGTGGCTGGTGTCATAACTGATCACATGTGCAGCACCATGGCATTTGCTGATAAAACAGAAGCCAATATGGCGGCTTCCTTGTCTAAAAAGGATAGGAGAGTTTAGTTCCATTTTAAATGCTAATTCTCCTTATAGCAAAATGTTAAGCCTGAATTTAGGACAGCATGCAGGGGTTCCCCTCCCCGGCAGCCACTGTCACTTTTTGAATCAACGTGGTTTTGCTGCAATTCAAGACCCCCCCCCTTATCAGGTGCAGGCATTGTTTGGAAATTCCAGCAGGAGCAGGAGCAGCAGCTGTCTGAATACAATAGCCAACAGGGGATTTTCCTCCATCTGTGCTGTTTAGCATGATAGAGGGAAATTGATCACGTTCTCTGCTTCATCCCAATGGGGCTAACAGGGTATGACCAGCTTGCCTCTCTACTGTCAGGGCCAGTTCACACCTGTGGCTGGGGGGTGGTATAAATAGTTGGTTGAGTTACATTTTTACCACTCCCCGTATCCTAACGCAGAGGCCAGAGGGGTTGTATACATGCTGCATTAAAAATGATACCCCCCTGTTGCGGTCAGTGGGGGCAGTACTGCCTCTGCACACAACCAATTCAAGTGAATAGGACAACGCTGCAACAGTGATACAGGCTTTCAGGGTTAAAACATACACTGAGAAGGCAAGAAATAGACTCCCAGCTGCCTGTCAACCACTATGGATCACTTTTCGGAGGGGCAACAAGGGCTGCCAATAGTGTATAGCAGGGATATGCAACTAGCGGACCTCCAGCTGTTGCAGAACTACAAGTCCCATGAGACATAGCAAGACCCTGACAGTGCAAGCATGACACCCAGAGACAGAGGCATGATGGAACTTGTAGTTTTGCAACAGCTGGGAGGTTCACTAATTGCATATCCCTGGTGTATAGGAAACCCAGGAGTTGGGGATCACCTAAAACAGTGGTTCTCAACTCCTGTCCTCGGGACCCACTAACAGGCCAGGTTTGCAAGTTAACTGGAATACATGACAGGTGATATCATTTTCTGCTCAGTGATTGCAGTATTCTAGTCTCCATCCTCCCAAGGTAATACTTAAAATCTTGCCTGTTGGTGGGTCCCGAGGACAGGAGGTGAGAACCACTGACCTAAAAGTGGAAGTAAACCCATGGATTTAAACAGTTAAAAAAAAAAAAGGCATGCCGGGAATGCTAACTGCACATTGGCTGTGCTCTCAGCCAAACTATCAAACCATCCAATGGCTGGTGTCATAACGAATCACATGTGCAGCACCATAGCAATTGAAGATTAAACAGAGGCAAAGATGGCAGCTTCCTTGGCTGAAAACGATAGGGGAGTTTACTTCCACTTAAAGACTGACAAAACTGTCCCGTCTCCTAGCTGAACATATATGGTGGCATTAAATAACATCCTTTAGGTGGAACATAAACAACCATGATGACAAGTTTTATTCCCCTTGAGCTAACCTAAATCATCCTCCAAAAATGCATGCTAACCCTGATCTGACAGTTCTGCTGTTTGTTTATATTCAGCATCACAAGTCTTTAGTGTTCTGGTCGTGCCTGCATATTAATCCACCATAGACTTGGATAAGGTTGTGTCCCAAGGCCGGACATTCCTATACAAATGTATATCAGGGCGGTGAAGAATTGTGGCGCTGGATGTAAACAAAGAGGGGTCCCCTGGCTGTCCATTCGAGATAAGTATACATCTGTGGGATTGCAGGTTGGGTTCGGGAAGGAGCAAGAAGGGCACTTTGCACTTATCTATTAAAGTGCTATTAAAGGCAATTTATTATTTTTTAAATAACAAACATGTTATACTTACCTGCTCTGTGCAGCGTTTTTTGCACAGAGCAGCCCCGATTCTCCTCCTCTTAGGTTCCCCGCCGGCACTCTGGGCCCATTCCTCCTGCCCCCAGAGTAAGCAGCCTGCAGTTGGGACACCCAAACAGGCTCCCTCCTGAGCTGCTTCTCTGCGTGTCCATTTACACAGAGAGTTGTGTCTCTGCCTCGCCCCCTCTCTCTTCTCGTTGGATCACTGGATGTGATTGACAGCAGCGGGAGCCAATGCTTCAGATAATGAGGCAGCAAAGTCCTCAGAGAGATGAGGCTCTTGTACACATTGCTGGATTGTGATGGGGCACAAGTAAGTATTTGGAAGGGGCTGCTGCACGGCAAAGGTGTGTTTTTTTTTTTTTTTTTTTACCTTTAAGAAAAAAAACAACCTTAAGCCTTTAGAACCTCTTTAATGGTGGCTTCATTATTGGATGCTGCCTTAAAGTGGTTGTAAACCCTTGCAGACCACTTTTACCTTCATGCAAGCCTAGATTAAGGCTCACCTGTAGGTCCAAGTAATATCTCCTAAACCTACACGGTTTAGGAGATATTTGCAAAAGATAGGCAATGCTGTCTACGGTGCATGCGGCGTAGACAGCGGCTCGCAGGCACACTGAGTGTGCCGCTGCTAATGGCGATCGTGCCATTAGTGGCGGCTCCTGCACACATGCGCAGGAGTAACATCGTGGCTCCGACCAATCACATCGCTGGAGCCACGATACCCGGAAGGAAGATGGACGCTTCGTGGAAGAAGGGACAGCAGTGACATCGCTGGCTCCTGTGTCAGGTAAGTGGCACATAATGGGCTACTATGCGATGCACAGTAGCCCATTATGCTTTACCTTTGCAGGTAAACAAAGAGGAAGTAAAACCCATCAGGGTTTACTTCCTCTTTAAACCTGGAAGGCAGATCAGGCTTTAGCTGCCCTTTCACCCTTGACTTTCAAGCAGAAAAGTGAGGTCCCTGTGACCTCTGTACGTCACACTAAGTAAAAATACACCCCAGTGCACTAATACAGTAGGCTGCAGCACACCACAATGCATGTGCATTAATAATACAAGGTTAAATAAGGAGGCAATCATGAGCCCAGTAGTGACGCCATGGGCCGCGGTTTGATTTTCCTGCTCGTGTGACACTGCGTGGATAGGAGAGGTTGGATTAAGGAGGTGAGGGGACGGGCACAATGGGAAGAGAGACGGATCAGCTGGAGCAGAAGAGCGGGCTACAGGAACAGTTAAAGGGACACTAAACTCACAGGTCTGTGTTTGTGCTGTGTGTAGTCATGTAATTTATTGTCCTGTTTTATATGTTAATATTTATAATAGCGTTTCTATTTGGAGACGGTTTACAAATAGGAGGTTGCCTTTTCTAGAGCACAGCTCCTCCTCTTCCTCTCCGCCCCTTCCTCCTTTGCAGCGGAGGAGTCGGAGGAGAATTTTGCATGCCACTTTTTTTTTTTTATTATTATTAATATTTTTTTACAATTTTTATTTGGAATTCTTAATGGCTGTTTGCAAGTTATGTGCCAACTCACAACTCAGCCAATTGTGCGAGTTATCAGCCAAGTAATGGAATCCGGTTACTTGGGTGGGGGTGGAAGGTCTGTTTTCTAACGGTGATTCTGGACTGCAAAATGCAATCTGTGCCCTAGGCTGATAAGTAAATACAAATGAATGCGGCAGATCAGCAAAAGTGTGAAAGCTTTCAGGTAAATTTCCACCCACAACAATGAGGATATCGTAAGTCGGCAGCAGTGCCAGCCTGTACACACACTCCTGGCAGCTAAAGCAGGCAGGAGTTGGTTTACATTTTCATCGCCAACTGCTTTCTTCTGGAGGTGATTCAGCTTTACACCCCATTCACACTTGTGCGACTTGTTATGTAGCTTTTGGACATCAAAAGTTGCATGACTAGTCATACCCCATCTTTTTCATTGATAACCAGTCATATATGTATGACCTAAAGTATGTCATACTTACCTGTTCTGTGCAAGGGTTTTCCTCCTTTTCTGGGGTCCCCTGGCAGCGCTACTGGCTCCTTATCGAATGCCCCCCATGGAGAGCCTCATTCCATGGGGCACCTGTGTGGGCACGCTCCCAAGTCCTGCTGCTGCATCCATTGACACAGACAGTAGGACTCGGATCCACCCTCTGGGTCACTGGATGTGATTGGCAGCAGCAGAAGCCAATGGCTCCTGCTGCTATCAATCTGTCCGATGAGCCCGAGACCAGGTCTCGTGCTCATGGCTGGAGAGATCGGGTTCGGGTAAGAAAAAGGGGGCTGCTGCACCACAGAAGGTTTTTCACCTTAATGCATAGAATGCATTAGCCACTTTAAGACTTGGGCCTATTTTTCAAACTTGTTGTTTATAAGTTAAAAGCATGTTTTTTGGGGTGATTTTTTGATAGAAAATTACTTTAGAACCCCCAAACATTATATATTTTTATTTTCTAACACCCTAGGGCAGTGATGGCGAACCTTGGCACCCCAGATGTTTTGGAACTACATTTCCCATGATACTCGACTACACTGCAGATTGCATGAGCATCATGGGAAATGTAGTTCCAAAACATCTGGGGTGCCAAGGTTCGCCATCACGGCCCTAGGGAATAAAATGGCAGTCATTGCAATACTTTCTGTCACACCGGATTTGCGCAGCGGTCTTACAAGCACACTCTTTTTGGAAAAAATACTTTTTTTGAATTAAAAAATAATACAACAGTAAAGTTAGCCCAATTTTTTCTTTTTTTAAATATTGTGAAAGATAATTTTACACCGAGTAAATTGATACCCAACATGTCATGCTAAGTTGCGCCCACTTGTGGAATGGCAACAAACTTTTACCCTTAAAAACCTCCACAGGTGACGTCTAAAAAAATTCTACAGGTTCCATGTTTTGAGTTACAGAGGAGGTCTAGTGCTGGCATTATCACTATAACAATCGCGGTGATACATGTGTGGTTTAAAAACCGCTTTCAAATGTGGGCGCCACTCACGTATGCGTTCTCTTCTGCACGCAAGCTTGGCAGGGCACGTTTTACTTTTTTTCCCCTTATTTATTTTTACACTGTTCTTTTTTTTTTTTTTTTTAATTGTCAGTTTTATTCCTATTACAAGGAATGTAAACATTTCTTGTAATTAAAAAAAGCATGACAGGACCTCTTTAAATATGAGATCTGGGGTCAAAAAGACCTCTGCTCTCATATTTACACTAAAATGCAAAAAAAAATAAAAAGTCGTTGCTTTAAGAGCTATGACCGGAAATGTTTTCACGTCGCGTCCATCCTGCATTGGTATGGAGCCTGGTGGGGGCCATCTTCCCCTCTCCATACCAAGCAGGAGCATGGAGCCAATCGCTCACTGACTCCCTCCGGTAAATGGCAGAGAGCACGCTCCGCCACCGCCAATTAAAAGTGATCGTGTGGCGAATCCGCCACTGAGACCACTTTTATCTGAAGAAGAGGATAATCTGAGTTATGGCAGCTAGCTACCGTATAATGACGCCGGGTGGTCCGTAAGTGGTTAAGGTGAAAAACCATGAGACTTAAAAGGAGTTGTAAAGTCACAGCAACTTTTAAAGCAGTTCATGCTCTACTTTAGTCCAGCTTTCATCCAAAGTGAGGGTCACAGACTTCAATGTTAACACTGAAAAGTTGCATGAAAGTGGTACCTGAATGTTATTCATGCAACAGTGGGTCCAACTTTGCAGAGAGACAACAAGTCCCATCCAAGTTGCATGCTAAAGTCACCAAGTGTGAATGGAGCCTTACAGCCACCCAATCATTTCTGCATGTGGGATAATTTGCTTTCCCCATGTATCCTAGGCTCATGTATTCCAGGTGGTAGCTGGCAGAGCAGAGAGAGCCTACATGTTTGATGATCTCCTCTACCTAGAACAGTGATGGCGAACCTTGGCACTCCAGATGTTTTGGAACTACATTTCCCATGATGCTCTGGTACCTTGCATTGTAGTGGAGCATCATGGGAAATGTAGTTCCAAAACAGCTGGGGTGCCGAGGTTCGCCATCACTGACCTAGAATGAACCTGGAATCATTAGGCTTTGATCACTTCTGGGTTCACAGCCGTCAGTCCCTGGGATCTGGGACAGGGGAAGAACTTAATTGAGAATAATCTGTACTTGTTTAGTTTCAAAAAGAGTGCAGAGGTGACATTAGGTTATAGAATAGTGCAAGTGACAGGTTCTTCTTATTTTTTTTGTCAGCCCCCTTGTTATGGCAATAAAGTAAAAAAAAAAAGTTATTTACAGTTAAATAAAATTTAAGAAACCCCAAAAGAAAAAGTCCACGTATGCAAATTCACACTTCAATTAAACCAAATGTATTGGGTATTGCCATGCATGTCAAAGTGAGAGCACCCTTATTTTAGGGCCATTAATTGTAATTTGAGCTTAAAAATGTGCAACTTTTTTTTTTTTTTTTAAAAGCAAACCCTGTAAGGCAAAGGCATAATAAGCTAGTATGCATAGCATACTAGCTCATTATGAATAACTTACCTGAGAACGAAGCCCCCGAAGCGGTCCTCCGTCTTCCTCTTCGCCGCTGCCATGGATCCCGGAGCGACTTCCGGGTCTCGCGGCTCCGGAGCTGTGATTCGCCGGAGCTGCGATGACGTCACTCCCACGCATGTGCACGGGAGCCGACACTGGCGGCATATCGCCGCGATCTGCGGCCTGCCCCAGTGCGCCTGCGTGCTGCGGTGACTGTCTTCGGGTAAATCTCTCCTAAACCGTATAGGTTTAGGAGATATTTCTTGGACCTACAGGTAAGCCTAGATTAAGGCAAAGTTGGTTGTAAGGGTTTACAAACACTTTAACCACTTCCCACCCGGCCAATGTACATATACGGCCGGGTGGGAGCTCTCTACTTCTGAGAGGACGTTCAGGAACTTCCTTCAGAAGGAGCGGGCGGCGGTGCGATCCCGATGTACTCGTGTCACCCGGACACGGCGCATCTCGGATCGGCAGGAGGGCTCTGCGATTGGCCCTCCTGATCACATGACAGCCGTGTCCAATCACAGCCATCATGTGATGTAAACAAACAGCCGGTTGCTAGGCAATCGGCTCTCCTCTCCTCACACGGAAGTTTTCGCTGAGGAGAGGAGAGGAGAGCAGATCGCTGCAGCCGGCTGGTGATCAGTGAGTATGAGCTGTTTTTACAGCTTTTTACTAACTGATCACCAGTCTAGTGTAAACCTACAGTGTAAACACACATGTCACCACAATACACATGTCCCCAAATAATAAAAAGATGTCCCACTAAAATCACATGTTCCAATGATTATCTGCACACATCTGTACATGATCATTTGCGTACATATGTCCGTGATCACACAAACCAATTATTATACACTTAACAGAATTTTTTTTTTTTACCAAAAACATGTAGCAGAAAACATTTTGGCTTAAATTTATGACAAAATTTGATTTTATTGGATTTCTTTTAAAATAGAAAAAAGAAAATAGTTTTTTTTCCAAATTTCTGCTTTTTTTGCGCTTATATCGCAAAAAATAAAAAAACTGAGTCGTGAATAAATACCACCAAAATAAAGCTCTATTTGTGCGAACAAAATGATAAAAAATTTCATTTGGGTACAGTGTAGCATGACCGCGCAATTGTCATTGAAAGTGCGAGAGCGATGAAATCTGAAAATTGGGCTGGGAAGGAAGGTGTTTAAGTGCCCGGTATTGAAGTGGTTAATGTGTACAAAAAAAAACGGCTGTGGTGGCAAAAGGGTAACAAATGGGACTGAGTTATATACGTTGTGTTGAGGTGCCATTCATTTTAAAAACACAATCAAGTAGCACAACACACAGATGTGAAACCTCTGCATTATAGGGCTCTTTATTATTAGTGTATGTCCATTTTCCATGTGTTTAGGTGCTCTGGCAGCCCATTCAAGTGAACTGGCTGCTTCAGTTGTAAGAACACACTGTATAACGTGAATGGGGTCTAAAGGGCCGGCGTGGCACTGTCAGCGCACGATCATACTTTATAGAATAAGCGAGCATCTGTGTGCTTCCAATCACAGACTGGTGACTGAGGAGTGCTCAATAATTTTAGTAGTAAAAAGCGAGGCCACAACACTGGCTAAACTCAAACGCAAATCATCAGCCAACTGAAACGGTGTGCGTTTTAGCTGTTTGCCTGGAGTTTTGGCCCCCACCTTTGGGGGGCGCTCTTGCTGCTTGTAGCATTGATCAGACTAGGGCAGATCTTGTGCATTTTGCTTCCCCAGAAAATCACCCCCCTGCACTTACCCCGAACATAGTTTTCTGTTCCTTTTCTGAACAAAAGTTCTGTTTAAACCATTATTACTTAATACATATGATTAAGCACAAGGGAGAGTTTTTTTCTTTTTAAGAAGGGGGTTTGTGCCTTTTAGGATGGAGATAGGTTCTTACATAAAGTAACCTTAGAATGACAGAACAATGGCAACTGCCATTGTTGACTTTTTTTTTTTTTAAGGTGCAAGTTCCAGCGCTGTCCCGACTTCTCTATCTGGAAAGTCATTGACCTGGAGCCAGCATGCAGCTAGTAAATTTCCAGCCTGCATACATGCTCAAGGTCAGCAACTCCAATAGGTAACAAAGCCAAAATCAGACAGACAGCCTATGGAACCTTCAGGCAAGTCGGCAACAGCGGCTCCTGTATTTCTCTCCTAAACGCTAACTTTAAAAGCAACCCTATCACTGTATCAAAACCTTCCAACAAAGGCATTCCTTTAGACTAGTTTCACATCTATTCGGCCATTCAAGCACGTTTTGCGTTTAAAGTTTGAGTACCGTGAATTTTTTTTTTTTTTTTTTTTTTAAAGTCAGCAGCTACAAATACTTCAGCTGCTGACTTTTAAAATAAGGACTCTCACCTGTCCTAGAGTCCAGCGGTGTCGGCACCTGAGGCCGAATCGGCACTCAGATGCTGCTGCTGCCGCCGCCATCTTTGGTAAGGGAATCGGGAAATTAAGCCTTGCAGCGTCACTTCCCGGTTCCCTACTGCGCATGTGCGAGTCTGGCTGCGTAATCTGAATGCTCCCTGCTGTGTGTCCCAGCAGACAGCGCGATGGGATGGCAAAATGCGTAGACTCCCGTGGGAGTCTATGCCCGAAAGTAGGTGCAAATAGGTGTGAACCTAGGATTAAAAGATGAACATAGATAGTTGCCTTTCCTGCTGACCAATGTGGTTATGATCCTGAGAAGGGATCCCCTGAAGTTTATTGGCAAACAGACACCTGCAGGACTGATAGCTATGGGGGACCCAGGAAATTTTCACTGTTTCTTCTCCCTAAACCCCCCCATGTCACTGCTGTATCCTGTAGTAGATCAAAGGCAGAGGGGGGGAAAAAAGGCACAGAGCGCTGTGGAGAAACCCAGAAGGTAGGTAACCCTGTAAGTGTTATTTTACAATCTCCTAGATCATCCACAATTCCCTGTGGTTTCTCCCTTCGACTTACATCTACCATAAGATACAGTAGTGACGTGGAGGTCAGTAAGATGAACAAGCGAAAGCTGTAGGGCAGTGATGGCGAACCTTGGCACCCCAGATGTTTTGGACCTACATTTCCCATGATGCTCCACTACACTGAAGAATGCCTGAGCATCATGGGAAATGTAGTTCCAAAACATCTGGGGTGCCAAGGTTCGCCATCACTGCTGTAGGGGAACTTCTAGGGGACCTTTTGAGATTGGAAAGGTATCTCACTGGTTTCTCCCTCTGACTTGCATCCACCTTTTGGCTATAGCAGTGACATTGAGGTTGGAAGGACAAAAAAAAAAAAAAAAAAAAAACTGTGGCCCCCACTAAATGGAAAAAGCAATGCTTGTGGGTTTTGGTTCTTCCCATTGAACTCTGACTGTCACTGCTGTAACCGTGTAGTAGTTGGTAGAGGAAGGAATCTACAGCCAACCCAGAAGCTTGGCAATCCTGCAAATCTCGCTCTCCTATCTCATGGGTTCCCCACAGCTCTTGCTGCATTATAGTAGTTGGTAGGCAGAGGAAGTAAGACTACAAACTACTACATGATACAGTAGTGCTGTGGAGGTCTGTGTGACACTCAGGAGGCCTTCAGTCCAGTAAGTGTCAGTTTCCCAGCAGACTAATGGGGATCCCTTCTCCCGATCAGGACAGTCGGTGCTGCAGAAAAGTTGAGTATTTGCATTCTTCTTGGATAGGCATGCCTTTACTGGGACATATTGATATAGCGGGTTGCATTAAAGACAATCTGCCATCAGGAACGCTTCTATTGCTGCCTTCTTCTAGACGTGTAGATTTGGCGTTATGACTAATTTTGGATCTGCTTGTTAGTTCCAGGTCAGTTGGGAGGTATTGGTGCCATAGACAAGCAAGGAACTAGCATTTTCTAAAGGGGCTCAGCACTAGAACATCTTGTATTTCTCTACTGACAGGTTTTTCTTGAGGTAGGCTGAACAAAATATATTTAGTGCCCCTCTCGGATTTAGTTTACTGTTAGTGGGTAGCAGACTGTCTCTTGACTTGACGGTGAAGTGCCAAACACGGCACCCTTATTGGCCACTGCTTCGCCATGAAGGCAGAGAAAAGCAAGTGACAATATGAAGTCAAGTCAGAAAGGGGACACAGAAGACACATTTCTGGCTATTGGGGGGGGGGGGGACAAAAATAGTTGGAATGTACATAAAATACTGTCCAGCGATGCAACTCCCCAATTTATCTATCCTAGTGCAAGTTTACATGTCTGTGTGTACAGGCCCATTAAAAACAAGACGCTACATTTAGATAAGTTAAAACAAAAAAAATATAGCATTTTTAGGCATCTATGGGCATTAGGCCTAAAAAGGAGGCCTGTCAAGAGGGAAAAAGAGAAATAATCAGGGCCATGACTTCCTTTTGAATGTTCAAGCACTGTCTTCTTTATCCTTTGTTTCTCTGACCTGGACGAGCAGGCAGCAGACAAAACAGTGGCATATCCAGCATGAATCTATTATTGGCAGATCACCAACTTGTCAAATGATGAACCATGCCATACATATAACAATCATAAAGAACTTCAAAAATTAAATCATAGTCTGCCCTGTCAATGTCATGGTGCCACCAGAGGCCTGGCACACGGCCATAACAGCAGCCTTATGGGTATAAGTACAAAATGATACGTAGCTTAAATATATATTGGGGCTTCCATCAGTTTCTGCCTGCTGCCTCTTCTCCAATGAGCAGAGGCCCTCTGTGAGATTTACATACAAGGCGTCTGTTCTTAGGCCATTGCACAGGGGCTCTTTTATACTAGATATACGTCAAAATGGGTGCTGGGACCCCTCTCATGGCCATGAAGACCTGGACACAGCTCACAGTCGATATACAATGAATTAATTTGTTTTTTTTTTCTTGGCCGATAGTTGCTTTGGAGGCTCAAACATTGGTCTTACATGAGGGCTGCTTTGATGACTTGGGTCAGCCCAGCATCACAGACTTGCTGGACTATTATAAAGGTAGTATGAGTTGACGATGGGAAGTGCTGATGGGTGTGTGAGGAGGTGTCATGGAATGATTGGCAGATAAGATTCAGGGAGATGACGAACTTAGGCAGCTGATTAATGCACCACTGTATTATAAAATGTTATATGGAAAGACACGACTGAACAGCTCACTGCAAATAAAAACCCATATCACACCACCAAGTGTCTATTTACTGCCGACCATCTCCATTGCACACCACAAAACACCAATACGCGATATAACAAGCCAGCGGGCCCAAGAAAGACATCACAAAAGTGAGCTCCTGGGTAGGAAACTCTTGGCTTCATCACTAGATCCACCTGGAGTTGTAGCTATTTAAAAGACTAGCAACAGACACAATGTTTTAATCTAGTATGTTAATGTCATCTACATCCCTATTGGTAAGTAAAATATAAAAAAAATCTATGTATTCATCAACAAACTTCTATCAGGCACACAACTTTAAATGATGGGTTCTAAAGCAGAGGTCTCAAACTAGCGGCCCTCCAGCTGTTACAAAACTACAAGTCCCATCATGCCTCTGGCTGTGGTAACCATGATTGTAACTGTCAGCCTTGCAATGCCTCATGGGACTTGTAGTTTTGCAACAGCTGGAGGGCCGCCAGTTTGAGATCCCTGTTCTAAAGTGTTCACATAAACGAATGGCACGTCCATTAAAAAAAACAGTCTCTCTCAACTTGGGCTTCCAGAAGTTCCTTGAGTAGTGGTGGGTAAAACTACCTCCTGATGGCACTTGCATAGTTCTGGCACCAACACCACTCCACAAAGCCAGTGGAGCTTCTGCCTCTTGGAGACATAATATTGGCGATTAGTGAATTGCCTCCATATGTTGGGGGGGGGGGGGGTGTAAGTGGGAATAATGCACCTAACATAAGTGGTCACGTAAAAATGCCCCCCCCCCCCAAGATATTTGGTGGCAAATTTGGATCACCAAATATCTTGGGGGGGGTGGCATTTTTACGTGACCACTTATGTTAGGTGCATTATTCCCACTTACCACCACCCCCCCCCCCCCCAACATATGGAGGCAATTCACTAATCACCAATATAATGAGCACTCTTCCCCAACAACCACCAATGTAACAGTAGTTACAAACAAGGGTTCCTCTGTGGTCAGTAGGTAGATGTCGCCATCCCTACTTTAATGCTCAACAGCAGTTTTCGTTAGTTACACAGACTACCACCTATTTATCCAGGGTGGGACTCGGAACTATATGTTGAAAGCTCTCTCCACCACTCAGCTTTGACTCTATTCAGGCACTGCCAGATGGAGTGTTTTTTATTTTAGTTTTTTTTAATATAGTTTCAGTGGTGATGTTACTACTCAGGCAGATATGTGGGACGAGGATGTTTGCAGGCACTCTCAAACTGAGCGCCACCTCTTTAACCACGTCCAAATCACATACCTGGTGCGTCATTTGACTTCAAGTGGTTCTACCAGAAGGATGCCTGCAGCTAAACAATCGTCCTACACATGTGCGGGATCGCCGCAAACATCAGCTCATGGGCAGTAATTCTAGCACTAGACGACCCCCCCCCCCCCCCACCATAGATATAAAGTGCTAACCAAAGGCTTTTAAAGCATCGCCTATGGATAGTAAAAGTAACATCATTTGTTGCCACTGCGCAGACATGCTCAATTTTAAAGCATGACATGTTTGTTATCTATTTTCTTGACGTGATGCAAAAAAAAATTAGTTTTTTTTTGTTTCTCAAAAATTTAATTTGAAAATCCACTCCGCAAATTTCTTGTGACATTAAAAAAATAAAAATAATTGCACAACCCAACTTATTTGCTAGGGCTTCTGCTTTTAAAAAAAAAAAAAAAAAAGTTATATTATATATATAAAAAAAAAAATTATATATAAAAATATACAATACTAATATCACTGAACAATATGAACTATTCCTCACTGATCCCAGCGCCCAAAAGGAAAGCAAGTTCTCAAAATCTCATCCAATTAACAGCTGCTATCATTAATTAAATTACCACTAATATAGACATAGTATAAATCAACCCTTATCCTTCATGACATTACACTATATTGACAGCGCTAAAATAAAAATATTTTACAATCCAATGTGCATAAAAAGTATATAAAAAAACAGAAAAAAAAAAAAAAAAGAGATGACAGTTTCTCAAGGAATAGAATGCACCAGAGGAATCTGCACAACCAATCAAACCAAATGCCAATACGGTTGTCAGCACTAATAGTTTATGCTGAATGGAGTACTATTGAACCAAAGACAGAGCGAGTTTAAACTATTAGTGCCGACAACCGTATTGGCATTTGGTTTGATTGGTTGTGCAGATTCCTCGTAATAATGCTTCCAATGTGCCTGTAACCCTTTAAGTTCTGGTAAGTGCTTTACCATAAGGGGTGTCACTTAGTGTGAAGTTACTACGCACTGGTGTCTTTCACTGGGAGATGGACTATCTTTTTCATCACCTCGGGAATACTGCAGTGGATGACATTTAAACACCTGTGTTTGGACTTTCAAAAAAAACTTTTTTTGGTGCATTCTATTCCTTGAGAAACTGTCATCTCTTTTTTTCTGTTTTTTTTTTTTTATATACTTTTTATGCACATTGGATTGTAAAATATTTTTATTTTAGCGCTGTCAATATAATGTAATGTCATGAAGGATAAGGGTTGATTTATACTATATGTCTATATTATATATAAAAATATAATATTTATTGTTTTGGGGTTCCAAGCATTTAAAAAAAAAAAAAAAATAAAAAAAAAAAAAAAACCACAAAAAAAAAAAAAACTTACATGTGAAACACAGTGCCAGAAAAAGCCTGGGTCTTCAAGTGGTTAAACTGCAGATTTTTTTTTGAAGAACTACTGTTAAAGTGGAGGAGTGTCTCCTCCAATCAAAAAACGGAGAAGACTAAATTAGACATATAGGGGTTGATTTACAAAAACTGTAGCGTGCAAAATCTGGCGCAGCTGTGCATAAAAACCAAATAGGCTTCCAATTTTTTTTTTTTTTTTTTTTTTAAATCAAAGCTTTTTTTAGGCCCCTTTCACACCTACCTACAGTTTGTTTCATCTGTTCAGTCACGTTTTTTTTTTTCAAAGAAGGGGGAGGCTCATTTTTTTTTTTTATGACTATTTGGGGAGGGGGGGCTCAACAGAGTAGTATACAGTGAGGAGGAAGTCTGTACAGAGAGGCTCCATCACTTGTCAGCTTTTTTTTCTTCTATACTTCATAGAGCGAAGAAGAAGCTGTCATTCAAGCCAGACACTAAATTAAACACAGGGGCTGTATCACCCAGGGACCCCGCCCCTTCATTTAACTTATTGGCTGCTCGAATGACCGCTCCTTCTCAGCACTATAGAAGTATAGGGGGAAAAAAAAAAAAAAAAAAAAAAAAAGCTGACCATTAAAATTTAAAAGCTGACAGTCGGCATCGGTAATTGAGGGAGCCTGTCTGTACAATATCTGAACTACTAAAAAAAATAAAATAAAAATCAATTTCTCCTTACTACACAGCCTCAAAAAGGAATTTGTGACTGGTGACAACCATTCTGAAGTCCCCTCTATGTTTGAGGTTATAGCTCCTCTTGCTTTGAATTGTACCAGGAACTACAGGATCCATGTCCAGCAACTTCTGCATTCCTTAAAAGGGGTTGAAAAACCTTGAGGGTTTACACCTTAATGCAGTCCTGCTGTCTGTGTCAATAGACGACGCAGCAGGACACAGAAGCGCACCTGCAAGAAAGGGAGAGCAGCTCTCCAACGGGGCACTCGAGAGGAGGAGGAGCCGGGAGCAGCGCTGAGGGACCCCAGAAGAGGAGGACTAGGGTTGCCACCTGTCCGGGGATTCACCGGTCCGGGTTTCAGGTGGACCGAAAACCAGACACATTAATCAGACAGGAATGTGGCTCAGAGCAGGGCTTGACAGGAGGGGGAGGGGGCACTATGTACACTGCATTACTATTCGCTTTGGAGTGCCCAAAGGCGTCTGTTACAATCCTATAGTGCAGGGATCTGCAATTAGCGGAACTCCAGCTGTTGCAAAACTACACTTCCCATCATGCTCTGCCTCTGGGTGTCATGATTGTGGCTGTCAAAGTCTTGCTTTGCCTCATGGGACTTGTAGTTCTGCAACAGCTGGAGGTCCGCTAATTGCATAATATTGCATATTGCTCTAGTGTATACTAGTACAAAAACATTTTTTGCTGCGCACCGCTAAATTGTTCATGTTTGGCTTGAAGAAAAAGTGGCAACCCTAAGTGGGCACAGGAGGAGGCAATTTTTTTTTTTTTTTTTTTTTTTTTTTTAAATGAACCTTTAGTTACCCTTTAACCACTTCCCGACCAGCGCACAACGATTTACGTCGACAGAATGGCACGGGCAGACATATTGGCGTACAGGTACGTCCAATATTCGATGCCGCCCTGCCATCGGGAGCGCTGGTCGGGACCCCCGTGAGTCCGGTCGCGGGACCCGCGGACTCGATCGCCGCGGGCATTCCCGCGATCGTCTCACGGAGCAGCCGAATGGAGGAAATGCTGTGTAAACAACATTTTTCCATTCTGCCTAGCAACTAGTGACGCTGATCTCTGCTCCATGTGATTGGAGCAGAGATCAGTGTACACTAAATGAAAGCCCAACCCCCCCACAGTTAGTAACACTCCCCTAGGAACGCTTAACCCCTACACTGCCACCCACTGGTTAACCCTTTCACTGCCAGTGTCATTTACACAGGAATCACTGCATTTATATAGCAGTGATTACTGTATAAATGACAATGGTCCCAAAAATGTCCGATGTGTCTGCCATAATGTCGCAGTCACAATAAAAATCGCTGATCGCCGCCATTACTAGTAAAAAAATAAATAAAAAATTATTAATAAAAATGCTATAAAACTATCCCTATTTTGTAAACGCTATAACTTTTGCGCAAACCAATCAATAATCTCTTATTGCGATTTTTTTTACCAAAAATATGTAGAAGAATACGTATCGGCCTAAACTGAGGGAAAAAAATGTTTTTTTATATATTTTTGGGGGATATTTATTATAACAAAAAGTAAAAAATAATGCGTTTTTTTCAAAATTGTCGCTCTATTTTTGTTTATAGCGCAAAAAATAAAAACCGCAGGGGTGATCAAATACCACCAAAAGAAAGCTCTATTTGTGGGAAAAAAAGGACGTCAATTTTGTTTGGGAGCCACGTCGCACGACCGCGCAATTGTCAGTTAAAGCGGCGCAGTGCCGAATCGCAAAAAGTGGTCTGGTCTTTGACCAGCAAATTGGTCCGGTCTGAAAGTGGTTAATAATACAGTACTGAATGTGTAAGGAAATCTCTGTGCGAGTTAGTGTTTAAAATAAGATCTCAATAGCCACCTAATGGGGCCCCCTTCTAGAACCAGGCACCGTAACAGCCATATTGGCTGATGTGATGGTACACAGCATAAGGAAAATCCCATTGACACAAAAGGCCTCAAGCACAATGGACGTTTGGCGCTTGAGCGTTAAATTTTTTTTATTATGGCCAATTAAATAAATTAATGACCAACCGCTTGACATGCCTAAAATGCATTACAAGAGTTTTTTTTTTTTTTTTTTTGCCAAAACTCTGTTTCCAGGAGGAAGGGCGTCTAGGAGAATTAGCAAAATATCCAGTGTGAGGCCTAAATGACCAGCATGTACAGAAAATAAAATGAATATAATCTAAGTGATCATACAGCAAGTTCAGTTTACTATTAAACACCCTTATTGCTCACTTGCCTTCGATCTATGGGTCCCGGTCTCTTTTGTCCCATCCTGGATAGTTAGTTTATCGCCAGTCAACCATCCTGGGAAGCAAAAACACAACCAACTGGTACTTTCATGGTCTGGCATCTTCCCGTTAAGGAGTTACACCATGAAAAAAGTGCTCTCGGTGATTAGTGGACATGGCGTTAGGTGGGCAAATCTGATTTAGTACTTTTTTGGAGCTGAACGAGATTATTTTTTGCTATGTGAAAATGTGGAATTGCCTAAATAAAGCACAAATAATACACTCTTATGGTGCAACTTGTTCCGGATCCTACTACTGCAAGACCACCTACCTACTTCCCAAAATGTCATTTATCGATTAGTCTCTAAATCTACACAACGGATGTGGGCAAGAACCTGCAAAACCTCTTGCAATGTACATACCTCTCTAGGCAATGCTTATACCCACTTATATAGCAAGTGGCGGCCAGCTGATTCAGCGCTGCAGTAGACTGGCTGCCTCCTACTGAGTTCATCAGCCACTGCGGTCCTCAAAAGACTACTACTACATCATTAGACAATGGGAAGCATCCATGTTACCCATGCAGTAATGCGGACACCCAAAAAAAGGAGGATACTACTTTACTGCAAGAAGAAGACTAGGAACCCAGGCCTGTCAAATGACCACAGGTTTAGGCAAGTATTTCAGACATTAAAAAGTGTTACTAAATCCAGGACCCTACAGTCAATATATATCTGCTCTCACACAATACACAGAACATAGAAATGCAATTATTTTAAATATAAACTGATCAATACCTTTTCTCATCAGCAGCATATAGCAATCTTGTGACTTCTATCAGTTCCTGTTGAAGCTTGTATGAGTTTTCATACTGCACTGAGCTGTCCTATGAGGCTGCAGAGCTCCTGACCCTCTGTCTGGACAGTGCTGATTGGCCCTGTCTTGATCACATGCACTGTCCCAGGAGAAAAGAAAAAAAAAAAAAAAAACACACCCCTCTAGCAGTACACACACTAAACTGAGCGTGTGCAGCCTGACTCCAAAGGCTCTGTCCTATCTGGACTTACCCAGGGGGAACAGTGCAGCGAGGGGAGGATCTGTGCATACAGGATCAAGCAGCCTTTATACCAGTGATAGGGAACCTTGGCACCCCAGATGTTTTGGAACTACATTTCCTATGATGCTTAACTACACCGCAGAGTGTATGAGCATCATGGGAAATGTAGTTCCAAAACATCTGGGGTGTCAAGGTTCACCATCACGGATTTATACAATGCAGATTAACCCCTTGGGTTCCACAGTGAGTATAATAAGCATGCTTTACTGCACACAGACTGATTTTAGTGTTGTGGGTCTTTTAATACTTTAAGATTAGAGGGAGAGGAGAAAGAAAAAAAAAAAAAAAATAATAAATAAATAAAAACAACACACACACCACCCCTCCTGTGTGTATATGTGGGGGGGCCTGTAGGACCTGCCACCATCATTATACTGCAGCAGGTCGGCACGATCCCACGAGCCGTCATAACTATGGGTCATGAGTATCAGGGGTGAGCATGGGCACGAGAGGCAGAACTGACGCGTGTGTGTGTAAAACACACAAATCCCTGTTCTGGGAGGAGATGCAGATCGTGAGTTCCTAATAGCTAGGAACCAAGATCTGTCATCTCCTATAGTCAGTCCACTCTAGTTAGAGCACACAGTCAGGGAACACAGTTAACCTTTTGATCGCCCCCAAGCGTTAACCCTTTCCCTACCAGTGATATTTATACAGTAATCAGTGCATTTTTATCCACTTGCCGACCAGCGCACGACGATGTACGTCGACAGAATGGCACGGGCAGGCAAATGGGCGTACATGTACGTCCCTTTAAATTTGCCGCCCTGCCATCGGGAGCGCGCCGCCGGCGGCGGGCTCCCGCGCTGGTCGGGAACCCCGTGAGTCCGGTCGCGGGACCCGCGGACTCGATCGCCGCGGACATCCCCGCGATCGTCTCACAGAGCGGCCGAATGGAGAAGTGCCGTTCTAAACAACATTTCTCCATTCTGCCTAGCAACTAGTGACGCTGATCTCTGCTCCATGTGATTGGAGCAGAGATCAGTGTTCACTAAATGAAAGCCCAACCCCCCCCCACAGTTAGTAACACACCCCTAGGAACACTTAACCCCTACACTGCCACCCACTGGTTAACCCCTTCACTGCCAGTGTCATTTACACAGAAATCACTGCATTTATATAGCAGTGATTACTGTATAAAAGGACAATGGTCCCAAAAATGTCCGATGGGTCCCCCACAATGTCGCAGTCCCAATAAAAAAAAAAAAAAAGCTGATCGCCCCCACTACTAGTTAAAAAAAAAAAAAAAAAAAAAATTAATAAAAATGCTATAAAACTATCCCTATTTTGTAAACGCTATAACTTTTGCGCAAACCAATCAATAATCGATTATTGCGATTTTTTTTACCAAAAATATGTAGAAGAATACGTATCGGTCTAAACTGAGGGAAAAAAAAAAATTTATATATATTTTTGGGGGATATTTATTATAACAAAAAGTAAAAAATAATGCGTTTTTTTTCAAAATTATCGCTCCATTTTTGTTTATAGCGCAAAAAATAAAAACCGCAGGGGTGATCAAATACCACCAAAAGAAAGCTCTATTTGTGGGGAAAAAAAAAGGACGTCAATTTTGTTTGGGAGCCACGTCGCACGACCGCGCAATTGTCAGTTAAAGTGACACAGTGCCGAATCGCAAAAAGTGGTCTGGTCTTTGACCAGCAAATTGGTCCGGTCTGAAAGTGGTTATAGTACTGATCGCTGTATAAAATCTCAATGGTCTCAAAAAGGTGTCAAAAGTGTCCACCATAATGTCACAGTCACGATAAAGAAAATATATAAAATAAAAAACTATCCCCTATTTTGTAGACGCTATAACTTTTGCGCAAACCAATCAATATACGCTTATTGCGATTTTTATTACCAAAAATAATATGTAGAATACATATCAGCCTAAACTGACAAAAAAAAAAAAAAAGGAAGAGGAGGAGGAAGAGGCAGAAGGGCATATTTATTATAGCAAAATTTTTTCAAAATTGGCTCGCTTTTTGTTTATAGCGCAAAAATAAAAACCGCAGAGATGATCAAATGCCACCAAAAGAAAGCTCTATTTGTGGGAAAAAAAAAAAGTAGTCAATTTTGTTTGGGTACAATGTTGCACGACCGCGCAATTGTCAGTTAAAGTGACGCAGTGCAGAATCGCAAAAGTGCTCTGGACATTGAGCAGCCATATCTTCCGGGGCTGAAGTGGTGAAAATTATGGCCATGAATGTTCACCACCAAGCTTCAGGTCCAACCACCTACAGAATTAAAAGACCCGATGGGGTAATTTCACTGAAAGGTTTTTTTTGTTTGTTTTGTTTTTTCCCCACTTTGGAAATATCGCACAAGATAAAAAAAAAAAAAAAAAAAAAAAGTCAGTTCATCGAAGTAGAATATCAAATGGGAGGTTAAATACCAAACAAAAATAAATAAAAAATCCCAAAATGAGATAAACCATTAAAGTCTCTTCACTAAAAAAACTACACACATTGGTTATTTATTTATCAGCTGGTGCTTGCTGGCAGTTTTTTTTTTTATTATTTTTTTTAGAATTGTACAAAATAAGCCCCTAGTCACACCAATAGCGATATTGAAATCATGCCACTTCACCTAAAGCAACACAATTTCAAAATGTAGTGCTAATTGGAAGACACCTGCAACTTCATGCACAGATGTCTTTGCAAGTTTAGGTGCGACTTGCAAAATCAGTGCAACTCCGATTGGACCACTTTCAATGTGGACAATAGGTTGTGTCTTGTCATGCGATTTGAAACTGTCAAATTACATGAAAAGTCGCACCAGTGTGATCAGGGGCTTAGAGGAACTCTGCACTAGCCAGGAAATGAAAAGTATACAATGTATCAATGTGAAAGATTTTCTCCTCTGAGCTCAGGAATGAAAAAAAAAATAAAAAAAATAAAAAAAAAAAAATTGTAAAATTTTAGCAGAGGGAGCTCATTTTGGGAATGAAAGCCCCCCAGAATGTTTTCATAGTTTCACAATATTGCTGTGTGTATTCTGGTGCAGTGCTAGCTTGCAAACACACACACACACACACACACACACACAAAACCCCTCCCCCGAAAAGTGCCAATATGGCAGCAGAGGAAAAACACAAGCCTTTTAATATGAAATACCTCTTGTTCTGTATGGATCCAGAAGTTTTACTGACTTACGACTATAGCTCCATGTGGTAAAGGAGCTTTTTGGCCTCAATCCCCCCCCTTGGCTCAAATACTGAAAATACTTAAAAAAGTGGCTCTCCACCCAAAAAGGGAATGCTCGTGTGCACCCTTTACTGCTATAATTTGCCACTCCTAGTTTTGGGGGGGGGAGTGGGTACCTGGTTTTGACAGGTACCCACTCCCGCCTCAGATCACCATGGCAAGCTAAACTGGAAGGTCGCCCTCCCTCCTCCTTCCCCCGCAGTCTTCTAAACACACACACAGGCCCCAGAGGATTACAGGACCATTCACAAGGCACAGCGCTACTTGCACAGTAGGAAACAGGCTGCGAGACCCCAAGGCTTCACTTCCCTTAAAAGTCAGCAGCTACAGTAATTGTAATTTTTTCTGAAGGAGCCTGGACTTCCTCTTTAATGCACCAGAAGGCAAAGGTCATCAGGTTCTACCATCACTTGCCGTATACAGTAATTGCACCATCACTCCAGTGTAAATCCCCTTTATTAAATCCATTAACAAGCCATCCTGTCTGCACATTAAAACAAACATTTTGACGCTAGTTAAGTGCATGATGGGAACAGTAAGATTAAAGCAGAACAATCTGGCTTGGCCCATTAAAGAATTTCTATCACAATAGATAAAATGCTGCTTCTGCATATCTTTTCCAGTCACATCCCAGGCTCCATACAAAGTGCTTCTATCAGGGTATCAGTCCTCTAACCCACCCTTCCTTACAGCCCCACTCTGACACTATATGGGTCCAGGTCTTCTCTACTGGAGAGTGTCAAATGCCTAGCTCCTTGTATAGGAGATATGCACCATTATGAAATTTACAAGATTAAAAAAAAAAAAAAAAAAAAAAAAAAAAAATTATAAACAAAACAAAACAAAAAAAAACACACGACAGCTACATTGTGTGCCCCTCCCTCTGTGGAGACCATATCCACCAGCCTTCTCAGCCGACTGCCACAGCCAACATTTGGAGGGTTTACAACCCAGGAGATATAGTCTTTCCAGAGATCAGAAATCATCAACCCAGATGCACACATTTCTAATTAAACTTTAAAACCTTCTGAATAGAGTTAGTCTTCATTTAGGGGAGCGCAGAGCATTATCAACCCGTCTGAAAAAGGTGGCGAGGGCAGAGGCTTCACTGCCCCCTTGCGGGGAGATGTCCACTCCTTGCATTAGTAGAGATTCTGAACTTTTCAAACTTCCTCTTCTTTGAAATAGTCCTCCTAAGCGTAATGAATTTGGGGAGCCCGATGTAGGAGAAGAGTCCTTTCGCACAGGAGTGTCCGTATTTGAAGACCTCAGGATTTGGCTGAGGGAAATGCTGGTGGTTGGGGTACTTGGAGTAGAGACAGAAAGGTTGTCCGACTCCCCATCGTAGCGAGAGAACTCCTGGGAACGTCCACTGGGAGAGGTAACAAACACTGAATGAATGTCTAATTCACCCCTGTACGGAAGGCATGCCAATGTGTGCCTCCTGTTCATTTTCCCAGGAGTATCCTGTTGTCCATCACTCCCTGTGCTGTCCTCCCGTGGCCTCCTTAGCCCTTGTTGTGGCTTCTCAGGCACAGGAGATTCCTCTTCTCCGATTGGCTCTGAAACTTTGGCTGTGGTGGAAGCTGGAGATTTGATTGGGGAGGAATTAAGAACCTCAGTGGAGTGGCTACGAGGCAGAGGGCGTGGTCCTCTACTAGGACGTCTTCTGCGGGGAAGTCGAAGAAGTAAAAACTCCAACTCTACATCCTGAAGGTCTTTATCTTGTAATGAACAGCTGGCAATAGAACGTCGTTTTTCCAGGCGTTCCTTGCGGTGTTCTGCCTTCTCCCTTTCCTTGTTGTCCTGCACAAACAGAAGAGATTATTGTCTAAAATGATCCTTTGGTTCTCCAAAAGCAAATAAAAAAAAATAAAAAAGGGAGGGGGGGGGGGGGGGGGGAAGAAATTACAGGTGCATATCAAAAGATTGAAATTAACTTTTTGATAAGTCTAATCTAGTCATTCAAAAAGTGAAACTGATATAGTTCAAGCATTTCTTTTTAATTTTGACAATTATGGCTTACAGCTAATGAGAACCTAAAATTCAATATCTCAGAAAATTTGAATATTGTGAAAAAACTTGAATATTGTAGACTCATGGTGTCACACTCTAATCAGCTCAAAATAACTGTAAAAAAGGAGCCCTTAAATGCTCTCAGTCTGGTTCAGTAGGTAACAGAATCATGGGGAAGACTGTGGACTTAACAGTTGTCCAGAAGACAATCATTGACTCCCCCCACAAGAAGGGCAAGTCTCAAAAGATCATTGCTAAAGAAGCTGGCTGTTCACAGAGTGCTGAATCCAAGCATATTAATAGAAGGTTGAGTGAAAGGGGAGAGAGAAAAAAAAAAAAAAAAAAAAAAAAAAAAAGTGCGATAGCAAAAAGGTGCACAAGCAACAGGCTTGTCCACGGCAAGGTGGGAACATGATGCGATTTAGACCCCTTTCACACTGGGGCATTTTTCAGGATTTTTTTCAAGCACTTTAGCTTTAAAAAAAAAAAAGCGCCTGTAAAGCGATTGAAAGAAGCCTCATCTGCAATCCCAATGTGAAAGCCCAAGTGCTTTAAGAGCCCTTTCACAATGTCAGCGCCCGAAAAACACCGCTTAAACTAGCAGTGCTCTACCAGCGTTTTTCGAGCGCTATTGGGGGAGCTTTAAACCCCTGCTAGTGGCCAAATAAAGGGTTAAAAGTGCCCACAAAACGCTGCTGCCAAAAGAGTTTCAATGGGAAGGGGCGCTTTAGGAGCAGTGTAATACACCGCTTCAAAAGCGCTACAAAGAAGCCGCTTGCAGGACTTTGATGCCCTGCCAGCACAGCGCCTCAGTGTGAAAGCACTCGGGCTTTCACATTGGGATTGTAGTTGCGGCTTCTTTCATGCGCTTTTTTTTAACGCTAAAGCGTCTGAAAAACGCCCCAGTGTTAAAGCACTTGGGCTTTTACATTGGGATTGCAGTTGTGGCTTCTTTCAAGCGCTTTACATGCGTTTTTTTTTTTTACGCTAAAGCGCCTGAAAAATGCCCCAGTGTGAAAGGGGCCTCATGGTAAACTGTGTGCCTGCTCTATCCTTTTACAAAAGGTATATTGATGATGTACTATTTGGAGTGGGGATCCTACCTCTCTCCATTTTATGGAATTTCTTAACCATATGAATATCAAGCTGACCCACACTTTTAGTCAACATGAGATCAATTTTCTGGCTTTGACCATTATGGCAACAGATAATAGAATTGCCATAAAATCATTTTTATTTTTTTTAAATACTGATCATAAACAAAACAGTTATATGCCTCTGACTAGCTGCCATAATCCAGTCTGGCTGAACAATATCGCTAGGACAGTTTGTGAGAATGAGAAGAAATTATAGCTCACTAGATGACTTTTACACACAAAAACAGGACCCCCCCCCCCCCACAGCCTACCTGATGGGGCCCCCTTCAGTCCAACCCTCAACCCCACCCCTGGCCTCTCACCAGACCCTGCCCTGAAACAATTTTTTTTTTTTTTTTTATTTATTTTTTTTTTTTATGCACACACCACACACACAAAACTGACAGGCTGGTTGTACCTAGGTCATTCACTTGGGTACAATCAATCACCCTCTCTATAGATGCTTTGAATCTTAGTCAGTGTCTGCTAAACAGGGAAGATTCTAACCATCTATGTCTTAACTGACATCCAGTGGCGGAATTATCAGGGTCGCAACAGTCGCAGTTGCGACTGGGCCCTGGAATTCCATCACTGTGGGGGGGCCCCGGCGTGGTTGCTATCCACAGGGCTGTGAGTGGAGAGCGTGTCTCATGTAAACAGCAGCACAGAGACACCGGGACTTGGGAGTGAAGTTTCGTCCGCTCTCGCAAAGCACACAGCTGATCCTGCTCCCCCTTCGGCCCCCCTCCCCTCCTCTCTCGTGTGTTCTCTGCTCTCTGCGGGCATTCAGGTGTGAAGCGAACAAGCTCACATTTCCCGCAGAGAACACAGGAGAGAGGAGAGGAGAGGAGGGGAGGGGGGGGCCGAAGGGGGAGCAGGATCAGCTGTGTGCTTTGCGAGAGCGGACGAAACTTCACTCCCAAGTCCCGGTGTCTCTGTGCTGCTGTTTACATGAGACACGCTCTCCACTCACAGCCATGCTGACCCCTCTCCAGTGTGTGTGTGTAGACTCAGGAAGATCCCGCCGTCCATCAACATCATAGAGCTGCTGATCGCTGCCTCCCCCCAGGTGGGGGGGGGGGGGGTACAGAGATCTGCTGGGGGCCAAGGTGCACAGCAGAGTCCAGCAAGGTACAGAGAAACCTCTTTAAGGGGGGTGACTGTCTAGGGACCCTAAAGTAAGGGGGGGTATCTGGGGATCCTGATGTCCAGTACCACCGCCACCCCTCCTCCAGTACCACCACCCCCGTGCCACCCACCTCCAGGACCACCACCCCCGTGCCACCCACCTCCAGTACCACCGCCACCCCCTCTCCAGTACCACCACCATGCCACCCACCTCCAGTACCACCGCCACCCCTCTCCAGGACCACCATGCCTCTCTAGTACCTCCACCCACCTCCAGAACCACTATGCCGCTCCAGTACCATTGCCACCCACCTCCAGTACCACCGCCACCCCTCTCCAGTACCGCCACCCCTCTCCAGGACCACCATGCCTCTCCAGTACCACCACCCACCTCCAGAACCACCATGCCGCTCCAGTACCATTGCCACCCACCTCCAGTACCACCGCCACCCCTCTCCAGTACCGCCACCCCTCTCCAGGACCACCATGCCTCTCCAGTACCACCACCCACCTCCAGAACCACCATGCCTCTCCAGTACCACCACCCACCTCCAGAACCACCATGCCTCTCCAGTACCACCACCCACCTCCAGAACCACCATGCCGCTCCAGTACCATCGCCACCCACCTCCAGTACCACCGCCACCCCTCTCCAGTACCGCCACCCCTCTCCAGGACCGCCACCCCTCTCCAGGACCGCCACCCCTCTCCAGGACCGCCACCCCTCTCCAGGACCGCCACCCCTCTCCAGGACCGCCACCCCCCCTTCAGTACCACCACTGCCACCCACCTCCAGTCCCACCGCCACCCACCTCCAGTACCACCGCCACCCCTCTCCAGGACCACCATCCCCCTCCAGTACCACCACCACCCCTCTCCGGGACCACTATTCCCTCCAGTACCACTACCACCCACCTCCAGTACCACCACCACCCCTCTCCAGGACCACCATCCCCCTCCAGTACCACCACCGCCACCCACCTCCAGTACCACCACCCCTCTCCACGGCCACCACTGCACTGGTGACACAAGTTCCACTCGGGACACAGGCTGCACAGAAATGTTTTACTTTGTTGTACAGTGGAAAAAAAATATAGTATCAAAATCATGCTTTTCGGGGGGGGGCCCTTCCTGATTTCTTGCACCGGGGCCCTGAGGTTTCTAGTTACGCCTCTGCTGACATCAATAGTGACACTAATACAGTGATCAGCTAAAAATATGTACACAGTGTACAAAATATTAACGGCACTGGCTGGGTTAACATCAATGGGCAATGAAGAAGTTAACAAGTGTAATGTGTGTTGCTTTTACTAACGCATCTGGTGGGTTTTTTTTTTCCTCCCTGCTTTGTAGGGAGAAGACACAGATTGCTGATCTGTGTACGGAGCCCTGTGTTTGTGAACATAGGGACTTTAAGCTGTGATTGGCTACAGCTGATCAGTAGGTCTCTGCCAGAAATCATTGGCCAGGACCTGCTGACAAAATCCCACTGTAGCCAGTGACAGAGTGGGTTAGCAGCAGGCGCATGCATACACGTCCCTAACCTGTATGTGATCTAGTCTAAAAAACGTTTTGGAAAACAGCGCTGTCCAAACGATAACTCAATTAATCAAACCAAGGCCTAAGCCGGTGAAAACAAACTCTAAAAGTGATAATATAAATAATAACAGTATAAATTCCTGCTGCAACCCAATGTGAGATACCCACACTAGACACAAACCCAAAATATAAGGCTGCGCTAAAACTTATACATTACAGTATTAACAATGTGACGTGTTAAATTCTAGTATTAAACAATGTATACTATCAAGAAAAATTGTGTATAAAAAACATCAAACTTGAAGCACATAAAAAGTCCAAAGAGAGGGAAGTACGAAGGTATGGAATAAGTCCCTTGAAGTGACTCTTTACAAACACCCTTCAGATGTATAGCAGGTGCGCCCAAAGAGGAAGTTCTATCCACCACCTATTTCAATGAGGCTTACCAGCTGCCAAGATCTCTTTTTAGGGAGATCATACAGGCATGAAGAAAAAACGATCGTTCCTGGTCTCTCCGATGGGTTCTGCTGGCGTCTCCACCTCTTATATCTCTTTCTTACAACGTCTCACATTCCACCTAATTTTTTAGATAAGACAAGAAAGAAAGGCTCCCATAGCGTAATTCCGCATTAAAAATTTAATACGAACGAAGTAAAAGTAAAACAAACTCACAAATTCCAGTTGAGTACAAGCGTAAGTACAATCATGAGCCGGCCAGCTCTCTCCTATTATCACTGCCCGTCCTTCCTGGTCAACGGGGAATGGCGGTAACGTCAGCACGCCGCTCACCCTACGTCGTTTCGTCAAAAGTGACTTCTTCCTGGGGTACGGGCGGCGCGCTGACCCACCGCCTAAATACTCACTAGCTACAGAACGTAACTGGCTGATTAGGAGCTGTAGCCAGGAGCTCGGAAGTGGGCGGTTACGTTCTGTAGCTAGTGAGTATTTAGGCGGTGGGTCGGCGCGCCGCCCGTACCCCAGGAAGAAGTCACTTTTGACGAAACGACGTAGGGTGAGCGGCGTGCTGACGTTACCGCCATTCCCCGTTGACCAGGAAAGACGGGCAGTGATAATAGGAGAGAGCCGGCCGGCTCGTGATTGTACTTATGCTTGTACTCAACTGGAATTTGTGAGTTTGTTTTACTTTTATTTCGTTCGTATTAAATTTTTATGCGGAATTACGCTATGGGAGCCTTTCTTTCTTGTCTTATCTAAAAAATTCGGTGGAATGTGAGACGTTGTAAGAAAGAGATATAAGGAGGTGGAGACGCCAGCAGAACCCATCGGAGAGACCAGGAACGATCGTTTTTTTCTTCATGCCTGTATGATCTCCCTAAAAAGAGATCTTGGCAGCTAGTAAGCCTCATTGAAATAGGTGGTGGATAGAACTTCCTCTTTGGGCGCACCTGCTATACATCTGAAGGGTGTTTGTAAAGAGTCACTTCAAGGGACTTATTCCATACCTTCGTACTTCCCTCTCTTTGGACTTTTTATATGTGATCTAGTCTACCCATGCCACTCTGCTGCAGTAAAATGTACTGAGGGCGAGCAGCAAGCAGTTAAAGGAAAATGGTTGGCGTTGGGTTTACACGATAGGTCTGATCAGGTCCGCCTGTCCATTTTTTCAGGTGAACCTGATCTCACTACTATAGAGCGATGGATCTAAAACTGACTTGTGTCCATTTACACCTACCTACCTCCCACCAATCCGATCTGCTAGACAAAAACGTAAAGGGATCCGTTCTTCCTCCATCTAGCGGATCGGATTGGAGGGCATTTGGGTGTAAACAGACAGCAAGTTTGCTTACATTAGTTGCCCTTAGAGCAGAGTGGGCTGTGTCCTGGACTAATAGGCGTGCGCGCGGGGTGCACACCCCAATAGCCCGTGCAGTGTTTTTGTAGCGTAGCGTTTGCGCCCGGCTGTCTCCCGAGATCTGCCCGCTGGGCTGATATGAAATGTTGCTTCCAAGCAACTGCCTGCGAAACTGCTGCACACTGAGCAGATCCTGCTGTTGTAAGATCTGCTCAGTGTGTGACACATGTAATGTAACTGCATGCACAAAGAGAGGAGCTGTCAAAATTTATTGGTGATGGGTCAGGGGATGGGTGGGACCGAGCAGGTATCAAACACCAGCCAATGGAATGGGGTCTGGGCGGACTGCTACGTTATGTGGCCCCACCCCCTTTAAGCAGCCCAATCATTGGCTGGTGTCGGTCCCGTCCACCCCCGACATCACTTCTGAATTTTGACACTGTCATGTAATGTAACTGCATGCAGGGAGAAAGACCACACACCAAGCGGCTCTTACAAGTGGCATGATCTGCTCAGTGTGAAACGTCCTCCTTTGTCAGTGCTTCCAATCAGTGCCCTCTGTCAGTGCTTCCAATCAGTGTCACCCGTCACTGCCAGTCAGTAACAATAAGTGCTGCCCAAGTATCCAGCAGTGCCATCAATCAGTGCCAAGTGTCAGTAAAAGGCCTGCTGCTAATAAGCAATGTTACGTGTTCCCACACCACAAAAAAAAAAAAAAAAAAAAAAAAAAAAAAAAAAAAATAAAAAAGTTTTAAAAAGTGCAGTGCTACCTTTCTGATCAATGACTTAATAATGGTGGAACCCTCTAAAGTATGGAAATCTCAATAGACTTCAATTTTACCACAATACCAGTCTCTGCGATACACAACTTCACATATAATACAAAAAACTGAAAATAAGACATACTGTGTAAAATGAGCAGGGATGGTGGAAACCCCTCCTATAGATATTTGACATACAGATTACCTTCAAGTGCAACAACATTTTAGTTGGGAGGTTCCCACCATTATAGCACGTTGGAATTTTTTTATTTTTTAGATTGTTTCCCCTAATTTTATATGTTTTAGTTACTATGGTAAGGTGAATTTTTGCACTTAAAAGTAAATTTTCCACCACCCTTGCTCAGTCCATGTCTTTATGGACCTTGCTTTGTACACTGGTGGGCAGTCATTTTGGAACAGGAAGGGGTCATCCCCAAACTGTTCCCACAAAGTTGGGAGCATGAAAGTGTGCAAAATTGTCGTGCTCTGCTGACGCCTTAAGAGTTCCCTTCACTGGAACTAAAGGGCCAAGCCCAACCCCTGAAAAACAACCCCCACACCATAATCCCCCTTCTACCAAATGATTTGGACCAGTGCACAAAGCAAGATCCATAAAGACATGGATGAGAAAGTTTGAGGTGGAGAAACATGACTGGCCTGCACAGCCAGGCCTTCTTATCCAAATCAGTGCCTGACCTCTCAAATGTGCTTCTGGAACATTAACACCTTGTGGACAGCCTTCCTAGAAACGTTGAAGCTGTTATAGCTGCAAAGGGTGGGAAACTCAATATTGAACCCTAATGACCAAGACTAGGATGCCATTAAATTTCATGAGTGTGTAAAGGCAAATGTCCCTATACTTTTGAAATATTATAATATAATATAATATTACACACACACACACATACGTGTTTGAGCTTTGGGGTGCACACCCAAATGCCTGGACTGATGTTCTGGCAGGTGCGCTATCATGGCTGGCTCTGTCACAGTGTTTTGCATAACATGGCGGTTCGGTGCTGACCTTGTTAAAGTGGATGTTAACCCGCTGAGGTGTTTTTTCCTACCCGCAAAGGAAAAGGCAAAATGAGCTAGTATGCACCGCATACTAGCTTATTATGAAATACTTACCTTAGAACGAGGCCCCGACCTCTGGTACGATCCACGCCAAGGGAGCCGACATGTACCCTCTGTTTCTTCCGGGTATCATGGCTCCAGCGCTGTGAGTGGCCGCAGCATCGTCACTCCCATGCATGCACGTGGGAGATTTCATCCCGCAAGGGTCTGGCGTTTGCCGGGTTTTCAGCCGAGAATCCCCTGTGCGCATGCGCCGCTGCAGTCAGTGGCGCATTGCGAGGGGAATGTCTCCTAAACCGTACAGGTTTAGGAGATATTTTTATTTTTTTTACCTACAGGTAAGCCTTATTATAGGCTTTCCTGTAGGTAAAAGTCCCAAAAAGGACTATAAAACCACTTTAACTTATGACCAATAAAGTTTTCACAAAAAAAAAAAAAAAAAAAAAAAAAAACACACAGCACCCAACAGCAATGTTATGTAGAACACCGAGAGCCAGCCATGATAGAGCACCCGCCTGTATGCTGTAGATGGCGACATAGTAACGTACATTGCACTGCAGTATATAAAAGATAACATACCACCCACCCCCGGCACCTCTGTGCTGCCTGCAGCAGCCACAATGAATTCTGGCTTCCCTCTCCTCCTGGACGCTAGTAGGAGCAGCTGAGCAGGAGTATAATTTGGAAAGCACTTTTTTTTCTACACCGACTGAGGCTAGTCACACACCCACCCCCCCCCCCCATACCCCCCACGCTGAGCTGAGGATGCTGGGCCCGGTACAACAGGGTGGCTTGTACTGGTCTATCAGTGGCCCTGCACACAAAACCAAGTAATTAAAAAAATATTTTTTTACAAAAAAGGTTATGGAGGCACGTCCTTGATAGGATCAAAGACGTGGCTGAATGAGATAGGTCATAATTTTTGATGAATCCCACAAGAGAGAATACTCCAGGCATTATCTGTCTTTTCATAACCAACTTCTCCGCCACCCAACATTGGCAAATCAAAACATATTATAAAATTGCCATTGGGGCATAAAAAAAAAAAAAAAAAAAAAACACCCAACAAGACCCCATTCTTAATACTATTTTACCAAACACTCCAGCTGTTTTTTTTTTTATTTTATTTTTTTTTAACATAAAAAAAAAAATAAAAAAAAAAATTGGATTTTTCTTACAGCTTCCCTCTAAAATCTTTTTTCTTGGAGTACATCACAGGACACAGAGGCAATTAAAATAATAAACAACAACAGTTTTGGTTATACGCCACCTATAGGTGAATGGACATTGGTAGTTCAAACAGGAAGTCCTCCCCAATATAATCCCTCCTACACAGGAAGTACCTCCGTTTTATAGCAAGCAATACATTTCCCAGACAAGAGGGGAGGGACCTCTGTGTCCCATGATGTACTCCGAGAAAAGTATTTTACAGGCAAGCTGTAGGAAGAATCCAATTTTCTTAATCATACACAACGGGACACAGAGACGGTTATTATAATAACTACCATTTGGGACATCCCAAAAGCAATAACCTTGAGGGGAGGGAGACACCAGCACAGAAACTGCCACCAGAGAAGGACCTACACTGCTGTTTGTAATACGCCAAGGACAAAAAGGCAGCATCCTCCATGTTTTTTTTTCACATCTACCTGGTAAAAACCCTGTAGCTGTATAAACCAAAAGACAAAGTAGTGGTCTTCCACACCTGGGCCACTGACACCCATTGGCAGATGGTCCAAGATACTCCCACACACCTGGTAGAGGATCTCTATTTGGCCCTTTAAAACCATTCGCATCAATGAAAAACTAGCAGATCCACTTTTAATTATTCGAACTGGATACCGCCTGCCCCTCCTGGGCTCTTCTGGCAGCACAAACCAGGATTCCTGGCCTGTGCCGACAACTCAGATAGATCCCGAGCGCCTAAACTACCCCGGAGTATGTAGCAATCTTTCTCCTGCCGACTGTGGATTAGGAGACAAATAAAAGGCAAGACACTGTGCCGATTCAAGTGAAAACTAGAAACCACTCTAGGTAATAAAGATGGATGGAAGACACAACATGAACTTATGATGCAAGACCAAGAACGGCTCCTTGTATGAAAGAGCTGCCAGCTCTGACACTCCACTTAGTGAAGTGATAGCAACCAAAGAATCCACCTTCCTAGATAAAGGACTAACAGTCTTCAAGTCCCAAGGACACAAGAGTGGCCCGACAGGCGGGACTGTCTACATTACACACTGTATGAAATATGAATATAGGAGTGAGAATCTACGGCCTCTGGAATAAATAAGAAAAAAAAAAAAAAAAAAAAAAAGAAGGGGGATAGGGATGAACCTACCCTGAAATAGTACTAAAGTGGATGTAAACCAGATTTGACATTTGAGCTGGGCACATATCTGCTGTGTTTTGTTATCTCTCTCCAAAGCACTATGTCCCATAGCTGTCTCCTGCTCGGTTCCTCCGTTATCCGCCTGACACCCTTTGACAAGCTCTCTGAGACGGGAGATAGAAGTGTGTGTTGGTGGAGGTTGGTATGGTATGTAGATTAGCACACAGCTTGCCATCTAAGAACAGAGCTATGCACATGCCTTCCTTCCTTCGCCAATGAGGAGGGGGGGTGCCTTTCCTCCAATCAGCTGTCTTTGCTGTATGCACAGGCTTCACTGCAATGTTAAACATGAAGATACATTCGAACACAAACAGCAATTTCTAAAGGAGATATATATATATATATATATATATACACACGATTGAAGACAGCAGATGCACATGTAAAAGTTATATAGGGAGATTGGTTTCATTTGTGTGAAGCATCTGAGGCCGTTCATTTCACTGGGCATATGTGAGGTTTTACATCCACGTTAGAGCAAGATCCTTTCCCTTACCGATTGGAGAAAGGGAATAAAAGTCTCCCACTCATATTTCTGAGGGTGCCACTTCCTGGCTTCATCCCAAGCATAAAATATTTCCAAGTCCTGTATTTGACGTTCCAACGCCAGCTTCCAGGGGCTCAACAGTGTGGAGATACAGGACACAAGACAATTAGGTCACGCTGGACTGGGAGTGTCCAAGGAGCGACCCCCGCAAGACTCGCTAGGTCAGTGTCCCAAGCCTTCCTGGGCTAAATTCAGCTAACACTATTATCAGTGTTACCACCTCCCGGATTCTTCACAAAAGATGCATCGAAAAAGAGGAAAAGCGTCGCAGACACAACCTGTAGAACTTGGAATCTAGTAGATCCACCTGCAGAGTTCCCCCTGCCACTATCCCATACCTAGAATACGCACTGGCGATAGAGACAGCACGTTGTGCTGTCCCAGACAGAATGTGGTTCACCACCTTGAGGTGGGTGCCGCCCTGGTGATCGATAAAAATATATATATGCCCCTGCCCAGAGGCATTTCTAGATTGAACCTACAACTGTGTTGTCCCATAATCCAGAGCAAGGTGTACTGGACAAAAGTTCCAAGGATATTCATGGGCAGTATTCCCTCCTGTGGAGGCCAAGTGCACTGAACTGTAGCCACCTTCAAACCAACTGGAGAGCCTGGCATCAGTGGTTATCTTCCAAAGCCCTGAAAAGGAAGAATTTCACCTTTTCCAGATTTTGAACCATCAAACACCAAAATTTTAGCTCTGCAATACCCCAGGAACAGAAGCCCCCATGCAATCCAATGCATAGCTGCTCAAGTTTCATACAGAGAAAACGATCCTCTACAAGAGACCTGGAGTAGGACGGTACATAGAGAATGTGCTGCGACCTACTGTAGATACAACTTCCTCCTGCAGAAATGTACCAAAGGAAACCCTGGAATTGACTGCTTCCTGAACAAAGACTATTGAAGTATATGAAGATTGACACCCTGTGTCTTCACCAAGTCCAGCCCCAGAGCCATGAGCTTTGTGAACCCTCAGGTGCTGTGGCCAGCACGAAGGGCAGATTCACAAAAAAAAGAAAAAAAAGAGGATTGGGCGCCATCAGGGTGATGTGGCCGTAGGCTTTGGAGTCAGACACTGGGACGGTAGAGTTTGAACCCTTTGTTCCAAGCCGATATGCTCCGTTTCATTCGAGAAACCGTATCCTAAGAAACAACCTCGAATGAAGCCACCATCTTTCCCAACAACCTTGTGCAAAGTTGAATAGAAGAAATGCTTGCTTCAACCACCTAAATCAGTTCCTTTATGGCGCTGATCTTTGCCTGGGGTAAGAATACCCTTTTCTGGGTGTACCTATGATCGGACCCAAGTATTTTAGCCTAACTTCATGGTTTTAAAGAAGAAGATTTCTCCTAGGTTGAGAATCCGACCTAGATATTCCAGGTAGTTGAATGTGGTGACCATACTTTGGTCTCAGCGGGCTACCGACTGGTCTATCAAGAACAGATTGACTAGGTACACCAGAATCGTTTTACCTTGGGCCCTTAATCTGACTAGAAGAGGGGCCAGAACCTTTGTAAACGCTCAAGGTGCAGTAGCTGGACTGGAAAGCAGAGCTACACACTGAAAATGACGATTTTCCACCTTGAAAAAGTAGATATTACTAGTGAGCAAGGAAATGGGCATATGAAGGCATGCATCTTTGCTGTCAATTGACGCCAGAAGTTCTACTCCTTGTAGGATGGATATAACTGATTTGGATTGACTCCATACAAAACAAGAGTGGTTATATTCAGGAATTGAATTTAGATCATCATCAAGTTCCTTTTTATTTGTTTAGATGCGGCATTCTTCATTTTGGTTAATTTGCAACTAAATATAAACTCGTATTTGTTACGTTCACCAACTGCCAAATTTGAAAGGAAATTAAAAAATACCTATAATTTAATAGTCGTTTTGAAATTTCAGATTTTCCTTTTTTTATCATTTTAGAATATCCAAATAAAAACAACGTTTTTTTTTTTTTTTTTTTTTTTTTTGGCAGTGCACATGTTCATTTCATTCTATTACTAGTGTAGGACCCACTGATGAGGTACTTTGACGCAGTAAGTGGTCTTAGCACTTCATGACCATATAGTTTGAACAAATCCCCATATTTTTTGAATACGCTCAGGTGTTTTTAAATAGCCTTGCAGGATTAAAATGTAATTTTTGTATGTGTGCGCTGTAATCCATTTTGTACTGATGATTATGGACCCTGAAATCTAACTCTTACAGAGAGTTAATCACAGAACAGACCAACTATCTCAAAGGATGCCTGGCGGCTTGAGATCTTAAGATAGACCTCATGTCCCTATTTGAGAAGTACACAGAGCATTACCAACAGCACACCGCCCCCAGTGGCAACTGGGAGAAAAAATAAAAATAAAAAAATAAAATAAAAAACACCCCACACAGACAGTCAAATCTCTTTTTTTTCTTTTCTAAAGAGAAACTGCAACATGCAGACTTACCATTCCTACCGCAGTACTCCGAGTCGGTCTTAAAAGACCTTCAGGGACTGGGTTCCCCTTAATCTGGGGTCCACTCCCCTGGATCTGTATAGCACCCTGCAGGAAAGCACCTTGATCAGAACAAACAGTGCCGCAGGTTTTATTACGCAGGGTACAGCACCATAAAGCAGAGGAGCACATGTATCACACGAGTGACCACCACCTTACAGACACTGGCAAAAAAAAAAAAATCCACACACACAAAAAAGACTCGGGTACTTCCTGTGTAGGTGGGGGTTCTATAGGGGAGGACTTCCTGTTTGGGTTATATGCCACCTATAGGTGAATGGACGCTGGTAGATCAAACAGTTATAATAACCAGCTCTGTGTCCTGTTATGTACGATAAAGAAAGACTAATTTAAAAAAGGGATAGACTGGCCCCTAATGTGGTTAACCCATCCTGTAGACCTAAACTTTTTTCTAACATTAAAGGATTTCACCTGCAACAAAAATGTGCAATTTGCAATGTGAAGGGTAATAAGTGTAAGGAGATTCACCATTTTACCTCAAACAGCATAGGAAACGTTTACAATCTCAATAAATTTATATCAGTGGCAGCTGGTGCTGTATTATATTTGGGGGTGTCAACAAGACATCTTGCTGCTCACCCAGTCAGTTGATCCCACAACTACCCCATCTAGGTCCTCCTCAAAGGTTTCCCTTAGTGGGGCAGCAAATACGATCGCTTCTCCTCCCGGACAATCAGGTCTCAGGACCAGCCTCCCGATTTGTCAGGGAGGAGAATTGGGAAGACGATAGCGAATATTAATTTGCTATGGTCACACAATTGGATGGTGCTCTGCGCCCCAAGCCCAGTTGGGATTTCTGACAAAAGTACATCATATGTGTGTTGCTGCAATCAGGATGATGTGCCTTTGTCAGAAATCCCAACTCTGTCCCATCTATGATGATCGCCTGGACCATATAGCTTATGGCAAGTGCAGAGGAAGAGCTTTCATCACACCTAGCAGGGTTCAACCCACAAGAGGTGATTGGTCAAGGAGGACGATTCCATCATCACAGTGCAATTACATGCACTGTACAGTATGCTTTATATATGAAATCTTCTGTGATCATTCAACTACAAGTGACAGTGTAAGCAAAGCAGCAGGCTTGTCCTGACCAACTGACCCCTTATACAATTAGCATGCACCACTTACCTTGTGTGTCCACCCACCTTGCACGAGGGAGCAGCACGGTGTCAGCATCAGGGCAGCCATCAGAAATTGTGCAGCCCCCCCCCCTTACACAGCTTTAGGCCTGGCCCCCCCCCCTGAGCCTGACAACCAACATTCCCCAGGGGCTGCAGACTAGTCTTCCCACTAAATCCACCCACCAAGTCATTCAGTGCCTCAGCCCCCCCCCCCTCACGTGTGTGTGTTGTGTGATGTATGTATATTATAAACACACACACACACACACACACACACACACTTCTGCAACAACCCTTGTTAGGTGGTCCTCCTAGTTTCAGCTAGTTTCCACATGTGGCCGAGACACACATAGGAGCTGCAGTCCAGAATACAGTACACGGAGTACAGACAACTCACACAAGGGGTGCACATGCAGGAAATGGCCATGTGGCAGCAAAGGGCCCAATATGAGCTCAATGACACAAAGCAGCAGCTGCCGACACACACATACAGAAGCATTCGCATAGCTCCTCTGCACCTGCCTTCTCCCATCCATGCCAGTCGGTCAGGCTCATTCAGATACTCGGCCCCCTTAAAAAAAAAAAAAAAAAAAAAAAAAAAAATGTAGGCTGTAGCCCCCTGATGACCGCTCTGGTCAGCATCCCTTCCCATGGGCAAGCTGCCCAGGAGAGGAGAGCCTGCAGAGAATGTGCTACAAGCTGTCTACTATGGGGGAACTTAAAGCGTTACTGAACCCAGGACCATGCAATCACTAGATCTGGTCTCCTACAGTACACAGAACATGAAAATGTAATATTATATTATACATCAAAAAGATCTGTAGAATGCAGCATACCCACACGAGGCCAGGACCTAATGAGGACACCATTTTTGATCTGGTATACCCCTATAATACCATCTACGAGGAGCGGATTCATTTTCCACCAGGCTTCCATACTAGGAATTCTATCTACAGCCTCAGTGGGTCTGGATATCCCATGTTCAGGGGAGCCTCTTTGATGCTCCCTTGATAGACTTGCAAAACAAATTTTGTTTTTACTCAAATCCACAATATAATCTGCCTGATACTTGGAGATGAAGGAAGCATCAATTCTTTGGGGCAGTGTTCATACACGACTGACGTGATTAGAATTGCTATCTCCTAAACATGTGCAATGACAAAATTGTGAAAAAAGTATTAAATTATAGGCATTGGAATTTCCTTTCAAATTGTGAAGGTAACGAATACAAAATGTATCTGAAGTTACGAATTATCAGAAATAACGAAATGCCGCATCTAAACAAATGCAACAAATTAATAATAATGTTTCATTATTATAAGATCATTACGTTCAGTTTACATACAGCATTTGTTATTTCAAATAATTCGCAACTTTGGATAAATTCGTACTCGTTACGTTCACTAACAGCCAAATTTGAAAGGAAATTCCAATATCTATAATTTAATATTATTAGTTAGGAATTTCAGATTTTTGAATTTTCAAAATTTCGAAAATTCTAAAATTTCCAGAAATTCTAAATTCCCGAATTAAAAAATTTGTCAAAATTCGTTAAAAAACAAATTCAGAACTAAATAAAATTGCACATGTCTAATATCTTCCCTACCCCGAGGAAGGAGATAAAACAGACTGAAACGTGTCAGGTGAATGATCTCTTCTGTATTGTCAGTCATGTTACAGTTGGTACATTCTCAGTTGCTTATTGCCATGTACATTCCTTGTTATTTTTAATCATGTGTTAGTAATAAATTATTTTTCTACTCTACGATTGTTATAGGAGTTTAAGTGCCTTTAAAGTCCAATTCCAAGGGGAATTTGGTTTCTAGTTTAGGAAGCCTCACTATATAAAAAGTAATCATTGATACCCTCCATATTTCGATAAAATATTTTATGTATAGAGAGTCAAAAGAAAAATTGGCAATATTTTCTTAGATCCAAACATAATACATATAGCTATAGATTATTAACAAAAGCTTCACTTACGTGAGCGGCAGCCAAGAACTTGGCACAGAAAGTAGTGAAGATGAGGCAGAGGTCTTCCAGTCTGCACGTAGATTCATCTTCACAGAAGTAATCCATCACAGCGCACCTGGTGTCCCGCAGACTCTGCAGAGAGCACAGAACCTCGCACAGCTCCACCTCCGCTACCTGCCAGAGGGAACAGCGTTATTCTCTGGGAGTATATTATATAAAAAAAATGTATACATACATACATATATGTGTAAGGAACAGGAGTCCTTTTAGCGTGCTACACTGGGTCGCTGCTCACCTGCAGGAAGGGGGCCATCTCATGCTTCAGATCTGGCTGGTCCCGGAGGGCTTCCCTAGTACTTTGAAGCCGCTGAGTGAGAGTCTCCAGGTCACTCTCCACTTCCAGGGATGTAATGCTAGAGGCAAAAAAAAAAAAAGGGGCAGGTAGAAAAAAAACAATATGAGATGCTGAGTCTAGCTAGCAGTAGCTAGTCACATTCAACTGAACTTGTTCTGTAATGTCAAAGAGGTCTTTTTGTGTCTCCCAGCCATATCTTCAATTTAGAACTAAAGAAATGACACAATGGCTACAAAACATCTTCGACATTACAAAACAAGAACAAGTCCAATTGAATGTGAACATCTACTGCTAGCTATACCAAGACTTGGATAAATGAGAACCGTCCCAAATAGAATGACTGAGCATTACTAATTCAGACACAAAATAAAAACATAAAAAATTAATAGCAATAAAACACACAGGGCAGCCTGGAGATAAAAGTAAAAATAATATTCTTGGCTAGGTCCTCTGGTATCCAAAAAGGTAGAAATTGTACCTCACCGTGCCTTCGTGAACAGTACAATGGAAAAACATTACAGCCATTGTTCAAAGAACCTAGAAGTTTCAACCTTTTGGTCCTTCGAGCGCAAAAAAACAAAACAAAAAAAAACAAAAAAAAAAAACACAACACTTCATTTGGGGTTTAGAATGAGATGGAGAGATCTCTATATATCTATATCTAAATCTAAATCTATATCTATAGATATATAATCCTAAAATCTGAGGGTGATGAATGTGGCCATCTCCACAGTCAAGAAAGTAATAGAATATTTGAATAAGTTGATTATGGAGCTACTTACCGAGATGCCTGGCTTATGTGAGTCAGTTTCTCCGGAAAACTCATAAGTGCCTGATTATTCTTCTCAGCTTCCTGGATGGAGCAGAAAATAAATAAATAAAGTAAGTCAAAGCTTTTCCAGTCTACTGGCAGTGGTGGCCTTTCCCACACTACCCATTTCATTGCCAAAGCAGGCATCACCAATAGCCTCTCCCATCATTCTACCACCCTCTTCGGAGGGTCCAAGCGGGACTCTGCTGAGTAATCTGCTAGAGTAGTTGCATACCATGCCACCACCCAGTAATTGTCTGTCGGTGGAACTACTAGCCATGTCTTGCCTGTCATCCTGTAGTTTGGGGGGGGGGGGGGGGCCAAAGTCTCTCTTCTTACCTGGACTACAAAGTGCATAAGGTTCATTCCAGGTTTATTTGCTTTAGTGTCTGCCAGTTTCAGAAGAGATCCCATTCGAAAACCAATGGCACTCCCAGCGTAACCACCCTGTAGACAAACCAACAATATCAATAAGGTAAAACCTTCCAGACAGGGTGGAAGTAACAATATAGAAGGGTGCAGAAGAACCAGGCAACTTCACAGAAGGCGGCAAAAGAAACCAGGAAGCCATACTGAAGGAGTAAGTGCCCCGGGAAGAACAGCATCCTGCAGACCCACCTACTGTATAAGCTTAGAAAATGTACTGACTAGAGGATAAAGCAGAGGAAACTTATGAGTGATCTGCTCCTCATTTATTGTCCAGTCGGAAGAGGAGAGGACAGCTCTGTATTCTTCAACTCAAAGAGAACGTTGTGTCACCTTCACAGGTCTGCTGCCTGGTAAAGAAGTGGCTGGACAGAAGTATAAATCCTCTGGTACATAAGACCATTAACTTTGTGACTGCTCTCCTCCCTCTATTGGCCCTCCCTGATGGTTGCCTTCCTCACTTTTGCTTTCTACTCCAGTGAATCTCATCCTTCCGAGTGGCTTCACCCCTTACAATGCCCTTCCCTCAGCGACTGTTCTCTTCCCTTCATTGATCCTTCGTTTGCGTCTGCCTTGTTACCAACCCAGTGACTGCACCTTGCCCCCCCCCCACCACCACTTCTCCATCCCCAGTTTCCCACCCAAACCTCCATAAGTGACTGCTTCTTCCCTCCCCTGACCCTGCCTGGTGGCTTCCCTGCTCATCAGTATCCTAGTCATAGTCTATACGCCTCACCACCCCCCCCCCCCCCCCCCCCCCAAACATTAGCCTTCCAGTGGAGCTACGCCTCATCTGAGCACCATAAACTCAAAATGCGATTTCATTAATTTTTTATATTCAAAGCAAAACCCCGCCCCCCCATCTGTGTCTCCATGCTTTATTTTGCTGGGAAATCACTTTGAGGGCAGACGATTCACATAGCAGTTACAAATCCTGGAATCCAGTTGCCCTTAGGTCAGGCATTCAAGCAGGAGGGCATGCTTAGCCCCACCTCCATTCCTCCCCTACTGAAGACTCCTGGGATGTATGACATAATTTGACTAGGCATGGAAACCAGAAAGTAACAGCAAATACAATACACTTTTCTATCCATTTACTAAGGCTAGCAGAAGGATTAAAAATAATCAATATTGATTGAGAGAATGAAGTTCCGCTTTAACAACTCACAGCGTTCATGTAGTTCCCGGCTTTCAGCACTAAGTGGATGATGGTGTGAAGCTCCTCACACTGCAGAAGCTCTAAAAACACAAGACAATTAGATGAATCTGTGAATAGGGCAAAGATAAATACAATGATATGACAACTTAGTCATTAAAATGACATGAGCCCACTGGAATGTGTGTAGGAAGGACTGCAATGAGGCTGGGGAGTTTTTATTCCCATTTACTCCATACTAAAAATAAGATTTTTTTTTATAACAGCTTACCTGTAAAATCCTTTTCTCGGAGTACATCACGAAACACAGAGCCACAGTATTTACGGATGGGTTATATAGGCACCACTAGGTGATGGGCACTGGCACACCCTAGACAGGAAGTTTAGCCCCCTATATAACCCCTCCCCCTACTGGGAGGTACCTCAGTTTTGTAGCAAAGCAATATACGTGCATTAGAAGAGAAGAGGGACCTTTGTGTCCCCGTGATGTACTTGAAGAAAAGGATTTTACAGGCAAGCTTCTATAAAAAATCCTATTTTCTTTTTCGTACATCACGGGACACAGAGCCACAGTATTTACTGGTGGAATGTCCCAGAGCAATGCTGAGGGGAGGGAGACAACAAAAGTAGGGTGCAATCAGACCTGAGGACCTTGTACCGCTGCCTGCAGTACACTGCGCCCAAATCGATACCCTAAAAGGCTTCTCACATCCATCTGATAGAATCTAGTGAATGTATGGACTGAAGACAAAGTTGCGGCCTTGCAGATTTGAGCCATGGAGGCTTGGTGATGCACTGCCTGTGAAGAAACAACAGCCCTGGTGGAGTGCGCTTTGATTTGAAAAGGTGGAACTTTCCTCTTCAAAACCATAAGCTTGAACAATTACCTGTCTAATCCACTTAGCAATGGTAGATTTTGACGCCGCTTGTCTTATTTTATTAGGACCTTCAGGCAACACAAACATCTCTCTCATCATTCTGCTCTGTATTGGAAGCCATCTTCTTGAAATACCATCCTCCATGCCCATAGTGCTCACCCTAAGCCTGTCAGACAGCATTCCTTTCAGGAAATATCTAAGAATTAAAAAAACGGAACTGTACTTCCGAAATTGACTTCATTAAAGCATCACGTGATTTATACACAAGATTAAAAGATTGTGGATACAGCCACTCTTAAAAAGAGCTTATAACAAAAGTAAAAAAAAAAAAAAAACGAGATAGAAAAAGAACGTAATTTTTTCCAATATATCACCTGATGCTTTACAACCCGTTCGTTTAATCACTTAATTTTCAAAACATGCCCAAATTAGGGAGGTTTTGAACAAATTTTGGCCCTTACTAACGGCTGATCCAGTTATTAGTAAATACGTCAAGTCATATTCTGACCTAACTTATTGACGGTCCCCCTCCCTAAGGGACCGCCTAATAACTAGTCATCACTCTTCCCGAAAATTGCAGCCTCAGAAAGAAACATTGGCACTTTCCCCTTGTGGCCAGTGTGACGTGTCCTTTTGTCTCCAATTCCAGGGAATTTTTCCTTCCCAATGGATGTACCAACATCAGACAGACATCGAGTTAATTGCCAACAGTTGGTGTCGTATACCTAGCGTCTTGCCGATGTGGTTCCTTCTACGTCAGCAAGACCAAACGCCCCTTTCATGTGCGCATTAGGGACCATATTAAACCGATGTATAAACAAATTACAACTACAGCTATTAACAGGCATGTTGGAGCTCAACACAATCATGATCCACATGCTGTCAGCTTCGCGGCCCTGGAACATGTACCCATGCATGCAGAAGGGGGCGGAATTGACCGTAAACTACTTCAACTTTAAACCAAGTGAATCCATAATTTGGATGCGATTCACTTTCCTGGGTTAAATGAGTAAAAGTTTCAAGTCTTTTTTTATAGTTTATTGGTGAAGAATTAATTTTGTTATGAATTTATCTGCACTTCGCCCTTTTTTTGTTTCAGAGCACACATGTTCAGCAATTGTGGCAATGCTGTGGAGCCATGCCCTCACTCCCCCCTTTGATACTAGGCTGATGTTGGGGGGCATCACATGGCCCACATCTCGTTACGTGGTGGACCTTTCCCTGCCCCGACCCTTGATGCGCCCTGTTACTGGCCCCCGGGCCGTATACCTGTTTGGGATGCACGGGTTCCCTATTTCGGTTGTTCACCGTGCCGCCGTTTGCTGCATGGACACCCAAGGGCTGACGCTGATTTCTCAGTATCAGCCCGCCTTTAGCTTCTGCACATAGCCCGATCTCCTCTCATCTGACTGCTCGCCCTTCATGAGCTGGCAGTGGGGACCCATCCTAGTTGTCACATTAGCCGTTTGCGGATTGGCCGCCTGGTTGTGATAGTGTTCCGTGGTTGTCAGTCATGAGACATTTCTTCACACTGTGCAGTCTGGGGATCGCAGGCCTGCAGCCGTATGTTCACTGGCGCATGCGCAGAAGCTCTCTGTCTGCTCACTGATTGGCTTGATTGCGATCAGGTGTGGGGGGGGGGGGGAGGGGCCCTATAAAGCCAGTCAGTTCATTTTAAGTTCTGTTGGACTCAGGGTCGCTGTTATTTGTTGCTGCTTTAGGCAAGGTACTTTTTAAATTTTTGATTATATGTCACATTATTGAACTTCCATCAAAATTCTTTACAACAAACGTTTTTATTCGGTTTTGTATCTTGGCTGTCTTATAGCCCAAATATTCAGCTGTGGCATACAGCCTGGTTTTGATAACCAAAAGAACCCCCAATTAGGTGAGTCTTCTCATTTTTTCCCTTTTTGTTTTTAATTTTTATTTATTTTTTTCCTAATTTTTCTTTTCTGGTACACGTTGCATCCTCACTGTTTGGTAATTAATTGGATTTGCTCTCCTTCTCCACCCACCACCCTCCACCCCCCCCCCCCTTAGATATTTTTGCCAACTTGTGACAATTGCTGTTCTTTGCCAAATTCTTAATTACTAAACCTCCCCTCTCAGTGCCCCTGCTTTAATACCGATTTTAATCTATAAAATTGTAAGTAATTGATATGTGATATGTTAGCCCCACATATTTGGGATTTGGTTATCCCAATTATTCTGTAATATTAATTTACTCTTTAATGCTTTGATTGCTAGGTCTTTGTTCGCCCTCTGTAGCAATAGAGGCGGTACTGAGCCAGTGGTGCGTTTTTTGGGTCCCTTTCTCCCGTTCCGGTGCTAATTTGTAGATCGGGGGTAGGTGGGGGGGGGGGGGGGTATATGACCATGCCGTGCATTCTGAATTTACAAAAAAAAAAAAAAAAAAAAATTATATACAAACCTGTAAATGTATTGTAATCTTATGTTATCTTTGTGTTTTTTATTTCTAGTACAGACATATCACTTCCCTGAGGAAGCCAATGGTTTGGCAAAACATGTAGGAGTTGATATCCTGAACTATGAGCTTTTATATGATCTAGGCCTGTGTTTCTCTTATGTTTACCATCTTAAATCCATTTGCTATGTACCCATCTATATTATTGCCTGTCAAACCCTTGATGTCTTTTGTCACTTTTTGTACTGTGTATCCATAATAAAAGTATATATATATATTTTTTTTTTTAAACAAAACACTGAGCAGTCTCTTCCAAATTGAATGTAGTGAGAGCTGTAAAAAACAACCTGAGAATGTAATGACCATGCCGTGGGGGGGGGGTCTATGACCATGCCGTGCATTCTGAATTTACAAAAAAAAGAAAAAAAAAAAAAAAAAGAAGAAGAAGAAAGAAGGTAGAACCATATCCTGGTTTAGATAAAAACCTGAAACCACCTAAGGTAGAAAGCTAGGATGAGCATGCAATACTACTCGCTCCTTATGAATAATATGGCTCTTTACAAGAAAGAGCCACCAATTCTGATACCCTTCTTGCAGAAGATATGGCTACCAGATAAATTAGCTTCCTTGTCAAAAAAGGACCAAAGGGAATACATCCTATTCTCAAAAGGCTGTTTCTGTAATGCCGACAGAACTAAACCCAAGTTCCAGAGGTTCAGGGGAGCTCTAACCAGTGTATTAAGCTGCATTAACCCCTGTATAAAGCGTTGGACTAAAGAATGCAAAGCAAGCGGACGTTAAAACAATAATCGACAAGGCCAAGATCTGGCACTTGACAGTACTCAAGGCCAGCTTCATCTCTAACCCCATTTGCAGAAAAGCATGGATTCTCCCTTTGACATACTTTCTGTAATGCCAACCCCTGGATTCACACTAGGAGACATATGCCTTCCAAACGCTATAATAAATGACTCTGGAACCTGGCTTCCTTGCATTAATCAAGGTAGAAATTACGGAGTCTGAAAGACCACGACTCTTCAGAATGTGGGTTTCAATAGCCAAACCGTTAAATTTAGCATTTGTATGGTAGGATGGAACACTGGTCACTGCAATAGCAGGTCAGGATGTGATGGTAGGGTCTATGGGGACCCTACCGCCATCGTCCCCATTTATGCATACCAAGATTTTCTGGGCCACTAAAAGCACCAATTTCTTTTACCGCTTGATCCTGCAAAGAGGTCGTGGTAGTAGCAGAATGAGAGGGAATGCATAAATCAGTGAGAACTGATGCCACAGAGTCACCAATGCATCTGTCCCACATGCAAGTGGATTCCTTGTTCTTGACACAAAGTTGTCAATCTTTTGTTGAACCTGGATGCTAACAGATCTACAGCCAGGATCCCCATCTTTGGCATATAGTCAGGAAGATCTCAGGGTGAAGAGACCGTTCCCCATGGAACAACTACTGGTGACTTATGTAGTCCGCCTGCCAGTTCTCTACCCCTGGAATGAAGATTGCCGATATGCACGGCATATGCTTTTCTGCCCAGATTAGGATCTGGTTTACCTCTCCCTGGGCTGCATGACTCCTGGTGCCCCCTTGGCGATTGATATAAGCCACTGTTGTGGCATTGTTGGATTGGATCCTGACAGGACAACCCTGCAACCTGAATGTCCGGGCCTTTAGGGCTAGGTACGCCACACAAATCTCTAGAATGTTAATGGCTAAGGTCCACTCGGTTTTGGATAATTTCCTCTTCCAGAACTGCTCCTCAAACCAAAAAGGCAGATATCTGTTACCACCTTCCAGGTAACTGGTAAAAAGGATTTCACTTTCCGCAGATTCTCGGGTACCAACCACCAACTGAAGTTCTGATGTACTATTGGTGGCAAGCGCATAAAAAAAAAAAAAAAATAAAATAAAAAAAAATCTAGCACCCGGACTTTGTTCCAGGCAAACAGGATACTGTTTTGCAGCAGTCTCAAATGAAACTGAGCACCTGAAGCAGTTCCTTTATGGCACAGATTTTTACCTGGGGTAAAAACACCCTCTTCTGGGTTATATCTATGACCAGACCCAAGTACTCTAGTCTTCTTACTGGTTTTAAAGAAGACTTCTCTAGGTTGAGGACCCAACCTAGGTATTGCAAATAGCTGCCTTTGGTGACCAAGCTTTGGTCTAAGTGGGCTACCAACCGGTCTATTAAGAGCAGGTCATCTAGGTTCACTAACAGTTATACCCTGGACCCCTGATCTGGCCAGAGGAGGAGCCAGGACCTTTGTGAACACCCGAGGTGCAGTAGCTAGACTGAAAGGCAGAGCTACAAACAGAAAATGACGTTTTTTCCCACTTCGAAATGCAGATATTGCTGATGAGTGGGGAAAATGGGTACATGCAGGTATGCATCCTTGATGTCTATGAATGCCAGGTGTTCTCCTTGTAGGATGAAGACTATTGATCGGATTGATTCCATGTGAAAAGATTGAATTTTTAGGAACTGGTTTAGATCCTTGAGATGTAGGATGAATCAGACATCTCCATTTGGCTTTGGCATCGTGAAAAGGTTTGAATAAAATACCAATCCCTGCTCTTGCATAGGAACCACCATGATTACTTTTTTTGACGAAGTCTCTTTCAAGCGTTGGAGCAACTTTTTTTTTTTTTCCCCTCTGGGTCTTTGGGAACATTTGGTCTGAGGAAACAAGGAGACGGGAATTCTCGGAACTCTAGTTTGTAACCTAGAGTTATTGTGGAGACCACCGATCTGTCCTGAAAATCCTCCTGCCAGACCCTTGAGAACTGTAGTAGTCTTTCCCCCACTCGAACAATCGGGACGCCCTTTCATAAAGAGGCTTTAACGTTTGGAAATTTCCTCCCCCAGGACTTTTTGTCCCCGAGTTTGACTTCTTGAACCTGATGGTGGAGGGTGTCGCAACTGCCTGGATGCTGATGCCCCAGCACTGGAGAAAGAGCCCATTTAAATGAGGGACATTTATGCCTTTAACTGGCAAAAGGGTACTTTTCCCCACTTGAGATTTTTTTTGGATATAATTGTCCAAATCATCCCCAAACAGCCTTACACCATGGAAGGGAAAACCAGCCAGGAGCTTTTTGCATGCCGTTTCGGCTGACCAATTTTTCAACCATAAGATTCTACGCATCAACCCAAGTGGAAAGCGAGAGGTCTGAAAGATAGAATCTCTGATTGCATCAACTGCAAAACACAAAGCCGCTGGCAGGTTGGCTAACTCTCGGGCCTGATGTTCAGGGAAAACCTTGAGCACCTGCTTCAAGTGGTCTCTCAAGGATTGACATACCCCCAATTGCCGCAACTGCAGGTTGAGCTACTGGACCTGCCAAAAAGGAAAAAATGTTTAACAGGAATTCCAATTTTTTTATCAGTTGGATCCCCAAGCATTTGAGCGTTGTCAACAGGACAAGTCAGACTTTTATTCACAGAGGATATAGCGGCATCAATTGCCGGTATACACCCACATCTTTGTGAATTTTTCCTCCATAGGATAAAGCGTTGAAAACTTTAAGGATTGAAAAAAATGTTTATCTGGGTGATCCCACTCAGAATAAATAAGCTTTTCCAGCAAGAAATGAACAGGAAAAAGCATGCGCAGCTTGAGGAGGCTTCAGTGAACCCAAAGAAGTGGGTTTTTCAACCGACTCAGTTACGGGTAACTTAAATGTGGAGCGGACCACTTCAGTAAGAAAGATTGCACCAGCAATTTCTCAGCCTGTGAAACGGATTCCTTACCCACTTGATTCCTCAGAAGGAGTCATCAGTCTCATCTCGGTCCTCTGAGGGGGGGGGGGGGGGGGCGGAATTAGTCTCCCCTTTCCCAGAGTTCCTGTCTGAGGGTCCTGGGTGGTAGTTTTCTTCCACCTTGTGAAGATGTGATTAAGGCCATAAATTATTCCTCTAATCCACTTATGGTTGAGGAAATACCCCCTCAGTAACATATACAGGGGCTGAAATGCCAGGAGCAGTTGCAGCCCCTGACAGCTCACTCTGATCAGCCTCCCTTGGTCTTTCAGTGAAAGATGGTACTGCGGGCGGGGGTCCTCTGAGCATCTTTTTTTGGGGTATTTCTACCTCCCCTTCTGGCCATAGTGCCAAGCACAAATGCAGGGGTACTACCAGAAATGCACCCACTGCTGAGCAAAATGATCTAGCAACTGTCACCACTATCAAGGTGCAGTCTGATGCCTTTTAAATGATGCCTGGGAATGCCTGTGTCACTCCATCCATCTGCTCTGTGTCCCTCCTTGAGCTTAGTTCACCATCAAAAGAGTACTTTATAGCCTTGTTTAGCCAGTTTTGCGGGCGTTAAACCACGCCAATGTCGCGCTAATGCTCCGCACGCCCTCCTCTAACCACCCCTTCTGCCTCTCTCCCCCCCCCCGCCGTAATGGCAACAGTAGGAGGCGGTGTGGCCGAATGCTCTATGGCCTCTAGCCTGAAGGAAGCTGTTGGGGGTACATTCCTGAAAATAAAAAAAACCCTTCCCACATCCTACCTGGATCATGGGCTCGGAGGAGCATGCAGCTTGTACACAGAGTGAGACTGACAAGCATGGAACAGGTACGTGCTCTTGACAGCCCCCGGTTAGGCATGATAACATTTACTTATTATAATACAGTATTTATATAGCGCCGACAGCTTACGCAGCGCATTACAACATTGGGGCAGAAAGAACAATTACAATACAATTCAATACGGGGGGGGGGGGGGGGGGAGGAGAGAAGTCAGGGAGCCCTGCTCGTTAGAGCTTACAATCTAGGAGGGAGGGCCAGGTTATAGAAAAGGGTAATAGCTGTGGGGGATGAGCTAATGGAGAAAGTAGTGCAGTTGTTAGATGGAGGCAGAATAGGCGTCTCTGAAGAGTAAAGTTTTCAGGGATCGCCTAAACGTGGATACATTTGGAGACATTCTGACAGATTGGGGTAGGGAATTGCAGAGAATGGGCGAGGCTCGGGAGAAGTCCTGGAGGCGGCTATGGGAGGAGGTGATGAGGGAGCAGGAGGTCTTGGGAGGAACGAAGAGGGTAATTAGGTTGGTATTTTGAGACTAGGCTAGTGATGTAACTGGGGGCCGAGTCTGGCAGCAGCATTCATGATGGACTGAAGGGGGGGATAGTCTATTTAAAGGTAAGCCAATGAGGAGGGAGTTGCAGTAGTCAAGGCGAGAGATGACCAGGGAGTGAATCAGGAGCTTTGTGGTTTCGTTGGTTAGAAAGGGACATCGTTTAGAGATGTACTTAAAAAGGAGAAAACCCACAAGAATTAGAAAAATTCCTTAAGAACCTCCCTTACTTTATCCAGCCACAGGGTTCTGTGGTAACAGAACCAATCTTCACCTCTCACGGTGGGCTCTGTTTATAAAACCTTCGGGGACTGGGGACTTTTTATTTATTTTCCTTTTTTTATATTTATTTATTTATTTTTAAATGGGGGACCCACAGCCCTGGGCCTGTAAAGCACCCCGCCAGGAATATGGCTGAAAAAAAAACAAAAAAAACAAACAAATACTGGATCCTGGTCCAGCTCTCTAATAAAAAAAAAAAAAAAAAAAAAGAGAAGCGTTAAGGTAAAACCTTCCTTCTTCGGACACGAGGCTCAGGTACCATTCAATTCAGCCTGGAAAAGGCACTTTGAATGGATCCAGTTGCATTACTTGACCCAGTAAGGAATATCCCAGCGGAGCTCAGCACAGCACATCTTTACTCGTGACCAACACCTAAGACACTGGCAAAAAAAAAAAAAAAAAAAAAAAAACACTCCCAGTAAGGGGAGGGGTTATATAGGGGGCTAAACTTTCTGTCTAGGGTGTGGCAGTGTCCATCACCTAGTGGTGGTGCCTATATAACCCATCAGTAAATAAATACTGTGGCTCTGTGTCCCACGATGTATGAAAAAGAAAAGGTCACTTCTTCTACCAATCATCATCAGGAACACCATACACACTTACCCGTTGCTGCTACGGTCTGAATTTCTACTGAATGTTTCAACGAGTTGAGCTGTGGGAAAAATTCCTCCTTCAGTATCATGACCTGCAGCCTCTGTAAATAGCTGCAATAGAAGGAACACAAAGCATGATGATAGAGATGCTATCACTTTTGTCCTCAATTTTATAATGAGTCACAGATCACATGCATTGAATTTAGAGGAGGACAGACTAAGACCCCCATACACACTATAAAACTTTTGTGGCTGTATACAAATTGAAACTCTTAAGGTTTGACTTCATATTATATGGTTTTGGTAAATCTGAAGGGGAAAAAAAAAAAAAAAAAAAACACACCCCTACAGAAAATTGCTTAAAGCTTCAATAATAAAACTAAATAAAAAAATGTGAACATTGGGGTTAAGCCCATACAGTATATGCCATGGCTTGCATTCATGCAGGGCCGTCTTTAAGGCAGGGCAAAAGGGGCAGCTGCCCTTGGCCCTGTCGTTGTGGGGTCCAAAGCAGCTGCCTCATACTTGCCAACTATCCCAGTTTACATTCCCTTGAAGTTTTAGTCCTGTGCTGCTACTAATGCTGCCCAGCTCTGCCCTGTTGTTGTGTACAGATGACTCACCTGCAGACCTGGGTTTAGATGTAAATACTGGGATTCATATGTAAATAGCAGTGACATGCACATGTAAATAGCTGAGGCCAACTGCATTGATATGTAAATAAAGGCAGCATTCATAGGTATATCATGCCCCCTTGCAGTGAGGAGAAGATGTGCTGTAACCTATAGCAACCAGCGAGCAGTATTACTGTACAGCAATCTCTAGTAGCCAATCAACAAGCAGAAATGTACTGTAACCTCTAGCAACTAATCAGTGAGCCTTAAGGAGTGCTGTAACCTCTAGCAACCAGTCAGTAAGCAGTAATGATATGCTGTAACCACTGGCAACCAATCGCAATCGCTGACTGATCTGATACAGTGTAAAGACACATTTAAATTCTAATTATATTTGTACATATTTAACAGGCAGGTTTTGTTTTAGTAGATAGGTGGAAGATGGTGCAATCAAAAGAAAAAATCCAAAGTCAGTGACATTTAGATTGGAGATGCCATTTAAAGGTCTTTGAGTGATCCTTGATCAGTTTCCTTATTAGATTTGAAGGGTTTCACAAGCTGTTGGCGTTAATAAGCGTCTCACCTGGGAATCTCCACCAGCATCACCATGAACAGTTCCGGATCAGACAAGCGACTCCGGTCTCCTTTAAAGGCCCGTAGCCTCTTCATCTAAGTGGGATAAAGAAAATGATATTGAATACGCACACACACACACACACACACACACACAGTATGCAAAGGATTACCTCATCTTTCTCTGGAAGAAGTCTCTGCAGCTCACCCAGTTTCTCAGCTCCAAAGTTTGATCCAACTCCTCTCCTAATATCTTCTACCATCACATGTATGGGCCTAAAATAGAGAAAAGCTTTGCGTTAGAACAAGCGTTCAGAGCAAAAAAACGTAAAAGTCAATCAAAGACCCAGAAGGCTCAACAAAAGGCAAAAAAAAAAAAAATTTTAAAAAAAAAACCCCTCACCTCTTGAACTGTTTCAAGAAAATCCCCAGGTTCATATTTCTCTTGGAATCCAGTAATGTCATCTGCAAAGAAACACATTAGAACGGACAAAGCCACCATCACTATTGATCATATTTAAGTTGATTTTTGCAAGAAAGTATTGTAGCTGTACCCTCGTGAGGGCTGCTGAGTGTTGTGGTCCGTCTGTCACCCTGCCCAAGCAGGCACACAGTTCTCATTCACCCTCAGGCAGAAAACCAGTACTACTTGTTTTTGCGATTCTTGAGGGGGAATAAACTTGGATAGGGAATTCAGGAAAGTGCCCAGATTATGAACAATTTTTGCAGATCATCACTTGCTTGCAATTTCCGGAACAGCTGGCACTATATTTTAGGCCTGACACTGGCCTAAGATGAATGCCCTTTGCAGGCAGAGACAGCAAGTCCCTTTGATGTAGGTAGTTCTAGCTGTCCAAATGGCTACTGAGCCCAGTACCACATCTTCAGGCCCTGCCAACCCTCTGGGCTGCAGGTGCCTCTCTCCACAGTTCACTCCACTAGCTCTGCACCCATCCCAGACTGCAATCTCCCAGTCTGACTGCAACTCATCAGCCCTCTTGGCTGTGACTGGTTGTTCCTCCCTAGAGACTAGCCTAGCAGTACTCTGTTCTGCTGTCCTCGCCTTGCTCCCGTGCCTCCTTTACAGGACACCTCCACGTGTTCTTAGAAGGTCCCAGCCACTTCGGAGCCCAGGCATCTTTATGCGACGGGCTGTGAGGCATAGTATGTACAAGGTAGAAGTTATTGGGCATCAGACACTTCTTGAATGCAGAAGAGATGTTTAATTTCGACTACAAACTTTTGGGGGAAAGAGGGTTAGGGCCAGGACACTCGAGTAGATGCAAGTTCAATTAGAAGACTCAGACTTTAGGAGGACAACAGCCGTGCAGGGAAAGGCCTCCAGCAAGAAGCCATATCTACACATGCAGGAATGCTGTCTCCTATGGCAACAGTCTTTAACGGTTCCTAACACAAAACATAACAGTTCTTCACCTTCACTACAACTTCTCCTGAAGTTCTATGATTCACTGCCACCGAATCCCTTGAGCTCCTCCAATCTTCACGGTGGTATCTTCCTCAAGCGTCACCCCCACCTCTCTACTGGGTCTCTAGCTTGGCACTCCAGATAACCCTCAAGCTTCACCCCTGCTGGTCTGCTCAGTCCCTAGCTTGACACACAAAGCTGCTCTGCAAACGCAACATCCGCTGGCTGGGTCCCTGACTTGAACACATTCTAAAATTTCCCCAATTCTCCACCGTGCCCATTCAGTGAGAATACTAGTCCGGTACTTGCTTCAGTTGCTCATTATGGTCCCTGGTAATAAGGTGGATGGTCCCTTTGTGGCGACAGCTTCCCCTCTACCTCTGACAGGTTCTCCAGCCAGCAGAACCTTCACTTCTGGTTGGACGGCGAGCCACAATCCCAACCCTGCACTGCTCTCTTGCTTCTAGATAGGCCACCAGATAGCCTAGCAGCCAGATGCCCCCAGGATAGGCCACATCTCTGGCCTAGCAGCCTGGGGCAATATGACAAACGTCCACCCAGACAGGCATCCAGGTGGTACAGAACATAGATCACCTGACTCCACCCGGCACGCCACGGAATCCAAGAAAACCTATGCCCATTGGCTGAGATACCCCATATACCCATAACCCGACCTTGAGTTGCCCTTCTCATAGCTAGTACCACCAAGTACCTGCCCACCTAGTGGTAAAAGAGAAAAGTGAAATAAAGCCAAACTTAAGGAGAAATCAATAGATCTTTATCAACCAGGTTGACTACTCTACTGGAAAGTACATTTCTGAGGAGCCTAAACACCAGAGTGCTACACAGGTAAATTTAGGCAGGCTTGGCTGGCAGCCAAGCCAGTCTGCGTTTTGTACAGGGAGAGCTGAATGACTCACAAGCAGCATTACTAGGACCTCCCCCCATTTCTCGAATGTTCTGGTGCCTTCTAGAAGAATGGGGGGGGAGTAAGGTGGAGCTGCCCGAAGTATTCTGAGGGCCCTAACCAATCTCCAACTTGGATTGGCAGGCCTCCTGAAATACTCAAGGTCAGCCTAGCTGAGGAGTTGTGTTCGGGTGGAAGCTGGAGATGAAGTGTAACGCCACGTACACACGATCGGACTTTCCAACAACAAAACTGTGGATTTTTTTTGCATACATCCGGTCACACAAATGTTGGCCAACAATTATGAGCGTAGTGATGTACAAGACGTATGTAATATCTCCATTACGAACACCAGTTTTACAAGACCGAGAGCTTCCGGCTTGAATTCGATTCTGAGCATGCATGGACTTTTGTACACACGATTGGAAAGTTCGCCAACAAACATTTGTCGGCGGAAAATTTGAGAACCCGCTAGCCAACATTTGTTGGCGGAAATTCCGACAACAAAATGTCCGCTGAAGCATACACATGGTCGGACTTACCGCCAACAAGCTCAAATCCAACATTTCCCATTGGAAAATCCAATCGGGTGTACGCGGCTGTCATTGCCTTTGAGGGAGCTCCTCAGTCTGGGGGGGGGGGGGGGGAATGGGGGTGACCTTGGGCCTGTGCTCCATATAAAAATGGAGGCATCCTGGCCAGGAGGCACAAGAGTAAGGAGGACAGCGGAAGAACACCACCCGGCAAGTCTCCAGGAAGAACAAGGAAAAGCCAAGCTGAAAAAGATGGCTGGCAAGTGACTCAGTCAGGAGGACTGGGAGGCATGCCTGAGAGAGGACTGGGATGGAGCAGTCTGGGATGGGTGCAACTTGGAGGTGTCCAAAATGTTATGTGTAATAAACAGAGCAAGGACCAGTCTATGGTATGGCGTCCTATGGTTAATCCCAGGTAATGGTGGTTTACGGGAAGTTGTGGAAATGGAGGTGTCAGCGGAAAATTTGTATGGTCCTCGAGCCAGGGTTTTGTGACTAAGGACCCTTAAGTGGTTCTGAAGAGACAATTTCGTGTGGTTCGGTATTGCCTCCAAGGATCGACAACCTGGGGGGGGGGGGGTCATTGTCATACTATACATTTCTATTCTAAGGAATGTTTAGGGCTAATAAAATGGCCGCTATAATTTTACTCCAAAAAGAGTGTCGATCGTATCTTTTTAGTTAGAACTTGGATGTGGGGTTCAGAGATCTATAGCAGACTATGGGAGTACATTTGGCACCACGCACTTTTCAGATATTTGTAAAAAAAAAAAAAAAAAAAAAAAAGGGAGGTTGAACCATTTTCCAGTTACTTCACAATTATGTGCCACTTTGTGTTGGTCCATCATGCAATATATTTATGTTTTTGGTTGTAACATGACAAAATGTGGAAAATTAAGGGGTATGAATACTTTTTCGAGGCACTGTAAAACGCCCAGAGTTGACTTTTGCATTTTGGTTTGAATGAGAGCTCATTTCATCCAATCTACTTTCTGAGCGCCCAGGCTTTCCATGGATACACGGAGGAAGGCGATCCAAATATCTCTATATAAATCTTTGTTTATTACTAGAGGGGTCCCCAGCAGGAGGAAAGAGGTCCAGATTCCTCTATATACAGCATTTCACAGAAGTGAGTACACCCCTCCCATTTTATTATACCTTTTCATGTGACAACGCTGAAGAAATGACACTTTGCTACAATGTAAAGTAGTGAGTGTACAGCTTGTATAACAGTGTAAATTTGCTATCCCCTCAAAATAACTCAACACACAGCCATTAATGTCTAAACCGCTGACAACAAAAGCGAGTATACCTCCAAGTGAAAATGTCCAATTTGGGCCCAATTAGCCATTTTTTCTCCCCGGTGTCACTAGTGTTACAAGGTCTCAGGTGTGAATGGGGAGCAGGTGTGTTACATTTTGTGTTCTCACTCTCTCATACTGGTAACTGGAAGTTCAACATGGCACCTCATGGCAAAGAACTCTCTAAGGATCTGAAAAAAGAATTGTTGCTCTTCATAAAGATGGCCTAGGCTATAAGAAGATGCCAAGACCCTGAAACTGAGCTGCAGCACAGTGTCCAAGACCATACAGAGGTTTACCAGGATAGGCTCTACTCAGAACAGGCCTTGCCATGGTTGACCAAAGAACTTGAGTGCATGTGCTTAGCGTCATATCCAGAGGTTGTCTTTGGGAAATAGACACAAGTCCAGCCAGCGTTGCTGATGGGGTGGGGAGGTCAGCCTGTCAGTGCTCAGACCATGCGCCACACTGCATAAAATTGGTCTGCATGGCTGTCATCCCAGAAGGAAGCATCTTCTAAAGATGGTGCACAAGAAAGCCTATAAAACAGTTTGCTGAAGATAAGCAGACTAAGGACATGGATTACTGGAACCATGTCCTGTGGTCTGATGGGACCAAGAGAAACTTATTTGGTTCAGATGGTGTCAAGCGTGTGCAACCAGAGGAGTACAAAGACAAGTCTGTATTGCCTACAGTCAAGCATGGTGGTGGGGAGTCTCATGGTCGGGGGCTGCACGAGTGCTGCCAGCACTGGAGAGTCATTGAGAATGCCAACATGTACTATGACATACTGAAGCAGAGCATGATCCCTTCCCTCTGGAGACTGGGACGCAGGGCAGTATTCTAACATAACGACCCCAACACACACCTCCAAGACAACCGATGCCTTGCTAAAGAAGCTGAGGGTAAAAGTGATGGACTGGCCCAGCATGTCTCCAGACCTAAACCCCATTGAGCATCTGTGGGACATCCTCAAATGGAAGGTGGTGGAACGCAAGGTCTCCAACATCCACCAGCTCCGTGATGTCGTCATAGAGGAGTGGAAGAGGACTCCAGTGGCAACCTGTGAAGCTCTGGTGAACTCCATGCCGAATGAGTTAAGGCAGTGCTGGAAAATAATGGTGGCCACACAAAATATTGACACATTGGGTTCAATTTGAACATTTTCATCTAGGGGTGTACTCATTTTTGTTACCAGCGGTTTAGACATTAATGGCTGTGTGTTGAGTTATTTTGAGGGGACAGGAAATGTACACTGTTATACAAGCTGTACACTCACTACTTTACATTGTAGACAAGTGTCATTTCTTCAGTGTTGTCACATGAAAAGATAGAATAAAATATTTACAAAGATGTGACAGGGTCTTTTGAGAGATATGGTAGATCTTAATCTCACTAGAGGGATCACCAGCAGGAGAAAAAGAGATCCCCATGCCTCTATATAGATCTTGATCTTTATCACTAGAGGGGTCACCAGCAGAAGGAAGGAGGTCCCAATTCCTCTAGTTAGAGCTTTATATCACTAGAGGGGTCACCCTCTAAATCCCGCATGGGGTTTCAAAGAGATACGGTCCACTTCAAAAAAAAAAAAAAAAAAAAGAAGAAATACTAAGAATTTTGATCAGCAAATAATTCTACAATTATGAACTTTTAACATTTCACCACATCTCACCTCTGGTTCAGTTTCCCCTTGGACCGGTTGTGCTTTGAAGCTTCGTTGCCCCCTCAGTTTGCGTGGCTCCTCCTTCTGCCCGAACAACTCCTCCATGTGTGCGACATCTATCTGTAGGCTTGTCCCCTGAGGGCCACAGGTCCAGAGGTTGCGTCCTCCCATCACTCGCTCCACAGGCAAAGCGTCCCAGTTGAAGTTGCGCAATTTGGGTCTGCGTTGGTCTCCAAAACGTAGTGGGGCAGAAGGGATGGTGGAGGAAACTGACGTATTGTTGATGGACACAGGAATTAAGGAGCCTCGCACAGGCGGAGGGGGAGGTGGGGGCAACAAAAACCTTACCGGAGGTGGTGGAGGAGGGGGATTGGAATCTCCGGTGGATGACGAAGGAGGTGGTGGCTGTGTGGGAAGTCCACCAGGTGGAAGTGGAGGTGGACATGGAGGTGGGCATGGAGGTATTGGCGGTGAAGGAACATTTCTGGAGGTCACCATGTTTACAGGAGCTGTCTCATCCATCTGCCCCACGGCAAACAAGAGAAGGGTAACTTGGAAGCAATTGCTATAAAAACAGGGTCAATCGGGGCATTTTCATGGTAACCGAAGATCAACCTGAGAAGGAAGAAGAGGAATTGCAAGTCAGAAAACAAACCACAAACTTGTATGTTCCTGTAGGAAAGTAGAATGTACCCTGAACTCAACATGAACACCCCGATACATGTGGATTTAGTGAGAGTCACAGGACATCTCAACTCAGATTTGGGGAAAGGACACAGACCCCCCCCCCCCCCCCCCCACCCAAGTTGGTCATAATTTAAAGTCACCATCATTTCATAATTTAGTCTCCATTCATACTTTTATGACCACACACAGGCAGTGAGACATTCCCCGATCTCTGCAGCCACACATCGGGGCAATGTCTCACTGCCTGCGATTAGCGCAGCGCTGGGCCGACTTCCTGGCAGGCTCTGCACGTGTTCCATGCGAAAACGCCTGAGCTCATCCCTAGTGTTCACACATATGTGATCCGATTCATGTCCGAACTGTCAGCTCGCAGTGCGATACGCGAGCTGAAATGGGGGTGTCGTTAACATAATGACACTCCCCAGCAGTTCGCATATGGCAGTGTGAACTGCTGTGCGTGTCGGGTGCGATGCGGTAACCCAAAGTTGATTTGCAGGGTTCTTGCGTCGCACTAGTGTGAACCGGAACTCAAAGCTAAATAGAACACGCTGAAGTTAGAAGCTGATTGGCTACCATGAACAGCTGCATCAGACTCGGAGTGCTTCCGCTAAAGTAAATGTTTCCCCCCCAACACTCAATTACTGGACTGCCCCTATCAGGAGCAGGGCTGTGACCGTAGGACAGAGCACTTGATTATCTTCACCAAAAACCTTGTTGGATTTCTGGCAGGATCAAATATTTTTTGTGCTAATTAAACAAATTAAAAGCATTTTGAATACTTTCTATAACATACTAAAAAGGGAGAAAAATAAGAGGCAGTGACCTGCAATTTTATGCACAGAATACAAAATAGTTTCCTATGTGCCCCATTCATGCTACAACACTGTATGGATGTGCAGAAAAATAGCATGCGGCAAGTGTCCGTTACGGACTAAAACACACTTTTCTGCTATGATGGATTGCCGTAATACACACGTGTAGGGATGAGCTTCGTGTTCGAGTCGAACGTACGTTTGACTCGAACATTGGCTGTTCGGCCGTTCGGCGAATTCCGAACGTTTGGGCCGTTTGCGTCAAAATTCGAGTGGCGCGCGGACCACAATGCACTGCGGTGGCGCAGTGCATTGCTGGCTCATGATTGGCCAAGCATGCACTGTGGCCCCCGCATGCTTGGCCAATCGTAGCGCCAGCAGCGAGGAGAGCCATGATTGGCCACAGGCATCCTGCCTGTGGCCAATCATAGCTCAGGCTGTGTAGTGCACGCCCCACACTATATAAGGCCGCCTTTGAGGCGGCCTCGTGTAGTGTGTTGGCATCTGAAGCAGTGGGTGTTCTGTGTACCTTCAACACAGTACACACCGATCGTTTTTGGCTGATTTCCTATCTTGCTGCTGTGTAGTGGTTGTTGTCTGTGCCCTGACCGCAGTATACACCGCTATATTCACCTCACCTATATAGCTAGTGATCTAGCTTTAACCACTTAACAACTGCCCATTGCCGATTAACGGCTTCAGGGCGGTTGTTTAACTCTGAGAGGCCGTTAATTAACGGCCTCCCAGAATTCTGCTCTCACGCGCCCCCTGGGGCGCGCACTCGAGAGCATCCGTGACCGCCGGGTCCACAGGACCCGGCGCATCACGGATCACGGTAAACGGCCGCTCGTCGCGGCTGTTTACCACGTGATCGCTCCGTCAAATGACGGAGTGATCACTTGTAAACAAACCGGTGTCATGTTATGACGCCGGTTCCTCCCTCCCCCTCTCTGTACCGATCGGTACAGCGGAGGGGAAAGAGATCGGTGTCAGCAGCGATGTGGGCTGCATCTGCAGTGCCCACATCGCTGCTCACCGAATTTAACCCCTCAATTCCCTGCCAATAGTGATGGACGAACTTCCGACGGGACGTTTCGCGAACGCGAAACGCGAACGGGCACAAACGTTCGCGAAAACGACCGTTCGCCGCGGGCTCCATTGACTTCAATGGGAGGCGAATTTCGCAAACCTTTAGGTCGAATTTGCGGCCACGGGGTAATTATTAGGGGGTAGCACGTAGTCCCACCACCTGGACAATAGCATAATACATGTATGAGGTGAATTTGGGATCGATAACTACAAGCATTTTTTTTTTATTTGGGAAATTGTTCTGACAATTCAGGACTATGGAGCTAATGAAGGCAATGGAGGAGAGGGAAGGTCAGGGACCAGGGTAGGCAAACAAGAGGGTGCAGGAGATACAGAGCACTGACATCAGCACCGTGACATACAGCGCTGACAGCAGCTCCGTGACATACAGCGCTGACAGCAGCTCCGTGACATACAGCGCTGACAGCAGCTCCGTGACATACAGCGCTGACAGCAGCTCCGTGACATACAGCGCTGACAGCAGCACCGTGACATACAGCGCTGACAGCAGCTCCGTGACATACAGCGCTGACAGCAGCTCCGTGACATACAGCGCTGACAGCAGCTCCGTGACATACAGCACTGACAGCAGCTCCGTGACATACAGCGCTGACAGCAGCTCCGTGACATACAGCGCTGACAGCAGCACCGTGACATACAGCGCTGACAGCAGCTCCGTGACATACAGCGCTGACAGCAGCTCCGTGACATACAGCGCTGACAGCAGCTCCGTGACATACAGCACTGACAGCAGCTCCGTGACATACAGCGCTGACAGCAGCTCCGTGACATACAGCGCTGACAGCAGCACCGTGACATACAGCGCTGACAGCAGCTCCGTGACATACAGCGCTGACAGCAGCACCGTGACATACAGCGCTGACAGCAGCTCCGTGACATACAGCGCTGACAGCAGCTCCGTGACATACAGCGCTGACAGCAGCACCGTGACATACAGCGCTGACAGCAGCTCCGTGACATACAGCGCTGACAGCAGCTCCGTGACATACAGCGCTGACAGCAGCTCCGTGACATACAGCGCTGACAGCAGCTCCGTGACATACAGCGCTGACAGCAGCTCCGTGACATACAGCGCTGACAGCAGCACCGTGACATACAGCGCTGACAGCAGCTCCGTGACATACAGCGCTGACAGCAGCTCCGTGACATACAGCGCTGACAGCAGCTCCGTGACATACAGCGCTGACAGCAGCTCCGTGACATACAGCGCTGACAGCAGCTCCGTGACATACAGCGCTGACAGCAGCTCCGTGACATACAGCGCTGACAGCAGCTCCGTGACATACAGCGCTGACAGCAGCACCGTAAGCAGCCCCAGGAGGAAGTCAGCACAGCACAGGGATGGTGTGATCCCCTCATAATAAGAACCCCCAGGAGGAAGTCAGCACAGCACAGGGATGGTGTGATCCCCTCATAATAAGAACCCCCAGGAGGAAGTCAGCACAGCACAGGGATGGTGTGATCCCCTCATAATAAGAACCCCCAGGAGGAAGTCAGCACAGCACAGGGATGGTGGGAGCCCCTCATAATAAGAACACCCAGGAGGAAGTCAGCACAGCACAGGGATGGTGGGAACCCCTCATAATAAGCAGCCCCAGTAGAAATATGACACCGCTCAACCTCTTCAAAGAGGAGGGTAGGGGCATATAGTACGGTGTGCTTTTTTGGGTCAGGGAAGTGAGCCAAATGAATTAAGAAGGTCTGTGTGCTTGATTCCAAAAATTGTTTATAGACATATACATGGTCTACTGATCACATGTGTTGAATTCCTCCGAGATCCATGCCTCATTCATTTTTAGAAATGTGAGGTAGTTAACACTGTGGTGAGCTAGGCGAGTACGCTTATCGGTCACAATCCCCCCTGCTGCGCTGAACGTCCTTTCGGACAGGACACTGGATGAGGGGCAAGCCAACAGTTCGATTGCAAATTGGGCAAGCTCTGGCCAGAGGTCAAGCCTGCCCACCCAGTAGTCTAGGGGTTCATCACTCCTCAGAGCGTCCACATCGGCCGTTAACCCAATGTAGTCGGACACCTGACGGTCTAGGCGTTCCCTGATGCTGGATCCGGATGACACCTGTCGATGGGTCGGCTGAAAGAATGACCTCATATCCGAAGTCACCAACACATCTTCAAACCGGCCTCTTCTTGCAGGCGCTGTTGGATTGGTACCCGCAAATCCTTCTCTGGGAGTGGGAATTGCTCCTCTGCCAGCGCACGCAAAAGCAGAATGCAGCATTTCTCGAAGCAAGGCCTGGAAGTGCTGCATTCTGACAGCCCTCTGCGACGGCGGTAACATTTCCGCCATTTTGTGTTTGTACCGGGGGTCTAAGTACGTTGCCACCCAGTACTGGTCCTTGACCCTCATGCTTTTTATACGGGGGTCCCTATTAAAACACTGGAGCATGAAGGCCCCCATTTGCACTAAAGTGGAAGCGGTGTGGTGGCCTGGCTCCTGCTCATCATCCAGGATAATGTCGTCCTCTTCATTCTCCTCTCCCCATCCTCGCACAACAGGGATCCCAGAAAGGTTTAAAGCATGCTCTTCTTGCTCCTGCTCATCCGCCCCGGCACCATCCTCCTCTGACTCCTCATCAGACTCCTGTTGTTGACTTGTCTCAGATAGAGTAGCCCCCCCTGGGAATTCATCCAGCATTGCGACTTCCTCATCTTCCCGCTCCTGCTCCTCCACAGCCTGATCAATGACACGACGCAATGCACGCTCCAGAAAGAAGGCATAAGGTACCATGTCACTGATGGCGCCATGGCTGCGACTGACCAGTTTGGTGATCTCCTCAAATGGCCGCAGAAGTCTGCATGTGTCGCGCATGAGCAGCCACTGGCGCGGTGAAAAAAAACCCAGCTCCCCAGAACCGTTTCTTTCGCAGAGTTCATACAGGTAGACGTTAACTGCACGTTTCTGCTGGAGCAGCCTATCAAGCATATAGAAGGTTGAGTTCCATCGCGTCGGGCAATCGCAAATAAGACGTCTGACCGGCAGATGGTGTCGCCGCTGAATGTCAGCAAGGCGAGCCATGGCCGTGTAAGATCTTCTGAAATGGGCCGAGATTTTCCTTGCCTGCCGCAAGATGTCCTGGACCCCAGGGTATTTGACAAGGAATCGCTGCACGACCAAGTTTAAGACGTGTGCCATGCACGGCACGTGCGTGATTTTGCCCTGTTTCAATGCGCTAAGCAGATTGGCACCGTTGTCACACACCACTTTACCAACTGTCAAATTGAGCGGTGTTAGCCACTCATCTGCCTGTGAACGCAAAGCTGAAAGGAGTGCCGGGCCAGTGTGGCTCTTTGCTTCCAGGCACAACAGACGCAGCACGGCATGGCAACGTCTCACCTGGCATGTGGAATAGGTTCTGGGGAGCTTGGGCGGTGCAGTGGAAGAGACGCTAGCAGCGGAAAAGGAGGAGGCAGCTGAGGAGGAGAGGGAGGAGGATGGAGTAGGAGGAGGAGAAGAAGAGTCAGGCCTGCATGCAATCCGTGGCGGTAAAACCAAATCTACACGGGTGCCACGGGTTACATGCTTGACGGCCGTCAGAAGGTTCACCCAGTGGGCAGTAAAACTGATATACCTTCCCTGCCCGTGTTTGCTAGACCACGTGTCTGTGGTCAGATGTATCTTGGCACCGACACTGTGTGCCAGAGATACATTCACTTGCCGCTGAACATGGCCATATAGCTCTGGGATGCCCTTCTCTGAGAAATACTTCCTTCCTGGGACCTTCCATTGTGGTGTTCCAATGGCCACAAATTTGCGAAAGGCCTCCGAGTCCACCAGTTTATATGGCAGTAGTTGGCGGGCTATGAGTTCTGACAAGCCAGCCGCCAACCGTTGGGCAAGAGGGTTATCCGGCGTCATCATTTTTTTACGCTCAAACATTAGGCCCACGGAAGCCTGCCTTTTTGCAGAAAAATGTGAGCTTGGCGTGATGGAAGGTGGAGTGGAGGACAATTGTGAGGAGAGAGGAGAAGGAGAAGTAGAAGACGAGGCTGGACGGTGAGAGCCTGCAGTGTGGCTTTGTGTGTTCCGTTGCTCCCACTGGGCTCGGTGATGGCTGCTCATGTGCCTTCTTAAGGCGGTCGTCCCTAGGTGAGTATTGGGCTTACCGCGACTAACGCGTTGACTGCAAAGATTGCAGATGGCAACGCTATTGTCAGCAGCGGACACGTTAAAAAAAGCCCACACTGCGGAGCCATGTGCCGGTGTCCTGGGAGCGCCAGATGTGACCGTACATGGTCGATGACTCGCTCCTGATACATTTGCAGTCTGCTTTGTCCCTGCTGTGCAATGTAAGTCATTGCTGCTTCTCCTCCCTATCTGCTGGTCCATATCTCCCTCTGAACTCCCCTCCTCTTCCTCTCTTGTGGGCACCCACGTGACATCACTAGACACGTCATCATCAACGTCACCTTCCCCACCGCTATAAGTAGAGTAGGCAGCAACACCGGGGACCAACCTCCTCCTTGGGCTGATCTGGGTACTGGCGTCAGACTGCTGAGTAGCGCTTGTTGCTACCTCCTCTTCCTGATCCAATACCAAGAGTGGCTGCGCATCAGAAATGTCCTCTTGATATGGATCGGAAAATAATTCCAGTGACTCAAGCGGAAGGTATGTGGTGGTGGTGGTGGTGGTCGTGTTGTTGGTGGTAGTGTCTTTGGGGGTGCACATAGCAGAGAGTGAAGAAGAGGGTGCAGATCGAGAGGATGAGGAGGGTGCAGAAGAATAAGGCTGAGTGAGCCACTCAACCAAGTCTGGTGCGTCCTTTAAAGTAATTGAACGCACCTTCTGCAACTTCCCACTTTGGCTCAAGGCTGTTGCTCCTGCCCTACCCCTACCACCCCTGCGGAAGGGCCTGCCTCTTCCTCTGCCTGTCATTTTTTAAATCACCCTGTGACAAAACTCTTAGTCCCTATACCGCTGAAGGACTGCTGCAGTATAGGGCAGCGGTCAGCAGTAGTGCACGTCAACCCTATGTATTGTGGACCGATAGCGGTCCTTACAGAACAGCAGACTGTACTGCACTCAGGCCTATGTACCGTAGCACCCTATACCAAGTTACCAGTCCTTATAAAAACTTTTGTGGACCAAGCAGGTTGTGTGTTAGTGATTAGCAGACTGTACGTCAGTCCCTATACCAATGAAGGACTGCTGCAGTATAGGGCAGCGGTCAGCAGTAGTGCACGGCAACCCTATGTATTGTGGACCGATAGCGGTCCTTACAGAACAGCAGACTGTACTGCACTCAGGCCTATGTACCGTAGCACCCTATACCAAGTTACCAGTCCTTATAAAAACTTTTGTGGACCAAGCAGGTTGTGTGTTAGTGATTAGCAGACTGTACGTCAGTCCCTATACCAATGAAGGACTGCTGCAGTATAGGGCAGCGGTCAGCAGTAGTGCACGGCAACCCTATGTATTGTGGACCGATAGCGGTCCTTACAGAACAGCAGACTGTACTGCACTCAGGCCTATGTACCGTAGCACCCTATACCAAGTTACCAGTCCTTATAAAAACTTTTGTGGACCAAGCAGGTTGTGTGTTAGTGATTAGCAGACTGTACGTCAGTCCCTATACCAATGAAGGACTGCTGCAGTATAGGGCAGCGGTCAGCAGTAGTGCACGGCAACCCTATGTATTGTGGACCGATAGCGGTCCTTACAGAACAGCAGACTGTACTGCACTCAGGCCTATGTACCGTAGCACCCTATACCAAGTTACCAGTCCTTATAAAAACTTTTGTGGACCAAGCAGGTTGTGTGTTAGTGATTAGCAGACTGTACGTCAGTCCCTATACCAATGAAGGACTGCTGCAGTATAGGGCAGCGGTCAGCAGTAGTGCACGGCAACCCTATGTATTGTGGACCGATAGCGGTCCTTACAGAACAGCAGACTGTAACGCACTCAGGCCTATGTACCGTAGCACCCTATACCAAGTTACCAGTCCTTATAAGAACTTTTGTGGACCAAGCAGGTTGTGTGTTAGTGATTAGCAGACTGTACGTCAGTCCCTATACCAATGAAGGACTGCTGCAGTATAGGGCAGCGGTCAGCAGTAGTGCACGGCAACCCTATGTATTGTGGACCGATAGCGGTCCTTACAGAACAGCAGACTGTACTGCACTCAGGCCTATGTACCGTAGCACCCTATACCAAGTTACCAGTCCTTATAAGAACTTTTGTGGACCAAGCAGGTTGTGTGTTAGTGATTAGCAGACTGTACGTCAGTCCCTATACCAATGAAGGACTGCTGCAGTATAGGGCAGCGGTCAGCAGTAGTGCACGGCAACCCTATGTATTGTGGACCGATAGCGGTCCTTACAGAACAGCAGACTGTACTGCACTCAGGCCTATGTACCGTAGCACCCTATACCAAGTTACCAGTCCTTATAAGAACTTTTGTGGACCAAGCAGGTTGTGTGTTAGTGTTTAGCAGACTGTGCGTCAGTCCCTATACCGCTGAAGGACTGCTGCAGTATAGGGCAGCGGTCAGCAGTAGTGCACGTCAACCCTATGTATTGTGGACCGATAGCGGTCCTTACAGAACAGCAGACTGTACTGCACTCAGGCCTATGTACCGTAGCACCCTATACCAAGTTACCAGTCCTTATAAGAACTTTTGTGGACCAAGCAGGTTGTGTGTTAGTGATTAGCAGACTGTACGTCAGTCCCTATACCAATGAAGGACTGCTGCAGTATAGGGCAGCGGTCAGCAGTAGTGCACGGCAACCCTATGTATTGTGGACCGATAGCGGTCCTTACAGAACAGCAGACTGTAACGCACTCAGGCCTATGTACCGTAGCACCCTATACCAAGTTACCAGTCCTTATAAGAACTTTTGTGGACCAAGCAGGTTGTGTGTTAGTGATTAGCAGACTGTACGTCAGTCCCTATACCAATGAAGGACTGCTGCAGTATAGGGCAGCGGTCAGCAGTAGTGCACGGCAACCCTATGTATTGTGGACCGATAGCGGTCCTTACAGAACAGCAGACTGTACTGCACTCAGGCCTATGTACCGTAGCACCCTATACCAAGTTACCAGTCCTTATAAGAACTTTTGTGGACCAAGCAGGTTGTGTGTTAGTGTTTAGCAGACTGTGCGTCAGTCCCTATACCGCTGAAGGACTGCTGCAGTATAGGGCAGCGGTCAGCAGTAGTGCACGGCAACCCTATGTATTGTGGACCGATAGCGGTCCTTACAGAACAGCAGACTGTACTGCACTCAGGCCTATGTACCGTAGCACCCTATACCAAGTTACCAGTCCTTATAAGAACTTTTGTGGACCAAGCAGGTTGTGTGTTAGTGATTAGCAGACTGTACGTCAGTCCCTATACCAATGAAGGACTGCTGCAGTATAGGGCAGCGGTCAGCAGTAGTGCACGGCAACCCTATGTATTGTGGACCGATAGCGGTCCTTACAGAACAGCAGACTGTACTGCACTCAGGCCTATGTACCGTAGCACCCTATACCAAGTTACCAGTCCTTATAAGAACTTTTGTGGACCAAGCAGGTTGTGTGTTAGTGTTTAGCAGACTGTGCGTCAGTCCCTATACCAATGAAGGACTGCTGCAGTATAGGGCAGCGGTCAGCAGTAGTGCACGGCAACCCTATGTATTGTGGACCGATAGCGGTCCTTACAGAACAGCAGACTGTACTGCACTCAGGCCTATGTACCGTAGCACCCTATACCAAGTTACCAGTCCTTATAAGAACTTTTGTGGACCAAGCAGGTTGTGTGTTAGTGTTTAGCAGACTGTGCGTCAGTCCCTATACCGCTGAAGGACTGCTGCAGTATAGGGCAGCGGTCAGCAGTAGTGCACGGCAACCCTATGTATTGTGGACCGATAGCGGTCCTTACAGAACAGCAGACTGTACTGCACTCAGGCCTATGTACCGTAGCACCCTATACCAAGTTACCAGTCCTTATAAGAACTTTTGTGGACCAAGCAGGTTGTGTGTTAGTGATTAGCAGACTGTACGTCAGTCCCTATACCAATGAAGGACTGCTGCAGTATAGGGCAGCGGTCAGCAGTAGTGCACGGCAACCCTATGTATTGTGGACCGATAGCGGTCCTTACAGAACAGCAGACTGTAACGCACTCAGGCCTATGTACCGTAGCACCCTATACCAAGTTACCAGTCCTTATAAGAACTTTTGTGGACCAAGCAGGTTGTGTGTTAGTGATTAGCAGACTGTACGTCAGTCCCTATACCAATGAAGGACTGCTGCAGTATAGGGCAGCGGTCAGCAGTAGTGCACGGCAACCCTATGTATTGTGGACCGATAGCGGTCCTTACAGAACAGCAGACTGTAACGCACTCAGGCCTATGTACCGTAGCACCCTATACCAAGTTACCAGTCCTTATAAGAACTTTTGTGGACCAAGCAGGTTGTGTGTTAGTGATTAGCAGACTGTACGTCAGTCCCTATACCAATGAAGGACTGCTGCAGTATAGGGCAGCGGTCAGCAGTAGTGCACGGCAACCCTATGTATTGTGGACCGATAGCGGTCCTTACAGAACAGCAGACTGTACTGCACTCAGGCCTATGTACCGTAGCACCCTATACCAAGTTACCAGTCCTTATAAGAACTTTTGTGGACCAAGCAGGTTGTGTGTTAGTGTTTAGCAGACTGTGCGTCAGTCCCTATACCGCTGAAGGACTGCTGCAGTATAGGGCAGCGGTCAGCAGTAGTGCACGTCAACCCTATGTATTGTGGACCGATAGCGGTCCTTACAGAACAGCAGACTGTACTGCACTCAGGCCTATGTACCGTAGCACCCTATACCAAGTTACCAGTCCTTATAAGAACTTTTGTGGACCAAGCAGGTTGTGTGTTAGTGTTTAGCAGACTGTGCGTCAGTCCCTATACCGCTGAAGGACTGCTGCAGTATAGGGCAGCGGTCAGCAGTAGTGCACGGCAACCCTATGTATTGTGGACCGATAGCGGTCCTTACAGAACAGCAGACTGTACTGCACTCAGGCCTATGTACCGTAGCACCCTATACCAAGTTACCAGTCCTTATAAGAACTTTTGTGGACCAAGCAGGTTGTGTGTTAGTGATTAGCAGACTGTACGTCAGTCCCTATACCAATGAAGGACTGCTGCAGTATAGGGCAGCGGTCAGCAGTAGTGCACGGCAACCCTATGTATTGTGGACCGATAGCGGTCCTTACAGAACAGCAGACTGTAACGCACTCAGGCCTATGTACCGTAGCACCCTATACCAAGTTACCAGTCCTTATAAGAACTTTTGTGGACCAAGCAGGTTGTGTGTTAGTGATTAGCAGACTGTACGTCAGTCCCTATACCAATGAAGGACTGCTGCAGTATAGGGCAGCGGTCAGCAGTAGTGCACGGCAACCCTATGTATTGTGGACCGATAGCGGTCCTTACAGAACAGCAGACTGTAACGCACTCAGGCCTATGTACCGTAGCACCCTATACCAAGTTACCAGTCCTTATAAGAACTTTTGTGGACCAAGCAGGTTGTGTGTTAGTGATTAGCAGACTGTACGTCAGTCCCTATACCAATGAAGGACTGCTGCAGTATAGGGCAGCGGTCAGCAGTAGTGCACGGCAACCCTATGTATTGTGGACCGATAGCGGTCCTTACAGAACAGCAGACTGTACTGCACTCAGGCCTATGTACCGTAGCACCCTATACCAAGTTACCAGTCCTTATAAGAACTTTTGTGGACCAAGCAGGTTGTGTGTTAGTGTTTAGCAGACTGTGCGTCAGTCCCTATACCGCTGAAGGACTGCTGCAGTATAGGGCAGCGGTCAGCAGTAGTGCACGTCAACCCTATGTATTGTGGACCGATAGCGGTCCTTACAGAACAGCAGACTGTACTGCACTCAGGCCTATGTACCGTAGCACCCTATACCAAGTTACCAGTCCTTATAAGAACTTTTGTGGACCAAGCAGGTTGTGTGTTAGTGTTTAGCAGACTGTGCGTCAGTCCCTATACCGCTGAAGGACTGCTGCAGTATAGGGCAGCGGTCAGCAGTAGTGCACGGCAACCCTATGTATTGTGGACCGATAGCGGTCCTTACAGAACAGCAGACTGTACTGCACTCAGGCCTATGTACCGTAGCACCCTATACCAAGTTACCAGTCCTTATAAGAACTTTTGTGGACCAAGCAGGTTGTGTGTTAGTGATTAGCAGACTGTACGTCAGTCCCTATACCAATGAAGGACTGCTGCAGTATAGGGCAGCGGTCAGCAGTAGTGCACGGCAACCCTATGTATTGTGGACCGATAGCGGTCCTTACAGAACAGCAGACTGTACCGCACCCAAGCCTATGTACCGTAGCACCCTAGACAGACCAAGTTACCAGTCCTGATAAAGAGCTTTGTGGAACAAGTGAGTTGTGAATGATTAGCAGACTGCAGCAGAAGGGCAGCAGTCAAGTATAATATTCTTTCTATATTTGGAAGAAAGAATATTATACGTGTACAAGCCTATTACCGTACCACTGATACCAGTCCTGAAAAGAACCTTTGTGGAACTAATAGTAACAGCAAGTCTTTAAAATTATCCTCACTGCCTGACAACACTGCTTCCTGCCTGTCCCTATACAAATTGGCAAAAAAGAGTAGGCTGGAACGATTAGCTGGAACAGCTCTTTTGTGGACCTGATAGTAACAGCTAATGATGATGATGATGATGATGATGAAGAAAGACTAATCTGGCTGAGCTGTCCCTAAAATAGCAGCATACAGCGCTCTGTCCCTTTATCTAAACTGACAAAAGAAACTCAGGCTGCTGACCTAACACCTATACCAGTCCTGAAAAGAACTTTTGTGTACCAAATAGCTAGCGTTTTCTCTGTCCCTACTCCACACAGGATCCTTTCCCTACAGTGACAGAAGAAAGAATGTAAAATGGCCACCGGATCGGGTGTATTTATAGGTTAGGGGGAATGTCCAAGTGTCCATGAGCTGTCATGTCTCAATTGGTTGTCCTGTAACACATGATAAACGTGTCACGAAAGGTTAAAGTTCTTGTATACATTAAACACGTAAGTCCGCCGGGGCGAACGACGGAAAAAGGCGTTCGAACCCGCGGACGGCGAAAGTCGGAAATTCGCCGCGAAACGACCGCCGGGCGAACCGTTCGGCCATCACTACCTGCCAATACTCTGCAATACCAGTGCATACTCTGCAGTACCCCGCCAATACTCTGCAATACCAGTGCATACTCTGCAGTACCCCGCCAATACTCTGCAATACCAGTGCATACTCTGCAGTACCCCGCCAATACTCTGCAGTACCCCGCCAATACTCTGCAGTACCCCGCCAATACTCTGCAGTACCCCGCCAATACTCTGCAGTACCCCGCCAATACTCTGCAGTACCCCGCCAATACTCTGCAGTACCCCGCCAATACTCTGCAGTACCCCGCCAATACTCGGTGATACCCTGAAATACCCAGCCATAGACGCCCCCCACCCCTCACCGCCCTCCGGTGCTTCTACCAACTCGCCAGTACGATCAAAGCCAGAATCTTTTTTTTTTTTTTTTTTATTTCAGGCTTCCCAGCCTAGAGGTGAGATGTGGGGTCATATTGACCCCCAGATTTCACTGTAAAGAGGACCTGTCACCCCATATTCCTATTACAAGGGATGTTTACATTCCTTGTAATAGGAATAAAAGTGATCAAAAAAAAATTTTTGGGGAAAAAAATGTCAAACTAAAATGAACAATAAAAAAAAAAAAAAATTTTTTTTTTAAAGCGCCCATGTCCCCATGTGCTCGCATGCAGAAGCGAACGCATGCGTAAGCCCCGCCCACATATGAAAACGGTGTTCAAACCACACATGTGAGGTATCGCCGAGAACGTTAGAGCGAGAGCAATAATTCTAGTCCTAGACCTCCTCTGCAACTCAAAACATGTAACCAGTAAAAAAAAAAATTTTAAGCGTCGCCTATGGGGATTTTTTAAGTAGCGGCGTTTGGCGCCATTCCACGGGCATGTGCAATTTTGAAGAGTGACATGTTTGATATCTATTTACTCAGCATAACTTCATCTTTCACTTTATGCAAACATTGGGCTAACTTTACTGTTTTTTTTTTTGTTTTTTAAGCACAAAACTGTTTTTTCCCCCCAAAAAACGCGTTTGAAAAATTGCTGTGCAAATACCGTGCGAGATAAAAATTTGCAACGACCACCATTGTATTCTCCAGGGTCTTTTGGTATGCATATGCTGTGTGTGTGAAATAACCTGATAATATGACAATTTTGTGGAAAAAATAAATAAATAAATAAATAAAAAAAAAAAAAAAAAGGGAAATAGGCCGTCAGTACTTCAGGTGTGATCAATTTTCAGATATTGGCACCATAGCTTGTGGACTCTATAACTTTCACAAAGACCAAATAATATCCACCAATTTGTACTTATTTTTACCAAAGATATGTAGTAGTATGAATTTTGGCCAAAATTTATGAAGAAAAAATTACTAATCTGCTAAATTTTATAACAGAAACAAAGAAATATTCATTTTTTCGCAGAATTTTCGGTCTTTTTTCTTTTATAGCACAAAAAATAAAAAACTGAGAGGTGATTAAATACCACCAAAAGAAAGCTCTATTTGTGTGAAAAAAAAGGACAAACATTTCCTATAGGTCCAGTGTTGCATAACTGAGTAATTGTCATTCAAAATGTGAGGGCACCGAAAGCTGAAAATTGGTCTGGTTATTAAGGGTGTTTAAGTGCCCAGTGGTCAAGTGGTTAATAATAGAGCTTGCAGTCAGTAGTGTTAGGAGTGCGTGCTGTCTGCGTGCTCTGTACCCAGTACATACCGCTATAATATAGGGCAGGCCCCTACTTTCAAACATCCAACTTACAAACATCTCCTACTTGCAAACGCAAGGAGACAGCAGCAAGTGAGATGAAAAAAGATGGACGACAAAACAAATTATACAGGGGTGATAACCCTTCCCTATGTTTTTTTTCCAAAAAGCTTAAAAATAGTTTTTTTGACTGGAGCTACACTTTAAAAATGTACCAGTTGAAAATTACAAACAGATTCAACTTAACACAACAAACCTACACAGTCCCTGTCTTGTTTGCACCGCCTGTATACTGCTGTTCTGAGTATATAGGGCCTGGGGGCCACACGCATTTCCTTATTTTAATATGGGTACGGGGTTCCCCTTAATATGCGTACAAGACCCAAATAGGCTGGTAATGGGCAGGGAGGGCTACCCATGCCATGTTTCTCAATGATTTTCAACCATATTGCAGGAACCAGATATAACATTAAAACCACAAGCAGTTTTAAATGGTGTTATTTCCGTTTAATGTCATTTTGTGCAGGGACTGTTCTAAACACGGGAAACACGTGGCACTTCACAGGCATACTACAGACACCCCCCAGGCACCATATTTAAAGGAATATTTCACCTTTTTTTTCACTTTAATCGTCATTAAAATCAGTGCTCCCGCCAAAACGGCAGTTTTTAAAACTTTTTTTTGCAGTGACCCATGTCCCCTGAGGCAGGAGGCAGGTCCCCAAACCCTTTTTAGGACAGTATCTTGCATATTAGCCGTTAAAATTAGCACTTTCCATTTCGAACGTTCGAGTCCCATAGATTTCAATGGGGTTCTAACGTTCGTTTCGAACGCGGGGGTCGTTCGCAAGTTCTGGTGCGAACCGAACCGGGGGGTGTTCGGCTCATCCCTACACACGTGTTACTGCAACACATGTCACATGGATTTTTGAATGACACACTAAGGCAAACATGTTATGGGGCATTGCCAAAGACAGTGCATGTCCATTTTTTTGACAATTTGGCACATTGCTAGCCCATTCATTTGAATAGATTGCCTTAATGCAATTAACACATCGCACTACGACTCACCGAATGGGTTGCCAAGGGAGCCTCTGTAACACACTGACAATTAAGGCTAAAAAAAATGTCTGGTAAATAGATCCTCCCCCATCTTTGGTCCATGGGAGACCAAAGGGGGAGGGGAGGGGAGGGGAGGAATAAAAATCCTTCTTGACCCCTCAAGGATAGTCATATCCATTATCACAAGCAACCGATCGCTCTTAGTCATAGCTTCAGATATTATTAAGTTATAAGAAAACCATACAGTGATTTTATAACAAATTCCATTATTGTTCTACCTTCCGATAATGAAACATTGCACAACTTTAATGCTCTTACTGTAAAGAATCCCTTCTTAAAAATCTTCATGAAGACGATCCTGTGGCAAACTTCTTGAATAGGTCCAAGACCTAGCTGTGATGTCTGGAGCACACCAAACAGCCCCAGGGAGATAGCTGACGACATGAATGTTTAAAAAGGACCCATTTACACTATTTTGCTTTAATGCATGTGTTACAATCAAAACACATGCGTCCAGGTTCCTTATAATAATGTCTGTTCCCATCATTTTACTGTATGATGAAGCCAAAAAAAAAAAAAAAAATGTCAGGGCATTAAGGCTAGATTTCCACTATTGCGACCCCCAAAATCTCACAATTTTTGATGTGATGTCATGCAACCGGTGAGAACAAGTCCCACCTAAGTGTGCAAAAAACTTTTTCCGGCATCGCTGTGAAATTTTTCACACCAATTAGAACGAGGACCATTGAAATACATGGATTTGACATGCGACTTGACAGTTTGGATAGCGTAAGGGCGCGTTATACCCCGGTCAGATTTTAAAAATTTTGCCATCTGTGTCCCAATTTGCAGATATCCCTGCACTTCCTGTTATATAGCCAATCAGGAATTGAGAGGAAATCCCTGTCAATTTCTGGGGGACCCCCAGGTCACCAAACCTAGTGTCCCCATTGGAAGATTTCTCCCTTAATTTTCTGGGGAAAACCCAATATACTTGGGATTTTCTTAACTTTTACTTTCAATAACGGTAAACAGGACAAATAGAGGAAGGGGGGAACACCACACACACACACACACACACACACACACACACATTGATGCATGACAATGCACCTACCTCTACAACAAATGCGCATGCATAGATCTCATCCATGCCACCCAACCTGGGTTCCCCCAGATTCACCCGGGTGGCCCAACCCCTGAGCCTCAGATTCAAACAGCTGATTATTTCCCTGGAGTTCCAGGCATTATAAAAACGCATATACATACATCCCTCATCAAGTAGCTGCTGCTACAAATTGCTCCAGGCCGTTGTAACTAACCATAGTGATCAGTAGTAGACATAATACAGCAATACACATCCAGATCATAAAGTAAGAAGAAAACCCAATTAAACATGTCCTGATGTTATATAAAAGAAATAAATAAATTAGGGCACATAAATCCTGCACCGAAACCCCCAGCAACTCCAATAGAAAACAGGAGCACCTGTAGGAAGATGGGATCTAATGGCTAATCCTGGACAGAACCATCCATCTAGTTTAGAGATACATGCGGCACAGAGGAGCCTCACACAGACCTCAGATTTTGCAGTTTCATTAATGCCAAAGAGGTTCACCCCTCCTGAGTACAATCAGTACATACCTTCATCACAAGGAGTCCTCATTGTCCAGGTAAACCTGCTAAGACTTCCAGGTCTGTCCTGACCCAAACTTCAACTTTAAATGGCAGGAAACCCAGATCCAGGATCCACATTTGTCCTGTTCCACAGTCCTGATCCAGTGTCACTCCAGATCCAGGAGACCGATTCACACACCTCCTGATCCACAGTCCTAATGGTATCACTCCAGATCCAGGAGACCAGTCCATACTTATCCTGATCTACAGCCCTGATCCAGTGTAGTGCCAGATCCAGGAGACTGGTCTATGCACCTCCTGATCCAGAATCGTAGTCCAGTATTACTAAGGTGACCAGATTTTTAAAATGAAATCCGGGGACATACTTTTTTTTTTTTTTTTTTTACTAGTAATGGCAGCAATCAGCGACTCATAGCGGGACTGCGATATTGCGGTGGACAAATAGGACACTAATGCCGCATAAACACACGACTGGTTTTCCCGTCGGAATAAACTCAGAAGATTTTTCCGACAGAGTTCCAACGGAGTTCCACTGAAACTGTCTCGCCTACACACAATCACACCAAAGTCCGACCATCTAGAACGCGGTGACGTATAAAACGTACGACGGGACTAGAAAAGGGAAGTTTAATAGCCAGTAGCCAATAGCTTCCGTCTCATAGTTTCTTCAGAGCATGCGTTGTTTTTGGTCCGTTGGAACAGCATACAGATGAGCGGTTTTCCCAATAGGAAATATTTAGAACATGTTCTATTTCTAGGTCCGTCAGAATTTTCGAAAAAAAAAAAGTCAGATGAGGCACCCACATGATCGGAATATCCAATGAAAAGATTCTGTCGGACTTTTTCTGTCGGACATTCCGCTCGTGTGTACGCGGCATTAGTGACACTTTTGACACTTTGTGGGAACCAGTGACACTAATACAGTGATCAGTGCTAAAAATATGTACTGTCACTGTACTAATGACACTGGCTGGGAAGGGGATAACATCTAGGGCAATCAATGGGTTAAATGTGTGCCTAACAAGTGTTTTATCACTGTGGGGGGAGGTGTTTTTGCTAAGGAAAGACATAGATCCCTGTACTTGCTTTCCTGTACCTGCAGGAACACATGATCAATGTCTTCCACACTGACAGAATGGCGAACTGCCTTGTTTACATAGGCAGACCACTAGGCGAGTCCGCCGGATCCGCTGATTGGCTCTGATACCCAGAAATGCAGGACCACGTATATACGTGATCTTGCCCAGCGCGACCCCCCTGTAGCAGTAAATCTGCTATCAGACGATCGGCAACTGGTTAAGATCATCAGAATTTTGATAACTCACAGGCAGGGGGCGCTCTATCATGGCTCTGGCTGGCTCTGTCACAGTGTGTCGCATAACATGGCTGCTGGGTGCTGATTTTGTTAACTTATGACCAATAAGTGCCCCCCGCTGCCTGTGAGTTCTGATATCATCTGTAGCATTGACCCCCGAAGGAGCGGCTGATTTAATTGGGCTTACCGTTACCTTCTTGACCTTGTGTATGTCTAGGTTTTCATGAGGTAGATGGCCCAAGAACTGCAGAGACTGACACCAGATCCGCTTAAGGGGTTTTTATTTGCAAGAAGAATAAACAAAGCACAGTCTCTCAAAGTAGGGTAAATTGCGCATACACGCGATCCAATTGCCTGGTATACTGTGGTCCGGTGGACTCAGTCCGCCGGACAATTTGATCGTGTGTATGCGGCATTAGAGGGTTTAGGTAGAAAAGTCCAGGTACTCTTGGAACTAAGTCAAGTAGGAAAAAGTCTCTCACATTAGGAAATCCAGAGAACCCTTGTACGGTACCGGTATCTTGCAGCCGGTCCGGCGATACCATACGAGATCAGATTCGCTTGGGGTCTTTCAACTCAGCCTCCAGGCTTCTTCTGAGAAGCCAACCTTTGTGTGGCCTTCTCCCAAAGAGTCCTCCCCTGGATTCTTCTACAGTTGCTGGGCCTCTTCACAAACTGAGACAGCACCGGACCACCTCCGAATCCTTCCTTCAGTTACTTTGTCTCAGGCCAGCCAGCCCCGAGGCTTGGAATCCGGTGAATCCCCACCCCAGACCATGAGAGCCCCGGGGGCTGGCCAGGAGGACCAGGACAAAACGCTCAGAAACCACTTCTGGACCAGAACCCCGAAGCACGTGATGCCAGCACCTTAAGTACCCCCTCCCAGAATGCACAGCAAGAGTGACACTCCCACTGGGCTGGCTCCGAGAGAGAACTGGCACTCAATGCACCCAACTGGACTGCATTCTGGCACTTGCCAGAGATGACAGCGCCACCTATGGTCAAGCAGAACACAATGCAATCCAGCCAGACTGGTACTGAGACCAAAATTTCGTGTAATTGGACCCAAAACCAAACTGCGTTTCCAGGAATATTAAATGACAAAAACACATAGCGGGTGCTCTTCAGGAGCCAGCACTACACATACATTATGCCAGAGAGACAGACACAGTGCAATGTAGTCTATTCACAGACACCCCCAAAGCACACCTGTGTTGAAACCTTGAAGGCACTGGCAGCCCCACCATTGGATCTGCTTCCCCCCTATTCCTGCTGCTGGACATCATCAGCTGAGCTCAGCTCCTCTCTCTGCCCATCGCCTCCTCCGCCACCCGCCTCACAGCCTCTCAGGTCTCACTCTCCAGGCCCCGGCTACTACTGGGTGGGGAAGGCAAGGGGATAAGCAGGCAGGCGGTTGGCTGGGATTTGAGCGGAGCTGAAAAGGCCGGAAACTGAAGAAATAGTCCATCCGCTCCGACCAGCACATCATCATCAGAAAGGGACACAGATAATGGAAAAAATACACCCCTAAGCTAGTAGGAGCGGGGGGGGGGGTGTAATTCCGATTTCTGAAATGGGGGACATCTGGTCACCCTAGTATTACTCCAGATCCAGGAGACTGGCCCACGATTGTCCTGTTCCACAGACCTTATAACATGATTTTCAAGATCCAGGAGATCAGTCCACCCTTGTCCTGTTCCATAGTTCTAATCCAGTGTCACTCCGGAGCCAGGAGACTAGTCCATACTTATCCTTATCTACAACCCTAATCCAGTGTTGTGCCAGATCCAGGAGACTGGTCCACACACCTCCCAATCCACAATCGTAGTCCAGTATTACTCCAGATCCAGGAGACTGGTCCACAGACCTTATAACATGATTTTCAAGATCCAGGAGGCCAGTCCACCCTTGTCCTGTTCCATACTCCTAATCCATTGTCACTCCAGATCCAGGAGACCAGTCCCCACACCTCCTGATCTTCAGCCCTAATCTAGTGTCACTCCAGATCATAGGCATGCACAATACCCTATGCCTGGGCATACCCTAATCACCCCCATGCGGCATAGATTCCCCTTACTGCAGTAGGGGGCGTTTACCGGATGCTTCCTTTTCTGAATGAGCACAGTGAGTAATTGGTACATATCACTCATTGTGTTCATTCATAACTGAAGCCTAATAAACTGTGTTTACTAGGCTTTAGTTTGTGAATGAACATGAAGCCGCTCAGTACAGAGCACTTCCCATTCATTCACTGTCCAAAGCAGCTGGCACTGCAGAGAAAGGGGCTGGGGAATCTTTTGACGTGATCACGCATTAAGTAATTTGATTGGATGCTTCCTTGTTGATCCATGGTGTGCTGGCAAACATTTTCCTTGTCCTTCTCCCAGCGATCGTGGAGGAGAAGAGGAACAGGAGAGCCACCCGGATGATCGGAGCGCAGGGAACACCGCAATAACAGCTTTCATTTCACATTGCCGCGTTCCCCGCCGCTCGCTGTCACATACAGCCCCTCCTCCTGGTCCCGGGACTTTGATAGACAGATCACCCGTCCAATCCCGGCAGCGTAGATATAGGTCCACAGGGTGGTTCTGCAGAACCGATTTATTTTTCAGGCCAACCAATACCATGGATAATAACCAAAGTGTGACACTCCCAAGCCGATTCAGTTCTAGGCAGAGCAATACTGAAAATTACCAAAAGGTGGCACTGCAGAGGCAATTCCCTTCCAGGCAAAGAAGTACCAGTAATGACCACAGGGTGGCACTACAGAGCCTATTTAGTTCTAGGCAGAGCAGTACTTCTAAAGGCCACAGGGTGGCACCGCAGAACGGATAAATTTTTCAGGCCGAGCAACACTTATGATGACCACAGCGTGGCACTGCAAAGCCGATTCGGCTCCAGTCAGAGTAGTACCTGTAAATGGCCACAGGGTGGCACAGCAGGTCTGATTCAGTTCCAGGCAGAGCAGAACTGGCTCTGTAGAATAGAGTTAGTTCCAGGCAGAGCCGTACCGCTAGTGGCCACAGGGCGACACTGCAGAACCAATTAATTTTTTAGGTCAAACACTATCACTGATAACCACAGTGTGGCACAGCATAGCCAATTCGGTTCCATTCAGAGCAGTCTTGCTGATGGCCACAGGATGGTACTGCAGACTAATGCCCCATACACACGATGAGATTATCGGACGAATGAACGTCCGTTTTTTATTGCATGCTAATCTCAGATCGAATCTGATGAGTTTACTAAAGTCACGAAAATTCCCGCACAACATAAAAAAAATTTGTACGTGATGTCATGTGTTGTAATGCATTTGTATTGCATTTTCGAACGATAGCTGTACTGATTACACGAAAATCGTACGATCTAGCATCGTACGAAAAAAATTTCCGTGCACGTCCGATAGAATAATATCGGATGTACTGTTCGAATCGGCTCTCGAAAGCTCTGTACTAACGATCCGATTATCGTACGATCGCATCGAAAGCGGTATTTTCCGTACGATTTTCGTATCGTGTGTACGGGGCATAATGGCTACGGTGTGTCACTTCAGATTGGAATAATTTTGAGGCTGAGCAATACCACTGATGACCACCGTGTGGCACTGGAAAGCCAATTTGTGGCACTGGAAAGCCAATTTAGGCCCAGGGAGAGCAGTACCAGTAATGACCATAGGGTGGCAGCGGCACTGCATGAATTATACTAATCTAGACAGCACTGCGTTGCTTTAACTGATAATTGTGCGGTCGTGCGACACTGTACCAAAGCAAAATTTGTGTTCTTTTTTTGTTCTCACAAATAGAGCTTTCTTTTGGTGGTATTTGATCACCCCTGTGGTTTTTATTTTTTGAGCTATAAACAAAAAAAGAGCGACAATTTTGGAGAAAAAAAAACAATATTGTTTACTTTTTGCTATAATAAATATCCCCGTAAATGTTTTTAAAAAAAACTAATTTTTTCATCAGTTTAGGCCAATATGTGTTATTCTACATATGTTTGGCTAAAAAAAAAAAAGCAATAAGTGTATATTGGTTGGTTTGCGCAAAAGTTATAACATCTACAAAATAGGGAAAAGATTTATGGCATTTTTATTATGATTTTTTTTACTAGTAATGGCGGTGATCTGCGATTTTTAGCGGGATTGCGACATTGCGGCCGACAAATCAGACACTTTTGACACTTTTTTGGGACCACTGACATTTATACAGCGATCAGAGCTAAAAATAGCCACTAATTACTGTATAAATGTCACTGGCAGGGAAGAGGTTACCCCTAGGGGGCGATCAAGGGGGTTAAGTGTGTTCCCTGGGTGTGTTCTAAATGTAGGGGGGGATGGGCAACCAGGGACATGACAGAAATCGCTGTTCCCGATGACTGGGAACAGATGTCTGACAGGTCACTAGACAGAACGGGGAAATGCCTTGTTTACAGTTCCCCGCTCCGCCTCTGTATACCTTGATCGCGGGTTGCCGCTGGACATCGAGTCCACAGCCACTGTTCTGCCCCGCCCCCTCTCTCCTCATTGGTCGACGGCGCTGCTGCTGTGTCTCAGCCAATCAGGAGGGAGAATCTCAGACAGCCGAGACACACGTGGACTTTGCTGGATCGAGATGAGGCTCAGGTAAGTATTAGGGGGAGCTGCACACAGAAGGTTTTTGATCTTAATGCATTAAGATAATAAAAAAAAAACCTTCTGCCTTTACAACCACTTTAACTCCTCCAATCCATCCAGGTCTCTGTGCTTTATTTTGCTGAGAAATCACTTGCAAAAACACACCTCTAGCATTTCTGGCTGTGGCCATCTCGAATAAGGGCAGATAAGCCCTTGGCTTAGGCATGCATGCAGGAAGGTGCGCTTAGCCAAGGAAGCCCCTCCTCCCCTCCTGAAGACTCCTGGGACGTATGATATTTTTTGCTTAGGCCAGAAACCAGCAAGTACCTGAAGAAATGTAAACATGATATACTTTCCTATATATTTACTAATCCTATCAGCATAAGGATTAGAAATACGTTGTCAGTGTTGATTGAGAGAGTGAAGTTCCTCTTGTTCCCGGCAGAGTAATACCGGTAATGATCACATGGTGGCATTGCACAGTGGATTCCAGGGAGAGAAGTACCGCTAATGACCACACTGCGGCGCCAGTTCAGTTCCAGGTAGAGCAGAGAGTTGTCACTTTGCAGCAAGTCGCTAGCTGAGAGGCCGCAGCAGGGGGCTGATCTGTGTCAAACATTTGTGAACACATTTGTTTTTCCAGCCATCATCCAGGCTCACCATATATTTCCTGGACCCAGGTAAGAGTTCAGAGATGACGCAGTTATAAATCCTGGTGCTCGTGCAATTCTTGGTTGTGTTCACAAACGTCTGACATAGATCAGCCCCTCTACCATTATCTCTTCCATATATACAGCATTTAGCAGCACTGTTCTTTGCTGAGAGCAAATTCACTGACATGCTCCCAGCACAGCACCTGAGCTGTCACCCGCTCCTGATCCCTCTTTATGAGTAGGCGCTAATTGGATGGTCCCTAGATCATGTGACAACGGTGAGCCAATCACAGAGATAACAAGATTGGGAAGTCTGCCCCTGACTCCCATTAAAGAGCTACTGGCAGCAAGGGGGCAAGACCCATGTGCAATGGGAGGGAGTGCCGGACCAATCATCTACCAGCCCAAAATCTTTAATAATTAAGGGTGTATATATGAATAATTCCCATAGCCGTTCGTTCAACGAATATCCATTTACATTCTGTAGGAATTGGGTGAAGACGAATGCTCTGCAGTCTATATTCTCTGAAGGAATGTCCCTTAAAGAGATTGGAAAGGTTCGTTTTTTTTTTGTCATACATACGAGTCCCACTGCTGCGTCCATTGACACAGACAGCAGGACTCAGCCCCGCCCCCAACTCACGTCTTCACTGGAATTGATTGACTGCTGCGGGAGCCAATGGCTCCTGCTGCTATCCATCTATCCAATAAGGACCCAAGACAGAGGCTGGGCTTGTGCACATCGCTGGAACAATTGGGTTCAAATAAGTAAAAGGGGGCTCTGGGGGGGGGGGGCAGGTTTTTCACCTTAATGCACATAATGTATTAAAGCGGAGTTCCACCAAAAAGTGGAACCTCTGCTTATCTGATTGCCCCCCCCCCCTCTGGTGCTTCTATGGCCGCTGCTGCCACCCCCTATTCAGGTGCCGGCTCCTCTTTGGGGCGCCTGAATTACAGCGGCTGGGGTGTGTTTTTGAAGCACCTTATTAGAGCCAAAGGCTCTAATAGGCGTCAAAAAAGGTGACCTGCGGTAGTCATGCCGGGGCGCTCGCAGGTCACTCAGCTATGTTAGAAAAGCAAATGAATATTCTCTTTCATAACACTAAACCGCATCTCCGCCAATCAGGTGCTCAGATCTGTTACCCGTCACCTGATTTGCTGAAATGACGGGCGCCACTATTGGACGCCTATCAGGAGGAGAGGACGGAAGGAGATGCATGAGGCACCCTGCTCATCGCCATCACCCGCTGCCCCACCAACACAGGGTAAGTGCCGGGCAGACGGCGAGCAGACGGGGGTCACACTGGGGGCATTCAAGGGCACACTGGCAGCATTTGATGGGCAAACTGGCAGCATAGGATGGGCAAACTGGCAGCGTTTGGGCACACTGGCAGATTTTGATGAGCACACTGGCAGATTTTGATGAGCACACAACATTTGATGAGCACACTGGCAGCATTTGATGGGTACACTGGCAGCATTTGATGGGCACATTGGCAGCTTTTGATGAGCACAATGGCAGCGTTTGGCACATTGGCAGCGTTTGAGGGCACAATGGCAGCGTTTGATGGGCACAGTGGCTGCAATTGATGAAACAGTGGCTGCGTTTGGCACATTGGCAGCGTTTGAGGGCACAATGGCAGCGTTTGATGGGCACAGTGGCTGCAATTGATGAAACAGTGGCTGCGTTTGAGGGCACAGTTGCAGCATTTGATGATTTTTTTTTCAATTTTTTTTGCGCCCTCCCCCCCCCCCCCCCCCCAGGAATTTTGAGCACCAGCTGCCACTGCCCTGTCATCACTTCCGGGAGACCGGGCCGCGGTGAATTACGTCTGCAGCTCAGACCCCCTGCTCCTCCCCTTCTGCCGGGCCAGTGAGAGAGTGCAACGCACATCCTGCATGCGCAGTAGGAACCCGGCCGAGAAGCTGAAAGGTTGCCCTGTCGAGCTCCCTTACCCACAATGGCGGTGGCAGCACCCGACCAGCCGATGAAAACATCGCTGGACTCCAGGACAGGTAAGGGCGGGCGGAGTTCCTCTTTAAGGTGAAAAACCATGAGACTTTGCAACCCCTTTAAAGTGGTTGTAGACCCCGCTTACACCACTTGTACTATATTAAGGCTTACCTGTAGGTACTGTAAATATCTCCTAAACTTGCACGGTTTAGGATATATTTACCATATGCGCTTGCGACGACGTCATTGGCGCATGCGCACTGAAGAAACCTCTCGATCATGCTGTTTCTAAAGGGCCTGTGCCGTGACTGGCTGCTCCCACACGCATGCCAATCACATCGCTGGAGCCCGCGAACCCAGAAATAACTCCGGGAGACATGTCGCCAGTCACAGCCGTGTACAGGGACCGCTGCAATAGCTTCGATCTAAGGTAAGTATTTCATAATGAGCTAGTATGGGCAGTAATAAAATACCACATTATGCCCACTAGATGGAACTCATGAGCATGGGAAATCCATAGGTAACAAGAGATACAATGTAGCAATTCTAGAGAACCTTTGGTTCCATCTTTTTGCTAATTACCTCTGGCGCTCTCTAGAATTGTTACATTGTATCCCTCATTACAAAGATGTATGTATGTCTTACAGCAGGGGTGCCCAACCAGTGGCCAGGGGGCCACATGCGGCCCGCGGAGCCCTCTGATGGGGCCCGCAAACTCCTTCTGTTGGATGGCAGATTGGCAAGCCCAGATCATGGGTTGTGGACCCGCCATCCCAAAGCATCTGTGTTGTGTGCCATCGGATACTGTCCGCCCCGTACTGCGCAGGCGCAGCGCTTGCGCAGTACGGAGCAGAAGGATCTTCGGAAAATCTCAGAAGATGAACGGCGCCTGTGCTGTGAGTGGAGGTGCTAGCCCCACCATCCAAGTGGACATAGGGCTGCCGATATTAAAGGGCCCCTCGCGGGCTAGCTTCACTCGCCACGCTTCAGGCACAGCCTCGCTGCGCTCGGCAATTTTATATTCTAACTCTATGTCCACTTGGATGGTGGGGATGCAACCTGGACTCACGGCGCAGGCGCCGTTCACCTTCGGCTATTTTCGGAATCTGTGTGTGCTGTGTGCTGTGTACTGCGCATGCGCAGTCCACAGCGGACACTATCCAATGGGGGATACAATATGATAGGACACCGGCAAAGCAAGCATCTGTGGAGCAGAGCTGTATAAGCTGATGCTTCCTGTATAGCGCCGTCTCTTGTCACAAGCGGAGTGATGCCAAATGCACTCTGCTGGGGACAGCAACAGCAGGCGATACCTGAATGGAAGACCGTTGTTAAAGGTCGGTTTATTACTAAAATTGCAGTGTATATATGGGCATATCTGTGCAGTGGTTACTGGGCTGTTTTCAAACTGATCCTCAGGTGCAGGGCACCTTCAGGTTACCTGCACTGAGGCATAGACTTCTGTTATTACCTGCGGGTTTGGTGAGCTTTCAGAAAGTGCCCCACACCTGTAGGATATAATAGAAGTCTATGGCAAAATGTAGCTAACCCACAGGAAAGACACAGGTGCAGTGCACTAGATTAGTGTGAAAGGCCCCTTTCACACAATCGGTCCAACTCAATCGGACCCTCCATTCACCTCTATGACACGGCAGATGTAAACAGATTTGTGTCCTTTTACACCTGCCTACCTCCAATCTGACTCGCAAAAAAAAAACAGAAGGGGATCAAACCCCTTCCGTCAGGGCGGATGGGAGGACCCATAAAGTAGAGTGGTCTGTGTCCGCTCTGCACGGACCTGTCATCCACCTGCTCTGCTCATTGTGGCCCGCGACCGGTTACCAAGTGTCTTATGTGGCCCTCGCTCTTCAAAAGGTTGGACACCCCTGTCTTACAGTATGTCCCCCAGCTCCATCTAGTGGTCACATTGTGATATTTTACTGTAGCAAGATCCCAGGCCTCCTTCAGTCTAATGAGAACCTCCAGAGCCAGAGATAGCTGACATCCTTCTCTATATGGTGGGTTGTGAGGCATAATGGGTGAAAAGTGGTTAAAGTCATTGGGCGCCAGACACTTCTTGAATGCAAAAGAGATTTTATTTCTCTTAATCTTTTTGGGGGAAAGAGGGTTAGGGCCAGGACACCCTTAAGTAGTTCAATTGGCAGACACCGAGACTTCAATAGGAGGACAGCCGTGCAGAGAAAGGCCCCAATAAGATGCCACATCTGCATGTTTAGGAATGCTGTCTCCTATAGCAACAGTGGAACAGTTCCTTCACTTCCACTACAATCACTTCTTGTAGTTCTTCAGCCTGCTGAGCTCCCGGCCTCTCACTAGACCCTCCGATTCACTGCCCTTGAGCTCCTCCAATTTCCACAGTAGTATCTTCCTCAAGCATCACCCTCGCTTCTCTGCCGAGTCCCTAGTTTGGCATTCCAGATACTACTCAAGCTTCACTCTGCTGGTCTGCTCGGTCCCTATCTTGACACACAAGGCTTCTCTTCAAGCATCACCTGCACTGGTTGAGTCCCTGGCTTGATACCCACTGAAGTTTCCAGGTTCTTCACCGTCCCCGGTTGGTGAGAATGCTGCTCCGGTACTTGCTTCAGCTACTCACTGTGGTCCCTGGTAAAGGTGGTTGGTCCCTTAGTGCTGACAGCTTGCCTTCTACCTCCGACCACGAAGGGTTCTCCACCTCCGACCACGAAGGGTTCTCCACCTCCGACCACGAAGGGTTCTCCACCTCCGACCACGAAGGGTTCTCCACCTCCGACCACGACGGGTTCTCCACCTCTGACCACCGACAGGTTCTCCGGCTGGCAGAACCGTCACTTCTGGTTGGACTGCAAGCCGCAATCCCAACCCTAAACTGTTCTCTTGCTTCTGAATAGTCCCTCAGACAGCCTAGCACCCAGATGTGCCCAGGATAGGCCCAATCTCCACTTTAGGAACCTGGGCAATACAACACACGTCCACCCAGACAGCCGTCCAGGTGACACAGAACCCTGATCACCTGACTCCACCCGAATATATAGGTTCTCCCAGCAGGTCAAGGGATTCAAGAAAACCCCTGCCCATTGGCTGATATACCCCAAATACCCATAACCTGACCTTGAGTTGCCCTTCTCATATCCAGTACCACCAAGTACCCGGCCACCTAGTGGTAAAAGAGAAAAGTGCAACAAGGCCAAACTTAGGGAGAAATCAACAGATCTCTTTTTTTAAACAGATACTTTTTATTGAAAAACAACACAAAACAAACAAACAAAAACTTTTTATTTTCCAGCTTTCAAACATAACATATATCATATATCTGTGAAGGGCACTTAAGGAGCAATGCTGGATGGCCTTGCATTCTGTTATTTTCCTTGCTTATACATTAATAACTGTAGAGATAATTTCAAAAATATAGAAATCTATGTATATTAAGGCCACTGTGATTGTAATTCTTTGGTCATGTGTGTCCTTCGTGTATCATTTACTCCCCTTCCGCTCCCGGCTACACCGCAGCCATCGAGCAGAATAAGGTACCGCTATCCCCTAACCAGCGGGCAGCGGTGTGTAATTTTAACAACAAACATTAACCGTTGGGTAAAAAAACTTTAACCATTTTAATTTCTGCAGGACCTATTATGTGCATAGTATCTCCCTTCCGAGTTATTCTAACAAATAAAACAGCTTTGTCTCCCCTTCACCCATTCTTAGTTAATTTAATGGTGTTATTGTCGGTGCTGTTCTGCCCCCTAAAATTCTATTGTGGACCAAACGTAATGGAACCAGACTAGGAGTGTCCAGCCAGGGCTCCCATATGTTCTCAAATTTTCTCGAGCTGCCTCGGTGTTTGTATGTAAGTTGCTCTCTAATAAGAGAGTTGTTCAGGGATGTTATCTATTCTGCCTGTGTGTGGGCCGTTGTAGATAGCCACTTTCTACCTATTAGTTTCCTAGCCAGGAATAATACTCTAATGCCACGTACACACGACTGGACTTTTTGACAGCAAAGGTCAGACAGAACTAGTCCGTCGGACAATTCGATCGTGTGTGGGCTCCATCGGACCTTTGTTGCCAAAAATCCGGCGGACTTTAGAAATAGAACATGTTTTAAATTTTTCCCACCAGAACTCCGCCGGATTCAGAAATCTGCTAGTCCGACGGACAAAAACCGACACTAGGGCAGCTATTGGCTACTGGCTATGAACGTCCTTATTCTAGCCCAGTCGTACGTCATCACGCTCGAATCCGTCTGACTTTTGGTGTTATTGTGTGGGCCCAAGTCCATTCATTTGGAAAGTCCATCGGAAAGACCGTCGGACCTAGTCCCTCGAAAGGTCCGGTCGTGTGTACGCGGCATAAAAATGGCAGTGTATGTGTGTGGTATGTATTGTTCTTCATCCAGTCAGCCCAACAGACTGTTGCGTTGGTTGCAAGTTTGAGGTTCCATATGTTATTGACAGTATTCACCACACTTGCCCAGTACCTTTGTAGTTTCAGGCATTTCCACAACATATGGACAAGTGTACCATTGTCAATATTATTATTATTATTATTATTATTATTAATAATAATAATTGTCAATAAGACAGCGGGGACATAAGGGATCATCTCTTCTATGCCACTTGTGTAGTTTCTCAGGTGTACGGTAAGTTCGGTGGATAATGAATAGTTGGGTGAGTTTTTAAGAGGAGGATAGTGACACTTTAAGTACATTGTCTAGTATGGTATTCCATTCCTCATCCGAGACATGTCCTATGTCATCTCCCCATCTGGCTCTACAAGGTAGAGTCATTGCTTTAGATACTTGGCAGAGAAGGGAGCTATAGATAGAGGAAATTTGTCCCTTCCGGGATGACATAATTAATTGTGTAAGCACTGTGGGCCTGGACAGTTCCCAATTGGATGTCGTGGCCTGTGCCGTTATAACATGTCTCAGCTGTAGGTATTGGAAAAATTAGGTATTTGTTAAATCAAATTCTGCACAGATTGATTGGGAGTCTCAGGCCGCGTACACACGCGCGGACTGTTGGCCCAACTTTGTCCGTCCAACAGTTTGAGCGAACAGTCCGCTCAAACTTAGCATGGACGGACATGGCCACACACGACGGACGAACAGTTTGCTGAAACCGTGCGCGATGACGTGAACGGCACGTACGACGGGACGAAAAATACGACGTCCTATACACTGCAATGCAACCTTCCGACGTGGAAATCCTTTCTGAGCATGCGCGAGACTTAGTTGGCCGAACAAGCCTACACACGAGCGAACAGTCCGCTGAAACCTTGTTTCAGCGGACAGTTTTTCGGAATTTCCGTAAGACCTTGTTCGGCCAACTGTCCGCTGAAACTGTCCGCTGAAGCCCCACACACGAGCGGACTGTCCGCCCAAACACTGTTCAGCGGACAAGGTTGGGCGAACAGTCCGCGCGTGTGTACGCGGCCTCAGAGTATACCCCCACAATATAATTGTGGAATGAAGTTCACTCCTTTCCTTGACCAGTTAGTGACATTTTGTAGTTTGTTTAGTTCTGGGTAGTTTCGGTTGTTCCAGATACGTGACCAGTTTGTATAGCCAGTGTATTGCAAGTGTTGTTTGGTTTTGTTCCATACTTTATCTATGAGCAAGAGTGTAGGGTATTGGGTCAGTGCTCCCAGTTCTCCCACCTCTATGCACTCCACAAGTCCATCTCCTGAAACCTGAGTGTTCACAATGTTACGAATGGGGTCAGAAGACTCAGGGTAAAGCCAGCCTGTTAAGTGCTGCAGCTGGGCTGCCATAAAGTAATAAAATGGATTTGGTACCACCAGGCCACCCGAGTCCTTTGCCTTCTGTAAGGTTTCCAATTTAATTCTTGGAACCTGTGTCCTCCATATCAATGTACGGTAGGTGGTATTACACCTCTTAAATACATGAATGGGTATCCAAATAGGGGCATTGTGGAGTACATACAGTCTGTGGTTTCCAGACCATATTTATTATAGCACTGGCCCCCGAAGGAGCTGCTGGTTTTATTTGGGCTTACCGTTACTTCACTTGTTTGCTTCTCCGTCTTGGGGTTCCCGTGGTAGATGGCCCAAAGAATGTGGAAACTGACACTGAATCCTCTTTTGGGTTATTTATTTAGAACAAAACAAAGTCTCTCAATAAAGGGTAGAGGGTTAGGAGTGAGTTCAGGTACTTAGATTGCGAGATGGAAGTCTTTAGAGAAAATCCAGAGAATAAAAACTGTTTCACAACTGGATTTAACAACCCCCAGATAGACCTCTCTCCCTAGGCGTAGCAGCCAGTAGGATGCTCGGTAAAGTCTCTGCCACAGACTTGTGAGATACACTTGAGCGTTACTGAGGGATGTGGATAAATTTAAAGAACTGACATACGGTACCAGTTTCTCTCAGCCGACCCGGCAATACCATATTGATCCAGGTTGCGTCCTTCAAATAAGCCTCCAGGCTCCTTCAGAGAAACCAGCCTTGTGCATGGTCTCATCCTGAAAGAGTCCTTCCCTGGGGTTCCACAGTTGCTGGGCCTCTCCCTTCAGATGAGACGGCACCGGATCATCCTTGGATCAGTAGGCCTCGAAATTCTCTCGGGCCCATCCCTGCAGTTGCGTCGCCTCAGACCAGCCGGCCCCGAGACTCAGGATGCATGGTTCCACTCCCCAGGCCAGGAGGACCATGAGTGCTAGGTCAGTAGGACCCCCCAAACCAAAAAGACAGAAAAAAACTCCCCCCGCCAACGTGGCGTCGGTACCTTAAATACCACCCCCCAGAATGCCCAGCAGGAGAACACTCCCACTGGGCTGGTTCCGAGAGATAAGTGGCATTCAATGCACCCAGCTAGACTGCGTTTCTACTCTTGCCGGTGGTGACAGTGACACCTGCGGTCAAGGAGAACCCAATGCAACCCAGCTGGACTGGTACTGAAACCAGAAATTTAGAGAAATAATCCCGAAACCCAACTGTGGCTTCAGGCAAATTAACTTTTCAAAAAGCATAGCGCCTGCTCGTCAGGAGCCAGCGCTACATTAAGTTGCAGCGACCAACTACGGAAAGCGGCAACCTAATCCAGCTAGTTGTATTTTCCTGGAATTGTTTGAGTAGTGGTTCTATATTAAGCTTAATATATTGGGCTAGATTAGGGTGTATTGTAATGCCTAAATATTTAAAATTGTCCACTACTTTTATCTGTTCGGGAGTCTGAGGTAGTGGTCCTGTTATTGGGTCCAAGAGTAATATCGTGGACTTGTCCCAATTTATTCTGAACCCGGAGAAGCTTCCAAATGTGTGGATCAATTCCATGAGTTTTACCAGGGATGTAAAGGTATCACATAAAAAGAGAAGTGCATCGTCGGCATATAATGCCAACTTGTCTTCCATTTCCCCCCTTTTAAATCCGGTTATTTCTGGGTTCCCTCTTATGGCAGCTGCCAGGGGTTCTATGGCTAGAGCAAAAAGTCGTGGAGAGAGGGGACACCCTGCCTAGTTCCCCTATGTAAGTCAAAGGAGGGTAATAGGGTGTTGTTTATCCTAATGTAAGCTCTTGGTTCCTTGTGTAGTAATTTGATCCAAGAAATTATATTTTCACCCAGATTCAATTTTCCTAGTGTTTTCCATAGGTATTCCCATTCAACGCGATCAAACGCCTTAGCGGCATCTAACGAGAGGATAGCTTTTTGTCCTTGATTGTCATTGGGTATTTGCATATTGAGACAGAGGCGGCGGATGTTGTTCGCCGTGGACCTTTTCGGTATGAAACCGGATTGATCCGGGTGAACTAACTTGGTTATCACCTTTGAGAGTCTCATGGCGATAATTTTGGTGAGAATTTTCAGGTCTGTATTTAAAGTGGTTGTAAACCCTTACAACCAACTTTGACCTACAGGTAAGCCTAGATTAAGGCTTACCTGTAGGTCCAAGAAATATCTCCTAAACCTATACGGTTTTCGGAGATATTCACCCGAAGACAGCCACCGCTGTCTATGGCGCATGCGCCGTAGACAGCGGCGCGCAGGCACGCTGGGGCAGGCCGCAGATCGCGCATGCGAATCACAGCCGTGAGACCCAGAAGTCGCTCCGGGATCCATGGCAGCGGCGAAGAGGAAGACAGAGGACAGAGGACCGTTTCGGGGGCTTCGTTCTCAGGTAAGTTATTCATAATGAGCTAGTATGCTATGCATACAAGTTCATTATGCCTTTGCCTTACAGGGTGTGCTTTTAAAAAAAAAAAAATGTTGCCTTTACTTCCTCTTTAACAGTGAGATAGGTCTATAGGATTCAGGTTTATCTGGTTCCTTTCCTGGTTTTAGGATACTACTACTACCGCCTCATACTCCACCGCCTGAGTGCCATCCCTGGCCCATTGTCTGTTCCTAGTTTTAATTATATTAATTTCTTTTATGCATATACCTCTAAGCCTTTGTACACACACGGTCGGAGATTTCGACAACCAAATCCGTCTGATTTTGTCCGTCGGATCTTGTCCGAAACTGTTGCATACACACGGTCGGACTAAGTTTTCGAAAAATCCAATCATTCAGAACGTGATGACGTAATTTCGTTACGATGGGACTACGTTCAGGCTAGTAGCCAATAGCTTTGATGTAGGAATTTGATCTGAGCATGTGTGGCACTTGGTCCGATCAAAATTCTCTACACATGATCGGAGTATGTCTGATCGAACCAGTTGGTCGGGAAATATTTCCAACATGTTGAAAAATTGGGTCCGACGGATATTCCGACGGAATCAGTCCGATGCATACCACACACACAGTCGGATTATCCGACGACACAGTCCGATAGGACACATTCCGACGGAATGTCCGACTGTGTGTACAAGGGCCTAGAGGTACGTGTTGCCACCTCATCCCTTTAAACCTGAACACATATGAATTACACAGGTTCTGAGGCTAATTTAATGCAGATAAGGCACCAAGTGAGTTTAATTACCGCCTTAACCAGTTGTGGACCAGCCGCCATCATTAAGGGTGGCTCCGACCGTGTGTACAAGGGCTAATAAATGCCTTACGAGTATCCCATACCACCCCCGGTGAACAGATCTCTAATAATCAACCAGAGTAATTATTCCTGGCAAGTAAATTTGTGAGGAGCAACCCTGCCTAAACTCCGGGGTGCTACATTACTATTGTCTGTAATAAAAGAACATTCGTTTAGAAGAGAACAGAGCACACACAACATTCATCATTGTCCAATTCCCTCAGAACGAATGTACAGGCAGATTCATTGGATGGATAGATGGCTATGATTTTTTATTTATTTTTTCATAAGCAGATCCCTTAGTATTTCCTAATAACAAAAAAACATAAAACATCTGTTTCGGGGTCCTGACACCCCACCTTATCACATTTGGCTTGAAAACAGGACTTGATTTGAGTTGATAATAAAACAGGCAAGTGGAATGATCCAGGGGTTAGACAGCTGGTTATGAAAGCATGACACCCCAGCATGGCTCCGCAGCATGGCTTCCTAGCATGACTCCGCAGCATGGCACCCCAGCATGGCAACCCCAGCATGGCACCCCAGCATGGCTCCGCAGCATGGCTTCCTAGCATGACTCCGCAGCATGGCACCCCAGCATGGCTCCGCAGCATGGCTTCCTAGCATGACTCCGCAGCATGGCACCCCAGCATGGCAACCCCAGCATGACACCCCAGCATGGCTCCGCAGCATGGCTTCCTAGCATGACTCCGCAGCATGGCACCCCAGCATGGCTCCGCAGCATGGCTTCCTAGCATGACTCCGCAGCATGGCACCCCAGCATGGCAACCCCAGCATGGCACCCCAGCATGACTCCGCAGCATGGCAACCCCAGCATGGCACCCCAGCATGGCTCCCCAGCCTGGCACCCCAGCATGGCTCCCCTAGCATGGCACCCCAGCATTGAACCCCAGCATGTCTCCCCAGCATGGCACCCCAGCATGTCTCCCTAGCATGGCACCCCAGCATGGCACCCCAGCATGGCTCCGCAGCATGGCTTCCTAGCATGACTCCGCAGCATGGCACCCCAGCATGGCAACCCCAGCATGGCACCCCAGCATGACTCCGCAGCATGGCAACCCCAGCATGGCACCCCAGCATGGCTCCCCAGCCTGGCACCCCAGCATGGCTCCCCTAGCATGGCACCCCAGCATTGAACCCCAGCATGTCTCCCCAGCATGGCACCCCAGCATGTCTCCCTAGCATGGCACCCCAGCATGGCTCCCCCAGCATGGAACCTTGGCTGTATTGTAGAATTGCTGTGTCTGTAGCGGTTCTGGATTTTATGTGACGCCAATCCTTCATCTGATGACAGCGTTTGCACCTTGAAGTCTTGTTTGTGCAACGGGGCTGGTTTATGGCTCTCCCTCTTCTTATAAAAGTGTTATTGTCAGGTTTACAAGCCGTGCTTCCCTGACTAATCATCAAAGGACGGCTCAGTCTTCGGTGTCACCGGATTATCCTTACAATGTGTTTACAGGTGACTACAGTGTAATCCTGTAATCCAACATTTATTGAGGATCTAAAAGACACCATGGCGTCTGGAACCACCCAGACTGAAGATCCGCAGACCCTCCGCTGCACCACCGGGGAGCTGGGACAGCAACATTCCCGGAGTTACCGTACATCCATTCCTTGCTCCATCCAAATTCATGTTTTGGTTGGAAGGATGCTTTAGGAACTGGCCTTCTGCAGAGGAAGGATCTGATGATCGAGGTCACAAGAGTTCCTCAGGGTCCAGGATTGCCCCTGGAAACAGGTGCAGCTGCTGACTGTGGCTCTAATTTTCTTTTGCATCCTGGTTCCTGTTAAAGATGAAGTGATGAAGAAAAGATAAAATTGATCTATGGGGGGTGTTTTATCTGCTAAAGGATTTGTATTTCTATCCATCCAGTCCTGAAACGTACACAACTCTGTCTCGCAACACACATCCCCGTTTCACAGGAGACCTCATCTTACTGTGCTGCAGTTTCACTTTCTTTTTACTGCTCCTTACACTACTGCACACCTGATTGCCTCTTTGTGTCACTTTTTCCTCTCCCCCCACAGTCTGAGCTCTGCTGTACAGACATCACAAGAAGCCGATCTCAGGTGTTTACACTGTCTGTGTGACGTATCTTCCCTGCTGCATATAACCTGATCCTAATGTATGCAGATGACACCTGCCCATGCCTACTCCTGGGAAATTTAGTGTGACCCAACAGAGTGACATCACTATAAAATATTTCCAGAACCATCTGAAGAGACGCCATGGTAGATACCAGATGACTCATGGTTCCTGGCCGGTTCATTAGGGAATCAGGTCAGAAGTGATTAATGCCTGATTGTAGTGCAGGAATGAGAACAAATCTTGTAAAATAGATCACCCCAATTCCCAAACCTTAACACCTCAGATCAACCCCAATTCATGAACCTTCACACCTCAGATCAACCCCAATTCATGAACCTTCACACCTCAGATCACCCCAATTCCTGAACCTTCACACCTCAGATCACCCCAATTCCTGAACCTTCACACCTCAGATCACCCCAATTCCTGAACCTTCACCCTTCAGATCACCCCAATTACTGAACCTTCACACCTCAGATCACCCCAATTCATGAACCTTCACACCTCAGATCACCCCAATTCCTGAACCTTCACACCTCAGATCACCCCAATTCCTGAACCTTCACACCTCAGATCACCCCAATTCATGAACCTTCACACCTCAGATCACCCCAATTCATGAACCTTCACACCTCAGATCACCCCAATTCATGAACCTTCACACCTCAGATCACCCCAATTCCTGAACCTTCACACCTCAGATCACCCCAATTCATGAACCTTCACACCTCAGATCACCCCAATTCCTGAACCTTCACACCTCAGATCACCCCAATTCCTGAACCTTCACACCTCAGATCACCCCAATTCATGAACCTTCACACCTCAGATCACCCCAATTCATGAACCTTCACACCTCAGATCACCCCAATTCATGAACCTTCACACCTCAGATTACCCCAATTCCTGAACCTTCACACCTCAGATCACCCCAATTCATGAACCTTCACACCTCAGATTACCCCAATTCATGAACCTTCACACCTCAGATCACCCCAATTCATGAACCTTCACACCTCAGATCACCCCAATTCCTGAACCTTCACACCTCAGATCACCCCAATTCATGAACCTTCACACCTCAGATTACCCCAATTCCTGAACCTTCACACCTCAGATCACCCCAATTCCTGAACCTTCACACCTCAGATCACCCCAATTCATGAACCTTCACACCTCAGATCACCCCAATTCATGAACCTTCACACCTCAGATCACCCCAATTCCTGAACCTTCACACCTCAGATCACCCCAATTCCTGAACCTTCACACCTCAGATCACCCCAATTCCTGAACCTTCACCCTTCAGATCACCCCAATTACTGAACCTTCACACCTCAGATCACCCCAATTCATGAACCTTCACACCTCAGATCACCCCAATTCCTGAACCTTCACACCTCAGATCACCCCAATTCCTGAACCTTCACACCTCAGATCACCCCAATTCATGAACCTTCACACCTCAGATCACCCCAATTCCTGAACCTTCACACCTCAGATCACCCCAATTCCTGAACCTTCACACCTCAGATCACCCCAATTCCTGAACCTTCACACCTCAGATCACCCCAATTCCTGAACCTTCACACCTCAGATCACCCCAATTCCTGAACCTTCACACCTCAGATCACCCCAATTCATGAACCTTCACACCTCAGATCACCCCAATTCCTGAACCTTCACACCTCAGATCACCCCAATTCATGAACCTTCACACCTCAGATCACCCCAATTCATGAACCTTCACACCTCAGATCACCCCAATTCATGAACCTTCACACCTCAGATCACCCCAATTCCTGAACCTTCACACCTCAGATCACCCCAATTCATGAACCTTCACACCTCAGATCACCCCAATTCCTGAACCTTCACACCTCAGATCACCCCAATTCATGAACCTTCACACCTCAGATCACCCCAATTCCTGAACCTTCACACCTCAGATCACCCCAATTCATGAACCTTCACACCTCAGATCACCCCAATTCATGAACCTTCACACCTCAGATCACCCCAATTCATGAACCTTCACACCTCAGATTACCCCAATTCCTGAACCTTCACACCTCAGATCACCCCAATTCATGAACCTTCACACCTCAGATTACCCCAATTCATGAACCTTCACACCTCAGATTACCCCAATTCCTGAACCTTCACACCTCAGATCACCCCAATTCATGAACCTTCACACCTCAGATTACCCCAATTCCTGAACCTTCACACCTCAGATTACCCCAATTCCTGAACCTTCACACCTCAGATCACCCCAATTCCTGAACCTTCACACCTCAGATCACCCCAATTCATGAACCTTCACACCTCAGATCACCCCAATTCATGAACCTTCACACCTCAGATCACCCCAATTCCTGAACCTTCACACCTCAGATCACCCCAATTCCTGAACCTTCACACCTCAGATCACCCCAATTCCTGAACCTTCACACCTCAGATCACCCCAATTCATGAACCTTCACACCTCAGATCACCCCAATTCATGAACCTTCACACCTCAGATCACCCCAATTCATGAACCTTCACACCTCAGATTACCCCAATTCCTGAACCTTCACACCACAGATCACCCCAATTCATGAACCTTCACACCTCAGATCACCCCAATTCATGAACCTTCACACCTCAGATCACCCCAATTCCTGAACCTTCACACCTCAGATCACCCCAATTCATGAACCTTCACACCTCAGATCACCCCAATTCCTGAACCTTCACACCTCAGATCACCCCAATTCATGAACCTTCACACCTCTGATCACCCCAATTCCTGAACCTTCACACCTCAGATCACCCCAATTCATGAACCTTCACACCTCAGATCACCCCAATTCATGAACCTTCACACCTCAGATCACCCCAATTCATGAACCTTCACACCTCAGATTACCCCAATTCCTGAACCTTCACACCTCAGATCACCCCAATTCATGAACCTTCACACCTCAGATTACCCCAATTCATGAACCTTCACACCTCAGATTACCCCAATTCCTGAACCTTCACACCTCAGATCACCCCAATTCATGAACCTTCACACCTCAGATTACCCCAATTCCTGAACCTTCACACCTCAGATTACCCCAATTCCTGAACCTTCACACCTCAGATCACCCCAATTCCTGAACCTTCACACCTCAGATCACCCCAATTCATGAACCTTCACACCTCAGATCACCCCAATTCATGAACCTTCACACCTCAGATCACCCCAATTCATGAACCTTCACACCTCAGATCACCCCAATTCCTGAACCTTCACACCTCAGATCACCCCAATTCATGAACCTTCACACCTCAGATCACCCCAATTCCTGAACCTTCACACCTCAGATCACCCCAATTCATGAACCTTCACACCTCAGATCACCCCAATTCATGAACCTTCACACCTCAGATTACCCCAATTCCTGAACCTTCACACCTCAGATCACCCCAATTCATGAACCTTCACACCTCAGATTACCCCAATTCCTGAACCTTCACACCTCAGATCACCCCAATTCATGAACCTTCACACCTCAGATTACCCCAATTCCTGAACCTTCACACCTCAGATCACCCCAATTCATGAACCTTCACACCTCAGATCACCCCAATTCATGAACCTTCACACCTCAGATTACCCCAATTCCTGAACCTTCACACCTCAGATCACCCCAATTCATGAACCTTCACACCTCAGATTACCCCAATTCCTGAACCATCACACCTCAGATCACCCCAATTCATGAACCTTCACACCTCAGATTACCCCAATTCCTGAACCTTCACACCTCAGATTACCCCAATTCCTGAACCTTCACACCTCAGATCACCCCAATTCCTGAACCTTCACACCTCAGATCACCCCAATTCATGAATCTTCACACCTCAGATCACCCCAATTCCTGAACCTTCACACCTCAGATCACCCCAATTCATGAACCTTCACACCTCAGATTACCCCAATTCATGAACCTTCACACCTCAGATTACCCCAATTCCTGAACCTTCACACCTCAGATTACCCCAATTCCTGAACCTTCACACCTCAGATCACCCCAATTCATGAACCTTCACACCTCAGATTACCCCAATTCCTGAACCTTCACACCTCAGATTACCCCAATTCCTGAACCTTCACACCTCAGATCACCCCAATTCCTGAACCTTCACACCTCAGATCACCCCAATTCATGAACCTTCACACCTCAGATCACCCCAATTCCTGAACCTTCACACCTCAGATCACCCCAATTCATGAACCTTCACACCTCAGATTACCCCAATTCCTGAACCTTCACACCTCAGATCACCCCAATTCATGAACCTTCACACCTCAGATTACCCCAATTCCTGAACCTTCACACCTCAGATCACCCCAATTCCTGAACCTTCACACCTCAGATCACCCCAATTCCTGTACAACTTCACACCTCAGATCACCCCAATTCCTGAACCTTCACACCTCAGATCACCCCAATTCCTGTACAACTTCACACCTCAGATCACCCCAATTCCTGAACCTTCACACCTCAGATCACCCCAATTCCTGTACAACTTCACACCTCAGATCACCCCAATTCCTGAACCTTCACACCTCAGATCACCCCAATTCCTGTACAACTTCACACCTCAGATCACCCCAATTCCTGAACCCTCACACCTCAGATCACCCCAATTCCTGAACCTTCACACCTCAGATCACCCCAATTCCTGAACCTTCACACCTCAGATCACCCCAATTCCTGTACAACTTCACACCTCAGATCACCCCAATTCCTGAACCTTCACACCTCAGATCACCCCAATTCCTGTACAACTTCACACCTCAGATCACCCCAATTCCTGAACCTTCACACCTCAGATGACCCCAAATCATTCACCTTCACACCTCAGATCACCCCAATTCCTGAACCTTCACACCTCAGATGACCCCAAATCATTCACCTTCACACCTCAGATCACCCCAATCCCTGAACCTTCCCACCTCAGATAACCCCAATTACGGAACCTTCCCACCTCAGATAACCCCAATTCCTGAACCTTCCCACCTCAGATCAGCCCCAATCCCTGAACCTTCACACCTCATATCACCCCAATCCCTGAACCTTCACACCTCAGATCACCCCAATTCCTGAACCTTCACACCTCAGATCACCCCAATTCCTGAACCTTCACTGCTCAGATCACCCCAATTCCTGAACCTTCACTCCCAGATCACCCCAATTCCTGAACCTTCACAGCTCAGATTAGCCCAATCCCTGAACCTTCACACCTCTAATCACCCTAATTCCTTTACCTTTACACTTCAGATCACCCCAATTTGTAAATCTTCGCACCTCTGATCACCCCAATTCCTGAACCTTCACCCCTCTGATCACCACAATTCCTGAACCGGAACATCTCAGATCACCTCAATTCCTGCACCTTCACCCTTTAGATCACCCCAATTATTATACCTTCACACCTCAGATCATTCCAATTACTTCACCTTCACACCTTAGGTCACCCCAATTCCTACACCTTCACACCTCAGATGACCCCAGGTTCTATACCTTCACACCTCGGAGCACCCCAATTCCTGTACCTTCACACCTCAGATCATCCCAATTCCTGCAAATCTCAGATCACCCCAATTACTGCACCTTCTGAAACACAGAGGTTTTAGGCTGGGTTCACACCATTGTGAAATGGATGTGGGTTTTGACCGGCTCTCTGTGGAGCTGGTTCACTTATCTCCGCTGCGGCTTCAGTGTGAACTTGCATAGGAGCCCTGGGTGTCTTTTGGTCTGTTTCAGGTCCAAATTCAGCCAAAAATTCAAGCTGAAATCGGACCTCAAAGGGTGAACCAGGGCGCATCGGGCCCCTTGCTGGGAGCCGCATGTGGCGATGGTGTGGACCCAGCCTTAGCCCTTGTACACACGGTCGGAGAATCAGTCGGAATGTGTCCTATCGGACCGTGTTGTCGGATAATCCGACTGTGTGCGGTATGCATCGGACTGATTCCGTCGGAATATCCGTCGGACCCAATTTTCCAACATGTTGGAAATATTTTCCGACCAACTGGTCCGATCGGACATACTCCGATCATGTGTAGAGAATTCAGATCGGACCAAGTGCCACACATGCTCAGATCAAATTCCTAGACCAAAGCTATTGGCTACAAGCCTGAACGTAGTCCCATCGTAACGAAATAACGTCATCACGTTCTGAATGATCGGATTTTCCGACAACTTGGTCCGACTGTGTGTATGCAACAGTTTCGGACACAATCCGTCGGACAAAATCCGACGGATTTGGTTGGCAGAATGTCCGACCGTGTGTACAGGGGCTTAGACTTGCTGCATTTGGCAATTCATGGTTCTAGGAGGAGGAAGAGATTAGGAGGGTGGGCTTCTTCACATAAAAACATCTGCAACCACAAGACCAATGCTGGTTCTTAGAACAGGGTCAGCATTTTAATGTCTATGATGTCAGACGAGCCTTTCTAAAACCTCATGGAGGGGGTGGGATGCAGTGCAGAGGGGCAGGCCAGGCTTTGTAATTGGAAGTCTAGCGATCTATCAGTTAAAGCCTATAACCTGTTTCCCCTAATATAAGATCTAGCCTGATTGTCGGTGTTGGCTGCAATATAAGCCCTACTACCCAAATAAGCCCTACCCTGTTTCCTCAAAAATAAGCCCTACCCTGAAAAGAAGACCTACAAGGACTTTAACTAGGGCTTATTTGGGGGGTAGGGCTTTTATTGCAGCTATCACCGACAATCACACTAGGTCTTATTTTAGGGGAAACAGGGTATCAGCGTACCACGGGCCAGTCCAAACCTGTTCACATGCCATTTGACAATCTACTGGGTGCCACTGAAAATGGTATCATTGTGTGTCCACCCTGTTATGCATGCCTTCCATTGGATTTCCAACATTTGTCAATTCACACGTAAAGAAGGCACAAAAAACAAGAAAAAAAGCCTCATGCCGTGTACATGCGACCGGACTTTCCGGCAGAAAAGGTCAGACGGAATCATTTCATCGGATATTCCGATCGTGTGTGGGCTTCATCTGACTTTTTTTTTTTTCGAAAATCCTGACGGACCTAGAAATATAACATGTTTTAAATCTTTCCAACGGAATCAATTCCAAAAATGACGCAAGGGCAGCTATTGGCTACTGGCCATTGAACTTCCTTTTTCTAGTCCCGTTGTACATCACCACGTTCTAAACAAACAGACTTTTGTGTGATCGTGTGTAGGCAAGTCTGTTTCAGCGGAACTCTGTCGGAAAGACCGTCAGAGTTTATTCTGATGTAAAAAAACGGTCGTGTGTACGCAGCATTAAAAGCACCAAAATGCTAAAGCTGGAAGGGGGGCTAATTTTTGAGTAATCATTGTGGAAATATTGTCCATCTTTTGGTGAGTGTAGGAGTCTTATAAACTGAAAACACTAGTAGATTTTTGAAAGAATTATTAAAATTTCCATCCTGCTCCTTTGAATTTTCCAATCTCTGTCAAAAACTAAAGCCGCGTACACACGGGCGGATTGTATGGCCTACTTAGTCCGTCATACAATCCGACGGACAGTCCGTCCTACTTTCGAATGAACGGACTTGACCACACACGGATGCACAAACAGTCCGTCGAAAGCTTGCGCGATGACGTGTACAGCACGTACGACGGGACTAGAAATAGGAAGTCCAATACACAGCAATGCAACCTTCCGCCGTGTAAATCCTTTCTGAACATGCGCCATTCTTAGTCCGTCGAACTAGCCTACTCACGAGCGGATTGTCCGCTGAAACCAAAGTATGACGGACAGTATTATGGAAATTCCGAAATACTTAGTACGCCAGACTGCACGCTGAAAAAGTCCGCTGAAACCCACACACGAGCGGACTGTCCGCTGAAATGTGTTTCGGCGGACTAAGTAGGCCATACAATCCGCCCGTGTGTACGTGGCTTAATATTAATCTGAGCTCATTAAAGATTGGAAAATTGGACAAACAGTCCTAAAAAAAAAAAAAAAAAATTCAAACAAAATCCTACTAGTGTATGGCCAGCTTCCCCTGTTTTGGTCTATTAGATACTTTGTGATACATAGGGGGTATCTGTTTTTGACATTACAGCAGCTACCATACTATAGCTAACAAATGACACTTCTAGTCTAGGTTCTTTTTCTGTGCATATTCATATTTTTTTGTTGTTTTGGATTTGGAAAGAGAGACCGAAATTCTCCCTCTGGATTTTATATCCGTAGGTGACCCCCCATTGTGGAGATTTCCTCTTACTTCCTGTCCCTTATAACCTGTATAAGGAATAGAGGGAGTGGCTGTCACACGGAGCGGAAAGGACCAGACAGGACTAAAATATTGTCAACCGCTTCCTCACTCTGCTAAAAATGTGTCCCCACTGGAGAGATCTCCCATCACTTCCTGTCTGGAACTAAATGCATCCTGCAGCGGTATATTTTTATACATTGCATAAACATTTAATGCAATTTGAACAGTGTGTATGGACCCAAAAGGTTTCGATTTCAGACCCATTTACTTCTTTGCAGTGCGTGAACACTATGTTCAGTTTTAATGTGTGTTGCATTGAAATGAATGGGCTGCCAATGTACCTGGATGTGATAAAGAATCACACAACCCTTTATATCTAATGCAGTGCACTTGTGTACATTGCAGCGTTCTGCAGTGCAGGCACGATTCGTGGAGGTGCATTACACATGGTGTGTGTGTTACCACAATGCAGAGGTGTGAATGGAACCTAGAATTCTTTATCCTAGCCTGGTCTGTGAGCTCTTTGTCGGTGTTGTCAGTGTGCCATAGCAATTTGTACATTTAATCTGTTTTAAAGTGTCAGTTTGCAAGTTTCTCTGTGGCAGTTTGCAGGTTTGCTCTGTGTCATTATGCAGTAGCAATTTACAGGTTTGCTCTGTCAGTACACAGTGGCAATTTGCAGGTTTGCTCTGTGTCAGTGTGCCATGGCAGTTTTCAGGTTTGCTCTGTGTCAGTGCGCAGTGGCAGTTTGCAGGTTTGCTCTGTGTCAGTGTGCAGTGCAATTTGCAGGTTTGCTTTGTGTCAGTGCGCAGTGGCAGTTTGCAGGTTTGCTGTGTCAGTGCACAGTGGCAGTTTGCAGGTTTGCTCTGTGTCAGAGTGCAGTGCAATTTGCAGGTTTGCTGTGTCAGTGCGCAGTGGCAGTTTGCAGGTTTGCTCTGTGTCAGTGTGCAGTGCAATTTGCAGGTTTGCTTTGTGTCAGTGCGCAGTGGCAGTTTGCAGGTTTGCTCTGTGTCAGTGTGCAGTGCAATTTGCAGGTTTGCTTTGTGTCAGTGCGCAGTTTCAGTTTGCAGGTTTGCTTTGTGTCAGTGCGCAGTGGCAATTTGCAGGTTTGCTGTGTCAGTGCGCAGTGGCAGTTTGCAGGTTTACTCTGTGTCAGTGTGCAGTAGCAGTGTGCATGTTTGTTTTATGTTGGTGTGTCAGTGTGGTAGTTTGCAGGTTTGCTGTGTCAGTGCGCAGTGGCAGTTTGCAGGTTTACTCTGTGTCAGTGTGCAGTAGCAGTGTGCATGTTTGTTTTATGTTGGTGTGTCAGTGTGGTAGTTTGCAGGTTTGCGCTCCTTAGATGAGTAGTGAATTGTGTTTTGGGCGGAGAGATCTGCACTGTGTTGTTCTTGCTGGGAATACACAGAGCCGCCCTCCTCCTGTAATAACAGCTCATTGTATGCGGTTCTCTCAGCAGCAGGGACCCGTGAGCTATTTCATCGCCGTTTGTACAAGCTCTGGGTGTGGGACACACTTATCCCATCAATGGAAGCCACGTGCTGCAACAGGTGTCTGCTGACACCGAGACAATGACACCCGAAGGTGCCCCCCCACCTGCACGACACCGCCCTACATGTCAGGGGCAGTCACCCAAGACGGGGTCACCTGCGCCATTCTATTCCTGGGGTGCCATTGTGCAAAAACATTTCTCATTATAAGAAAATATTTAGGAATGTTTTTATGCCGTCATGAAGGGCACACGGGAAGAGTACCTGTTCCTGTAAATTGTCAGCTCTGGTTATAACCTATAATATAATATGATATAATATATAATAACCACTGTACAGGTGGTTATTATATACAGAGTACCTGTCTCTTTATATAGCCAGCTCTGGGTATGACTTACAGTACAGTACAATATAATAACCATATACTGTATGGGGGAAGAGTACCTGTCCCTTTATAGAGCCTGTATAACACATATAACACACAGTCATACAATATTAGAGTAGAATAGAATAGAATAGAATAGTCATGGACTATACAAAGGAAGGGTGCCTGTCCCTGTATATACACTGAGGGGAAAAATGTATTTGATCTTCTGCTGATTTTATACATAAATAATGTAAATAAATGATCAGCCTATAATTTTAATGGTTGGTTTATTTTAACAGTGAGAGACAGAATAACAACAAAAATATCCAGAAAAACACATTAAAAAAGGTTATAAATTGATTTGCATTTTAATGAGTGAAATAAGTATTTTGTCCCCTATCAATCAGTAGGCTTTCTGGCTCCCAGATGTCTTCTATACAGATAATGAGCTGAGATTAAGAGCACACGTCTAGAGGGAGTGCTCCTAATCTCAGCTTGTTACCTGTATAAAGGATACCTGTCCACAGAGGCAATCAATCAGATTCCAATCTCTCCACCATGACCAAGACCAAAGAGCTGTCCAAGGATGTCGGGGATAAGATTGTAGACCTACACAAGGCTGGAATGGGCTACAAGACCATCGCCAAGCAGATTGATGAGAAGGTGAGAACAGTTGGTGCGATTATTCCCAAATGGAAGTAACACAAAATAACAGTCAATCTTCCTCGGTCTGGGGCTCCATGGAAGATCTCACCTCGTGGAGTTTCAATGATCATGAGAACGGTAAGGAATCAACCCAGAACTACACAGGAGAATCTTGTCAATGATCTCAAGGCAGCTGAGACCATAGTCACCTAGAGAACAATTGGTAACACACTACACCGTAAAGGACTGAAATCCTGCAGTGCCTGCAAGGTCCTCCTGCTCAAGAAAGCTCATGTACAGGACCGTCTGAAGTTTGCTAATGAACATCTGAATAAAACAGAGGCGACTGGGTAAAAGTGTGTCAGATGAGACCAAAATTGAGCTCTTTGGCACCAATCAACTCGCTGTGTTTAGAAGAGGAGGAATGCTGCCTATGATCCCAAGAACACCATCCACCACAGTCAAACATGGAGGTGGAAACATTATGCTTTGGGGCAGGACAACTTCACTGCATCAAAGGGACAATAGACGGGGCCATCAAATCTTGGGTGAGAACCTTCTTCCCTCAGCCAGGGCATTGAAAATGGGTCATGGATGGGTATTCTAGCATGACAATGACCCAAAACACATGACCAAGGCAACAAAGGAGTGGCTCAAGAAGAAGCAAATTAAGGTCCTGGAGTGACCTAGCCAGTCTCCAGACCTTAATCCCATAGAAAATTAATGACTTGAAGAGGATCTGTAAAGAAGACAAAATCCCTCCTGAGATGGGTGCAAACCTGGTGGCCAACTACAAGAAACGTCTGACCTCTGTGATTGCCAACAAGGGTTTTGCCACCAAGTACCAAGTCATACTCTGTGAAGGGGTCAAATACTTATTTCACTCATTAAAATGCAAATCAATTTATAACTTTTTTGAAATGCGTTTTTCTGGATATTTGTGTTGTTATTCTGTCTCTCACTGTTAAAATAAACCGACCATTAAAATTATAGACTGATCATTTCTTTGTCAAATGTACAAAACCAGCAGTGGATCAAATACTTTTTCCCCTCACTGTAGTAAGCTCTGGGTATAACACACAGTACAGTATAATATAATAGCCATGAACTATGCAAGTGGGAAGACTGCCTATCCTGATATATAGTTACTTCTAATGTCGTGTACACACGACCGGACTTTCCAGCAGAAAAGGTCAGACGGAATCATTTCATCGGATATTTCTGATCATGTGTGGGCTTCAGCGGACTTTCTTTTTCGAAAATTCTGATGGACCTAGAAATAGAACATGTTTTAAATCTTTCCGACGGAATCAATTCCTATCCGACGGAAAACCGTTTGTCTGTATGCTATTCCGACGGACCAAAAACGACGCAAGGGCAGCTATTGGCTACTGGCTGTTGAACTTCCTTTTCTAGTCCCGTCCTACGTCACCACGTTCTAAACAAACGGACTTTTGTGTGATCGTGTGTAGGCAAGTCCGTTTCAGCGGAACTCCGTCAGAAAGACCGTCAGAGTTTATTCTGATGGAAAGTCTGGTGGTGTGTGCGCGGCATGAGTATAACACATGGTATGATATAATATAATATAATATAATAACCATTGACTGTGCAAGTGGGAACAGTATATGTCTCTGTATATTGTCAGCTTGTGGTATAAAATATCATATAATAGCCATAGACTGTACAGGGGAAGAGCACCTGTCCTTCTATATAGTTAGCTCTGGATATAATGTATAATATAATTTAATAGCCATTGACTGTACAAGGGAAGAGTACCTGTCCCTTTATATAGTCAGTTCTGGGTATATAACACACAGTATAGTAGAATATAAATCCCAGGGGCTGTACAGGGGAAGAGTACATATCCCTTTATATATTCATTTTTCATTATAACACAGTGCAGTGTCTTTCTTTTCTTAAAGGGCCTCCTCGATCTGTCGGAGGGAACTACCATTGCTGCAAACTGTTGGATGGCGACGACCCCAGGTCTGCTCTCTGTAGGTAAGTGCAGGGTGCTGTTGTGACATTGAGCTGGCTCCTCTTCCTCTTTATTTCTCACTCTCCATCACCCAGTAGGATAACATGAAAGGTTACACTTCTTTCCCAGTTCCCATTCCCTGTATCAGCATGTTTTCACTCTCTTCAGAAATAAATCAGACCAGACGTTGTTGCTTAGGCTCGGTTCACACAGGGGGCGATGCGAGGCGACACGACTTGCCTCGCCGCGACCTGCCGCGACCTCAGCGGCGACTTGCAAATGACTTCTGTATAGAAGTCAATGCAAGTCGCCCGAGGTCGCCCAAAAGTAGTACAGGAACCTTTTTTCTAAGTCGGAGCGACTCGAGTCGCTCCTCTTAGAACGGTTCCGTAGTACAGAACGGGGGCGACTTGTCAGGTCGCGGCACGGCAAGTCGTGTCGCCTCGCATCGCCCCCTGTGTGAACCGAGCCTAAATCAGAACTTCCTTTACTTCAATTAAAAGACATTCAACTAACGGTTCCACTGTATCTCCACATCACAGTTTTCCAATTGTTACATGAACAAGGCAACATGTTAGTAAACTTCACTGTTATTCCCCGTACACGTGTTCAGATTTTCCAACAAAAAATGTTGGATGTGAGCTTGTTCGGCGGAAAGTCCGACCATGCGTATGTTCCATCGAACATTTGTTGTTGGACTTTCCCCCCCAACAAATGTTGGCTAGCAGGTTCTCAAATTTTCCTCCAACAAAAGATTGTTGTCGGACTTTCCGATCAACAAGTCAGTCGGACAATAGTCCTCGCATGCTCGGAATCAAGTACGATCCGGAGATATAACTAGCGTTTGTAATGGAGATATCACGTACGTCTTGTGGGTCACTATGTTCGTAATTGTTGGTCAACATTTGTGTGACCGTTTGTATGCAAGACAAGTTGGAGCCAACATCCTTCGAACAAAAATCCACGGTTTTATTGTTGGAAAGTCCGATCGTGTGTATGGGGCATTTTGTTGTCGGAAAGTCCGATCGTGTGTATGGGGCATTTTGTTGTCGGAAAGTCCGATCGTGTGTACTGTGCTGGACTCGGGCTATGAGGTGGTACTTGTACCTTTAGTTTGTGATAAATCCCAACTGGTAGTAATACGGTTCTAACTTCTCTGTCCCGTTCTGGGTCCTGCCAAAAGGTAACTGCACTCTAGGTGCAATTCTATATCTCCCAGTGTATGGACTTTCCAACTTCCAACGCCAACAACCTCCAAGGCCAACCTTCCCCACCACGGGAAGCACCACAGATCAAAAAGGAGTGACAAAACTCCCAAAAAGGAGTGGTGTTGTAGATGACAACCTGGCAAAAAAATATCAACTTAAAAATTTGATAGTGAAAACAAGAGAGACTTGGACATATTCTCAGAAGACTAACCTGGGACTGAATGCCATAAACAAAGCCAAGGTAGTGACATCCACACATTGAATACAAAGAGGACCATGTTTGAGGAAGCTTTGAGTATTTTAAAAAGAGTGAATGGAAAAAAAAACACTGTCCATGAATAGGAAGATACTGTATGTCCTCATATGGAGGTTCTATGCTCCCCACAGTATGATGGATTTATATGTAAGCCAAAGCAAAAATTTGCTCAGGTTTACATATACATCTGTGAATATGTGCCTCCCTGGTCCTGCAACCATGGATCACCAGCAGTCGGTGAAGTGCTCTCTTGCAACCATGAACCACCAGTCAATGAAGTGCTCATCTGACATCATGAAGTACCAAGAGTCAATGAAGTGCTCACCTGCAACCACGAAGCACCACCAGTCAATGAAGTACTCACCTGACATCATAAACCACCACCAGTTAATGAAGTTTTCACCTGACACCATCTAACACTACCAGTCAATGAAGTGCTCACCTGGCACCATGAACCACCAGTCAATTAAGTACTCACCTTCAACCATGAACCACCACCAGTTAATAAAGAGCTTACCTACAACCATGAACCACCAGTCAATGAAGTGCTCACCTGTCAACTAGGCATGTGCGATTCGTTTCGTACAAATCTCAAATTCATACGAATTTCCCTAAATTCGTACATTCGGGAGGATCCGAAATACAAATTGCCATGCGTCCGAATTTTGTACGAAATACAAACTTTTGTTTACGAATCCCCAGGAGGAAGTCAGCATAGCACAGGGATGGTGGGAGCCCCTCATCTAACGAAAATTTGTTTTTCGGATAGGAAATTCTTCAACGGAATTTCGTATTTCGGATAAAAACCAAACTTCCATCAGCATCGACTGTCATATTGAGGTATATTTTTGCCTTTAAATTAATCGTAAAGAATGTTCAAAGTTAACAAACCTAATGACAATTCGTATTTCATACGAATTGAAATTGAATTTCGGACACGAAATACGAAGTAAGAATTAATTTTAATACGAACCGTAATGGAACAGAACGAAACAATTTTTTTGACGGCGCCCATGTCTACTGTTAACATGAAGATCCACCAGTCAATGAAGTGCTCATCTGCAACCATGGACTACCAGTCAATAGAGTGCGAACCAGCCACTTAAAACCACCAGTCCATGAAGTGCTCATTTACAACTATGGACCACCACCAGTCAACGAAGAATTAGTTCAATGCATATAAATCCACTGTGGTCTCCAGTAGAAATTAGATTCAGGTTTGAAATCGACCTGAGTTCAAGGTGAACCCATGCTGTACGAACTGGTTCAGTTTGCCCAACTGATTCCCTGACTGCTGAAATATAAACAAGGAACAATATGAAAACTCCTTACAGGTAGCGTCTTGGCTGGAATTAGAAATAAGGACCCCAAAGCCGCAAGCCATAAGTGCTAACCTCTAAGCCACTGTCCAAAGTAATCTGTCCTAAATAAATAAAATATTTTTTTTTCTTGGCGAGGGTGTGTTCATTTACATCTCACTCTTTCTGGGAATGAGTAATAGGGTGCACTAATGAAGATATCTGGAGCCACCTTTATTTTAAAGAAGGCTTTCAGATACCACTAAAAGTCCTCTTAACAAACCCCTACCTCTTATTTGCAAGACCATATATAACAGGGATATGCAATTAGCGGACCTCCAGCTGTTGCAAAACTAGTCCCATCATGCCTCTGACTCTGGGTGTCATGCTTGTGGCTGTCAGAGTCTTGCTATGCCTCATGGGACTTGTAGTTCTGCAACAGCTGGAGGTCCGCTAATTGCATATCCTTGATATATAAGGAAGAGGACCTTGTCCCTCAAAATTGGGACAAGGTGGCTTGCAAGGGGGATTTGGCTTTGGGAAAGGCATGGTACCTTGTCTGGCACAGGTAGACACATGCTCATTGCCCTTCATTTCCTGGCCTCCCAGGTTGCAAACCTGGATAAGGGACAGGTTAGAATATTGAGGGAACCCTCTTTTTTTTCCTTTTTTTGTTAAATGTCATTTATAACATATGTAACCATTATATCATTTTATGTAAAGGACTACATCATGCTATTCTGCAATACCATCTCCTAAGCATGGTATTTAAAGAATGTGTGTATTATCAATGTTGAATTATCAAAGTGGAGTTGATGGGCTCTAATCACAGCACATCTAACCCACTTGGGTCTAAAACATAACTCTTATTTAATTAAAAATGTTTAAATTTAGATTTTATATGAATTTCATGATTCAGAACCAACGTGGCCTATTACCAACAGGGGGAGTGTAAGTAACTGCTTAAAATCCTCTACCTTGTCTGCCCAGCAAAGGAGTACATTTTCTAATCTAAGCCCCCTGTTGTCGAAGACTGGAACTCTAATCTAGGCTGCCCCATTTTGAGATTGTCTTTGGTCTCTCAAACCAGTCAGAGCAAAGCTTTCTCAGCTGTCCATTTCTGGTACCTCCAAAATATATATAAGACCCCCCCCCAGAAAAGGTAAAGTCTATATATAAGACCCCCCCCCCCCAGAAAAGGTAAAGTCTATAAAGTGCTCAAAACTAATTTCCCAAAAGTGAAATCAAACTTAACATATTTTGCCTCCAAGAGGCTTTATCAAGGAGGATATAATGTGATCAACAAAAAATTATGAAGAGCAACAATATCATGAATGTCACATGGAGAATGGCCATCCTATTTGAGGGACCATATATGGGGAAGAGCACCCTGGGCGCCTCCCATTGTTGAAAGGCATGTGGCCTGGTCTGGTAGAAGAAACCACATGCTCATTGCCCTAATTTCATGGACCCAGATTGTATGCCAGGATACGAATCAGGTTAGAATATTAAAGGAATCCCTATGCCATTTTTACATTTTGTTGTTAATTATGTAATAATATGTAAAGGACTGCATCATACTATTCTGTAACACCATGTGCAGCTTTAAGGCATTTCCCAAGTTGTTATTTAAGGGATATGTGTTTATTTTCAATGTTGCCATTTAGGTGACATAAAAAGACCCTGCCTGTTGAATGTTATTTATTTTTTTGCATTGGTACATGTCCCTCATGGCAGTGCTCTGTTCCATATGCCCTTTTTAACAATAGCGTGCCCTTTAACCTTTAAAAAGGCCAGAGGAAATAGCAAGTTCCAGCTCCTATAGACTTTAATAGGGTTCGCTGGTAAGTTTGGGTTTGTGGACTTCCAGCTGGGTTCGCCAAATCCGGCTTGAGCTGAACCTGGCCAGATTTTCTCATCCCTGGCGTCCAGCATCATTCACTTTTTCCCTTGAAAAAGTCACGTGTCTAGAGACGCAACGCATCGGGAGGACGTCACCCACAGTGCTTTGTGTGTACTGGATGGGGAGTGAGGAGAATCTAGCTGTATGCAACTGACCTACCTATATGCATTCTAACTGTGGGATATGTGTGAGTGAAATCACCCTAACCCTTAATGTATTTTTAGGTATACTATCTGCTCAATGATTTTGTCCTTTTTCTTCTGAGAATTGTGGCATATTATTGACGCTTGAAACAGCCCAGCACTTGTGAATAGTAGCAGAGACTCTGATGTGACCATCTGGGTATCGTACTTTGGATTTTTTTTATCAATCAAGAGATGCGTCTGTTTTTTTTTACCCTACCACAGCATTTATTCATTAACTTTGGGAATAGTTGGAATCACTTTAATGGTGGTGGATGGTTTATTGGACACTTATTGAAGGCCATACATGGTCGAATTTCAAACTTTTCTTTTCAAAATCAGAAAATCCGTTTTTTTTGTGATCCGATGATGCCACCATTGATTTTCCAAATTCGGCCGACCAAGTCTTCAATTTCACCTCATTTTGCTACAGAAAAGAATTTTCGTGGCTGGGAATCTTCTTTTCTCTCCGCAAATTTTCTTTTCTTATTACATTTCTTGCACGATTCTCCCATCATTGATTAGAATATCGTTTGTTTTCCAAAAAATTTATAACATGTCCGATTTCTCAAATTTGATTTCCACACGAAAATCGGCTGTTGCTACAGCCCACTAATGTAACGAAAGTCATACGAAAATTCTTAGATACGATTTTGGAAAGAAAATTCTTTCGAAATTCGAACTGTATATGGCCGACATTATTTTAAAGTGTATTTATATATATATATATATATATATATATATATATATATAATAGTAATTTGTCGGAGCACTGTGCAATATTAGAAGGTTGATATTAGCGCATTATAAACCCTATATATAACCAATTTTTTTTGTGATATCATTACACATATTACACAAGACAATAATTGCAGCAATTATCATTTGATTATCTTTTAATATTTTTCACTTTTAGTCGTATAACAATTTTTTTTATATTCACATCAGGGCTTTAGTAACATTGCAACAATCATTCACTATCATAGCCTGGCATTATATGTGGTGCTTTGCTCAAAGCTTTGCTTTATACACGAGAGTTGATTTACTAAAGGCAAATAGACTGTGCACTTTGCAAGTGCAGTTGCTCCAGAGCTTAGTAAATGAGATGAAGCTTCGCTTTGCACAGAGTACCCAATCACATGCAAGGAAAAAAAAAAAAGAAGCTTTTACTTGCACATGATTGGATGATGGAAGTCAGCAGAGCTTCCACTCATTTACTAAGCTCAGTCTATTTGTTTTTAGTAAATCCACCCCAAGGAGACCACATTGCAGCCATTTAGTTTGATGTTCTTATTATCTGAGCTCCAATTATGTCTAAGCTGCAAGGGTGATTTTTTTTAAAGAAATGGAATAGCGTTATTAAAATCTCTTTGGATACAATGGTAGCAGGTTGGAACCCCTGTTTATGCCTCTGCGAGAAAGATTCACCCTCTCTGGTTTTTCCTGGTGACCATCACCTTGTGGATGGGACTCAAACATTTAGAGTTGTCACCACAATAGGTTTGGATGGGAAATCTCCCAATAAGCTAAGTTGTTCCCACTAGTACTGTCCAAGATTGGATTTCTCTTACTTTGGATGGACTTCCTATCAATTCCTCTTGTGTCTACGGGACAAAAAACGAAGGGAAAGCTTCCTGATAGGTCACAGATGGCAAAAAAAATAAAGAATCTGAAGGATTTTGGTGAATACCCAAACTTTGGGAGCAGTGCCTATAAAAAGAGGACACAACACTAGTCTTCCGTAGTAATGAGCTACAGTTTGACCCAAACCCACAGGAACTTGTCACATGATAGCAGGATGCAGGCCCAATTGGCTGAGGCCTGGGAAGTCCCTTTCCCACAAGCATATAACAAAGGAATGCCAATGACATCACTAACCTAATATGGACACAAAGCCTTTTAGTTACCCTCTCCTAAAATAGTAACACTGCCCCCTGTTAGTTACACCGCTGCTGGCAATAGTGTCATTGTATCCCATTAGATATGCCCTCACTGCCAATCGTAACATTGTACCTTATTAGTTATATTGCTGCTGACAATAGTATCACCGCATCCTGTCAGTCATACACCTGCTGACAACAGCAACATTGTAACCCATTAGTCATACATCTGCTGACAACAGTGCCATCGTACACAGTCAGTTATACCTCACTGACCATACTACCATCGTACACAGTCAGTTATACCTCACTGACCATACTACCATCGTACACAGTCAGTTATACCTCACTGACCATACTACCATCGTACACAGTCAGTTATACCCCACTGACCATACTACCATCGTACACAGCCAGTTATACCCCACTGACAATACTACCATCGTACACAGCCAGTTATACCCCACTGACAATACTACCATCGTACACAGCCAGTTATACCCCACTGACAATACTACCATCGTACACAGCCAGTTATACCCCACTGACAATACTACCATCGTACACAGCCAGTTATACCCCACTGAGAATACTACCATCGTACACAGCCAGTTATACCCCACTGAGAATACTACCATCGTACACAGCCAGTTATACCCCACTGACAATACTACCATCGTACACAGCCAGTTATACCCCACTGACCATACTACCATCGTACACAGCCAGTTATACCCCACTGAGAATACTACCATTGTACACAGCCAGTTATACCCCACTGACAATACTACCATCGTACACAGCCAGTTATACCCCACTGACAATACTACCATCGTACACAGTCAGTTATACCCCACTGACCATACTACCATCGTACACAGCCAGTTATACCCCACTGACAATACTACCATCGTTCACAGTCAGTTATACCCCACTGACCATACTACCATCGTACACAGTCAGTTATACCCCACTGACCATATTACCATCGTACACAGTCAGTTATACCTCACTGACAATACTACCATCGTACACAGTCAATTATACCCCACTGACAATACTACCATCGTACACAGTCAGTTATACCCAACTGACCATACTACCATCGTACACAGTCAGTTATACCCCACTGACAATAGTGTCATCGTACCCTGTTAGCTATAACAATGCTGAACACGGAGTATACGCTGTATATGAACTCTAGGGCCACCAGTTATATCATTGCCATCCCTTGTTTTCTGAGTGTTCATTGTCACCAGGATGGGAAGTGAAGGGAGATCTCTTGAACAGGGACACAATGGCAATTAAAAACAGGATAGAGGGTGGGAAGAATGATTTTTTTTTTTATTGCTGTCTTCATTGGAGATTTTTCTTCACCTCCTTCCATAGTGACAACATTGTCATCCAGACAGTAAGTTAGGGTACACAGGACATGGAGAGCAAAAAAATAAATAAAAAAAAACTGATAGGGGCTCTCACTAATACATTTTCTATCCAAATGTAGAGGAAACATGTTTTTGGTAGAGTAAGCCCTTGTACACACGGCCGGACATTCCGACAACAAAATCCAACGGATTTTTTCCGACGGATCTTGTCCGAAACTGGTGTTGCATACACACGGTCGGACAAAGTTTTCGGAAAATCCAATTGTTCAGAACGTGATGACGTTATTTCGTTACGACGGGACTACGTTCAAGGGGAGTAGCCAATAGCTTTGGTCTCGTAATTTGATCGGAGCATGCGTGGCACTTTCTCCGATCAGAATTCGCTACAAACGATCAGACAAAGTCCTATCGGATCATGTTGTCAGAAAATTTTATACCCAGCTCTCAAACTTTGTTGGTCGGACATTCTGACGGAAAAAGTCAGATGGAGCCCACACACTGTCGGATTATCCGACAACGCGGTCCAATCGGACATTTTCCGTTGGAATTTCCGACCGTGTGTACAAGGGCTTACACTTGAATAAATTTTTTTTCACATGCACATCTAAAAAATCTGATTCTTTATTGGATATCATATATGAGGACAGACCTTATATACAGTAGGATATTATATATAGTATATGATACTGTACATAGGATATTATACAGTATGTAGGATATGATACTGTATATAGGATATTATATATAGGGTATTATATGCATGATGTTAAATACAGGAATTTTATATATAGGATATGTAGCACTGACCGCCGAAGGAGCGGCTGAGATTAATGGGCTTACCGTTTCCCGAGGTAGATGGCCCAAGAACTATAGAGACTGATGACAGATCCACTTGAAGGGATTTTTATTTGAAAAAAATAGTTAACAAACAGTTTCTCAGTATAGGATCAGAGGGTTTAGGTGAAAAGTCCAGGTACTCTTAGTATCAAAGTCAGTATGAAAATAACTCTCTCACTTTGAATAAATCCAGAGAATTGCCATTCACAGCTGTATCCTCACCCTAGTTGGATAGTCCTTCTCTCACCAGGCCTAGCAGCCAACAGGGTGCCTGAGTCAGGAACAAGTCTCTACCACATATTTTGTTATAGAACACGAACAAGGAAACTTGAACACTTGTAGAACACTCGTGTGGTACCAGTATCTTACAGCTGGTCCGGCACGAGATTGGATTCATTTAGGTCCTTCAACTTTACCAGGCTCTTGTTGAGAAGCCAACCCTTGTGTGGTCTTCTCCCGAAGATTCCTCCCCTGGATAACTTCGAAGTTGCTGGGCCTCTCCACAACCTGAGATGGCGCCGGACCCCCTCCGAATCCTTTGTTTAGTTTCCTCGCCTCGGGCTAGCCAGCCCTGAGGCGTAAAGTCAGGTGGATCTGCACCCCAGGCCATGGAAGTCCTGAGGGCTGGTCAGGAGGACCAGGACCATGCAGTCAGAACATACTTCTGGACTGGAATCCCGACACACGTGACATCCGCACCTTAAGTTCCCCCCCTCCCAGAAAGCACAGCAAGAGGGACACTCCCGCTGGGCTGATTCCGAGAGAATGTAACCTTAAAGCACCCAACCAGACTGTGTTTCCATACCTGCCAAAAGTGACAGCGCCCCCATTGGCCAGGCAGAACACCCTGTAGTCCAGTCAGTTTGATGCTGAGGTCAAAATTTGGAGCAATTAAACCCAAAGCAAACTGCGGTTCAGAGGTAATATTACATTTCAAAAAAACATAGCACGTGCTCTACAGGAGCCGGCGCTACAGATATTTTATATAGGATATTTTATAATTCTAAAGACAAATAGAAATATTTATCACACCTGTAATCCTCTACAGTTCCCAGTTTATGAATAGCTACGGCAATGATTCATCAACACCAATAAACTTCTGATGAAACATTTAATAAGCACTTTGTAGAATGTTCCGGAAGCTGTGATTTAGCTTGGTTGTCATTCATGTATTTGGCTGTAAACTCTATCTTCAGGACAACACGAGTGTCATGAAGGATTCATGTGCCATCTACACTATTCTGGCAAAATCCGTAAGTGGATGACACTTGGCTGTTCCTTGATTACCTGCACCCACTCCCCCTCGCTGTCACTCATAAACCAGCTACTTAAAGGAAAACTCCACCTTCATCCCTTTATTCCAAGATCATCTTTCTATAATCATATTCTCATTGTACCATGGTGCATTAAAAGCATACATTTTCTTGACCACTCAGGAAAGTTCCAGAAGTGTATGTGTAGCCAAAACTTTTTTTTTTTTTTTTTAGTTTGGCATAGAGCAGTGTTTCTCAATCTTTTTTTTTCGATCAAGGCACCCTTTAAAATTATGGTGCAAAATCTCAAGGCACCCCATTCTAAAATGTGAAAAATGAATCCAACAGATTTAACACAGTAACATCCACACACGGGATACCCAGTTTTATAAGTTATGTATTCTTCCAAAGCAAATCCACCTTTGTACACTGGTACTGACTAGTACTCCAATGTTTCTCATCTCCCACAGTTTCCCTCCATCTTTCAGCTAATGTGACCCCAGTTCTGACAAAGAGGAGCAAACAGGGATCCTGTGCACATCCTCCTTATCATCTGAGGACATCATTGGTTGTTAGGACACTGGTAGCTGGGAGGATGTAATGGTGCACCATGAAAACCTGTGGCTTTGTGTAACTAAAAGGCATGCTTGGTCCACCCACTGGCTTGTATACAATTTTTGGGGCAATTTTTTGGCTTTTGCCAGGGCACACCTGAAGAAACCTGAAGGTACCCTGGTTGAAAAAGGCTGGTGTAGAGTATGGAAGGGTTAAAACTAGGGCTGTTACTGATTTAAAATTTTGTGTTCGATTAATCGATTTTTTTTTTTAATAGACTAATTCCGATAAATTATAACGCACATCCAGATCCAACTACTTTTAGCTGATCTCCTTGCATTGCAACTCTGCATAAGTCAGTGGTAAATGTGGTATACACTATATACAATCACCCGACACTAGTTAGGCCGCGTACACACGGGCGGACTGTCTGTCCAACTTAGTCCGCTGAAACGTGTTTCAGCGGACAGTCCGCTCGTGTGTGGGCTTCAGCGGACTTTTTCAGCGGACAGTCTGGCGGACTAAGTCTTTCGGAATTTCCATAATATTGTCCGTCCAACTTTGGTTTCAGCGGACAGTCCGCTCGTGTGTAGGCAAGTTGGACGGACTAAGTATGGCGCATGCTCAGAAAGGATTTACACGGCCGAAGGTTGCATTGCAGTGTATTGGACGTCGTATTTCTAGTCCCGTCGTACGTGCTGTACACGTCATCACGCAAGCTTTCAGCGGACTGTCTGTTCATCGTGTGTAGTCAAGTCCGTTCATTCAAAAGTAGGACGGACTGTCTGTCGGATTGTCTGACGGACTTAGTTGGCCAGACAGTCCGCCCGTGTGTACGTGGCTTTAGTTTCCACAATCCATGACTTAACTTCACAGTTCACACAAACACGTTTTAAATTCAAACTGTAGCACTGACGTAAGTAATTTTTTTTTTCCACAGTAGCGTGACAGTCCCTCCACCTCCGGTCTAACTAATCACTCTCACCTTATGGCATGGACCCCTGTGCAAACAGGTGGTCATGCATGCGGGTATCAAAAGGGTTAACACGGACCATAAACTTCTCTCACAATCTCAGGTCATGGGTAGAAAGAAAAGATCAAAGTGCTCAACGCTTAAGTATTAGATTAAATTTTTATGTTCAAATACAAACTACTCACATAAAGATAATAAAAAACACAGCATGTAAAGCCGACAATCGTGTTAGTTCCATAGGGCAACAGCGGGTGGCGTCATGCGTAGCTCCTCCCCCGTACACGTTATGTGCAATCAGAAACTTCAAAGTCACCGGACTCCTCCCCCCTTCCCTTCGTTAGCAGACTGAGGCACTTGGCGAAGGGGGGAGGGGTCCGGTGACGTCACCGGATCTCCGGCGGAACTCCCTGAAGACCCGGGAAGTCGGCGGAGAGGTGAGTACCGGTCAAAAGAATTTTGATCAATCAAAAGAAATTTGGATCGATCAAAAAAATTAATGATTAATCGAGGAATTAATCTTTAATTTTCACAGCCCTATTTAATCTGTGTCCTGCTAGGTGTCACACTCACTCCTCCCCAATTCAGCACCCTGTCCTCACTTCGACATGTAGCCATTGGCACTTCATGGATTCTCCCAGAGCACTGGGGCTGTGGCCAATCAGGAAGTGGCACTCCTAGTCAGTGCTCTGGTCAATCAGGAGACAGCACTCTTGATTGGTGCAAGTTCCAATTTAGAAGTGGCACTTAGTTTTGTGTTCCAGAAATGCGTCACTTTGCTTAAGTTAGGCCCACTGATGTGTTACCCTTATACTAACAACTACGTACAAAGCCATCCACAATTTCACCCCCAGCTACATCACTAGCTTAGTCTCTAAATACCAACCTAATCGTTATCTTCGTTCCTCTCAAGACCTCCTGCTCTCTAGCTCCCTCATCACTTCCTCCCATACTCACCTCCAGGACTTTTCCAAAGCCTCTCCAATCCTATGGAATGCCCTACCCCAATCTGTCCGCCTATCTCCTACTTTATTAGCTTTTAGACGATCCCTGAAAACCCTTCTCTTCAGAGAAGCCTACCCTACCCACACCTAATAACTGTATTTTAATTTTCTCCATCAGTTCACCCCCCCCCCCCCCCCCCACAGTTATTACCTTTTGTTTCCACTTGACCCTCCCTTCTAGATTGTAAGCTCTAACGAGTGGGACCTTCTGATCCCTCCTGTATGGATTTGTATTGTAACTGTACTGTCTGCACCCATGTTGTAAAGCGCTGCGCAAACTATTGGCGCTATATAAATCCTGTATAATAATAATATGTCTCCTTGTTCCTCATATCCTCCATGCCAGTCACCAGTCTTCATTCCTAGTGACTCCAGGGCATCCTGTGTTCCCAGTGACCCTTCAGAATTTTGTGTCACTCAGTGACCTCAGAGTATCTCGTACCACCCAGTGACCCCAGAGCATACTTTATCACCCAGTAACCTCACAGCATCTCATACCTCCCAACATTCTGAGATGGGAATGAGGGACACCGATCAGCATTTGTATGCAGGCATAGGACATGCCCCTTGCCACACCCCCTTAAAGGAGAAATGTACAGAAAAATAAGATTGGTTAAACCCACAACCGTTTTTTTTACCACTACTATTCCTTTATTTTGGCTTTTGACATCTACAACTGCAGCAATTTAGAAATCAAATGAAAGGTTTAGCATTGGGAAACACTTTTTGAAAGATAAAAAGTACATTTTATATACAACTATATAGATCAGACCAAAATGAGGGACAAATGTGGAGGAATGAGGGACAGAGGGAGATTGCTCCAAATCAGGGACAGTTCCTCGAAATCAGGGACAGTTCCTCGAAATCAGGGACAGTTGGGAGCTATGGAATCCCGTGTTTCCAGTGACCCCTCAGAATTTTGTGTCACTCAATGATTCCAGAACATTATGTGCTCCCAGTGACCCCAGAGTATCTCATGCCATCCTAGTGACCCCTAAGCATCCTGTGGTACACAGTGACCCCGGAGCACCCTGTGTCACCCAGTAACCTCACAGCATCCTGTTTTCTCAGTGACGCCCAAGCATTCTCTGACACCTAATGACCCTAGAGCAGGCATGTCCAAAATCCGGCCCGCGGGCCAATCGCGGCCCGCGGCCTGGTTTTTGAACGGCCCGTCTGTTTATTTAAACATATACATCTTTTGTGGCCCCCGGCGATTCCCCAGCGCGGGGGTCACAAAAGATATATAGTCCGGCTTTCTCGGAGGCGGGACGAGTGCCTTGCACACAGGAGGAGAATTTCCTGTTTACACGGCAGCTGTAATAGGAAGTCCCATCTCTGCCATTGGACGACTGTTCTGTCCATCAGAGGAGGCGGGACTTTCTCTTAAAGAGGCCGTTGTGTAAACAGGAAATTCTCCTGTAGGATGTCTTTGGCGCTCGTCCTGCCCTCCATGGCTGCACTGATGGTAATGGTGGCTGCATTCCTGGCAATTGCAATTGTGGGGATGCATTCCTGGCAATGGTGAGTGAATTCCTAGCAATGGTGGGTGCATTCCTAGCAATGGTGGGCGCTGCGTTCCTGGCAATTGTGGGTCTGCAGATGGGCACTGACTCTTATTTTGCTTCACAGTTCTTTATTTAAAAAAAAAATTTTTTCCTGAAGCTTCCCTCTTAAAGTGAAGGTGCATGTTATACGCCAATAAATACGGTATATCCAAATAATACACTTGAGTTCATCTCTTCACCACACACAGCCACAAAGGCAAGAGAATTCTTGTCGGGCAGTGTATAGTGCTCGGACGAACACACTTGGACAGAATTTTAATGGTTCAAAGAATGTCAGGCAAAATGGTCGGCCCTCGCGCATGTTCAGTTCATCAAATCTGGCCCTCTTTGAAAAATGTTTGGACATCCCTGCCCTAGAGCATCTTGTGTTCTTGGTGAGCCCCAAGCATTCTCTGGCACCTAATGACCCTAGAGCATCCTGTGTTCCCAGTGATTCCAGAGCATCCTGTGTTATCCAGCGACCCCAAAGCTACCATTGCATCTTGTGTCGTCTAGTGACCCCAGTGTGCTCTATGCACCTGTGTGACACCTGTGTCTCCATGCTGTCTCAGGCTCCTCTAATCTCCTAAAATTCCACTCTCTCAATGGGAATAGACCCCTGTCTGTGACACCAGGGAGATTTCCCTTCAGTTCCTGTTTGAAGATGCAGCAGTAAAGCTGGCCATACACTAGTAGATTTTTTAACAAACTTTTGTACGAACATCCTCAGTACATTAAATGACCTCGAAAATGTCCTTTGAAAGTATTTCAAAATGTCCTTTGTTTTTATAATATAATTTTAAAATGAATGGACTGACCTGAACAAAAACCATATTCACTGTTAGAAATTTGTTAAACATTTTCCATCCTACTCCTTCAAATGTTCTTCAGTAGGGATGAGCTCGGTGTTCGATTTGAACATCGGCCATTCGTCTGTTCGGCGAATTCAGAACTTTGTGGACCGTTCGCACCAAATTCGTGTGGCACGAACGGTCCACAATGCACTACGCCATCGCAGTGCATTGCTGGCTCATGATTGGCCAAGCATGCACTGTGACCCCGCATGCTTGGCTAATCACAGCGCCGGAAGCGAGGAGAGCCATAATTGGCCACAGGCAGGATGCCTGTAGCCAATTATAGCTTAGGGGGTTTAGTACACACCCCACACTATATAAGGCCGCCAACGTGGAGGCCTTGTGTAGTGTGTTGGCGTGCAGGGAAAGAGCTAGATAGGCAGGGGCAGTGTGTTCTTCTCTCAGCCATCTGCAGGAGTTAGTGGGTGTTGTGTGCCTCCAGCACAGTATACACCTGTATCTACTCTTTATGCTGGTGTTCTCTAATACAGGCATCTGCAGGAGTTAAAGTGGGTGTTGTGTGCCTCCAGCACAGTATACACCTGAAGATACCCCTTATTGCTGGTGTTGTCTGTTGCATAACTTGCATATTAGCCTTTAAAATTAGCACTTTTGATTTCGAACGTTCGAGTCCCATAGACATTAATAGGGTTCTAAAGTTCCTACGAATTTTAGGTCTGTTCAAAAGTTCTGGTACGAACCTAACCGGGGGGTGTTCGGCTCATCCCTATTCGTCAGTCACTGTGGTCAAAAACAAACACCAATTTGACTCCACTGATGATCAGAAAATGGAACAAATGTTCTTATAACAAAAGTTGAAAATTTGAATAGAATTCTACTAGTGTATGGGTAGCTTTAACCTCTTGACCTCCGGAAGATTTATCCCCCTTCATTGAACAGACCATTTTTTATGCAGAACGGCACAGCGTTACTTTAACTGACAATTGCATGGCTGTGTGACAATGTACCCAAATAAAATTTGTCATTTTTTTTCCCACAAAGAGAGCTTTCTTTTGGTGGTATTTGATCACCTCTGCGGATTTTATTTTTTGCGCTGTAAACAAAAAAGCGTCGACAATTTTGAAAAAAAAACAATGTTTTTTTTACTTGCTCCTATAAAACATATCCAATAAAAAGTAAAAAAAAAAAATCAAATTTCTTCATAAATTTAGACTAATATGTAATCTGCTACATATTTTTGGTAAAAAAAATAAAAAATCCCAATAAGCGTATATTGTTTGTGCAAAAGTTATAGCGTCTACAAACTATGAGATATTTTTATTTATTTTATTTTTTACTAGTAATGGTGGCGATATTTGCGGCAGACAAATCAGACACTAACTGACACTTTTTGGGGACCGGTGACACTAACACAGTGATCGGCGCTAAAAATATACACTATCACTGCATAGCTCCCAACTGTCCCTGATTTGGAGGGACTGTTCTTGATTTGGAGGGACTGCTCCTGATTTCGAGGGACTGCTCCTGATTTCGAGGGACTGCTCCTGATTTCGAGGGATTGTCCCTGATTTCGAGGGACTGTCCCTGATTTGGAGGGACTGCTCCTGATTTCGAGGGACTGTCTCTGATTTGGAGCAATGGGGTTTATTTACTAAAGGAAAATCCACTTGGAAGTGCAGTTGCTGTAGATCTGAGGGGGACATGAAGAAAAATAAAAAAACTGCATTTTTGCTTGCACATGATTGGATGATAAAATCAGCAGAGCTTCCTCTCAGTTCAGATCTTCCTCTCAGATCTAAAGCAACTTCACTTCCAATTGCACTTCCAATTGCATTTGCAGTGCACTTGTAGTGCAAAGTGGATTTGCCTTTTGTAAATCAACCCCAATGTCCCTCTGTCCCTCTTTCCTCCTCATTTCTATCTATCAAAAAGTGTTTCCCAGCGCTAAACCTTTCATCCAATTTCTAAATTGCTGCATTTGTTTTTTTGTTTTGTTTTTTAAAGGTGTTTAATACTTTTCTTTTCAATTATTGCAAAAGCTTAACACATTTTTACAGGGATGCGCAGATATTAAACAACAAGCCATAAAAGACTGACTAATGGTGATATAGCACAAATATCTCCCAATAGGGAGCAATAGGGCATTCAGTAACAATTCTAAACTAATTTGATTGGACAAAACAGAACCCAACATATTGCTCCTTTAGCTTCCTTTTTGCATTTGTAAATACCAAAAACCAATATAAAGGAATAGTAGTGGTAAAAAAGCACTTGTGGGTTTAACCAATCATTTTGTTTTGTACAATTCTCCTTTATGGGGCGTGGCAGGGGGAGTGTCATATGCCTACATACTTTTGCTAATAGGTGTCCCTCATTCCCATTCCAGAAAGTTGGAAGGTATGTCACTGTTATGCCCTGTACACACGGTCGGACTTTCCATAGGAAAATGTACAAACGTGTGTGGGCTCCATCTGACTTTTTTTGTCGGAATTTTTCGACACACAGAGTTTGAGAGCTGGATCTCAAATTTCCCGACAACAAAATCCGATCGTTTAAATTCTGATCGTGTGCAGACAATTCCAACGGACAAAATGCCACGCATGCTCAGAATAAATTACGAGACGAAAGCTATTGGCTATTGGCCCGTTTATTGTCCCGTCGTACGTGTTCTACGTCACCGCATTCAGAACGATCTGATTTTCCGACAATTTTATGCGACCGTGTGTATGCTAGACAAGTTTGGGCCAAAATCCGTTGGAAAAAATCAGACGGATTTTGTCGTCGGAAAGTCTGCCCGTGTCTACAGGGCATTAGGGTCGCCACTTTTTCTTCAAGCCAAACCCGAACACTTTAGCGGCACACAGTAATTATTTATTTATTTTTTTTAGCATACACTATAGGATTGTAACAGGCTCGGACACCTTTGGGCATGCCAAAGGGAATAGTAATGCAGAGCACATAGTGTCCCCTCACCCTCCTGTCAAGCCCTGTTCTGAGCCACATTCCTGTATGAATAATGTGTCCAGGTTTCAGGCAGACTGAAACCCAAACACATGATTCTGAACCCAGGCTGTCCGGGTGAATCCTGGACCGGTGACAACCCTAGTCACTGTACTAATGACACTGGCTGGGAAGGGGTTAACATCGGGAGTGATCAAAGGGTTAACTGTGGGCCTTGCCTGTGTTTCACTGTAGTGGGGGAGGTGGGGGAAGACATGGATCGGTGTTCCCGCTTTAAGCCCCATACACACTATCAGTTTTTCTGCTGAGTTTTTCCTTCAAATTTACCAAAACCATAGAATAGGAGGACAAACCTTAGGCGTTTCAATTTGTAGGCAATCTGGCAGGCCCTTGTACTACATGGTTTTGGTAAACCTGAAGGAAAAACTCAGCAGAAAAACTGATAGTGTGTATGGGGCTTTACAGGAACCCAGGATCCATGCCTTCTGTACTGACAGAACAACAATCTGCCTTGTTTACATAGGCAGACTGCCGTTCTGCCTGTGTGAACCGAAGCATCGGCGGGTGCCGGTGAACATTGAGTACCCGCCGATCATCTACCGCTATGTATAATCACAGTAGGAGCGGGCCGCTGGCAGCGTGCACGAACCACAGACCTGGAAGCACAGGATCACGTACTACCTTGCCGCCGTATATGTAAGTTATGCGGTCGGCAAACAGTTGATCAGAGAAAATCTTTCCAAAGTGAAGGGAATTCCACTCTTCAACAGGTGATACCAGAACATTTGGCCACATCTGAAGATTTCTCCCTCGCCTTTTGCTCTCATGACAATGCAAAAATGTGGGATTTCCTATCTCCCTCTGTCTTGGGGACACCTGCCAGTAAAACATTTTTTTTTCTAAAGTGACAATGCTCTCTCACTGTACTGTCTCTATAGAGGTGCAACATTAACCTAGGATAGGACTACAGAACACCACTTCTGTATAATATAGGAGAAAGATGTTCTGTAGTCCACAGAGAGAACTGGGAACAAAGTACCTTATAACAATTGACAGAGAGCACAGGAAGTTATCAACTCACAATAACTCCGGCAGCAGCAATAGCCATTTTTTTTGCATTTATAGATATAACAAAATGTGATATTTAAAACCAAACTGAGATCAAGTAAGAAAAGTTAATTATTAAAGGAGTTGTATAGGCAGAAGATAAAAAACCTTCTGTGTGTAGAAGCCCCCTAATCACCCAGCCGATCTTACCCCCATCTCTCTCCAGCGATGTCCACGGATGTCTAAGCCGTCCGGGATACTCCTCCCGATTGGCTGAGACACAGCAGCGGCACAATTGGCTCCCACGGCTGTCAATCAAAATCAGTCAGGGGGAAAGGGGGCTGAGCCAGGTTGGGGGTTTCGTGTCTGAATGGACACACGGAGCTGTGACTCGGCTCCGGTGCCCCCATAGGAAGCTTCTGACTGTGGGGGCACTCGATAGGAGGGAGGGGCCAGGAGCAGCAAAGAGGGACCCGAGAAGAGGAGGATCTGGGCTGCTCTGTGCAAAACCAACTGCACAGAGCAGGTAAGTATAACATGTTTGTTATTTTATTAAAAGTTTTTTTAAACAAGACTTTACAATCACTTTATAGTTTACATGTGTATATAATGCCACAGGAGACAATAATGCTATATAGAGGATTAATAATAAAACACAACATCAAAGTAGAACCTTAGCAAAGGGAATTAATACAAGTTACTCAGTATAGCTGGTGTGTCAGCACATAGTGTTCACCAGCAACTTTATAGAAAATAAAACAGAGAACTGAGAATGACAGAATAGTGACGGGTAATAAAGGCTGGCATCCTGCCTGGTGTGTTGTCCATGGGCATCTCCATGTTAGTGAGAACTTTACCTTCACCATGACATGATATATGAGATATAGAAAAACATGGAGCACAATTCACTGATGTGGCACCACATCCATATACATATGAGAAGAGCAAAATACAAGCAGCTGCATGAGAGGATCGGGAAGGCGCGCTGTTGGACCAGCTAACATATCTTGAAACGTTGAAAGTATACTCTGTGCTGCTTGGATTTGGCCATTGTGGGGGGATGGTTTACTTATGAAGATACTTTGTGTACAATCTCTATCTATTGGAACATTGTTTTACATTGCCCTTCTGCGGTTCCTACTAGCTGTTTTTTCTACATGTCCATTCCATGTTCTGAGACTACCAGGTGCATCATACTTATGTGGATTTAGCTTTACCAGATCTTGGTTATACGGTCTCCTGAGAAAGCCGGTTAATGGTGAAATGCGCAGAGACAGGCGCCTAATTGTTTTCTGTAGCCTAGCCTTAATATAGTTATTAAACTATATGTACATTTAACATAATTTTTTTTAGATGTATATCTATGGGCTATGGCTTAGCAGAATGAGTGCCTTTCTTAGGGAGCCTCCTACAAGAAATATATAAACTGCACTGAAATGTTTTTTTTTTATAGATATGTGTAAGGATTTTTTGTAAATGAATAAAATTATCTTTGTGTTTTAAATTAACAGAGCATTCACTTTTTTGGGGGTTGGGAATGGCACCTTTAAAATCAAATATATGAGATATGTTAACAATGTTAGGGCCTATGGCAACAGCTTTGAGCATGTGTCAATGGCATCAGTTTGACATCAATTTGTGATGTTTCTAAGATCATCCATAATTCACAGACAAGTGCATTTTACCTCCAGTTGACCTCCTTGGAACCTCTACTTGACCTGCTTCGAGCAGATTTTGCATTCCTGTCGACTTGTATAGAAACGCAAAACCTGCTTGACATGAACTCAAGCCGCTGTCACTGGCTCCTATCTTGGTAAAGATTCAGTGGCTTTAGATACAACACTTGGAAATTACACAAGATTTCACAAAAAAAATAAATAAAAAAACACACTTGACAAATTAATAAAATTCAATCAGATCAAAGGCTGCTACAAAAATCTCCAGATATATCGATGATTAGCAATTCTGATTTGACTCTAATAACATAAGTGCACCACTACCACTGAAACTAGATGTCAGTTTGACATCAGTTTGTGATGTTTCTAACATCATCCATAATTCACAGACAGGTGCATTTTACCTCCAGTTGACCTCTTGGAACCTCTACTTAACCTGCTTCGAGCAGATTTTGCATTCCTGTAGACTTGTATAGAAACGCAAAACCTGCTTGACATGAACTCAAGCCGTTGTCACTGGCTCCTATCTTGGTAAAGATTCAGTGGCTTTAGATACACCACTTGGAAATTACACAAGATTTCAAAAAAAAAACAAAAAAAAAAAACACACTTGACAAATTAATAAAATTCAATCAGATCAAAGGCTGCTACAAAAATCCCCAGATATATCGATGATTAGCAATTCTGATTAGACTCTAATAACATTAGCGTACCACTACCACTGAAACTGGATGTCAAATTTTTATGCACTTACCCATCAAACTTGACTGTCTGAGAAAAAACTCTTTTAGAATGGGCGTCCCTTTTGTGCTTCACAAATTTAATCTGGACTGAATTCTTCATCGATATTAAACGGATAGGCAAATCAAGGTGTTCACCTCATATCTATAGATAAGCCATGAATATAGAGTAGGGTGGCTTACGAAACAGAAATTGCATCATGTATTTATAAGAATGTCTTGACTGGACCGTTTCTTGATGACCAATTAATTTTCTCCTTGGCTAATCTCTAATGCTTTATTTCTGGGGTCTGTCTCTAGGATGTTATTGTACAATGTAAGCACTCTTAGAGGGTATGATGTCTCAAGAGGCTCTACTATCCACTGTAACCAGAACACCAGAGTATTTTTATAAAGTGTAACTCATTTCCATTATACATCCAAGCAAGAACATACATGAAGTTCTTTCACAAGTGGACCTTTTGGCTGAAGGATGGAGTAAGTCATGCAGCCCTTCCACCGAATGAAGATAGACGGATGAAGGTTGTCTCTTGGAATCTCTTTAGAGGAAAATTCTGATGGACTACGGCTGTCTTTTTTAGTCCGGCTTTATAAAATTGAGCTGGGCAGAAAGAAATTGTCTTCTGGGGTCTCGCTCGTTAGCCGATGGATGGAGACTCTTTCTCGAGGTCTCGCTCCATAGAATGGATTGAATAGATATAGCACAGATGTATCTTAGACTCTCTTTCTCTAGAATGAAGCTGAAGAGATGGATTCTGTATTTTAAACTCTCACTGGAGAAGGTGGATGCACGGAGGTTCTGTCTTGAAGTCACTCTAACGAATGACAATGGATGGAAATGTTACTTGTAGGAATTCTTTCCAGAGTAAAGTTGGAGGGATGAATGGATGTTCTCTCTCTCGGTGTAGAAGAAGCTTTCTCTGGAAGTAGTTGTGTGCAGAGTGTGAGGATGCAATGTGTCACAGCCAGACCGGTCCCTCCCGTACAAGTGGGCGGCTCTTCCTACACTAATAATCTATATTTATATACGGCTTGTTAAGCCTGTCATACCTCAGTCTCCTCACTTATAACTGTCTCACATACATTATCTTCCCCCCACCCCCAAAGACTCTTTTTATCCTGCATAATACATATCTGTGGGTGGCTAACTTATTAATACTAATTATCTCTCTGTATAACGAGTTTTACAAGTATTGCCAAACTATAAACCTCTCCATTCCGACATTACTAGTGAACTATGACAATGGAATCTCTCTATTACAAAACTATACTCCTCTCTCATCACCTCTCTATTACTGAACTATACTCCTCTCTCATCACCTCTCTATTACTGAACTATACTCCTCTCTTGTCACCTCTCTATTACTGAAATATACTCCTCTCTCATCACCTCTCTATTACTGAAATATACTCCTTTCTTATCACCTCTCTATTACTGAACTATACTCCTCTCTCATCACCTCTCTATTACTGAAATATACTCCTTTCTTATCACTGATCTATTACTGAACAATAATCATCTCCCATCACATCTCTATTAGTAAACTATACTCCTCTCTCATCACTGATCTATTACAGAACAATACTCCTCTCCTATCACCTCTCTATTATTGAACTATACTCCTCTCTCATCACTGATCTATTACAGAACAATACTCCTCTCCTATTACCTCTCTTCTATTAAACTGTACTCCTCTCTCATCAGCTCTCTGTTACTAAACTATACTCCTCTCTTATCACCTCTCTATTACTGAACTATACTCCTCTCTTATCACCTCTCTATTACTGAACTATACTCCTCTCTTATCACCTCTCTATTACTGAACTATACTCCTCTCTCATCACCTCTCTATTACTGAAATATACTCCTTTCTTATCACTGATCTATTACTGAAATATACTCCTTTCTCATCACTGATCTATTACAGAACAATACTCCTCTCCTATCACCTCTCTTCTAGTAAACTGTACTCCTTTCTCCTTACCTCTCTGTTACTAAACTATACTCATCTCTCATCACTGATTTAATTACTTCTCTCCTATCATCTCTCTTTTACTAAACTGTACTCCTTTCTCCTCACCTCTCTATTACTGAACTATACTCCTTTCTCATCACTGGTCTATTACTGAACTATAATCATCTCCCATCACATCTCTATTAGTAAACTATACTCCTCTCTCATCACTGATCTATTATAGAACAATACTCCTCTCCTATTACTTCTCTTTTATTAAACTGTACTCTTTTCTCCTCACCTCTCTGTTACCAAACTATACTTATCTCTCATTACTGATTTAATTTCTTCTCTCCTATCACCTTTTACTAAACTGTACTCCTTTCTACTCACCTCTCTGTTACTAAATGATACTCATCTCTCATCAGTGATCTATTGCTGAACTACACTCCTCTCTCATCACCTCACTATTACAGAAATATACTCCTTTCTTATCACTGATCTATTACTGAAATATACTTCTCTCTCATCACCTCTCTATTACTGAACTATACTCCTTTCTCATAACTGGTCTATTACTGAATTATAATCATCTCCCATCACCTCTCTATTAGTAAACTATACTCCTCTCTCATCACTGATCTATTACAGAACAATTCTCCTCTCCTATCACCTCTCTATTATTGAACTATACTCCTCTCTCATCACTGATCTATTACAGAACAATACTCCTCTCCTATTACCTCTCTTCTATTAAACTGTACTCCTCTCTCATCAGCTCTCTGTTACTAAACTATACTCCTCTCTCATCACCTCTCTATTACAAAACTATACTCCTCTCTCATTACCTCTCTATTACTGAAATATACTTTCGTATCACTGATCTATTACTGAACTATACTCCTCTCCTCTCTATTAGTAAACTATACTCCTCTCTCATCACTGATCTATTACAGAACAATACTCCTCTCCCATCACCTCTCTATTATTGAACTATACTCCTTTCTTATCACTGATCTATTACTGAACTATACTTCTCTCTCATCACCTCTCTATTACTGAACGATACTCCTTTCTCATCCCTGATCTATTACTGGACTATAATCATCTCCCATCCCCTCTCTATTAGTAAACTATACTCTTTTTCTCATCACTGATCTATTACAGAACAATACTCCTCTCCTATCACCTCTCTTCTAGTAAACCGTACTCCTTTCTCCTCACCTCTCTGTTACTAAACTATACTCATCTCTCATCACTGATTTAATTACTTCTCTCCTATCATCTCTCTTTTACTAAACTGTACTCCTTTCTACTCACCTCTCTGTTACTAAACTATTCTCATCTCTCATCACCTCTCTATTACTGAACTATACTCCCCTCTCATCACTGATCTATTATTGAACTATACTCGTTTCTTATCACTGATCTATTACAAAACTATACTCCTCTCTCATCACCTCTCTATTACTGAACTATACTCCTTTCTCATCACTGGTCTATTACTGAACTATAATCATCTCCCATCACATCTCTATTAGTAAACTATACTCCTCTCTCATCACTGATCTATTATAGAACAATACTCCTCTCCTATTACTTCTCTTTTATTAAACTGTACTCTTTTCTCCTCACCTCTCTGTTACCAAACTATACTTATCTCTCATTACTGATTTAATTTCTTCTCTCCTATCACCTATCTTTTACTAAACTGTACTCCTTTCTACTCACCTCTCTGTTACTAAATGATACTCATCTCTCATCAGTGATCTATTGCTGATGCTGAACTATACTCCTCTTTTATCACTGTTCTATTACCGAACTATACTCCTCTCCCATCACCTCTCTGTTACTAAACTATACTCCTGTTTTATCACTAATCTATTATTGAATTATACTCCTCTCCCCTCCCTTTTATTAAACTGTACTCCTTTCTCGTCACCTCCATATTAATAAAGTATACTCCTCTCCCCTTACCTCTCTATTACTAAGCTATACACCTTTCTGCTCACCTTTCTATTACTAAATTATACTTTTCTCACATCATACCTCAGATACTAAACTGTGCTCCTTTCTCCTCATCTCTCTATCACTTATGTATGACTTAACTATTTACTCTCCTTCACCTCTCCATTACTGTACTACTCTCCCCTCATCTCTCTATTACCAAATTACACTTCTCTCCCCTCACCTCTTTTTCTAAGCATTACTCGCCAACTTTCTCTTCTTTCCTGGCCTCACTAAACAATACTCCTCTTTTGTTACTTTTCTATTTCTAAACTTTCCTCACTTCTTTATTCCTAAGCAATATTCCTCTCACCTCCCCTCTCTACTCCCAAACTATCCCCCTCTCTCCAGCCCCTATATGCAACGCATAGCATGAATCTATCACTGGCCGCCGTGGCCACCCCCTATTCATGCGTCTGGCCCTTTCAGGTCGCCGGGCGCATGAATTACAGCGGGCAGTTTTTTTTGACCACCTGATTAGAGCCAGAGGCTCTAATAGGCTTAAAAATAGGATGGGCTCGGGTCACAAAGGATGCATCTGGAGCCCACCCAGGTGTGTTGCAACAGTGAATCAGGATTCGCTGTTGCAACACTGATCCTCCCCCCAGCCAATCAGGAAGCGAGTCTGATACCCATCACCCAATTGGCTGAAAAGACAGGCTATCCTGGATGCAAGGAGGAGAAGTGCCAGTGGACCGACTGGCTGACAGAAAGGGGGGGGGGGGTGAGCTGGCATGGAGAGGTGGGGGGTTTGATTGTTTGCCGCCCCCCCAAACAAAAAACACCAGTTGCCACTGTACTAAACTATCCCCCTCTCCTTGCCTCTCTATTCTTAAACTATCCCCCTCTCTCCTCTCTACTTCTAAACTATCCCCCTCTCTCCTCTCCTCTCTACTCCTAAACTATTCCCCTCTCTCCTCTCTACTTCTAAACTATCCCCCTCTCTCCTCTCCATTCCTAAACTATCCCCCTCTCTCCTCTCTACTTCTAAACTATCCCTCTCTCTCCTCTTCTCTCTTCTCCTAAACTATTCCCCTCCCTCCTCTCTACTTCTAAACTATCCCCCTCTCTCCTCGCCTCTCTATTCTTAAACTGTTCCCCTCTCTCCTCTCTACTTCTAAACTATCCCCCTCTCTCCTCTCCTCTCTACTCCTAAACTATTCCCCTCTCTCCTTCTAAACTATCCCCCTCTCTCCTCTCCTCTCTACTCCTAAACTATCCCCCTCTCTCCTCTCTACTTCTAAACTATCCCCCTCTCTCCTCTCTACTCCTAAACTATTCCCCTCTCTCCTCTCTACTTCTAAACTATTCCCCTCTCTCCTCTCTACTTCTAAACTATCCCCCTCTCTCCTCGCTTCTCTATTCCTAAACTATCCCCCTCTCTCCTCTCTACTTCTAAACTATCCCCCTCTCTCCTCTCCTCTCTACTCCTAAACTATCCCCCTCTCTTTTCCTAAACTACCCCCCTCTTTCCTCTCACCTCTACTCCTAAACTATCCCCCTCTCTCCTCTCTACTTCTAAACTATCCCCCTCTCTTCTCTCCTCTCTACTCCTAAACTATCCCCCTCTCTCCTCTCTACTTCTAAACTATCCCCCTCTCTCCTCTCTACTCCTAAACTATTCCCCTCTCTCCTCTCTACTTCTAAACTATCCCCCTCTCTCCTCGCTTCTCTATTCCTAAACTATCCCCCTCTCTCCTCTCTACTTCTAAACTATCCCCCTCTCTCCTCTCCTCTCTACTCCTAAACTATCCCCCTCTCTCCTCTCTACTTCTAAACTATCCCCCTCTCTCCTCTCTACTCCTAAACTATCCCCCTCTCTCCTCTCTATTCCTAAACTATCCCCCTCTCTCCTCGCCTCTCTATTCCTAAACTATCCCCCTCTCCTCAAATAAATTACTGAAAAAAGCAATTTTACCTTGTGCTGTCCTAAACTAACCCCCTCTCTTCTTGCCTCTCTATTCCTAAACTATCCCCCTCTGTCCTCTCTACTTCCAAACTATCCCCCGCTCTCCTCGCCTCTCTATGCTTAAACTATCCCCCTCTCTCCTCTCCTCTCTACTCCTAAACTATCCCCCTCTCTCCTCTCTACTTCTAAACTATCCCTCTCTCTCCTCTCCTCTCTACTCCTAAACTATAACTCTCTCTCCTTTCTACTCCTAAACTATTCCCCTCTCTCCTCTCTACTTCTAAACTATCCCTCTCTCTCCTCTCCTCTCTACTCCTAAACTATTCCCCTCTCTCCTCTCTACTTCTAAACTATCCCCCTCTCCCCTTGCCTCTCTATTCTTAAACTATTTCCCTCTCTCCTTCTAAACTATCCCCTCTCTCCTCTCCTCTCTACTCCTAAACTATTCCCCTCTCTCCTCTCTACTTCTAAACTACCCCCCTCTCTCCTCTCCTCTCTACTCCTAAACTATCCCCCTCTCTCCTCTCTACTTCTAAACTACCCCCCTCTCTCCTCTCCTCTCTACTCCTAAACTATCCCCCTCTCTCCTCTCTACTCCTAAACTATCCCCCTCTCTCCTCAAATAAATTACTGAAAAAGGCAATTTTACCTTGTGCTAACATTAAAATATTGATATTATACTGATAAGTATTGTTATAAAGGTGACCCTTTATCTGTAGACACTATATGAATGAAGATCTAATGTTTGCCCATTCAAATGGACGTACTTACTTTTTCACATGACTGCAGTGGCATATCTAGGGTATGGCACATATGGCAAGTGCCATGGGCGCCATATGAAGGGGGCGCTCCTGAGCAGGGACTAGCATTACAGTTTTTTACTTAATTTAAAAAGTAGAGTTTTCTAAACTTCTCCCCGTTTCCATTTGCTTATTGGGGGGGTGTAATTACATTTTCCTGGACCCCATCAGGTCAACATAGGGGCCCAGGAGTGGAGCGTAAAGGAGGAACTTTTTCTTAATTTTCGGGCGCATGTACATGTGGCCGTCCTGCTACTCAGTTAGTCCCGGCTGGCGGAGTGATTCTCTGCCCTGCTCCCACCCTCAGGTGCTGAGATGTGAGGTGGAGTGCTTCTTACAAGGAACATCTGGAGGAGAGAGTGGATGCATGTGCTGAGATCTATACAGGTTATCAGTGGAGAGACAGTCAGTCTGCATGAACAGGCACAGTGAGGCTGCATGGACGGGCACAGTGAGGCTGCATTGACGGGCACAGTGAGGCTGCATTGACGGGCACAGTGAGGCTGCATTGATGCGCTCAGTGAGGCTGCATGGATGGGCACAGTGAGGCTGCATGGATGGGCACAGTGACGCTGCATTAAGTGACCAGGCCTGTCTACTGTGTGCTAAAACTGCCTCTAAAGCCTCGTACACACGATGGGATTTTCTGACGGGAAATGTGTGATGACAGGCTGTTGGCGGAAAATCTGACCGTGTGTACGCTCTATCAGACAATTGTCGGATTTTCCACGGACAAATGTCTGTTGTCGGTTTTCCCGAGCGTGTGTACACAAGTCCATCGGACAAAAGTCCAAAGTACAAACACGCATGCTCGGAAGCGAGGACGAGACAGAAGCGGTCGGTCTTGTAAACCAATGTTCGTAATGGAGAATTAACATTCATGACGCGGCAAATTATGAAATCTGGAAATGCAGCGCACAATTCTCTTCTTCTATAATGGGATAATAATGAAGCTGCTTTGCTGGTGATACTGATAGAGTTATGGCAAACTGATTTTCAAAGGCTTTTTTTTCTAGTGATATCAAGAATAATATTATTATTATGCTTGTTTTTTTTATGTTTTGGGGGGGCAAGTTACCACAACACCATTATCCCGTAGTTTTTAAGATCAAAGATACAATATGTTGGTGTCCCTTGTCAATTTTACATTGTATTTTTTTTTTAAATGTAACTGCCGACTCCCAAACTGTCATTTGAAGTAAAACACATAGCCAAGTATTATTCTCCACAATTTTTTTTTATTATGCATTAAAAAAATAAAATTAGACATGCTATCTGCCAATAGAACTTAACCAAAAAGTGCATTCTATGCATCCAAAAATATAGAAAATATACCAAATCAAATCATTATTCAACCAAAAAATAAAATAAAAGCCCCATGCATGTGTCCTGCTTTTTTAATATAGGGGGTCAGCAATGCCAAGAGTTGGTGAAAGCAGGGGTCCGTCGTCCGGAGATAACATCTGGATTATTCTCCTGGAGCTCCCGCAGCAAAGGCATGTGACATAATTGATCACAGTTAATAAAGCAACCAATTTTTGGTCCAAGAACTCCTCCTCCTCCTGGGCTGGACTTGGATTAAAGCCGAGGCCAATAATAATTAACACATTATCTCCTCTGATTCCGCAACATGGCTGGTTAATGAACGGCTGTTTAGAAGCGAACCAAAAAGCGCAAAATGAAAAGCACAAATCAACACTCACCAAACTTCTATTAACACAAAATTAGCAGAGGGAGCGCAAAGGGTGGCGCCTGATATTTGAACTTCCTCTTTTTCGGTTCGTAGTACGTCTAGTACGTCACTATGTTCGTGTTTGTTGGCTGACAATTGTGTACCGTTTGTATGCAAGACAAAATCCAGGCACACGCCTTCGGACAAAAGTCTGAGGTTTTGTCTGCGGAAAATCCGATCGTCTGTATGAGGCTTTACAGTCTCCAATGGCGGTCTGTGTGACAACACTGGAGAACAAATGGAACAAGTGTCTGAACAAGGACCTTCATGGCAGCATCACTAGGGATTTTTTTTTTTAACCGCTTAACCACTTCGCACCCGCGTTATAGCCCAAAGACGGCTACAGCGCGGACACTAACTGCCGGGAGGGCGTCCCTGGACGTCCTCCTGTTTACTCCCCCTCTGCGTGCCACCGCGGGCGCGCATTGGGGAAGTTCTGTGCTGACCGTGTTCCCTTGGACACAGCCAGTCACAGATTGCTGTAAATGGCCAATCACAGCGGCCGTTTACAGTGAGATCGGCGTGTCCAATGAGAGATGATCTCATATGTAAACATATGAGATCATCTCTCATCGCCGGCTCTCCCTCCTCACACAGAGACAGCATGTGAGGAGGGAGAGATGAACTGCTGAGAGATGCAGCGGTTAGTGGAAAAAAATAAAATAAAAATAAAAAAATGAAAATAAAGTGCCCGTCTATCCCCACTGCCACCTGTCAGTGCCAACTGCCCCCAGTGCCACCTGTCATCAGTTCCATCTGCCCCCAGTGCCACCTGTCGTCAGTGCTATCTGTCCCCAGTGCTATGTATCAGTGCCTTCTGTCATCAGTGCCACATAGTGCCATCTGTCATCAGTGCTACGTTTTATCAGTGCCACATGGTGCCATCTGTCATCATTGCCATATCAGTGTCACATGTCATCAGTGCCACATATTAGTGCCATCTGTCATCAGTGCCACGTATCGTGCCACCTATCAGTGTCACATTTGTTATCAGTGTCATGTGTCATCAATGCCAGGTATCAGTGCCACCTGTCATCAGTGTCACGTATTAGTTCCATCTGTCATCAGTGCCACATATTAGTGCCATCTGTCATCAGTGCCACATATTAGTGCCATCTGTCATCAGTGCCACGTATTAAAAAGTGTAATAGGTAGTCAACAAGTTAGATGTGTAATTTATGCTCCTAGAACACATGATGGCGCTCCCTGCATGTTGGGCCTCTCTAAGTGGCCAGGCTGTGGAAAAGTCCCACACATGTGGTATACTCAGGAGGAGTAGCAGAATTTATTTTGGGGCATTATTTGTGGTATAAACATGCCAAGTGAGATAAATAACCTATTACAATGACAATTTTGTGGAAAAAATAAAATAAAATAAAAAATCTTCATTTTGCAAAGAGTCGTGGGAAAAAATGACAACATCAAAAAGCTCACCATGCCTCTTACTAAATACCTAGGAATGTCTACTTTCCAAACAAAGGGGTCATTTGGCCGGTACTTTGTACTTTCCTGGCTTGTTCGGGTCGCAAGAAATTAGACTCTCTAACTTTCACAAAGACCAAATAATATCCACTAATTTGGGTTATTTGTACCAAAGATATGTAGCAGCATAAATTGTGGCCAAAATTTATGAAGAAAAATTAATAACTTGCAAAATGTTATCACAGAAATGCGTTTTTTTTCAAAATTTTCGGTCTTTTTTTCATTTTATAGCGCAAAAAATAAAAACCCAGAGGTGATCAAATACCACCAAAAGAAAGCTCTATTTGTGGGAAAAAAAAGGACAAAAAATTCATTTGGGTACAGTGTAGCATGACTAATTGTCATTCAAAGTGTGAGAGCACCGAAAGCTGAAAATTGGTCTGGGCAGGAGGGGGGTTTAAGTGCCCAGTTGTCAAATGGTTAAGGACCACCTCACGCCGATGTACATTGGCAGAATGGCACGGCTCTGCACAATCACGTTCCTGTACGTTCCCTTTAAGTGCCCAGCCGTGGGTTCTGAGTGCGCCGCCGGCGGTGCACTCGCGACCCGGTCCTGAGCTCCGTGACCATGGCCGTGGGACCCGATCACCGTCGGTGTCCCGCGATCGGGTCACAGAGCTGAAGAATGAGGAGAGGTAAGTGGTTTACACTTTACAAACCTCTCCTTGTGCTTCCTACTGAGGCTGTCACTGATCGTCTGTTCCCTGTTATAGGGAAAGATGATCAGTGACATCAGATGCCAAGCCACGCCCCCCTGCAGTTAAAAAAACACACACAAACACACACACACACTTAACCCCTACACTGCCCCCTAGTGGTTAAACCCTTAACTGCCAGTGACATTTTTACAGTAATCAGTGCATTTTTAATTGCACTGATTGATGTATTAATGCCAATGGTCCTAAAAATGTGTCAAAATTGTCCGATGTGTCCGTCATAATGTCGCAGTCACAATAAAAAAAAAAAAAAAAAAAACGCTGATCGCCACCATTACTGGTAAAAAAAAAAAAATTTAATAAAAATGCCATAAAACTATCCCCTATTTTGTAGACGCTATAACTTTAGTGCAAACCAATCCATAAACGCTTATTGCGATTTTTTTTAATCAAAAATATGTAGAAGAATACATATTGGCCTAAACTGAGGGAAAAAAATGTTTTTTTATATATTTTTGGGGGATATTTATTATAGCAAAAAGTAAAACATATATTGTTTTTTTTTTTTTCAAAATTGTCGCTCTATTTTTGTTTATAGCGCAAAAAATAAAAACCGCGGAGGTGATCAAATACCACCAAAAGAAAGATCTATTTGTGGGGAAAATAAAGGATGCAAATTTTGTTTGGGAACCACGTCGCACGACCGCGCAGTTGTCAGTTAAAGCGACGCAGTGCCGACTCGCAAAAAGGGGCCTGGTCCTTTAGCTGGAAAATGGTCCGGGGCTGAAAGTGGTTAACAAAAGCTGCATATTTATAAAATATTGAAAATGACTTTTGAAATTTCATTACCATGTTAAAGCTTATGTGAGATTTTATTAATTAGCCTTGCATCTATTTGAAGCCAATTCAGGTGAGATTAGAATAAACAGGAGTGCTGCTGGATAGTACAAATTATCTAGGTGGAGCCTCTAAATATTCTCAATACAGAACAGATGACACAAGTGTAGACAGAACAGCCCTGACAGGAAAGCATGCCAGAGCCTTACATATTAAAGGAGAACACACATCTGACATGTGACAACACTCGTGCTTTTTAACTAAAGTTATAGAGAAAAGTCATGTGTAAATGAATGTGCTTAAAGGAGAAGTACAAACCAAACAAGCTTTGCTTGTTCTCCTGTGTATCACAGGAGTGCAGTTTTTTCTGTACTCCTGTGACCTGTTCTCAGCAGACAGCGGGCCCAAGCCCGCTGTCGGCTGATGTCACAGAGCCGGTTCAGGCTCCGGCAAGATTGCAACAATGATGTCGGGATCTGCCCACATGCCTGGACCGGCACCCAGCTCAGCCTCTCAGCGAGCCACTGAGAGCCTGAGCCATGGGGGGGGGGGTCAGAGAGATGGTGACTGACAGTCACCAGCTCTCTGCTCAGGTAACTCTGAGAACCCAGCAATTGGCGGGGTTCGATTGCTCCGTTCTCAGTGTAAGCCCTTGTACACACGGTCGGACATTCCGACAACCAAATCTGTCGGATTTTCTCTGACGGATTTTGTCCGAAACTGTTGCATACACACAGTCGGACAAAGTTGTCAGAAAATCCGATCGTACTTAACGTGATGACATTATTTCATTAGGACGGGACTACGTTCAGGCTAGTGGCCAATAGCTTTGGTCTAGGAATTTGATCTGAGCATGCGTGGCACTTTGCCCGATCGGAATTCTCTACACATGATCGGACAAAGTCCGATCGGATCATGTCGTCGGAAAATTTTATAGCCTAGCTGGAAAACTTGGTCCATCGGACAGAAACAGTCAGATGGAGCCCACACACAGTCAGATTATCCGACAACACGGTCCGATCGGAAATTTTCCGTCGGAATGTCCGACCGTGTGTACAAGGGCTTAGAGGTACGTGTTGCCACCTCATCCCTTTAAACCTGAACACATATGAATTACACAGGTTCTGAGGCTAATTTAATGCAGATAAGGCACCAAGTGAGTTTAATTACCGCCTTAACCAGTTGTGGACCAGCCGCCGTCGTTAAGGGTGGCAAGTTGGCTCCCCTGCTCAAATCGCCGTAGCTGTATGACGGAAACTTTAAGGGGTGGGGGCATGTGTGTGCCCGCAGCATGATGTAGGAACTGATGCACATGGCTACCGGGCATCTGTGATGGCTCCTGAGAGAGACAGAACGGAGGTCTGTCAATATAAACAGACAGATCTCCGTTCTGTCAGGGGAGAGGAGATAGATCTGCTGTTCATACTGGTTATTAACAGCATCTGTCTCCTCCTCCAGACAGTCCCATCCCCCCACAGTTAGAAACACTCCGTAGGACACACATTTAACCCCTTGATCGCTCCCTAAAGTTAACCCCTTCCCTGCAAATTACATTTATACAGTAATTCCCAAAAAAGTGTCAAAAGTGTCCGATCTGTCGCTGCAATGTCGCAGTCCCGCTAAAAATCACAGATCACCGACATTGATAGTAAAAAAAAAATAATAAAAAAATGCCATAAATCTATTCCTTATTTTGTAGATGCTATAACATTTGCGCAAACCAATCGACCTAAATTGAGGAAGAAATTATTATTTTTTGTTTGTTTTTTTGGGATATTTATTAAACAGAAAGTAAAAAAAAAAATTTCAAAATTGTCGCTCTTTTTTTGTTCATAGCACAAAAAATAAAAACCGCAGAGGTGATCAAATACCACCAAAATAAAGCTCTATCGGTGGGGGAAAAAATGGACATCAATTTTGTTTGGGGGCAACGTTGCACGAACACGCAATTGTCAGTTAAAGCGACGCAAATACTGCCCTCCAAATGGTGGGGTTCAGGAGATTCCAGTAAATGGCACTGTTAATACTACAGCACAGAAAGACATTGTAGACAATTGTGTTCTTCCAACCTCGGGTTAACAATTTGGTGAAGGCCCTTTTCTATTCCAACATGACTGTGCCCCTGTGTACACAGCCAGCGCCATACAGTTAGGCCACATAACACCCATGAATGTGCCCGACACTTTGTAAATTCAAAAACCCCGGCGGGGGTTCCCAATCATTGGCTGGGAGAGGAAGTCCCACTGAAAGCAATAGGAGGCTGCAAGCTCGTGCAGCTAATCGAGGCCGCTCCCTTGTAACTGTTCATGCAGCAATCACTTGCAAGTGATTGGCCCTGGATACAGACAGCCTGCGTCCATGGCCAATGATTGGTGATTGATGCATTAACGATTACATGTGAGCGGCCTCCTATTGCTTTCAGTGGGACTTTTAGAGGAAAAAAGGAGACAGAATCCACAATACGCGGCACCACATCCAATGATATGAACAAAAAAAGGAAAGAAACCGAAAAACTGAACTTTAAGGCTGCCACTATAATCCCAATAGGGAAAGAGAAGTACTCAAAAGGTAAAATAACATATCAAAATGTATTTAAATATCATTATAAAAACTTGTTACAAAGATGAATGCATGGGTATGCCATAATGTGTCCATCCTCCTATATTAGACCGATATGGCTGGACAAGTAAACCTGTAGGGGTGGCCTTGGGAATATTGAGTATGCTGTCATAACATTAGTGTTCCATCTGAAGGCCAGCTGACAGGATCACAATGCCAGCACCAATGGATCACCACGCGTTTCGCTGTAAGCTTCCTCAGGAGATCCTATTGGTACGTGATCAAAGACCTGAAAGGTATGGGGCATCCAAGTCACCATGGAGTAAAAGAGGGAAAAGGAAGAAGGAAGGATAGAAACACTCGCCCAACCGGCTCTGATGGAGATAAAAGAGGGTACCAAACAGCCTTATGAAGAGCCTCATTCAATGTGGAAGCTTATAAATGATGCTATCCTAGGACGACTATTCCAGATCACAGCCAGACTTCTTTTCTGAGCGGAGACCTTCACCTTAAGTAAAGGTAGCCGGAACAGCCAGCAACCGAATACAACAACTCCTTCCGCATCCATATAGGCATCCCCTGATCAACTTGCGCGCTAATAGCCTCAAGCACGGCGGCAAGTCTGATACCTAGCCCCTCCTCAGGATAAATACCCTGATCAGGATCATCATCTTAGGCCCATAGTACCATCAACAGCATCCACAAACCATGTGCTACTTCAAATACTCAGCTGAAGTTCTGCACAGACTAAGGAACATCAACACCACACTGCCATCTTCCATACAAAAAATACTTCAAAGAGAACAACTATTAAAAACTGGACGACAAGCAGCTCCCAACCACGGGAAGATTTCTACTCGACCACTACAATTAGATTGCGCCTTGATTAATGCCAGGTCTGCAGTCAAACGTAGACTGGAAGTACACGACTTCATCATTGAGAACAATGTAGACTGCCTCTTCATCACCAAAAGCTGGTTAACCTCTGACTGCAACACCATCCTCACCGAATTGGTGCCGGAAAACTACAGGATCCTAACTGAACACCGGATAGGGAAAAAAGGAGGAGGCCTAGCAGTGATCTTTAAAGGTCACCTGGATCTCACTAAACCATCATCTCAGAACCCAGTGCCTTTTATGGAAACCCTGACGCTACATCTTCAACCAACACCCCATGACACCACTCATATTCTACTGTGCTACAGACCAACGGGACCAAAGTCGAATCTTCTTTCACCCCTCACGGAATCCTTTGCAATGCACACCCTAAAATTCAAAAATTTCCTGGCACTCGGAGATTTCAACCTTTGGGCAAATGAGCCTAAAGACCCCATTGCGACTGCCTGCATCAATCAACTAGAAGAACTGGGTCTCCAGCAACTGATAAAGACTCCCACGCATGGGTCTGGACACACCCTGGACCTCATTTTCAAACAGAACATTGACGTCAACATAACTCTGCCATGGACGGATCACCACGCCATCAAATTCAAAATAGCTACCAACATCACCAACGAAAAACGGAAACCCGTAACAACGCACTGGACCAGATCGCATAAAAAAACTGTACTCCGAATCCCTTAAATCCACTCTGTCCAACAAGATAACTACAATAACCTTAAACCACTCTACGGAGGAAACACTCAACTCCCTGAACAGGGCATTGCTGCAATCAGCAGACTCGATAGCACCAAAACGCAGGGCTCTCATCAGGAAGAAAAACTCTGGATGGTTTAATAGCTCCCTCGTCGTACTAAAGCAAGAACACAGAAGAGCAGAAAGAACATGGAGAAGATATACCACAGAGGAAAACCACTTTAACTACAAAGATCTCACAGAGAATTATCGGAAAGCAATCTTCAAAGCCAAAAAGGACCACTTCTCATATACAATCTCAACGGCCGCAAACCAACCACGGGAACTGTTTAAACTGGTTAATCAATCAATGAATCCGGTGTGCCTAGAACCCCCAGAAAGTGAATCCCAGGATTACTGTGACAAACTGTCTGATTTTTTCATCGATAAAGTCAAAACCATCAGGGAAAGAATTTGTCAGAAGAAAACATCCAACCTCAGCCAGCAAATACATAAAGAGGATGTCTGCACCAACATACCGCAACCACCAAAATTTTCACTATCCCCAATTACCGTAGACACCGCAAAAAACATCATTAATAAACTGCGTGACAGTACCTCACAAAACTACTGAAAGAATGCTCCGACATCGTGGCTCCAACCATAAACCCACCTCATAAACCGATCATTCCACGAAGGGATTGTTCCCAGCATCCTCAAACAAGGCATCGTCAAATCTCTACTCAAGAAACCAAACCTGGACCCTCAGGATCCTAACAACCGTAGGCCAATTACAAGGCTTAACACCATTTCTAAGATCATGGAGAAAGCTACATAGCTACAACTTCACCTGGATACTCACAAACTCCTGGACCCGCTGCAATCAGGCTTCCGCCCGGGTCATGGAACAGAAACAGCTCTCCTCAAGATTTGGGATGACGCCCTCGAAGCAGCAGATGACGGAGAGCCGTGTCTCCTCGTACTGCTAGACCTAAGTGCAGCGTTTGATACAGTAGATCACAATACTCTACTCGTCCGACTCACAGAAGTAGCCGGAGTCCAAGACATAGATCTCCAATGGTTCGCGTCCTTCCTAGGAAATCGGTCACAGACAGTGAAACTAGGAAAATTCCTCTCCGAAACTCGGGCAGTCACCTGCGGAGTCCCTCAAGGCTGTTCTTTATCACCCGTTCTCTTCAACATTTACATTCGCCCACTTCTCCAAATCATCAGATGCTCAGATCTCTGCTTCCACTCTTACGCTGACGACACGCAACTTTATTTCCGGATCAATGGAAAAAAAGATCACCAACAACAACTTGAAAACTGCCTCAAATCAATAGAGGACTGGATGACCACTAACTCTCTCCAGCTGAACGAATCAAAGACAGAGCTTACACCCAAATCATAAGCCCGCAACCAAAACCTCCTGGTCGCCACCAACCGTCTTTGGGCAGACTATCTCCCCAAAGACCAAAGCGAAGAGTCTCGGGGTTATTTTAGACGCACAAATGTCAATGGATGCGCAAATAGGATCTGTAGTAAGTGGATCTCACCATCTGCTGCGCATGCTTCGCAGCCTCATCCCTTTTATCCCAAAGAATGACAAAGCAGTGTTAGTTGGAACAATCATTAATTCACGACTGGACTACGCAAACTCGCTTTACATAGGATTACCACAATATCAACTTGCGCGATTACAACTGATCCAAAACACGGCGGCAAGGCTGATAACAGGGAAAAAAACCCTGGGAATCCATCTCTCCTTCGCTGAGGAGCCTACATTGGCTAACCGTAAAAAATTGGATCACGTTCAAGACCCTTTGCCTCACCCACAAATGCGTGCATAGAGAAGCTCCGCAATACCTAATGGAGAAAATAAATCATTACACACCAAACCGCAGTCTTCGATCAGCCAACAAAAACCTCCTCCTCGTGCCCAAAGCCCGGTATAAATCCAAGGGGGATCGGAGATTCGCTGTCCAAGGGCCTCGGCTATGGAATGCTCTACCAATCAACATCCGCCTGGAAGAAAATCACCTGGCTTTTAGGAAAAAACTCAAGACCTTCCTCTTTTAGCAGATGATCAAAGCTCGCCACAGCGCCTAGAGGCGATTCAGTTTGCATTGTGCGCTATACAAGTATTTCATTCATTCATTCATTCATGCTCTGGGATGGGTAGTTACTAGACAATTGAATGGTAGATAGCAAAACTTTATTTGTTCCCTTGGGCTAGACAGGGTAAACAATATAATATACCCTATTTTGATATTCCTGATGGAAATGGTCAAAGGTGCTATCCCCTCTGATGGAAATTGTATATCCCCGGGTGCTGGTCCTCATTCCCAGGGTCACCCCTGCTATAGGGTGAATGAGACGTCTGCATCCATTGCTGATGACTTGTAGGTGATCCATTCATGTATGATTACATGTGAGCGGCGCCAGAGATCAGCTGCAAGAGCTTGTAGCCTCCTATTGCTTTCTGTGGGACTCCCTCTCTCAGCTAATCACTAGGAACCCACGCAGGTGTGCATGTAACCTTACATAGGGTTGAATAAGGAACCCATGGTGCAGTTTACAATTAAACCGCTCCTCATACAGTTTAATACCATGTGTCTTCTTTAGATTAAGATCATCTTCTGGATACTGGAGTCACCATTGATAGATATTGTGATCATATCCTCTCTTAAGCGCCTCTTCTCCAGGAAGAATACAATTCATTTTTGTAGTCGTTCCTCATAACTTAGGTCCTCTAGCCTTCTTATTCATTTTGTTGCCCTTCTCAGGACCCTCTCTAGTTCAAAGACATTCTTCCTGAGGACTGGTGACTGGAAATTAATTTCATACTTAACCTCTTCAGCCCCAGAAGATTCCACAACCATTTATTCATAGGTCCTTCAGTTTATAGTCCATATAAAAAGATTATAGCAATGTGATAGGTTGTGCAACCATAAAATGTCCATTCACAAATGGAAGCCTCCACAAGGTGATTAGAAGCTAAATTCAGCAGGAGCTCCAGAGTATTAACGAGAAGAGAGGCGCCTCCAGGTGTAGAAATATGTTGCTAAATGTTGTACCTTCATTAAATGTGCCCGTATTGCTACACTTAGAGGCGCCTCTCTTCTCTTATATACTCAGTTGGAACAGGACGCTACTTGTATATCAAGACATCGCTTGTATATGAAGTCAAAATTTATTTGAAAATTTTGCTCGTCTTGCAAAACGCTCTCAAACCAAGGTTTTACTGTGCATGTTTTGTTTTTCCATGTGCATATAACCCTTTTTTGTCAGGGCATGGAAGGTTTGGAAGAATCTCCTGGGTCCTAGTCCTAGTAAAAGGTTGAAAACCACTGGTTTATAATTTCGTAGGCCCCTTTAAGATGGAGCAGAAGCCATCAAGCGGATCTGCCTGCTCAGCAGGGGATCTCTCCGCTGATCCTTGCTGAGCAGGCGGATGACAGGTCCATGTCCGCTCCGTTATACAGAGTGGGCTCAGACACAGCCTGTTCTTCCCTATGGGGCGGAACTACCTGTCCATTTCCATTCAACTGTCATCTGATCTGATTCACCGGACAGATGGGGAATGGATCCCGGAGTCGGATGCCCGCAGGTGTCAGCGGACACATGTCTGCTGACATCCACTGCTCCTTAAAGTGGTTGTAAACCCTTACAAACCACTTTGACCTACAGGTAAACCTAGATTAAGGCTTACCTGTAGGTCAAAGAAATATCTCCTAAACCTACACGGTTTAGGAGAGATTTAGTAAAAGACAGTCAACCCATCAGGGTTTACTTCCTCTTTAAAAGAACAATGGGTGGTCCGATTGGTTCCACCTGGAAAACAGCCCACTGGTGTGAAAGGGGCCTTGTATCCTGTAGCATCAACATTATCCTTTATTGGAAACATCTGAGCTTGTGGCAGAGGCGGTGAAAGAGATAAACGTGTATAGAGATGATAGAAGAATGAAAATAAGATGACCGAGATATAGGCAGCAGAGTTGACACAGTACAGAGATGAATGGCTCGGGGCAGAGAAGAGGGAACATGCAAAGAAAATAAGATACAGGCCAGAGAGTGAGACTGGGGATAGAAGAAACACAGGGGAGGGACAATATAAGGATGAAAGGCCCCAGATAGGGGACAGAGGTACAAAAGAGGCCAGACAGTATAAAGGAGGAAAACATGACATGGTAAAAGGACAGGGAACACAAAACATCTAGACAGAAGCCATATCTGGCTAAGGCATCTAAATTGTGTTCTGGAAGTCATAATAACAGACCACACATTACTAGTGTCTTCATTAGTTTAATTCAGATTTACAGAAATGTTCCCATAACCTTTTGCTCCTGAAAATGAGACGACCTCTCAGGCCAAATGCACTTAAATTCAAACCGGCATTCCGCTATGAAATCTGGACCATACTATCAATACATACAGGGGGTTAACCACTCTTCATAAATAACAACCGTACAGCTCTACGCACACTACAGGGCAGGTGATAGAGCACGCATCCCAATCTCACATACACAGGGCAGAGCTAGTTAGTAATATTACGAGTTAGCAATGTGCACGTTACCCCATGTAAATATTGCAAATGTTGTGAAGTGGGAAGCATCTGTAGTTCTTGAGTATTGTACCATTATAGCCTGGGACGGGACAGAGTGTTACTCACGCAGGATGCGAACACACATACACTCGCACACGCACACACACACACACACACAATCATATACACATCAGGGCAGAGAGCTATGCTGGACATACACAATGTATTATTATGGAGATTTCACATCACAGGTCCAATGCAACCTCTCATTCTGCCTTAGAATGGTTGCAATGATTGTGAGTGATCCAACAGACAAGATCATTAGCCAAGGTACAAAAAACAAAAAAAAAACAGCTGGCAGATGGCCTCTCTTGATTGACCAGGATTTGGATTGGATGTGTGGTCATCCTTAAGCTGCAGCCGTTGATGATACTGTAAGACATTTAGCTGCTCAGGCAGAAGACCAGCAGTTGGGTCTTGGTAACTCATGCGGCAGGATTGGCCCATGTGTGCACAGCATAGCACCGGTGGCATACACACGCAAACTTGGAACCGGATTAGAGAGACACTCTCCCAGGATAAACACTATACACATTTATACTGGGTATAGACACATACGACTACAGGACAAATCTCTATACGAAATCAGGCTGAAATGTCTTATGCGGTCACACTCACCAAACTTAGGTCTATATTACACCTTTGCAGAGAACGTTGATTATACCTATGCCTGAACGTTGACTAGACCTCACACAGTGGTTTCTACCATGTCACTGGCACACATGCCAATAACATAATCCACCCTCAGATACACCGGTCTCTCATGGAAACCACCACCCACATCGACACTGCTAGGGAGCCATCATGAGCACCCCCCTTTTTTGTGATTTCCTGCCAGCAGTGGAGTTACCAATGGCTTACTACTCACATCCCATGATAATATATCATCATTCATTATATGATACAATTAGAAGCATAACTGTGGGGGGGTAAAGGGTATAGCCGTAATTTCTGCACTTAAAATAATCCATGAAAGGAAAGTGTGAGGAAGGTCTATCAGGGGAACACAGATGAAATTACAACTATACCCATCAGGCAAATAAAAATAACCTAATATCAATAAAATAAGCTGGAAAGATGATATAACAGAAAACGCAAGTTTTCACAGTCATGTAGTCACGCCTCTACTATTTTCAACAGCTATCTACTATGAATTTAGCTCACAAGAGTTTGTGGTTTAGCTCCAGATCTCCTGACCCAACTAGGGTTTTTCTTGGGGACGTAGGGAAATATTTTTAGAGTTTTATGACCTGGGCTAAAGGAGTGTTGAGTAGGGGGGTGATGTGTGTGGAAGAGGAGAGTGTAAAGATGAAATGCATGGTAAATAATCTATGGAACATTGTAGTGTAGAGAGGATATGACATGTGGAAAAGTGGAGTGTAGAGTTTATGAGACGTATGGAAGAGTAGAGTTTGAGGGATAAGATTAAAGGAGAATGGACTGTAGAGTAGATGAGCTTTTAGAAGAAAGGAGGAGTGTAGAGTGGATGAGATTTTATAAGAACGGAGTGTACAGTGGACGAGATTTTATAAGAACCGAGTGTAGATGATGTTTTATAAGAACCGAGTGTAGAGTGGATGAGGTTTTAGAAGAAAGGAGTGTAGAGTGGACGAGATTTTATAAGAACCGAGTGTAGATGAGGTTTTATAAGAACCGAGTGTAGAGTGGATGAGGTTTTAGAAGAACGGAGTGTAGAGTGGATGAAGTTTTTAAAAGAACGGAGTGTAGTGCAGATGGGATTTTAGTAGAACAAAGCATAGAGTAAATGAGGTTTTAGAAGAAAGGAGGGTAGAGTGAATGAGATTTTATAAGAATCGAGTGTAGATGAGGTTTTATAAGAACCGAGTGTAGATGAGGTTTTATAAGAACCGAGTGTAGAGTGGATGAGGATTTAGAAAAATGGAGTGTAGAGTAGAAGAGATTTTAGAAGAAAGGAGCATAGAGTAGATGAGATTTTAGAAGCATGGAATGTAGAGTAGAAGAGATTTTAGAAGAAAGGAGTGTAGAGTGGATGAGATTTTAGAAGAACCGAGTCTAGAGTGGATGAGGTTTTAGAAGAACTGAGTGTAGAGTGGATGAGGTTTTAAAAGAATGGCGTGTAGAGTGGATGAGGTTTTAGAAGAACCTAGAGTAGAGTGGATGAGGTTTTAGAAGAACCTAGAGTAGAGTGGATGAGGTTTTAGAAGAACTGAGTGTAGAATGGATAACGTTTTAAAAGAACGGCGTGTAGAGCGGATGAGGTTTTAGAAGAATGGAGTGTAGAGCGGATGAGATTTTAGAAGAATGGAGTGTAGAGTGGATGAGGTTTTAGAAGAACCGAGAGTAGAGTGGATGAGGTTTTAGAAGAACTGAGTGTAGAATGGATAACGTTTTATAAGAACGGCGTGTAGAGCGGATGAGGTTTTAGAAGAATGGAGTGTAGATCGGATGAGGTTTTAGAAGAATGGAGTGTAGAGTGGATGAGGTTTTAGAAGAATGGAGTGTAGAGTGGATGAGGTTTTAGAAGAATGGAGTGTAGAATGGATAACGTTTTAAAGGAACGGCGTGTAGAGCGGATGAGGTTTTAGAAGAATGGAGTGTAGAGCGGATGAGGTTTTAGAAGAATGGAGTGTAGAGTGGATGAGGTTTTACAAGAATGGAGTGTAGCGTAGAAGAGATTTTTGAACAAAGGAGCATAGAGTAGATGCAATTTTAGAAGAATGGAATGTAAAGTAGAAGAGATTTTAGAAGAAAGGAGTGTAGAGTGGATGAGATTTTAGAGGAACAAAGTGTAGAGTGAATTAGACGCCACAGCAAAGCGCAGACTCGATAAGATCTATGAAAGTGAAGCGTGGATCAGATGTATGAAAGAGCACAGGGGGGGAGAGAATAAGAGGTTTTGAAATAGAGTGCATAGTAGAAGAGATGTATGAAATAGCAGAGCATGAGCTGTGTGAAATTGGAGTGTAGAGTGGATGAGATGTGTAGAAAAGCGAAGTGTGGAGTGGAATGGGATGTATAAAAAAGCAGACAGTATAATATGTATGGAAAGGGGAAGTATATAGTAGAAGAGATGTATGGAAGAGAAGAGTGTATTGTGAAGGAGATGCATTTACAAATGGAGTGTAGAATAGAATGAGATGTATGAAGGAGCAGAAAGTAGACAGCATGAGATGTATGGAAGAGAGAAGTGTACCTTGGAAGAGCAGAGTGTAGAGTCAATGAGATGACTGGAAAAGCAGAGTGTAGAGTGGCTGAGATGTAAGAAAGTGCAGAGGGGCAGAGAGCAGGAGATATATGGAGGAGCAGAGTATAGACTGGATGGGATGTGTAACAGTAAAATGTTGCTGGGATGAGATGTAAGGTAGAAAGGATAAGATGTAGAGAGCAAATGATGTTTGGAGTCTAATAAAGTGTAGAATAGATGTGATGTTTGGTAGGCAGCATGAGATATAGAGAGTAAAACGAAGTGAAAAAGTAGCTGTGATGTGTTGTACACAGGACTGTAAAGTCCATAATAAAGTTGAGTGAAGAGCAGGTGAAGCTTTGGGAAAATGAAGCCCACAGTGAAATAGGACCTCCTGAGAAGGGAAGTAGAATGATCTTTGGAAGAGAAGAGAGGGTACTGGATGAGGCCATTAGTGCAATGCAGTAAAGTGGATGAAATCTTCAAATCTGGGAATGGACAGCAAATGTTTTTTATGAAAGAGTGCAGAGCGGTTTGACAAATATGACAAAAAGTTAATGGGAATTGAGAAGGAGTGGACTGGAGCAGATGAGACCTTTAGAATGGTAGGCACAGACAATATTTATCAGGAAGGGTTCTCTTCTAGTTAACCAGGAACAATTGTGTGTGAAATGTACACATGATCCACAAAAACAATAGAATTGGGCTCAGGGTCATTGACTAACACTGGCCCAGATCACTCAAAGCAGCAGAAATGGGTTTTAATGGACAACTTCATTAAAAAGTAAATATAAATTCTTGTGATCTGCACTGCGAGCTGTAAAACGCCAACTGTCAGACTCAGTAACACATGGATCACACACTCTTCGGAACCTGAACAATACTCTACTCATACATCAACACTTGCATTCCCACACAGTACTCCTATCCTTCATGCACACCAACTATGACATATATATAACACACGCAATCACAAATGTACAGACGGGGGGAGGGAGTCACTGCTCCTCCAGCCACGAGGGTTTGTCACTGGCCGCACTGCTAAGCTTGATGTTAAACTGCTGCAGTGAAGCTTCCAGTTGTTGTTGATTCCCAGCAAAATAAGAGGAGATGGCGTTATGGAAGAGAAGCAGCTGCTTGTGCATGACCTTCACCTGTTCAAAGAGAACGAGCAGCGTCAATCAAATCTTTTATATCTGTATTATGAGGTCAATATATTTACTGTTGATCATGGTGAAGTCGGCAGAGGAAATGAGGGTTATGGTGGGGTTTGGGGGGGGGGGGGGGGGGACATGGTGAGGTTAGCATAGTTATCAGCTATGATTGGGATGTTGGACCAGAGTCCAATGGCAATAGACAGAACAGTAGAGCAAGTGATACTTATAATGAATTATGCTGAATGATTGATTTTCATTGTAAGGTTGGCAAAATGACTGGTGGTCTTGAAGAGTCACTTTAATGTCAACACAGTCAATTGTGGTCATGGTAAGGTTAGTGGGGCAACTAGGGATCATGGTGATGTCATCAGAGTGACTAGTTATCATGGGGAGATCAGCAGCGTGACTGGCAGTCATTGTGAAGTTAGCTAGACAACTGGCTGTCAGAATGACTAGCAGCCCTGGCAAATCTGGTACTACGTGAAGTCATGGTGAAGTCTATACAGTCAACTACGGTCATGATGACCAACAGAGCAACTGGCGGTTAAGTTGAGGTCAGCAGGGTGACAGGCGGTCATTGCGAGGTCGGCAGTGTGACTGGTAGACATTTTGAGGTCAACAGAGGAATTTTGTTATTCTAAGGTATTGGTGAGGTCTGCAGAATGACTAATGGCACGTACACACGACTGGACTTTTTGACAGCAAAGGTTCAACAGAACGAGTCCGTCAGACAATTCGATCATGTGTGGGCTCCATCGGACCTTTGCTTGCCAAAAATCCGGCCGACTTTAGAACTAGAACATGTTTTAAATTTTCCCACCGGAACTCCGCCGGACCGAGAAATCCGTTCGTCTGTATGCTAGTCCGATGGACAAAAACGATGCTAGGGCAGCTATTGGCTACTGGCTATGAACTTCCTTATTCTAGTCCGGTCATATGTCATCACGTTTGAATCCGCCGGACTTTGGTGTGATTGTGTGTGGCCAAGTCTGTTCATTCGGAAAGTCAGTCGGAACTCCGCTGAAAGTCAGTCGGACCTAGTCCCTCGAAAAGTCCGGTCGCGTGTACGCGGCATTACAGACACTGTGAGGCCAGTAGAGTTAATGCCAGTCATAATAAGGTCAGCAGAATGCCTGACTGTCATAGGGAGGTCAGTAGAGTTACTGGAGGTCATGAAGAGTTTAGCAGAGCTACAGGCAGGCATGGTGAAGTTAGCAGTGTGACTGGCAGTCATGGTGAAGTCAGTAGAACAACTGGCTGTCAGAATGAATAGCAGTCTTGGAGAGTCTAGCAGTCTTAGCGAGTAATGTCATGGTGAAGTCCGTATAGTCAATTAAGGTCATGATGTGACCAGAGAAACTTGCGGTGAGGGCAAGGTCGGCAGTGTGACTGGCAGTCATGTTGAGGTCAACAGAGCAATTTTGTAATTTTAAGGTAATGGGTGAGGTCTGTAGAATGACTGCCAGTCACAGTAAGGCCAGTAGAATGACTGCCAGTCACAGTAAGGCCAGTAGAATGACTGCCAGTCACAGTAAGGCCAGTAGAATGACTGCCAGTCACAGTAAGGCCAGTAGAATGACTGCCAGTCATAGTAAGGCCAGTAGAGTGACTGACATTCATAGTGAGGTCAGTAAAGTGACTGGCTGTCACAGGGAGGTCAGTGGATCGACTGGAGGTCATGAAGAGTTTAGCAGAGCTACTTGCAGTCATGGTAAAGTCAGTAGTGAAGTCAGTTGTAAATGGTAGGGAGGCTGTACAATTTGGCGTAAATTAGCCATTTCTAAAGCGATAAGAGTTTTCCCCATTACCTTGTTTTCCTGCAGGAAGCGCAGTTTTATGGTTACATCTCCTCGCAGCTTCTCATATTTGCTACGATGTATCTGGAAGTTTTGTTGGGCGATCTCAATGCGGCACAAGGTGGCTGCATCCCGCGGACCCAAACTCAGCTCCTCCAAGTCAGCTCGATAAGCATCAAATTCAAGTCTAGGAGACACAGAATTACAGAAAATGTATATGGTGAACCTATTGTGAAGGTTCTGTATTGTTTGTGCAAATCATCATTAGAAACCACAGAGTTCACCTAGAAGTAATTTGGAGGTATATGTACTCACTGCATTTTTTACTACACACAGCCGAAAGGGTGATTGCAGATGCAAACTGTCCCAGACAAAAGAAGCCCAGGTGTAACTTTTCTTCCAGTCCATTACTGCTCTCTATTGTTGGCGCACAAATTATGGTATGACCATCTGTTGCACTTTTGTATGAATGTTTTAAGGGTAGCACAGTAGCCAAAACCAAAAAGGTATTCACATATCTCATTCCATCCCATATCCCCCAAATAGGAGGATTCTTCCTTTCAAGAGACTGGATGGAGCAATGGATTTAATTAATTTAATGATTCAAACAGCCAAATGCACACCCAGAACCGCTGGTGAATGGTGCCCATATTGTCTAATAATACAGAGCCAATTATTCCAAGCTGCATATAGCTTTTTCAGGTGTTTTGGCCATCATCAGTGCAGTGTATGGAAACAATGGCTTCTATGGGGCACGTATGTAGCCCAATATAATGAAAATGATACTGCTCAAATGCCCCACAAGCCTCTGTCAGTCATATAAGCATGTGAATAGATGGGTGCAAGACAGGATCGGCTCGTAAGGGTCTAGTGGACTTCTACAAAATGCTCCACAAAATCATACATACAGACAGTCCTGATCCCTTCCTCCCGCCCCATGCTGGTGACGTCATTTCCGCTTCCGCGGTGCAAGCTGGTCAACGTGGAGCTGACCACTTCCTGGTTCCTCTGAAGCACAGCCATTCAGCACAACACCGATCAGACTCTTTCCCAGCAATCCGGATCATGTGTGGAGCCTGTGGGACGCATTAGAACTGCCAGGACTGCAAACTTCCACTTATATCTTGTAAGTGTTTTTAATCTTGTGCAATAAATGTTTCCATTTTAATACTATACTTAGCGTGGCGCAGCTCCCCCCCCCCCCCCCCCCGTTTCCTTTACCTGATGTAAATTATCCTAATTTAAGGTCATTACCTCTTGGAGCGCCAGATGCCCAATTTACCTCTTACTTCAACAAAATGGTGGCCGTCAGCACACAGAAACCGAGTTCCAGTTGCAAAAAACGTGAATGAGATGAGTAAAGAATGGTTTCAGCTCCTGTTTTCCAACTGTAGAGAACTCCTCAGATGCATTTCACCCTTTTTGGGGCTTATTCGTAGAAGTCAATGCGTCCGAGGAATTCTCTACAGGTGGAGAATCTCTAATTCTCTTATTTTTGGTATATGGCATTGAATGAGACATGTGAATACCTTGAGTTCTTAGAAGATATTACTGTGTTACCCTCAAAACTTTTGGTGTTTATGAAATTATGGTCATCATAACCATCTGTGTCCCAGTAATGGACTGAAAGAAAAATTACAAATGGAAGACAAGTTACAGCATTTTCTATTTTTTTTTTTTTTGCATGCGCCCACTCTTCTAAAACACTGTACTCATGTTTATGGGAGCACCAGTGTATGCTCCACAGCAATTTAAGTCTATAGGTGGCTCCATGCAGCACCTGGGCTTCTGGGTGGGGGAAACATGCTAGAATTTACATTGCAAGGGCTCAAATTCCTGCGTGCAAGAATCCTAGATAGAGATGTTCAACTTATAACAGACCAATTTTAAATAAAAAATGTAGGGCTTAAAGTAGGGTTGCACTGATACCGAATACCAAGCATTTGCACTAGTATTGGTACTCATGCAAATGCTCCAATATCCAAAACTGATACTTTCAGGCTTGGTTCTTTCATCTGCCAGTAGGATCCCCCCCCCCCCAAAAAAAAAGAAAAAAAAAGTCGGCAATTATTGGTTGTTAACTGCTTCCGAACCACCCACTGCATATATACTTTTGTGTGCCCCAGCTGCACAAAATCACGTACCTGATTCTGTGCACACGGTGTAGGGGGCGCAGGAGCTCCACTCCTGCTGCGATTGGACTAGAGCTGCAACTAATGATTAATTTGTCTATCGATTATTTTTTCGATTAGTCAACGACTATCCGATTATTTTTTTATTTTTTATTTTTAATGAATCTAGTGGGTTTTTTTGATTAGCTAATTAATCCTTTGGATAACCTTGAGAGTATTGTATTGGCTGGCAGAGTATTGTATTGGCTGGCAGAGTATTGTATTGCAGAGTATTTTGTATTGCAGAGTATTGGGTATTGCAGGGTATTGTGTATTGCAGAGTATTGGGTATTGCAGAGTATTGTATTGTATTGCAGAGTATTGGGTTGTATTGCAGAGTATTGTATTGTATTGCAGAGTATTGGGTATTGCAGAGTATTGGGTATTGCAGAGTATTGTACTGTATTGCAGAGTATTGGCTGGGTATGAAGGGATGGCTGCTTCCATCCGACCTCTCCCCTCCACTGCACAGATCAGTACAGAGAGGGGAGAGAGAAACCGGCATGTCATGACGCCGGTTGGTTTACAAGTGATCGCTCCGTCGGAGCAATCACATTGTAAACACCTGGGTGTAGAAAGATGGCCGTCGCTTCGGAGCTAGGCCGAAGCCGCGGCCTCTCCTAAGGCCGAGACCGCGGAGCGCGGCATGTGCCGATCTGAGCGGGGTGACCCGTTCGGATCACGGTGACGATCCGTTGCACCCCTAGGGACGGCGCCACGGAGGGGGCTGAAGAGAGGGGGACGGTGGCACGGAAGGGGAGAAGAGAGGGGGACGGCAGCACGGAGGACAGCGGTAGATACTAAGCACTGTGACTAATTGAGGCCCTGCACACACGTCGACGTATTTTTGTAGTCGACGTAATCGATTACGTCGACTCGTCGTGGCAGCTCTAGATTGGACACAGCGGGAGCCAATCGATCATTCAGTGGAGAGACAGAGTAGCAGCGTGCCTATGAAAACAAGGCAAACCGCTGATCTGTCAGGGAGCAAAAGAGAGATCTTGTGTTTCAGCTAAGCTGAAATACTCATCTCTCTCTTTCTCCAGTCTATCTGTCCCCCACACAGTTAGTAAGCACCTCCCAGGGACACACTTAACCCCCTTGATCACCCCTGGTGTTAATTCCTTCCCTGCCAGTGTTTATACTATGACAGTGCATTTGTTTTTTAGCACTAATCACAGTATTGGTGTCACTGGTCCCCAAAAAGTGCCACTTAAGCCCCGCACACACAATCAGAAAATCGTCTGAAAAATACCTCTTTTGAAGCGATCATGCGATAAATCGGATCGTTAGTACAGCGCTTTTGAGAGCCAGTCATGACAGTTCATCAAATATTATCTGATCAGACATGCACGAACATTTTTCTTGTACAATGCCAGATCGTACTATTTTTGTTTAATCAGTACCGCTATCGTTTCGAAAAAGCAATACAAATACACCACGACACATTACATCCCTTCCGAATTTTTATTCGGTTATACGAGAATTTTCTTGACTTTAGTAAACTCTTCAGGTTTGATCCGAGATTATCATGAAAAAAACCCCCCAAAAACGGACGATCATTCATCCGCGATCTCATCGTGTGCACAGGGCATTAGTGTCCAATTTGTCCACCCTCCCGATAAAAAATTGCGTTACTAGTAAAAATAACAATAAAATAAAATAAAATAAAATCTAAATCTATCCCACAGTTGTAGACGCTATAACATTTGCGCAAACCAATCAATATACGTTTATTGGGATTTTTTTTTACCAAAAATATGTGGCAGACTACATATTGGCCTAAATTGGTGAAGAAATTTGATTTTTGATATTTTTTTTTACTGGGAATGCTTTATAGTAGAAAGTAAAAAATATTGTTTTTCATTTGAAATTGTCGGTCTTTTTTTATTTATAGAGCAAAAAATAGAGGAGGTGATCAAATACAGGGGGGAAAATAGGGGGGGGGGGGGACATACATTTTATCTGGGTACAGCGTCGCACGAACATGCAATTGTCAGGAGAAGCAAAGCAGTGCCGTATCGCAAAAAATGGCCTGGTCAGGAAGTGTGTAAAACCTACGGGAACCGAAGTGCTTACAGATCTGGGCCGCCACGTCCTCACAAACCAATAACTCGTTCAGCTGTCAGTGGGGTTCCCCTGCTGACAGCTGAAGTGTAAACAAAGTCCCAGCAACAATTGGAGCTGTCAAAAAAAAAAAAAAAAAAAAAAAAAAGAAGAACAGCCCAATGTTTATCAACAACATTGCTCAGACTGAAACAGAAAGCTGAAAAAAAAACATTGTTTCTTTTTGTATCTTTCTGTTTATCTACAGATCAAAGGGATGAACTTCAATCTGCAGATGAAGTCAGTTTAAAGCAGCCTGTCAAGTAAGAAAAAAAAAAAACATTTTTATTAAATGTTCCTCTGTTTAACCCCTTATTAACTCTTAATTTACTCTAATCAGCCTTAATTCCTTTATCTACTTTTCCATTTAATTACTTTCCTGCTGATTTATTTTTTTTGTTCACTTTTATTTTCTAAACTATTAATAATTAAAACTTTTTTTTTTGGATTGCTTTGTTCGTTATTTTTTAACCTTTAAAATATATTTACACGTTTCACATTGAAAAAAATTTCAATTTGTAAACTTTTCAGTGCTTTGTACCATTGCCAACAGCTAAATTGCAAGCAAAACAGTTGCGGCAGGTATCGGTAATTGGTATCGGCGAGTATTAAAAAAGTAATTGGTACTCATTGTAACGGAAATTGTAATCGGTGCATCCCTAGTTTAAAGTTCAAATAAGGACTGTCTCTCTAGAATAGGGATACTTATGAACTATGGGTTCAATAGTAATCTGTGAACAGATACCGGCACAAGAGGATTTAGGAACCAGCCTGCCATCTAGTGGTTAAAATGACAAAACTGCTATCCATTAAAAAAAAGCCAGAAATACATTTCCCAATACCAGCAGCTCTTCTAAACTAAAGTGTATTTATAACCCTAACAACCACCTTATGTTATTGGCTTCCTTTTCTCAGTTAAATATACCATGGGAAGTGTTTTGTTATATCTGTTTGATAAGTGCAAAAATACTTGTTATAACTGCCAGTGAGCCAGTGAACTGATAACGTCCTGTGTTGCCCTATTGTAAATATACAGGATTTATTTAGCGCCAGTAGTTTGCGTAGCACTTTACAACATGAGGGAAGACCGTTACAGTTACAATGCAATTCAATACAGGAGGAATCAGAGGGCCCTGCTCATTAGAGCTTACAATCAGTTAGTCTATCTTTGTGAACTACAGAAAACCTACCCCCTATATTACGAAGAAGAGGACATGTGTTCTGCAGGCCTAACACACTTCCTGGCCCTATGGTGAGAACGTTTCTGACTCACAGATAAGATATGGTGGATGAGCGTGGTCACCCTGGGGACAGAAAGCGTGTTTTTGGCAGATCTACCATTTCTGTTGCTGGATTTAGATATACTGTAGCATCGCCCCTGCTTCTATGATGCGTGGCCACGTGCACTTCCAGGTTTTGCTGGGAATGGTTCCGTTTCATCCTATCCCAGGTTCTGACAGCGCCCAGCAATCACAACGCCCTTTTCCCTCTGCATGGCCACAACCTATTAGCCCTTGTACACACGGTCAAAGATTCCGACAACCAAATCCATCGGATTTTGTCCGAAACTGTTGTATACACACAGTCGGACAAAGTTGTCGGAAAATCCGACGTGATGACGTTATTTCGTTACGATGGGACTACGTTCAGGCTAGTAGCCAAAAGCTTTGGTGTAGGAATTTGATCTGAGCATGCGTGGCGCTTTGTCCGATCGGAATTCTCTACACATGATCGGAGTATGTCCGATCGGAGCATTTTGACGGAAAATATTTCCGGCAAGTTGGAAAAGTTGGTCCGACGGATATTCCAATGGAAACAGTCCGATGCAGACCACACACAGTCGGAATATCCGACAAAACGATCCGATCGGACACATTCTGTCGGAATCTCCGACCGTGTGTACAAGGGCTTAGAGTGGTCTCTTCCCCATTAGAGCCGCACCCAGTCACAGAGGTGGATATGATAGTTTGCAACATTGACAGGGTCTTCCTTCTGTCATAGTTGCACTCTTTAGAGCCGACCTCCTCTCTGTCAAAGCGTCCTTCTCCCTTTGGCCGGCTCCTACAAACTCCGCACAGCTTTTAGCTCATTGCCCAAGCAAAGCATTCACAAGCTAGATGCCATGCCTCTGGCGAGCTTGTATCCTTCTGGCTTGTATCCTAATTGTGTCCTCAGCTAGCACTGACCTCCAGACTGTTATCTGTTGACCCATTCCACTCCACTGTTACCTGCAGTACTATGACCTGCTCCAGTCCTACTTTCTAGTGCCTACCTGACTTGTGGTCCGTGGTGCTAAAGCAGGGTATATCTGGAAAGTGTGATCTTGGTTCATTACACCACTAAATCCAAGACCCAGTGAGGGAATCCCTGGTGAACACTGGCTGGCTCTTCAGACTCCACACCCCCCGGGAGATCCTGAATTTCTTGCTCTCCCATAGGACCATCTTCATACTTTGGTGATCTAACTCCTCGCGGTCATCCATTCCAATGTGATCCAGATGCAGTATACAGGTCTTACTTTCACCAGTGTGGTCCAATGTGGTTTCTTCTTCCCAGTTCCCTGCTCTATGTGTCCTGCGCTGCTTTGTCCTATGGAAAGCCGGCCATTGGCCTACACTTTTCAGGTACACATACAGCCTCTCTTTATAGTTTAGCTATAGAGTCCACATTATCGCAGTCGTCATCCTGACACTTTCCTTCTCACCGTGTATACTGCCTTCTTCCATTTTGCTTTGTGTCCAGCTGTCACTTAACGAATAGGATGTCCAGTAGCAAGAGGTTATTGTACCTTTATTTATTAAAATAATCCTGAATGCTAAATCAATCATCAAGCTAGGAGTTTCATATAAACCTAGAGAAAGGAAAAATGCTACCTTGCAGTGGTGCTGCCGCTGCACTGCAAGGGCTCACACTATTGCGATGCGGGAACCAGTGCGATTCCAGTGCCGGTTTTCGCATCTCCCTCGCAGGCAGTTCACACTGCCCTCTGCGAACCACGGCGGGTGTCAATACAAAGTTAATGACGCCCTCAGATCGGTTCACAGATCGCAGCGCGAACTGTGAATTTGAACAGGAATCGGATCGCATGGGTGAAGAGAACGCTCAGCACTTGTTACATAGAATCAGGAAAAAGTTATGGTAGGATCATAAGGGAGAGTTGAATCACAATCTAGTTTCTTTCATGATTAATCATGCAGCTCTATTGTATGACATGGCTAAACAGGATTTGTAAAATGTACCTGGCTGTCTCGTAATGCTTGACGGTCATCAGGGTGTCTTCCATGGTCTTGTTGATGAGGGTGTTGATACTGGACACAAAGAAGTTAATGGCCCCCAGCAGGGTCTCCCCGTTTTTACACAGGAGCTTCTGAGTCTCTGCATTGTAGCCAAACTCTTCCTGCAGAGGGGTAAAATAATAACATGAGTAAATTATACAAAAACCTCACACCAGGAGCATCTGAAAGCCAGGAAGAAATGACGTAATAAGGATACCATCACTGAGAGTACACTGCTAAACTGTGCAAAACGAGGAATGTCACTGTGAGGAGGGCTGATAATCCATTTACCGGGAAGATATAACTGGAAGGGAAGACTGGGGGGATTTCACACCAGGGCTGGATGGTGCTGAAGTAGCTCACAGCTCATGAAGGAAGGGCGCATTTTGACCTTTTTGCTTGGTGCCAACAGACCTTGTCCTGGCACTACACCACATGCCTGACGAAGGGGTCCTGTGTGACTCCGAAACGTTGCACTCTCCTTGTGTTGTGATCATGCAATAAATAATCCATTTTGGACGCTACTTTGTGTCGATCCATGGTGTGCTGGCAAATATCTACTTCTTGTCCTGGCACTGTCACACATGTATCATGTAATCACTGGTCATTTCACCCTACTGAGCACTGATAATATATGTAAGGAAGAGAGGAGTGTCTCACTTACACATACCTTAATTATCACCTGCCTTGAACCTCTCCGCTGACTGCAAAGTGTGCTGCTATACAGAGCAAGTAATGTGTATCTATGGTCAAAATTTAAAATGATATATTAATTTCCACATTGTATTTACCGTATTTATCGGCGTATAACACGCACCTCTCCCCCCCCCCCCCATTATATGCCGACAGCGTACCTCGAAGGGGAACAAACGCCACCGCAACTCACGAGGCGTCATCTCCCGTTTACTCGGCTCTCACGTCTCACACACACAGTCCCGCCTCCACCACTGGCATTGGACCAGTGTTCTGTCTATAACAGGAGCTGGTCCAATGCCGATGGCAGAGGTGGGACTGTGTGCGTGTGTGTGAGAGCTGAGTAAACAGGAGATGACAGCTGTGATTTCCTGCACTGTCCAGGCTGCACCGATGGTGAGGCTGCAGATGAGCATTGAGGCTAAAAATGGGTATTGATCAGGCTGCATTTATGAGATGGGCTGCAGATGGATGGGCATTGATCAGGTTGCATTGAGGCTGCAGATGGGCATTGTTCAGGCTGCAGATGGGCATTGATCAGGCTGCATTGAGGCTGCAGATGGGCGTTGTTCAGGCTGCATTGAGGCTGCAGATGGGCGTTGTTCAGGCTGCATTGAGGCTGCAGATGGGCGTTGTTCAGGCTGCATTGAGGCTGCAGATGGGCGTTGTTCAGGCTGCATTGAGGCTGCAGATGGGCGTTGTTCAGGCTGCATTGAGGCTGCAGATGGGCGTTGTTCAGGCTGCATTGAGGCTGCAGATGGGCGTTGTTCAGGCTGCATTGAGGCTGCAGATGGGCATTGTTCAGGCTGCATTGAGGCTGCAGATGGGCATTGTTCAGGCTGCATTGAGGCTGCAGATGGACATTGTTCAGGCTGCATTGAGGCTGCAGATGGGCATTGTTCAGGCTGCAGATGGGCATTGTTCAGGCTGCATTGAGGCTGCAGATGGGCATTGTTCAGGCTGCATTGAGGCTGCAGATGGGCATTGTTCAGGCTGCATTGAGGCTGCAGATGGGCATTGTTCAGGCTGCATTGAGGCTGCAGATGGGCATTGTTCAGGCTGCATTGAGGCTGCAGATGGGCATTGTTCAGGCTGCATTGAGGCTGCAGATGGACATTGTTCAGGCTGCATTGAGGCTGCAGATGGGCATTGTTCAGGCTGCAGATGGGCATTGTTCAGGCTGCATTGAGGCTGCAGATGGGCATTGTTCAGGCTGCATTGAGGCTGCAGATGGGCATTGTTCAGGCTGCATTGAGGCTGCAGATGGGCATTGTTCAGGCTGCATTGAGGCCGCAGATGGGCATTGGTCAGGTTGCATTGAGGCCGCAGATGGGCATTGGTCAGGCTGCATTGAGGCCGCAGATGGGCATTGGTCAGGCTGCATTGAGGCTGCAGATGGGCATTGGTCAGGCTGCATTGAGGCTGCAGATGGGCATTGGTCAGGCTGCATTGAGGCTGCAGATGGGCATTGGTCAGGCTGCATTGAGGCTGCAGATGGGCATTGTTCAGGCTGCATTGAGGCTGCAGATGGGCATTGTTCAGGCTGCATTGAGGCTGCAGATGGGCATTGTTCAGGCTGCATTGAGGCTGCAGATGGGCATTGTTCAGGCTGCATTGAGGCTGCAGATGGGCATTGTTCAGGCTGCATTGAGGCTGCAGATGGGCATTGGTCAGGCTGCATTGAGGCTGCAGATGGGCATTGGTCAGGCTGCATTGAGGCTGCAGATGGGCATTGGTCAGGCTGCATTAAGGCTGCAGATGGGCATTGTTCAGGCTGCATTGAGGCTGCACATGGGCGTTGTTCTAGCTGCATTGAGGCTGCAGATGGGCATTGTTCAGGCTGCATTGAGGCTGCAGATGGGCATTGTTCCAGCTGCATTGATTGGAGATGAGGAGGCTGCAGATGGGCACTGACCCTTATTTTAATTCAAAGTTATGTTTACAAAAAACATATTTTTTCCTGAAACTTCCCTCTTAAAATTAGGGTGCGTGTTATACACCGATAAATACTGTAATTTTATATATCGCCTACTCCTTTTAATCTGAAAAATCTTCAATGTAGTGACACATATTTAACATTCCGTGTGAACGTGCACCGTCATGTGTCACACATTCCATGCGCCTACCTTATGAACTACAAAGGTGCTGCAAAAAGGAGGTTCAGGAGGTGGAGTCAGTACAGGAATCGCTGCTTTCATGCAGCATGGTACCATGGGATATGTAGTTCTTAGAAATCAAAAGTAAACCAAAGGAATGAGCAGAGGAGAAGCTGCAAAGCATGAAGGGAATCCAGTAAGTTGTGGGAAGAGACGGCCAGCAGACAGGCACTACTCATAACATGAAAGGAGATTTTTCAAGTGAGCTTCTATTCGATTGTCAAACAGAACTATTTGCTACTTCAGTAAAATGAAAGTGTACGCTGTGACTTTATGTCATTTAGTGATTGTAAACGATTACCTTGTAAAACAACCCATTCAGTTTGAAATAGAAATGGCAAAACATTTGTGTATAAATATCAAAAAACATTATAAATACCTTTTTTCCCCCCTTTTACAGAGCACTCGGAAAGTATTCACAGCGCTTCACTTTTTCCACGTTTTATGCTATGTTACTGTCAGTGCTGGGCTCAGCCCTTCCTTTTAAAATCTGGCCGCTCAGCTGTCGGCTAATTGCCAGCTCCTATCTCTCCACAGTGACTCACCTGTTGATGATATCCTGCTCGTCAGTCCTGCCTAGCCATCCAGTCCAGAGGATCTCTGCCTTCGCCTTGGTCATATCTCTAGAGACGCTCTCCTGTGTTCCTGCTAAAGAATTGCTTGGCTGACATTCCTCCTGGCTCCAGATGCTGCTTGCTGGTCTACTACGCTCAGCTCCGGCTCCCTGACATTTTGTCTTGTCTGACTATCCGTTCCGGATCCTGAACTCTGGCTATGTTTTGACTACATTTACTCTGTTTACATTTTTATTATTATTATTAACCACTACAATACAGGGCACTTTTGCCCCCTTCCTTCCCAGCCCAATTTTCAGCTTTTATCGCTCTCGCACTTTCAATGACAATTGCACGGTCATGCTACACTGTACCCAAATAAAAATTTTTACATTTTGTTCGCACAAATAGAGCTTTATTTTAGTTGTATTTATTCACGACTCCGTTTTTTATTTTTTTGCGATATAAGCGCAAAAAAAGCAGAAATTTGGAAAAAAAACAATATTTTATTTTTTCTATTTTAAAAGAAATCCAATAAAATCTAATTTTGTCATAAATTTAAGCCAAAATGTATTCTGCTACATGTTTTTGGTAAAAAAAATTCAGTTAAGTGTATAATAATTGGTTTGTGTGAACACGGACATATGTACGCAAATGATCATGTATATATGTGTGCAGATAATCATTGGAACATGTGATTTTAGTGGGACATATGTGGGGGACATGTGTTTTTTTATTTGGGGACATGTGTGTTTTGGGGACATGTGTATTGTGGTGACGTGTGTTTACACTGTGTGGTGATGTATGTTTACACTAGACTGGTGATCAGTGAGTAAAAATCTGTAAAAACAGCTCATACTCACTGATCACCAGCCGGCTGCAGCGATCTGCTCTCCTCTCCTCAGCGATGACTTCTGTGTGAGGAGAGGAGGAGCCGATTGCCTAGCAACCGGCTGTTTGTTTACATCACATGACGGCCGTGATTGGACACAGCCGTCATGTGATCAGGAGGGCCAATCACAGAGCCCTCCTGCCGATCCGAGATGCGCCGCGTCCGGGTGACACAAGCACATCGGGATCGCGCCGCTGCGCGGGCGCGTGCGCGATCCCCCTCCTTCTGAAGGATGTTCCTGAACGTCCTATCAGAAGTAGACGGCTCCCACCCGGCCGTATATGTACATTGGCCGGGTGGGAAGTGGTTAAACAAGTTTGATTTAACTGTACAGTACTTCTGTCTCAGTCTGATTCATGGTTCTGACACTTATGTCCCATACATACGTTCCGATTATCGTAAGACAGATTGTTCACATTTTGTTGTATACAACCAAGATCGAATACAACAGTGCAAAATGTGTGTAAGATTTTTGTCGTACGATTCTGGAAAAATCTTCCGTCGTGCGTAGCTACGTATTTTAAATGATGTCAAATACGTGTGACCTGTGTGTCCTTCTGGTTTATTTTCGTGTTTCCGATCATGCGTGGTGTTTGAATGACTTTTATCGGACGCATACTGTACTGGCTACACGATTGTCGTACGATGGGCTGTCATCCGACCAAAGTTTTCCTGTTTGTCCCTTTGGATTTGGTTGGACGGACTGTTGTGATCGGCTGTCAAAAGCTGCGTACTATCAGATTATCGAACGATCTGTCCGAAAGCAAACTTTTGTGGTCCGATAATCGGAACGTGTGTACGGGACATTGGGGCCGGTTTCCAGTGGTGCGATGTCCGAGATTGGATGTGATTAGCACCGCACTGCAGTGCAAATCACATTTGATCTCTGTACGATGCGATTTCAGCCATACAGATAGTATGGCTGAATTCACATAGCACTCGGACCAAACTCGTACAGGACCCTTTTTTTGGTCCGCAGCAGAATCGGATTGCATGGGTGTTCACACCAGGCAATCAGATTCCTGTCTGAGTTTGCATATCGAACTGCAATATGCAAACTGATTTGGGGGTGTCATTAACTTTTAACTGATACTCTCAGCAGTTCGCATGCGATGTGGGAACCCGCAGTAGATTTGCAGCGTTCCTGCATCGCAGCAGTGGGAACCGGCCCTTACAGCCTTATTATAAAATGGATTCAATTCATTATTTTCCTCAAAATTCTACAGACAATACCCCATAATGACAACATGAAAGAAGCTTGCTTAACCACTTCCACCAACCTCCAACCTCACATATACTGCGACTCAGCTATGCGAACTGACGTACCTGTACGTCGGTCTGTGCATTAAATACAGCGGGCATGCGATGCGGGGCCTTGCTATGTAAACAAGGCAGATCCCCGTTCTGACAGGGGGAGAGAGATCAGCTCTCTCTATTCCCAGTGAGCCCCCCCCCAGAAAGCACCTCCCTAGGGAACACATAACCCTTTGATCACCACTAATATTAACCTCTTACCTGCCAGTGCCATAATCAGTCCATTTTTGTGTAGTACTGATTACTGCATTGGTGTCACTGGTCACGAAAAAGTGTCACTTGGGGTACATGCACACTGGCTTAACCACTTCAATACAGGGCACTTTTCGCACCTTCCTGCCCAGGTCAATTTTCAGCTTTCAATGCTGTCACTGTTTAAATGACAACTGCGCGGTCATGCTACACTGTACCCAAACCCACAAATAGAGCTTTCTTTTGGTGGTATCTGATCACCTCTGTGGTTTTTATTTTTTGCTAAATGAATAAAAAAAGCCTGAAAATTGAGAGGAAAAAAAGGTTTTCTTTGTTTTTGTTAAATAAAATTTTGTAAATAAGTAAGTTTTCTCCTTCACTGATGGGCACCGATAAGCTGCACTGATGGGCATGGATAAGGCGGCACCAATGAGGTGTCACTGATGAGGCATTAACAATGGGCACTGATGGGTATTCATAGGTGGCATTGGTGGGCACTGAAACGCTGCACTGATGGGTACTTATGGGTGCCACTGATAGATGGCACTGCTGGGCACTGATAGGCGGCACTGATGGGCACTGATGGAGTTAACTGATAGGCATCACTGGCAGGCATTTTGATTTGGCACTGATTGGCAGCTGCCTGGGCACTGATTGGCATTTCCCTGGTGGTCTAGGGTGGCATATCTGGTAGTCCAGTGTGGTGGCCAGCCCTGTGGTCTGATGGCATCCCTGGTGGTCTTGGGTGGGCATCTGAGGGGGCTGCACTGATAAACAATCAGCACAGACCCCCCCTGTCCTCTACTTGCACCTGTCAGACACGAGTGAAGAAAAAAAAAATCAACGGCTCTTCCTGTTTACATCGTGATCAGCCATGATTGGACACGGCTGATCACGTGGTAAAGAGTCTCTGTCAGAGGCTCTTTACTGAAATCGGAGTTGCGGTGTGTCAGGCTGACACGCCGCAACAACGATCACCGCGAAGCGCAACCCTGGGGGCCCGCAGTGGCTTGATATCCTGAAAAATGTCATATGACGTCTGGTCAGGATATGGCAACCACTTTGCCGGAATCATTTTGTTATATAGCGGGCGGCAAGTGGTTAAAAAAATGTTGCTTTACAAGAGTTTTGTGTTCTGCCTGTAGAAGCAGCTCAGTGTTATTCTATGTGTCAATGCATATTTTGAGCTCAACATTTAGAGGTAGGAAAAAGAAAAACTTCTGATTCTGATTGGAGTTTACTGGCAGAAAAAAAGTAAAACTCTCCTAAACTCGTCTAAACTCTGTACAAAAAATCCTCTATATGACCGTTTTTTTTTTACTCCCAGGAGAACGGACGTTTTTTTTAAGCCCAGTGTGCATGGAGCCTTAGGGTCAGATTTGTCTGCCGCAATGTCCCGCTAAAAATCGCAGATCGCTGCCATTATTAGTACAAACAAACTAAACTGTCCCTAAATCTTTCCCTCCATTTTGTAGACGCTATAACTTTTGCACAAACCTATCAATCTATGCTTATTGAGATTTTTTTTAAATAAATATATGTAGCAGATTACATATTGGCCTAAATTGATGAATGCATGTTATTTTTATATATTTTTTTTTAAAATATGTACTATAGCATAAAGTAAAAAAATACTGTTTTTTTTTCAAAACTGTGAGTCTTTTTTTTTTGTTTATATCGCAAAAAATAAAAACCGCAGAGTTGATCAAATACTACCAAAAGAAAGCTCTAGCTCTGGGAAAAAATTACATCAATTTTGTTCGGGTACGGTGTCACACGACTGCGCAATTGTCCGTCAAAACGACGGAGTGCAGTATCACAAAAAATGACTTGGTCATTAAGGGGGTAAATCCTTACAGGGCTATTAAAAATAAAAAAATCCCATGTACATGAGTATCACCGCCTTTGCCATGACACTCAAAATTGAGCTCAGGTGCCTCCTGCGTCCACTGATCACCTTTGAGATGTTTCTACAAGTTGATTGGAGTCCGCCTGTGGAAAATTCAGTTGATTGGACATGATTTGGAAAGTCATACAGTTAACAGTGCATGTCAGAGCACAAACCAAACCATGAAGTCCAAAGAATTGTCTGTAAACCTCCGAGACAGGATTGTATGGAGGCACAGCCCACCTGGAGTTTGACAAAGGCACCTGAAGGACTCTCAGACCATGAGAAACAAAATTCTCGGGTCTGAGGAAACAAAGATTGAACGCTTTGGCCTGAATGGCAAGCGTCATATCTGGAGGAAACCAGGCAACGCGTATCACCTGGCCAATACCATCCCAACTGTGAAGCATGGTGGCGGCAGCATCATGCTGTGGGGATGTTTTTCAGCGGCAGGAACTGAGAGACTAGTCAGGATCGAGGGAAAGATAAATGCAGCAATGTACAGAGACATCTGATGAAAACCTGCTCCAGAGCGCTCTGGGCCTCAGACTGGGGTGAAGTTTCATCTTCCAACAGGACAATAACCCTAAGCACACAGTCAAGATAAGTAGTAGCTACGGGACAAACTCTGTGAATCTCCTTGAGTGGCCCAGCCAGAGCCAAGACTTGAATCCGATTGAACAGCTCTGGAGAGATCTAGAAATGGCTGTGCACCGACACTCCCCATCCAACCTGATGGAGTTTGGGAGGTCCTGCAAAGAAGAATGGGAGAAACTGCCCAAAAATAGGAGTGCCAGTCTTGTAGCATCATACTCAAAAATACTTGAGGCTGTAATTGGTGCCAAAGGTGCTTCACCAAAGTATTGAGCAAAGGCTGTGATGTACCGTATTTATCGGCGTATAACACGCACCCCAAGTTTAGGAGGGAATGTTAAGGAAAAAAAAACAACTTACATTTAAAATGCTAATCAATGCAGCCTTATGAGTGTCCATCTGCAGCCTTGTCGACCATTGCAGCCTTGTCAGTTTTATTTTATTTTTTTAAATGCCGCCGCCGAGATACAGAGCCGGATGTCCTGTGTATCTCGGTGGCATGCGGTAGTTCTCTGCGGCCTCCGGCTGCCTTCGGCCGTTCTCTGCAGCTTTCGGCCGCTGAGAACGGCCGGAAGCTGTCGACAACGGCCGAAAGCCGACGAGATGAGCCGAAGGCAGCTGAAAGCCGCCCAGATGCTCAGAATTGCGGGGGATCGGCGTATAACACGCACCCGCAATTATCCCTTGCTTTTAAGGGGAAAAGGTGTGTGTTATACGCCGATAAATATGGTAAATGTGATTTTTTTTGCTTTTTTTTTTTTTTAAACATTTGCAAAGATTTCAAACAAACTTCTTTCACTTTGTCATTATGGGATATTGTTTGTAGAATTTTAGCAAAAAGGAATACGAGCGCACAGGCTCATGGTGCAATAACGTCTTTTATGGGAAATAAAAGTATAAAATCGATACACTCACAAGTGAAGGTGAATAAACAGCGTCAAAAAGTTCCTCCAATAGAGAGCCTTAGCGAGGGACACAACCGTGCTTCAGAGTAGATGAGAAAACCACCCAATGGATGGATGGGCTGGCTCCACAGACACAGGCTCATCGAGTGAGCCGCTCACTGGAGAGGGCTGTGGGGCGCCTCCAACACTTGTCCCAGGGAGAGCTCTACGTTACAGAACTTAATCCATTTTGGAATAGGGCTGTAACATCACAAAATGTGGAAAAAAGTGAAGTGCTGTGAATACTTTCCGGATGCGCTGTATATAAGTGATCCCATTCCCTCTGTTCTCAGCTGCAATAAGAGCTGGTGGGAGGAGAAGCAGCAGCACACTGAGCTTCCAAGTAAAATGCTGCGCAGCAGGGGCGCGTGAGGACAAGTCTGATCATTGAAGGAGAGCAGGCCGAGTTCTTAGCATAGTTAGAGAACTGACTATGCTGTGCTCTCCTGCTTAGTGTGGTCAGTTTTTAATAGAAAGGCAGAGGGACTGGCAGGAACACCAGGGATTTCACACAAAGGAAGCAATACAAAAAGTTACTTTCTCATACAAGTGCATGGTACAGCAGGCACATATCAGGAATATGAAATGTTGGGGTAACAAACGCTTTAATGCCGGGCAGTGTGTAGAAAAGGAGAAGAATGTGTCAGAGGTGGCACTTTATGTAACAGTTGTGTCCATTACACAGAACCTTCTCAATGCTTTAGATAACCAATCCTAACCTGCAACTCTGGTGACTTCTGACTGAGGTCGGAGAAGGCGTCTCCCAGCGCTCGCTGCGTCTGAACCAGGCTGTAGAAATGAGAGGTCAGGGCTCTGGCCAGCAGCAAGACTCCTTCGTATTTCCTTTTCGTGTCCCTTAAGAGTTCAATTCTGAGTCTCCAGCTCCAAATCCACTGTGCGAGAGCCACGGCCCAAACCGCTCTGAGATCAACTGCTTTGTGCACTGCCAGAGAGAAAGGTTAGTAGAATCAGAGAAGACAGCAATGGGTGGCAGGCAGAGAGAAAGGGGACAACAACTGACTAACAATGAAGGGGCAATAATGTTTCACAGAAAGAGATGATAACGAACGACAGAGCGAAAAGACGAGAACGAGGAGAGAGATGAGAGATGGGTGAGAGAGAGATGGGCGAGAGAGAGATGGGCGAGAGAGAGATGGGCGGGAGAGAGATGGGCGGGAGAGAGATGGGCGGGAGAGAGATGGGCGGGAGAGAGATGGGCGGGAGAGAGATGGGCGGGAGAGAGATGGGCGGGAGAGAGAGATGGGCGGGA